>NC_051210.1:43691818-44396818 GCF_015220075.1 Falco rusticolus | reverse complement strand
TTGAAACACGAGTAAGAGGTTTCTGGGAAAAGGCACGGTGTAAACGTTGCTGCCACCGTAAGTGTCTCCTGGTTTCTCGGAGGCATAATGAATGCTTGAGACAATAACCTGAAACTTTTTTAAAGCAAGCGTTTCCTCGCGAAACTTGAGTTTCTAAAATTTTGGCTACTTATTTTCTTCCTTTGCCTTTGATCACGCTCTTCACTTGACTGCCCTGGGTCAGGTGTAATACTATTCAATCTCGTTACTTAAGGAAGGGATTTGCATCAGTCCTTTTCTTCACCCCTTTAGCAGAGATTACAGGTAGAGATTTGAAAAGTTTTTTCTTACCCCCTGCCTCCAGTTCGCCACTTCTACCTGCGGCACCTGACCCGTCGGGAGGCAGCCAGCTCTGACGCTCACACCGCCCCCCGCGGCGGCACCGTGGGTCGGGCCCGCTGGCACCCGGCCGGCAGCGGACACCGCGGCGGGTCACCCACGGCACCGGCGTGCAAGGGTGGGCTGCGAAGAGGGGGGTGTGTGTTCCCTCCAGTAGTAAAGCTTTTTCGACCTATTTGTTTATTTAGCCAGTAAAAGCCGGACTAATCATTTTAACGCTGACACCTCCCATACCATCCTCCCTAACCGGGCTCTGGTAGGTGCCTACGTTGGGCAGGGTTTCTTCCAACTCTAGCGGCAGCGGAGAAGCTCAGGCTGCCGTGTTTCTCGCTCAAATGTACAGCCTGCCCGCTGTAACGCAGAGCGTTCGGAGGATAGATACGAATTGTTGCATTGTTCATTGATTGCTACTACTGAACCGGCCTAAGTCAACACTGGTGCTAAGTAGCTCGACTCGAAGCGTTTGGCTGGTTCTTTCCCTGTTCCCCTACGAGCCGCATCGCGGCCAGTAACAAAACTTGACCGTAACGATTTGGACAGAAAAGCGTAGGATTTTTTGTGTCTCCCTTGTTTTTGTGCTAGGCTCCGCACAGCTTTTTCAACTTAATGAAAGGGATGTTAGGAAATTACTCTGAAGGGCCGGCATTTCCCGGTTGCTGGTTCCCGGGTTTAGCTTGACGCCCATTTCATGCTTGGGACGACTCGCCCCTGGGACGAGGAAAGACCTCGCCCGTTCTCCACCGCCCGGTGGTGCGGTACCTTCGGAGGCCCTTGGCGCCTGCTGCTCGGAGCCGGGCTGTGCGGGAGCGAGGGGCCAAGGGGGAGGAAAGCGGCTGCGAAAGGGCTTTGGGAGGGGGAGAGGGGGAGGAGGGAGCTTTCCTGCTCGGGCTGCCGTTCCGTGCCCTGTGTTTTGAAAGCGGATCTCGCTCTCACATGGCTCCACCTCGCCATGCTGAGGAGGTGTGAGCGAGAGGGGAGCCGGGGAGCCGCTCCTCGCTCCTTTTCCACGAGACGCCAAGTCCCCGAGCCGCTGTCATGTGATAGCAAGAGAGCAGGAGCTGCGGGGGTCTCCCGACTCGGGCATCATTACAAAACGGCGCCGGAGAGCGCAGCGCCGGCACAGCCCCGCCGGCCGGCGCCCCGCTCGCCTCCTGCCCCCGCGGGTTCCCGGCGCTCGCCTCCGCCGACCGCCGCCAACTTTTAAGGGGACGCCGGACTGAGCGGTGAGAGGGGCGCTTTTACCACCCCCCTACCCCCGCCTCTGCCGAGGTTCGGGGTGATTTCGTGCTCCCGAGCCCTCGGTGCGTGCGGAGCCCTAACTCCGGCAGAGCGTGCCAGGCGGCTGCGGGGAAGCCCGGGAGACTCGGCGGCCTCCGGGAGGAAAGCGGGGGCACCACCGGGGGCCGGGAGCTGCCTCTGTCTGCTCCGCGTCGCCCGCGGCCCCCCGGCCTGGGTGGGAGCTGCCTCTCCGGCAAGGGGCGGGGCGGTGAGGCGAGCGCAGCCCGGGGCGAGGCTGCCCGAGGGGCCGCGGGGAGGTCGCGGTCGCGCGTGGGCCGGGCGGCTGGCGCCCAGGATGTAGAGGCGGCGGCGGGTCAGGGCAGCGCCGACCGCGGCACCCCGGGCCCGCCGTGTGCGGGGCAGAGCGGCGCCCGGCGCGGCGGGATCGTGCGGCCGCGGGAGGGCTGCGGCGGGGCGGCGATGCCCAGGCCAGGGAAGAGCTCGTACAGCGACCAGAAGCCGCCCTACTCCTACATCTCCCTGACGGCCATGGCCATCCAGCACTCGGCCGAGAAGATGCTGCCCCTGAGCGACATCTACAAGTTCATCATGGAGAGGTTCCCCTACTACCGGGAGCACACTCAGCGCTGGCAGAACTCCCTCCGCCACAACCTCTCCTTCAACGACTGCTTCATCAAGATCCCGCGCCGCCCCGACCAGCCGGGCAAGGGCAGCTTCTGGGCGCTGCACCCCGACTGCGGGGACATGTTTGAAAACGGCAGCTTCCTCCGCCGCCGCAAGCGCTTCAAGGTCCTGCGCCCCGAGCACCACCTGCCCGGCGGCGGCGGGCCGGGCGGAGGGGCGGGCGGCGGCGGCCCCGGCAAGCCCCCGGCGCCAACCCCGCATATGGTGCACTACTTCCATCCGCACCCGCCGCCGCCGCCGCCGCCTCCCCCGGGCAAGGTGCCGGGGCTGGCGGGCTCCGAGGCAGCCGTGGCCGCCGCCGCGGCCGCCGCCGCGGTGGGGAGGCTGCCGCCGTTCTCGCCCTACGGGAGCAGCCAGCCCTCGGGCTTCAAGCATCCCTTCGCCATCGAGAACATCATCGGCAGAGATTACAAGGGTGTGCTGCAGGCCGGCGGGCTGCCGCTGGCCTCGGTGATGCACCACCTGGGTTACCCGGTGCCCAGCCAGCTCAGCAGCGTGGTGAGCTCCATGTGGCCGCACGTGGGGGTGATGGACTCCGTGGCCGGCGTGCCCGTTTCCCCCGACTACGGACCCTTCGGGGTGCCCGTGAAGGCGCTCTGCCACCCGCCGTCCCAGACCATGCCCGCCGTCCCGGTGCCCATCAAGCCGGCGCCGGCGATGCCCGCTGCCCCGGCCATCCCCGCTCTGACGGTCGCCGCCTCGCAGATCTGCCCCGCCGCTTCCCCGGCCGCCGCCTCGCTGCTGGAGCAGGCAGCGAGCAGCGCCCCCGAGGGCAAGGGCTCCCTCCACTCCGTCCTGGTGCACTCCTAAAGGGCAGGGGGGCGGGGGGCGGGGGGGGGGGGGAAGACAGGCCCCCAGGCTCCCAGGGGAGAGGATGCGGGGTCCAGGTCATGCGTGCGGCGCTAAAACCCGATCGATCTCGTGACTATAATAACCCTGCTGGTGTCTGTGTTTATATTGTGTACAATCAGATTACTTGAGAGCCAGGTCGCAGGTAAGAGCTTTTATCGTCTTTAAATATCGCTCGTGGCGGAGCGGTGATGTGAAAAGTCGCAGCCGGGGCCAAAGGGGCTGGCTCGGAGGAAGGGGCCGGGAGGGAAGGTCTCCCAGCCACCTCAGCCTGCGGCACTGGGCGGCCGTGCAGCCCGGGCTCCCCGCCGAGCCCCGCTCCCAGGGCCGCCGGACCGGGGGTCCCGCGAAACTCGGGGACCGGTGGGGGAGGGGCTGCAGCCTGCCGGCGTCTGGGGGCAACAGAAGGGTAAACCCCCCACTGAACTCTGCTTTTCCCCCTCCCCCGAGGAACGGGAAGCCTCTGCCCCGCCGTAGATCTTGCTCCGAAAGAGATGGGCAATTGGCTGCCTTAGACGCTGGCGAACTGCGGGGCCTCAGGACGTGTCATGCTCGCTATTTGAAGAGTAAGCTTTAAATAACTCGATTAATTCGTGGGAATTTGAATGACAACGGTACTGACGACGAAGGGCTCCTTTAACTATCGCTTGGCTCCTTCCCCCTCACACTTCTATGGTCCATCCCAGTTTTTCACATCGGAGGGCAATACCTAAAGCAGGGACTAAAGTGTGACCCAGCCTCTCAAGCTGAGTGGGTGTCCGAATTCCTTAGTTTCTCCCTAAAATAAAACCAGCCCGGCGATTCGCAGATCCTGCTTTTCACATCACCTTTCATCGCTCACAGATACCGCTGTTTTGTATGTGTTGTTTGGCGTTTTTTCCACGTGAGTGTGAATACTAAAACCTGCTGGGGGTGGAGAGTAGGGGGGATATGCCAACCGAAAAACGGTTAAAAAAATATTCGGAAAAAGCACTTTACTGAAAACAACCTTCCAACAGACGAGAGGTCTGTGTAAAGCAGAGGGATCACAAGTCAGAGTGCGACGCACTGGCTGATGAGTCCCGGCTGGTTTGTGAGGGATTGCTGCCGTACACTGTCTGCCCTGCTGTACACCGACATCATTAAAGCCCATCTATTCATTTGCTTCTGCTGGTGCTGCTGTTTAAAATACTCGACTTTCACACCGGTTAAGAAACGCGTGCTCGTAGTCTAAGTCCGCACTCCTCAACCCCCCACCCCCACCGCCCAAAGTACCCAAAAGTTTTACTGTCGGCAAAGCAAAGGGAGGAAAGAGAAAGAAAACTCTTACAGGTAAACCGCCTGCCGCAGGGCCACTTTGTCTCGCCGCTGCCCGCAGCTCAAGGGCAAAGCGTCGGCGGTCGGGTGTAAGGAGAGGGCACCGGCTCGGATCCCGGTCCCGCTGAAGGCAACGGGAGTTTTGCCACTGGTTTCAGCGGGTGCTGGATCTCAGCCACTGTCTGGGATGTACCCGCCTCATGCCGGCGCACCGGCCGTGCCCCGACACGCCAGGTCGCAGTCCCAGCCCCTGGAGAAGGGTACCCTGTGTCAGGATGGTCCCTCCCGCTGGACCTGCAGCCAGAAAAACTATTGCTAGGAAAAGCAAATCTTTTTGGCTTCGAGTGCCGGCTGTCCAAAGTTCTCCCCACGCACGGTTCTGGGGTCTGTTCGACCACTTGGAATACAACTGGAACTGTAGAATTTCCAGTTGTTCCTTCTGCTCTGGGGTGGGTGGGGTGTGTTACACCCTAATTTAAAAAATGATAACATTCCTAGCGCTGAAAAACTACTACTAATAATGTTATGCTAATGAGGCATGGCTTGGTATCACGGTTTGGAAATCGGGCTGGAAGGGGAATTGCCTCAAAAGTTTTGCAGCCAGATACACGGAGCAGTAATCAGATACCCGGAAGAAATGATTAAAAAAAAGAAAAAAAAAAAGGTCGATGTTTCTGCTGCTAAAAACTAGTTGCTTGTAAAGAAAGCAGCCCCCCAAATAAATCGCGAATAGCAGTAGCTCTATATAGCTCGATGTAGCTGAATATATTCCACCGTCCCTGATGTGGCTGCTGCCTAGGGCTCCAAAGCGTCGTTGGGAAGCCCAGCTTCCCCCCTCACATCGATCTAAGGGGCAAGAGGAATGGGGAGTGCGGAGCAGGAGGAGAGGTAATCCTCCTGGGAATTATTCAGAGGATTCTGGACAGCTTTAAGATTATGGATAACCTTCTAAATTCCACCGCGGGAAAACTTCATCCCGTGTCAGGAGGCCGTTCGGGGAGGCACGGCGCCCGGCGGAGCAGAGGCCCCGCCGCCATTCGCCGCGGGCAGGCAGCAGGCGGCCGGGCAGCGGGGCAGGTGTCGCGACAGAGCCCGGCTGCCGGGGCAGGGTGCCCGGACCTGCGGGGCAGGTGTCGCGACAGGCGAAGGTGTCTAGGTGCAGCCGAGGTGGGGCTGAGGGTCCGACCCTCACCCAGCGCCTGGGAGGATTCGCCGCGGGACGATGGCGCAGGCAGCGGTGCGCGGGGTGAACAGGCGCTGCTCGCAGCAGGGTGTCCCCATCGGCGGCAGCTGAGGCGGGGGCGGGGTGGGTGTTAGGCCAGGGGTCACTCGCCCGGCGGATTTGGTGTCACTCCCGAGGCAGCTGCCTGCACTTTGTACGACCAAAAGACGGTGCTCTTTTCCGTAGCTCGTACAATGAAAATTATAGAGGGTTAGAACCTGGTGATTTCAGACCGTCAGGGGGAAAGGGAAAAATAACTAATTGAGAAGTATTTTCTTGTTCGTTTTGCGTTTTTTCCCTATGTTTCAGGACTCAGTCTCCAACCATAGCCTTTGCAATGTTACAAAAAATTTTTATCAACAACCAATAATCCCCCATATACAAATCAAACCAAACCAATCCTGATGCTCCTTAGAAAGAGATGATGGCATAAGATTTACAGAAATGAACTAGTACCCTTTCCTCCACACAGAAAAGCAGGTCTAAATGGGTGAAGGGTAAGACTGTCATTTGACAAATGAAATAGGACAAGTCTTGTGCTAACTATGAAATTTTGTTTGTCTGCTGCACCAGTACACCTCATGCAGAAACTGCTTGCCTTCAGATTAAAGCACATACATGTTGAGCACAGACAAGGCAGCTGAGCCTTTACTGTACGGGCGCAGGCAAGATGGTTGTAAACAGAAGAAACAGATGCAAGCAGGACAAGCAACTTAATCTTCCTATCATTAGACTACCAGGGGTAGCGAAGTAAAAGTTAGCATTGGAAGGATGGCGGCCTAAGAAAAGGCATTGATCCCACCCCCCAGTATGCTTCTGATTTATTGTGGCTAGCTAATGCAGTGATTATTATTTCTGCCTATGGGAAGCTATTCTTAACCAAGGTATCGCTTTGTGTATTATGAGTCCATCCATACGACATGCAAGTCAAGAAAGAAAAACAAATGCAATAAGATGTCCAGAATTAATGTGTTTTATGGTCTGAAATGTGATGGCAGTGTTTTAGTGGATATATTCTGATCTCAGTGATACCTGCTGCAACATAACTACCAGTATTACAATTGAAACTTTGGGCTCCATTGATTCAATCCTGCAGTCTCTCCAGCCAGAAATTGATCTGGCATATCTGCTTTGAATTTTGCTGCTGCTTGTTGGATCAGATTTTCCCTTTTATTGTAAGAATTTATTTTAAATCATTATCCATTAAGCCTATATTAAGATACAGTCATCCCCATAAGCACTTGAAATCTCTAATACTTTCAAAAAAGTAAAGTTCCACCTCTGCTTCTGGAATTTTGCTGAACATATGGTGAGATAAACCGGCTTTAGTTAGATAAACCAGGTATAATTTTAGACATCTAGATGCTAAATACCAAAACTTACTGCCTGCAGGCCCCTCTCCTGGACATACTTCTGTATGTTACTCATTTGTTTAAAGAATCAGTGGTCCTCCCTCTTTGCCTGTGGTCACTGGCACTGCCCATGTAGGAAAGCCTAATGGCTGGAGCACTCTTCTCTGAACCTCTGAAGGAAATCTAAGTTCAAGATTTTTTCAGCTCAGAAAGATTCAAATTCATACCCACGTACCAAAACATGTCAACTGTAACATGGCCCACGGAGAAGACTTAAGCTTTTAGGTGAAGTTATGCCATTACATAGCAACAACAAATACTAGCTTCATGAAGTGTCAGATAAGTCACAGGGCCTCGGTGCTCTTCTACAAAGGCAGAGCCCAACAGCCATTGAAGAAAACATAATGGATGAAGAGAGGGAAAGAAGGATAGGCATAAATGGTAAATTTTCACAGCAGAGTACCACATGGACTGGTGCTGTGTGCCCCAGAAGTTCATAATTGTGGTATGTAAAAGGGGAGTTATGGACAGGGAAGTGACAATTGTTGACAAGTATTAAGTCATTCAGACTAATGAAAAAGGATAGCTGATAAACTGGGACTTGTTGAAAGACATCCACACTGAGTTACAGGATAATAAAATGGAAAGTGAAATCCATTGTTGCTATATGTAAACTCATATGCATGGGGAACATAATCCTGATTTTGTATGAATAACAATATGTCCTGAACTTAGGATTCTCATGAAGTTATGGTAGATAGCTCTATGGAAATGTTGGCTTAATAGTCATTAGCTGTGGAAAAAAAAGCAAAATTACTAGGAAAGGAACAGAGAACAAGACAGAAAATATCACGTCCTTGATTAAATCCTAAGTAAACTGGAATGCACCAGGAAGTTCTGCGAGTTCCTCACACCTGAAAACAGATATATAAACCTGGCAGAGTACAGACAGAATCAGATGGGATAATCAAAGCTACATCTTCTGTACAAGTGGCAATTCAATAGTCTAAGACCCTTCAGCATAGAAAGCAAGGATATACAGAGATGTATGACAGAAGCTTACAAAATCATGACAGACCTGGAGAAGGGAACTAAAGTACACTTTCTCTTTCTTTCTCTTAATACCTGAACTGGGAGTCATCAAAAGTGTTCAAAGCAAAGAGAAAGACAGGATACTTCACACAACATATAATTAAATACTGCAATTAATTGTTGCAGGATGTTGCTAGTGTTACAATTTTACATGGGTTTGAAGAACAGGTAGAAAACCCATGTAAGACAAATCCACTGAGAGTCGTTTCTTGTTGCTCACTCTTGCTCAGATTTGCTGTGCTAATAATACATTTCTGAAAGTATCATTACATGCTTTTCCTGTCCTACTCTTTCTAGAACACCTGTTGGTTGTCTATGGTCAGAGACTGGACACTGGGCTAGATGAACGTTTGGGCTGACCTATGACTATTGTTCTTAATTAGAGAGGGGACCAGGGTCTGTGACTTCCATTCCTAGCCAAGTGTCCTAAATCAACGCAATTCTTTAAAGTTATTTCCGTGTATGATGTATGAGAGTAGACACCATGGATGCATGCCGAGATGCAGATGCACACTCTAAAGCCTAAATGCGTATGTTTCAGATGAAAAATTAGATGGTCCAGAAATGTACAAGTTCCTCTTTCCAAGGAGAGTGCCCCACCAACTGGATTAATTTGCTTAATTTCTGGTAAAACCAATTTTAACAATTTGAAAGTTTTGGCATGAGGGATGGAGATCTCTTTTTATATTACACCAGCATAACTGATGGAGTAGACTGAGTATAGGTATGGATTTGAATCCCCTCTAAGATGGAGAAGCAACTCTGAATATCTGTGTCCTGGTACTACAATACCAGCCATGTCTATGCCATGCATGTCTGAAGCATTCATACTGCTCTAGGCATTGGCAGAGGTGTCAGTGTATTACTTCTGTCTGTATTTCCTTCTCTGGTTACAGGACCAATGAAAAGAAACTGCTTTTTAAAGAAGAAAATCATCAAATTCTGACACATAAAAAAACCAACTCTAATGCTGAGCTTCACAGAGCTTTAAAATATAACTTTTAATGCATGTGACATCCACAATATACCACAGAATCTTGTAATACTTCTTTATTCACATGGATGCTTAATCTACACTGGGAGAAGTACTCATTTTCAATGAGATACAAAAATCTGTTTTTAAGGCAAAAGACCTGGGAGAAAGGTGTAAGTCCATACTGCATGGACTGCTTTTACTATATATCACTCATTAAAATAATCATTGGACAACAGACATTACCAATTTGATCAACAACAGGGACCAAGGATGCCTCACTTTATAAGGCAGAGAGTCATCTTAAAGCAGTAATTTGAAAAAGTAAAACCAGCTTGATAGTCTTCACTGCCCATTACTGTCAAAACATAGGTTTTTTGCTGAACATTAAGTGTTACCCAGTCAATAAATTATTAGGCAAAGGGTTATTTTAACGGTAAGGGCTGCTAGTTTTTATTTAGTTTTTCTTCAATCTGACAAAAAAGGCTTTTAACTCTGCATACTACACAACAAACTCCCAGTGTGGATCTGTTCTTTCTTTCATGATGATCTGAATAATGTGAAGCTCAGTCAATGATTAATTCTGGATAAAAATGCAGAAAGAAAGGAGAAAACTGTATTTTCATGTACTGCTTGCACCACTAAACTGCTACTGGAAAAATAATCATTTGCTGGTAAAAGTGTAAGAGAACTTAGTAATGTGATTGTAGTAGCCATTTGTGTTTTATTAACCTATTGTTTTATGTGAAGTGTGTGATTTTGATTTATCCTCTCCTAAGGCTTGAAATTAGTTTCCTTAATCCCCGTGTGGTCTTTTAACTGTGGTTGGTATGAATTTGATCCATAACAGATTAGTACATATGCAAAGTATTGTGATACTTCATATGCTTAATAAACTGTATGGCTGTAACTGGTAAGTGCTTACATCTTGTTTAACTGATTGTTACTGACTGCTTATGAAAACATTTCCTGGTACATGTGAGCTTGGAAGAAAATGCAAAGTAATGTGGTACAGTGCTGGCTGATTATTACAATATGCCATTTTTAAAGCTGAATAGGACTGTCAGAATGAGACCTAAAAAAAGAACCAATTTATTGCTGCTCCTTCAAACATTTGCAACAGAGGTAAAGACAAAACCATGAAAGGATGAATATGATACATCTCCAAAATTAAGTTACACCAGTTACACCAGTGAAACAGATATCAGGTGAACTGAGATCCTTACTGGGCCTCTGGTACCTTTACATTAGATCTGCTTATGAGCTTTTTAAAAAAACTGCAAATGCCCCAATCTGCTCACCAATTCCAACAAACAGGTTGAAAACATGGGCTTACACTGGGAGTCAAAACGCATGTTGCTCCAGATTTTGCATTTTAATATATTCTCTGCTTTGAAAATGCATCTCTGTGTCATCAGCATATTTAACCTGCAGACAGAAATGATGGGAAAATACATGGGAAAACCTCAGCCTATTAAGCTGACTTTATTTTGAAGGACTAGGAATTGTGAAGGAAAGAGTATCAAATATAAGCATATGATGGGGTAGCTACAACTTGCATGTATCAGATGCAAGCTGTGACAGATTAACTTGATGCTTTTCTCTGGCAACTGAGTTTTAGTGAAAATAAAAGTAGTGCAATAGACTGAATATTGAACAGAGCTTCAGTAAGGAGTTTGGTGTCATGATGCCTAGCAAATCATCAGTGTAAGTAGAGGAGGACTAGAACCTCAAACAACAGCTGACTGTACACTGAAATAATGTGAAATTAAGTAACATGACATGTAAATTTATGCATTTTATGTCTTGTAACAAAGGTATCTGAGGAGGCTTGCCAAATACAAGCAACTCAGAGGATTCCCTTTTCTAACAAATGAGTAGAAAACTCATTGAATATGCAGGAATATGAATGAAGGCCAAGAAAGAAATGGAAAGTTCTCATGGATTCCTGTTACCTTTAGCATACATATGGTACTCTTATTGTCACACCCATTTCTTCCCTCCTTGCATAGTACTTTCTAATTTAATACACTGAGTTTTATTGATTTCTGATTGTGTCTTCAGCTCCATGGTACCAAACTGAAAAGCGTCTACCCTACAAACCATGTTCTCCTAGTTTGAGAGTGGATTCCTCCCAAGTTTTCCTGGAGTACGAGATTTTGTAAACAATTCTCTATTAATTGTGAAGAAATACTAGCTAATCAGATGTTATGATGTTATACCCTTTTTTTCAGCTACTGACACTCTACAATTTTTTCAAGGTGAAGAATTTTTATAGGAAGTTAAGCCTACTATCAACTGATTTAGTTTTCCTAATCGTGCCTGAGAAGCATCACAAACACACATTTCTCCCAGCCAGGAATCAGAAAAATGCTGAACTCAACCACATTCCTTGCTGAAAATTATCACCTAGAATAGCTCCCTATTTTGATAGCCATGAAGAAGAGTGGAACCACATTAGCAGCAGTGATTTTTTGCCATTAGAGAGACATCTTGTGACTACCAGCAGTTTGCTGGAAGTCCCAGAAGTGGGGAGTGGGGATTTTTTTGAATTCATGGCAGGAGAAGGCAGGAAGGGATTGGTCACTACTGGCTGCTAAGGGCCTGTCTTTCTAGCATAAAATTTTGGTGTAGAGGGTAGCTGCAAGACCTCTACCAAGGTTTCACTCTCTTCTCCTGGGAGGGATTTGACTCTCTTGAACAACAGGAAAGATTTCACATACCCTTTCAACCTGAACTTTTTCTTTCATCCTGCTGTCAACAATCCTTGCCTTGGAATTTTCATGTGCCTTTTCTTTAATTCAAAACGTTAGACCATCATTTACTGTCACATGATTCAGTCATGGAAAAATAAATTCTGGCACTTTTTCATCAATTAAGAAGGCAATACTAAAGTCAAAAACCCTGCACCAATGCAACCTGAAACTGATCAGTTTCATTGTACAGAAGGGAACATCCTACTTGCCTATGAGATAAATTTTCTTATTGATAAGTGTTACCAAAAAT
The DNA here is from genome assembly GCF_015220075.1 of Falco rusticolus. NCBI lineage: Eukaryota > Metazoa > Chordata > Aves > Falconiformes > Falconidae > Falco > Falco rusticolus. Next base: position 44,384,727 of record NC_051210.1, on the reverse strand, counting down.
ATTACAAGGTCAGTAAATGGAATTTGCTTTAAATAATTTTATTTCTCCTTCACTTATACTATCTTCCAACAATGCTGTCAACGTTGTTGAGAGAAAACCACCAGAATTAAAACATCAAAAATTGCACTGCAAATCTAATGCAAGAATGTTGGAAATTTATGGAGAAGGTTCCCAAGATTGCCAATGCTTGTGAAATGTAACACTTCATTCTCAAAATTTTTGAAGGTAATTTTGAAAGTTCTACATAATACTTACAGATGACATGTCAAAGGAATTAGAATTAAGCATGCATAATCTTATTAATGGAGAAAGATTCACAAGCTGTACAGACATAAATTTTGGGCTCTAAAATATGAAAGAGATGTTCAATGGCTTTTACAATCAGAATTAACCAGGGCACATTGAAGATGACTCACAAAATTAATCTTTGCTGCTGCTGCTGCTGCTGCTGAAGATGTTTTTGCTTTTGCTTTTTTTTTTTTTTTTCATTTAAAAATTCCTTATTAAATATTTAATGGGGATACTGGCATCCAGGTGATAATTCCCCTAGTAGCCACAAAAGGCTAAGAGAGAGGGTAGATTCACTTAGTTTCTATTAAAATCTTTCTGGTGGATTGGTGGATATAATGAAAGGAAAGGATTCAATTACTTTGACCCAATACAGCCAGGACATTCAGAGATTTCTCTGTGGGTTCCCAAACTTTTCAATAGTGTTGCTATGCTTATAGGAGCACTACTTTCTAGCCCACAGGGCCAAATGATGAAAACACTGCAGGATCTCAGTGACAGGCATCGTTGCAGCAAAGGAATAGGTAAAAAAAGACCCCACAAAAATTAAAGCCATAACATTTTCATTTCTTGGGAAACTGTAAGTCAGATGAGAAGTGAGGTACATTTTTTTTCAGTCTATGCACTCAGGAAATCAGGGGGTTCCGTCAAGATCAAGGTTTTTTTCATGCTAGACATTGTACAGAGATAGATGCAGAAGAAAAAAAGTCTTATTTTACAGGCACAGAACAGAAATAAAACTTAACTTTTCTTAGGTAGCTGGTAGCAGAGTCAGTCTGTATCTAAACCTCACAAATACTGGTTCAAGCCTCACTTGCAAGCTCCTCTCTTTCATGGGAAGAGCCTTTCATTTTGATAGTGCCCTTTTAATTAAATTCCCAGAAATGCATAGATGGAAACAACTGAAAGCTTATGAAATAGCACATTATGCTGATAAAACTCTGAGATAGTTGCTGGTACCTGTCCTACTTGGAAGAAAACAGTAAAATCCATTTGCATTCTCATGAAAATAAGTTTTGGGTCCCAGCACTGCCTCAGAGACAGTCTGAATTCAGACAAATTTCCTGTTTCCTTTGAGCGTTATTTGAGCCAAATATTTTTGTTTTCTTACTGAGCTAAGCTAGCTAATCAGGTTTCCTCATCCTTTTGAGCTTTGTGGTTTCTAATTAGCATTATCCCTGTTCCAAGGGCCATGGAGCTTTGGCTCCTTGGGAGAACTGCATCACTGTGTCCTGAGGTCCTGATGCTGGCAGATGGCAGCCTCCGGTTGCAAGTAGGGGTAGATGGACGTATGTCAGCTTTTTGTTGTTTTCCACCTAACCAATTAGGCAACTGCTTTCACTGTAGCATGGACACTACACAGTTCTTGGCTATGCAACTCTATTTATATTCTCTATTTTGCTTACCAAATGTTTCCTGCTCCTGTACCTGGCAGAGACAAAATACAGGAAGATGGGGGATGAAAGCTGCATAGAAGGAGTAAAGGGTGCTAACAGCTTGTTAAATATTCTAGCAGACCCTCATTCCAAGAATTTCCATGAATTGCATTGTCATCAAAATGCTTAAGGGCACCCTAATGACCACAAAGGATTCAGCTGGACCACCCAGAGCTGCAAATGCTGAAAGAAGCCTCAAGGGCCTCTTGCAGGATTAAAGTTGCTCCCCCTTTAACATCTTGAAAATATTCTGTGAGGGTCTTCTCACCATCATCAAGTAATGAAAACCTTTCTTTGTACTTATCCAATCACTTTAGCATCACTGTGCTGCCTGAAAGGTAGACCAGAAGAAAGTATCCACCTGTAAGACTGACTTGACATAAATGTTAATTCATATCAGTAAGACCATTGGAAAACACATTCTAATGGTTTACATAGCCTGGTGAAATTTAATTAATATGCTACCTGCCTATAGAATCAGCACTGATTTGAGTGTCTTGCACCATGAAGAAACATTCAAAAATATCCTGTCTGTCAGGGACTAACAAAGATGCTTTTGATGTCTCTTCCATTAATCTTGCATTAATAAATCTTTCCATTCAACAGAGTATCCAGTTCTAAACCTTTTACAAATGAAAAGGTCAGGATGCATTTCACAACTTAAACTCAACAGGAGAAAGGAGAAATGACCTCACAAGTAATACATATAGCTAGGCAGGGAGTTTGGGAATTGGCAGTTAGAAATTATGTGTACCTGAATACAACTATAAAAGCATGAAATTACAGTACTTTATAGCCATCAAAATATGTAGCTACACAGATCATACATATAAAACCAGTATTCAATTTGCCATCATAATTCAATTGAGTGAAAGATATTCCTTCCAATACTTCTATGAAAACATAGCTATTTGTCTGGCAGCATGTACCTAAGGTAAACAAGAAGCGGTAATACTTATAAAGAGATACATTATTTTCAAGTTATTGTAAATACACCACTGAAATCTTCTCCTACCACTGGAATAGAATTGAATACAATAAAATTGCTGTGAATTGTCCAATTCTGGAATTGAGACTGTGGGGGATATCAGACATATGGTATATTAATACCCTAGTTTTCATGTGGGTTGTTGCATCTGATTGTCCCTAGTTATGATCTGAAAGACTGCTATCTCTGTATCTCTGCATAGTCAATATGCATCATAGGCTGAAAATGCAGAGCAAAAAGAGGACCATATAGCAGGATCATAGACTGTACAAATGGCAAATATTCTTACTGGTATAGGAAGTTTATAAAATCTTACAGCATTTGGCATGCATTTTATGGACAGAAGCACTTGCTTTGGCCTCTTGAGAGACTGTCCAAGCCTAAGATAGTTTTTTCACCATTTTAAGAGCAAGAACATTTAAGTTTTTGAGATGCTGACATGAAAACAAAAATCTTCTTTATGAAGAAGTGAAGCACCTTCTACATCATTAAAAGGAGAAAATTTGCATTGGTCTCAGTCAATTTTTAGAGACTCAGAGCAGATCATTTCACCACATGGGAGAATATTTGAGTGTGAGAAGACTCCTTCACTGAGAGGAACAAGTTTCAAAGTATAAAAAGCCCATTGGTTTGTCTTATATTCTAAACCCTTTTGTCATCCATTGGCAGTGTATCAGATACATCAGAAATGGAACACAATGTGCACAGAGGCTAATAACATATGATCACAGCGTACACTTAGATGACATTGTTTTTTAGCATTTCCTGTTTCCTCCTCCTATATAATGATGTAAATTCCTGTAAGTAGGTGAAACAGGTTAAACTCTCATTAAAAGCCAATCCAGCCACATGCATAATAGTATTCTTCAATTAAAAGAACAACTTAACAAATTAATAAGCAGGACAAAGCTTCCAAAGCCTAGGTACAATCTTTTAGCACATTTGGGTAGATTATGGCATAATGTACAACTCTTTGGCTTCTCTGAGATATCCACAGTGCCTTGCCAAAACCTTCCCTCCCTGCACCTGGACCCTAGCTCATTGTGTTATAAGGAGGGTTATTTTGGCTTGAAGAGATAAGGACTTTCATGACTTCAAACATGGACACTTGATCAAGTTTTTATCTTCTCACATAATCCTGTCTTTGATGTCACCAGACTGAGGCCTCTCAGAATAGAAAGAAAAAGCTGTGAAAAGAGGCCCATTTAATTTATACATTTAAGTGCTGCTGTTCTAATTCGCCAGAGTAGCATTTTCATTGTTTTCTGCTTTGCATCCTAAAGGCAGGCTTACACGAGGCAATTATGAATGGCTCCTCTGAACAAATAATTGAAATTCACTAGTTGTGGGATATGGTTAAACAATGTCAGGATTGGAGGTGTGAGGTCAAATATATTCCCAGTGGCACCACTGAAGTTACAGGCTACCCTTTTCACTTGTCTCGAAGGATGAGTATTTGTAATACACTTGCTTTAACAGCAACTAATCAGGTAAGCTGCATGAGACAAATAGCAAACATGAACATGTTACTTTGCATTTGTCTTCAAAACTCTTTAAACCTTTAGAAGGTAGTATGGAAGCTTTGCAGTGTGAAGACTCATGAGAATTAAATGGGTAAAGAGACACAATATTTGCAAAATTATCTTCTTGCAACAGCAGCAAGGAGACAGCTATAAAAACAGGGATTGACCCTATGCAAACACCTCTAGGTGGAAAAATTCCACCAGGCTAGCGGTGGAGCAACAGTACTGTAATGAATTATCTTCCCTTTAATGTAGCAATGGAAAAAGAAAAAAAAAAGTTGTTGAAACACCTAACTGAGGGCTTGTGAGACATGATTTCTGTGTAGTTTACCTTGCAAAGCCAGTAATTTATTCTTTCACAAAACAACTTACCCCAACTTATACACAAACAAATTATCCACATTATTTTCTCGTCATTTTGCAATGTAAGGATTTTGTGCCAGAGTCCAGCCAAACATTAGACTCCACATTAACAGCAAAATTCTGTGTTTGTGTGTGCGCATGGAGAATGGAGGTGTGCTGCAGAAACACAAACCATGACATAAAACAGCCTGTCGAGGTGAAAGTAAATAGGTCTTTTTGTTTCATAATGAAAGGGATTCACTAAAAGAAAACAGGAGTATCCAAAAGTAATACATACCTTAGCAATTCAGGGATCTTTATGCTCAGTGATCATTGCCATCAATCAACAACAGAGCTCTTCCACTTTCATCAAAACACAATATACAGGATAAACCTTCCATTTTGTCTGTTGTCTTACCACTGCACGAAATATACTTGGTCTGATGCAAAGTACTGCTAATTTAAGCCATTCAAAATTCCTGAACTCTGCCTTCTACACACCCCACAAATCTTTTTCTTTGCCTTTTGAAAGTATGAACTGCCAAAGTTCAAAGTTCCTCTTCATAACCACAAATCTAAAACTTGTTTCTCTTTAAAATGCAACCTGATACACATCATATTTATAATCTCATAAACCTGAGAGACTTCAAAAAAGTACCCATTACTGGAATTGTTATAATCCTGCTCTTACTACCACTTCTCACCATTCCAGTATCAAAAGTGTTTTTATCATGTGTTTAAATACTATGCAGACTAAGGCTCCACACTGACAGTTAATGAGTTTGAAGCAGAAAACCTCATTTTTTCATACAATTTTTTTCTCTCCAGTGCTTGGCATCTATTTTTTATGACCAGCACAAATAAATGTTATCCATAGGCTCTTTCAATTACACATTATTTCCCCTTTTACAGTCCTTTTTATGACTATTAAAGTTTATTTCAAGAGACAAATTCTCTGTTTCTTTTTCTGCTTTCTAGTGTGAGGTTAACATGAGTTATACCCTAATTTATGTTTATTAGTGGGTTATGGTTCTGACTGCATCCCCATGAGAAACATTACTGCCTTCCACAACTACCTTCCCAATGATCATAAAACAAATATTGCACAATGAAGAAAGCTTAAAAAAACCCCAGAAAACTGTCTAAAATTGAGAAATGGTTGCCTAAATGCAACCTAGATTCTGTGCTGTGTCACTAACTGCAGTCTTTTTACCGCTGTGTCCTTTAGATGTAGAAAAGTTTAGACTGGAGCACTGGCCCATCTGTGCCAGTCTATACCACTGATTCCATGTCTTTTGGAACAGAAGTTTAAAAAAAAATGCAGTAGTCAGAATAAATAAAGCTCTAGGCAAGGAAACGTCATAGCTCTGTTATTGTTCCTACTGACATCAAAAGCAGAAGTCCCACTGACTTCACCATGAGTTGGATCAGTCTCCTGTTTTGGTGAAAAACTTTAGATTTGCCAGTTGTACATGCAGAATTGCTGCTATGTTCTGCATTTCTGGCACAGTCTCAATTGCCTAGGGATCAAGCATATTAAAGTAGATTATTCACTCAGAATAAGGAGTAGAGCTACCCCTTCTTAATAAGTATAGGAAAAGATTAGCATCAGAATTATACTAGTTCATTACACTATCCAACGCCCTGTGAAAATAATATGAATAACATATATAGATATACAGTTTATTTAATTGTAATTTATAATATATGTTATTTCACGAAGGAACTTGATCAAACAACAAAACAAAAAATTCTGTCATACTACAATACCTCTACCGCTAGTGGCTAGGGACCACATCAGAGTGACCCAAAGGCTGGTCTCTGTCACACACAGGGTAGCAGCCCAGGGAAAGGGAATGGGGATGGCAGAAGGCTGCTCAGTTCTTGATTTTTTTCCTCTGAGCAGAGCAGCCTAACTGGGAATCACTAGTGCCTCCATAGGACTGCCTCCTTTCCCACTTAATGGGTAAATCTGTCACTTTTTTTCTTGGCCTCAGCAAGGTCTTCTGTTTCTGTTACATGCCCTGGCTGCTAGGAGATGTTGCTATCAATATGATGGAGTTTGGGAATCTTGCCTAGTGAGGAAAGGGGTTTGGGCTTCAGTCTCTGTGCACATAATAAAAAAGGAGCAGTCCTTAAAGATGGCAAGAGCTAGGACTGAGCACTTTGCCATGTGCTTGCATCTGGCTGGTCTAATTCCTAGCCAACAGAATTACAGCCACCCAGGGAATCTCTTACTGCTCTACGTGGCATGGGATATCTAATTAACAGCATGCTCCAGGAAGACAGTAGATTTCACTCGCCTTACACAGGAACTGAACCAGGTCTCATGCACAGAGTTGCTGGAAACCAGGACACACATCATCTCCAGCCACAGAATAAAGTAATGGAGTTGTAACATTCAGTCATCCATGGCTATGTCAGGCATCTCGTTGAAGGGACTTTAAAGTATCCCATTCTGAAGCAAGTATTTTCTGTGGGGATGCTGGACACCTAAATCCAAGACTCTGGGTTCTGCTACCTGGCCCAGGCATACACATTCTTTTATGAAACTATTCCTACTTATGTGTATTTAAATAATACTGAAATACTTATACCTTGTTACACTGAACTCCCTGGTCCTTTTCTTTCAGTGTACACAGAAATCAATAAAGAGATGCTAAAATCACAGCAATGCAGAGAAAATCATAATGCCAGTGAATACTGAGCAAACAGGGATCCTATCTGAGTGAGGGCTGAAAAGTTAGGCTGCAGTTATCCAGTCATATTTATCATTCTCAGTTCGTACTATTTATTTATGAGATGAAAAATCACCTACATCCAGTATCAGTATACCAGTGAAGCATACAGGAATCGTCACTTCCCATAGTTCTGCCAATACAATAAATCTTGCCTCCGCAGCTGTAGCTGTGGAGCCTCCCTTTAGATTCAGTTATCTCTGTTCTTCTATCCCACAGAAAAGGACTTCCAAATGAAAACACTGTAAACATAAGCAGGTCAGTACTAGGTCGCTGAGGGTAATCTAGACTTTTCAGGGTGTTGATTCATGACCTTTTAAAGCTGTTTATTCCAGGATGAAATACAGTACAAATGGTCGTCAATGAAAGGGAATGCAGAGCTTTACTTAGGTGCTGGCTCATGCTTACCTTGCCCAAATATAAGTGGTTACGGTAAATGTCAGCAAGGGAAAATCTGATCCCAGAAGATTATTTCTTCCTATCTTGTAATAGATGTGTATATTTTTTGAACTGTCCATGACTAACATTAGAGAAGGACTTCTTTTATACAAGCTATTTTAAACCCGAGATCTTACATGAATAAGCAAACAGAAAAAAGGTGTGTGCCCTAATTATTTTTGTTTACCTTTTGAAAATACTTCTTAGCACAATGTTTTTCATATTTCCATGAAAGCAGAGTGGTGATGGTGTGATTAGATAGTTAAGTTACTTTGTCATTAAAATTATTCCAGCAATAGGATGAATAATGCCAACTGGATACCTGAGACAGCCTTGATCTCAAGAGCCTGTTATCCACAGACAGAGATCGGAAGAGGAATAATAATAGACAAATTGCATACCTTTTATATAAATAAAACAGTATTTATACAATTATAAACCTAAAATTTATTAAAAATTGCTATAAATCAAATAGCCAAAGGGCGTTTTAGAGGTAATGTGAATGCAGATAAAGTAGAGTTATGGGTTGTGACAAGGAGCTTGAATCATGCATACAGGGAGGTAGACACTTTTATGACTAGGAAAAATTCTTATATCAAAATGTTATCAAGAGTGGAAGCAAATGGGAATAATATAGGAAAAGAGTAAGCAAAGGGAGGTTTGAGATTTGATATACGGCAGAGCCCAGAGGGCTGTGACCAGCGGCGCAGCCCAGCTGGGGGCCCGCAGCCAGCGCTGTGCCCCGGGGCTCAGCACCGGGTCCCGTCCTGCTCAGCCCACCCCCCAGCGCCCTGGGTGAAGGGGCAGAGCGTGCCCGCAGCGAGTTTGCTGGTGGTACAGCGCTGGGAGGGCGGCTGATACCCCGGGGGCTGCGCTGCCGTTCGGCGGGGCCCGGGCAGGCTGGGCAGTGGGGCAGGGGGGGCGTCATGAAGCTCAGCAAAGGCAGGGGTAGGGTCCTGCGCCGGGGGGGAGCGACCCCACGCACCAGCACGGGCTGGGGCTGACCTGCTGGCAGGCAGCTCTGCGGGGAAGGGCCTGGGAGGCCTGGAGGACACCGAGCGGCCCGTGGGCCAGCAGTGTGCCCTGGTGGGCAAGAAGGCCGCTGCCAGCGCGGGCTGCATCAGGAGGAGCGTGGCCAGCGGGTGCGGGGGGTGTCCTGCCCCTCTGCTCTGCCCTGCTGAGGCCGCACCTGGAGTGCTGTGCCCAGCGCTGGGCTCCCCAGTTCAGGAGAGACAGGGAGCGACTGGAGAGGGGCCAGCGGGGGGCTGCCAAGGGGGTGAGGGGGCTGGAGCATCTCCCTCATGAGGGAAGGCCGAGAGAGATGGGCCGGTGCAGCCTGGAGAAGGCTGAGAGGGGATCTTGTCAAGGCATACAAATATCTTGAGGGTGAGTGCCAGGAGGATGGGGCCAGGCTCTTTTCACTGGTGCCCAGCAACAGGACAAGGGGCAATGGGCACAAACTGCAACACAAAGAGTTCCGTCTGAATATGAGAAGAACTTGTTTACCCTTGAGGTCAACAAGAGCCCTGGGACAGGCTGCCCAGAGAGGCTGTGCAGTCTCCTTCTCTGGAGACATTCAAAACTTGCCTGGACATGGCTCTCTGCAACCCGCTCCAGGTGAACCTGCTTCAGCAGGGGGTTGGACAGGATGATGTCCAGAGGCACTTTCCACCATTCTGTGATTCTGTGAGTGGAAAGTAAGCACAGAGAAATTTAAGATGAAATTTTAAACTTTAAGCAGAGGTTAGCAACAATGTTGTGCAGAAACCAAAGAAAGGTAAAGTAGGAGGATGATCTTCTGATAATCAATATGAATGAGAAGAAAGAGAGACAGCTGTAGAAAGAGCGTACGTCGGAAATACCGAGGGAGAGTGACAAGACTTAGATATGACCCAGAAATTAGTTACAAAGTCACCAATACAGCAAAGAAATTGTTGCTCAACCCATGCTGTCCCCACGGGATTCACTGCCTTGACAGTCACAGGAGTACAGTCAAGCCTCCAGCAGACTTAATTAGTATCCAGTTTAAGTAAGACAACATCATAAATGTGATAGAGGGTGGTTTTCAAAAGGGCAGACTCATGAAGTCAGTAGTGGAGACTGCTGAAAGACATAACTTTTAAGTACCTCACATGCTCTTAAACATATGACCCCAAATACCTATGGGAAATCATAACTAAAATGAGGTCTTTCAAATCTTTCAGTCACACAGGCTATTTATTTTGATTTCACACACTTACACATTGATGAGGTACACTTGTGTCTGGTTATACTAGGGATCTGGAGTGAAATGAGGTGGTCTGCAAATGGTCAGGAAAATTGCAATTCTTCACTTTTATGGAAAAAAAATCACAAGAAAGAATGAATGATCTGCAGAATTTCACAGGATTTTGGGCTTCCCCCCTTACCTGACTCACACAGTTGGTTCAAGTTGAACTGAACTCACAATATTTTGGTGTTGAAGAACGCATCACAGAAACCATGAAGAACAGCATAAACAGTTGTGACTGAAGAAGAGTCTCCTGACGTAGGTAAATTTAGGAAAAGTATTTTTCATTAGATAAGTCAAGTCCCTTATCTTAAATACCAGCATCAAAAGGTCATTCTGGTTAAAGAGAATGATGAGATAGTATCCATTCGTTATTTTCATTTTGGTAACAATTTAAGAGTGATTCGACGTTACAGAAAAATGAAGTTGCCGATTTCACTTCCCCTTAGAGTTATAGCCTGGCTCTTTCAACAGGTTTATTAGACTGTATTTTTATATTTGTATTACTGTTGGCTTACACTAATACATGAGATAATTAGATGGAAATTTTTTATTTCAGTGTTTCCAAATGATCCCATATGTTCTCAGCTGGCTCAAATTTCAACAGAATTTTCCCCAAGTATCTCAGATCTGAGGAACTCTTAGTGAATGGCTATCAATGATGAAGCTGGCTTAGTGGTTTTGTCCAGTGTCATCTGAGAGGCTCCAGAAAAAAGAACAGGATGAAATTCAATCCTCTACCCTGGAAATTGCCTTTCCTCACTTAGCAACCACCTCTTCTCGCCCTGAAGATCTGCCTAACTCCTGCCTAACTTCTGCAGCTACTGAGGATGAGGTTTAACAAGCTCAAGATGTTACAGTACAACCCTGATTAATTTATGGGACATGCTACTAGTGCAGTGGATGAAAATAAATACATTTTTAAAAGTATGCTATCATGTGGCAACATGGCCATTTTTTCAGTAACTTTAATCAAGAATCACCTCTACTTCAACATAGACATAAGCCATCATATTTTGCCCTGGTCGCTTTCTTAGAAATGGCAAAATAATTTCCTTTGAAAATCTGAAAGACAAAACGAAGTTTTGCGTGAGCGCTGAAAATGCTATAGCAGCGGTTCTACAGATTTGTACCCTGTATTCCCTAAAGACCAGCACTTCCCTATCTTCACTTAGTTTTGCATTCAGCCACCAACCTTCATGAATGTCGAAGAAATTTCATACTTTTGAGACCTACTATTCTCTGGAAAGGTGGAGGCTTTGCTGAAATTAGCTAAGGTACTAAAAAAAGGGTGGAGGAATTACAGATGGAGAGGCTGACTACATAAATATTTTAGTTATTTTGTTGAGAAAATAAGAGAATAAAACCATAGTATTAATGCAACCTGTACAACGCAGCCAAAGACAGTCTACAGACTACTTAGGACTGAACTATTAGTGTTGACAAGACTTAACTGATTCAGTATAGGGTCAAATACTGGGAATTATGGGCCATTGAGGACTGGCAGGCCCTCTGAAACACAGACTAATAAAACATACTCCCCATATACCAATTCATGGACATACACACAGGAAGAAACATACAACCAACCAACTAAACCTTGATTACAGCAGAAGTTCAGTTTACACTGATGTTTATGAGAGCTTTGGCTAAATAAAATTTGGGTTAAATTATACAGTCTCGTGAGTCTTACAGTAAATCTTAGAGACTATGACAGTCATTCTCCTTATTCAAATTGCCATACAATAGTGGTAATTACATTTGAAAAAGGGTAATAAAGTTGTTGAGATATTTCATCTTGAACATAGGACCCTACTCCTAAGAACAAAAGGTTTTATAACATCCCATGAATAAAAGTGTTTTTTTAAAAAATATTGTAAGATTGATTTTAGCTCTTGTAAAAACTGATAAATATGAATGTGAAGATGAATAAAATATAAGGTCATCAGCAACTAACCCTATTTTAAGAACTTTGATCATGTAATAGGGTTTGCATTTGTTTCTCAGATATGAATGGAGATGGAATTCAAGATAAGATATTAATCATAATTAAATTGACTATGACAGGTCTATGCTGACAAATTCTTAACAACCACAAAGAATGCTTAGCCATAATGAACTGCTTCATTCATTAATTTCCTCATTAAGAAGGCCTCCACTTAATAAGTTCAGCAAAAAGTTGATATAATATTGTATTTGTATTCTCTTTTTTATCGATTTCCACTTTGGTGGTATATTATTTGGAAAATGAAATAAATCATTTAAAACATATAATTGCTTGTATATATTCATATAGTAATTCCCTAAGCGATTATGTGTTTATAAGTTGGCAGTGTGCATATTAATTTGTCATACCTACCAATCTCATGTTCATTTATTTGCTACTAGCCATTGAGAAGCAGATTAAAAAGGACATGCTGCCCCTTCTTTGAAAGTTTTATTAAGGCCAAGAAGGCCAATCAGTATATTCCGATTGAATCCTGCTGGTTGCCAGGACTTGAAAATTACCAATTACAGTTCTAAGTGACTTAATATGTTTGTATGCATGATTATTTATGACTACATGTTAAGTGCCGCATAAAGTAACACATTCTCATTTCAATATTTAAATGTATTAATTGTTCAGTATGTACAGGTTCATATGAACTTGTTGAATACCATTGATATACGGAAATGTGTGTCATAGTGGTAAAACCTGGTGATGGCTTTGTGCAGAACAAACAAAAAACTAACTGTAAATACTTCTTGCTCCATAGTCTTCTCTTCCTTTCTTCTCACCACCAAACCAGACCTTCACAAACACCTCTATCACCACTGTGCAGAGAGGTTAGTGGCTAAGTTTCCATTTTTCCAAAAAAATAGTACCATATATAAACACACTGCACCTAAGCAAGAAAAAAAGCATATTGTTCCTGCCTATCCCAGAAACACGCAGTATCACAGAATTGTTGGGCCAGGAAAGGACTTCTTGATATCATCTTGTGCAACCCTCTGCTCAAGTAGGTTCACCTAAAGCAGGTTGCACAGGACTACGTTCAGCTGGGTTTTGAGTATCTTCACAGAAGAAAACTCCACAAACTCTCAGGGCAACCTCTGCCAGTGTTTCACCACCACCCCAGCATAAAAATGTTTTCTTGTGTTCAGATGAAATGTCATGTTTTTTAATTTGTGCCCATTGCCTCTTGTCCTGTCAGTGAGAACAGTCTGGCTCCCTCTTCTTCATTCCTTCCTCAACAGGTATTTACACGCATGGATAAGATCTCTCTGAGCTTTCTCCTCTCCAGGCTAGACAGTCCTAGATTTCTCAGCATCTTCTCATATGGAAGATGCTCCAGTCCCTCTATCACCTTTGTGGCCCTACACTGGACTTGCTTCGGTATGTCCATATCTTTCCTTTACTGGGGAGCCCAGCACTGCACCCAGCACTCCAGATGTATCTCACCAGTGCTGAGTAGAGAGGAAGGGTCACCTCACCCAATCTGTTGGCAGCACTCTGCCTGTTGCAGCTCTGGAGGCTGTTGGCTCATGTTCAGCTGAGAGTCCACTAGGACCCTCAGGTCCTTTTTGGCAAAGATGCTTTCCAGCTGAGCAGCTCCCAGCATGCACTGATCCATGGGGTTGTTCCTCCCAAAGGGCAAATTTTTGCTTTACCCCTTTTTGCACTTCCTGAGATTGTTCCCATCCTGTTTCTCCACCATGTCAAGGTCCCTCTGGTGTATCTGCTATTCCTCCCAGTTTTGTGTCTGCAAACTTGCTGAGGGTATGCTCTGCCTCAGTGTCCAGGTTATTGGTGACATGCCAAACAGTACTCGCTGCAGTATGGTCTACTGAGGTAAACAGGCCTGGCTGTTCGCTCAGTTTTCAATCCATCTTATGAGGATGCTACAAGAAAGAGAGTCACATGCCTTACTGAAGGTGAGGTAACCAACATTCATTGCTCTCCCCCTGTCCACCAAGGTGTTTACCTCATTGTAGAAGGCTCTCAGGTTTCACTGGAAGTGATAAGGTATCCAAAAGATTTAGTAACCCTCTGCTGCTTTTTGCACTAGCAGCAGCAAAATACCTGATAGCAGGAAAACAGTGGTATTGTGATCCTTGCATGTCCTTTGTTTACAGTTCCTGTGTCTGGGCCTAGGGAAGAAGAACCCAAGATTAAACTTTAAAACTGTGTAATTTAAATGATGCTGTTAAAAGGTAAGATGTCCTACAACAAATCTCCGTAAATCTAAAATCCTAGAGCTAACCCTGTATATTCATAGGAATGCGATTGTAGCATAAGCGAAGAAAATTTATCTCCTGGACCCACTCAAGACCTTCAAGACCAGCTCTCTTGCTGATGAACCATTAACTAGTAAAAAGCCTAACTCACTGCTGGGAAAGAAGCTTTTCTGGGAAATGAAGAGGAAGGTGGTGTACACCCAGGAGCTGTCCGAGAGTGGAAAATGCTACAAAGCAGTGGATATTAAGTAGTTTATGGAGTTAAAAGAAAAATATAGGGAACTGATGTTTGAATATGAAATGCCTTTCTGAGTATTACTTACACTGTGAAGAGTGAAGTAAAGGACCCTCTGCCCCAGCACAGCCTCTGAGGAATGGACCTTAAGGCAGGCAGTGCCACTAATACCTTACAACATTCAAGCACAGGAACACCTGTTAATTCTGTATGAAAGTCCTTATGAGCTGTATTAAGCAACTCTTTACAACTTCCTGTATTTCTTTATCAGAATAGTAGGTGTAGACATGAAACAAATAACAATAACTGTTTGTAAAGTAATGTTTTTCTATTAAAAGTGGAGCAAGCCTCAAAAAAACACCTTTGCAGAAGTTAGTGGATTTGTTGCCCTGAAGATAAATGGCCAGACTTAATTGCTTGTACAAGAACAGATTTGACTGAGATTCCCACTCAAAATCTGTTTAAATTACTTTTCCATACCTGAAAGAAGAGTTTTGCAAACTCATTCTACACCTTCAACACACAACAGCTCACAGCTGCTCCAGATAAACAAGAACATTGTCCTGCAGTTATAAATAAAAACACACTGATTATAAATGTTTCAGGTATTTTCTCTACATTGGGGGCAACTGCCAAAAAGATGTTAGGATAATAAATCTACTGAATAAACATATTCTCTTGGTACTCAGCAGGGACCCGCTTGGGATCATTTATCTCCAGTTCATTATCTTGTCTGCATTATTCAGCAGCCTGGTTCACGCTCAATGGGGTTCAAACAACTTTTAACAGCCAAAGTCTTCTTCAGTTTTGACTTACTCTCTCACTTTGTAATAAAATATTGAAAGTTGCTCAAATTGCTATGGTGAATTAATGTCATTAACGCAATAGCTCAGTGTTCCTTATTTATATGATACTGTGAATGTTCAACTTGGAGTTAGCCAATATACAAGACAAGCTTCCATTTAAGCATCATTACATTCACTTTCATAGGTGAATAACAGTTGTTAATTCAGAAGGTGTGTGATGCATCCTTGAGATATATATATACTTGTGAAATTATTATTCTTGTCTTAAAATAATAAAATAGATAATATTTTTTACGAAGATATATTTTATGTAGAAAGATGAAAAAAATATCATGTTAAAATAAAACTCTGAACAAGTAAAATTTTATTTGCATATTTTTCTAATATATTGAGATGTAAGAGTACTTACAAATCCACAGAATTATGTGTCAGATCATGTATTCCTGAAACACGGTAAGGACACATTTCAGTCTAAGGGTGTCAAAGCATCTGTAATACCGTGTATTGGGTTTGTGTGGCAAGGTTTTGGTAGGGGTGGGGGGTTGCAAGGGTGCCTTCTGTCAGAAGATGCCAGAAGCTTCCCCCATGTCCAACAGAGCCAGTGACAGCTGGCTCCAAGAGGGACCCACTGCTGGTCAAGACTGAGCCCATCAGTGACAGTGGTATCAGAGTTGTGAGAACATATTTAAGAAGGGGGGCAAAACCTGCACAACAGCAGCAAAAAGAGAGGTGTGAGAACCTGTGAAAGAAGCAACTCTGCAGACACCGAGGTCAGTGAAGAAGGAGGGGGAGGAGGGGCTCCAGGTGCCAGAGCAGATCCCCCTGCAGCCCGTGGTGCAGCCCACGGCGAGGCAGGCTGTGCCCCTGCAGCACGTGGAGGTCCATGGTGGAGCAGATCCCCACCTGCAGCCCATGCAGGTCCCCACGCCAGAGCAGGTGGGTGCCCAAAGGAGGCTGTGACCCTGGGGACGGCCCAGGCTGGAGCAGCTCCTGGCAGGGCCTGTGGCCCCATGTGGAGAGGAGCCCGCGCTGGAGCAGGTTTGCTGGCCGGGCTTGTGACCCCACGGGGGACCCACGCTGGAGCAGGCTGGGCCTGAAGGACAGCACCCATGGAAATGACATATGCTGGAGCATTGCATGAAGAACCGCAGCCCATAGGAAGGACCCATTTGTATTGGGTCTGGCTGAGAAGGAGTTAATATTCCCCCCAGCAGCCCTCACAGTGCTGTGCTTTGTGTCGGTATCTGGAAAGGTGTTTTAGCACACCAGTGCTATGGCTACAGCTGTGCAGTGCTTGCATCAGGGCTGTCTCTCCAATGTTGTCACCCTCTACCCAGTAGCCTGGGGTGGGCAAGATCTTGGGAGGGGACAGCCAGGACAGCTGACCCAAAGCGACCAGAGGGATATTCCATACCATATGATGTCTGCTCAGCAATAAAAGCTAAGAGAAAGGAGGAGGAGAGAGGGAGCATTTATTATTATGAAGTTTGTTTTCTGCAGCAACCGCTATGTCTACTGAAGCTCAACTTCCCAGGAAGGGTCTGGACATCACCTGCTGATGGGAAGTAGAGAGTAAATATTTTGTTTTCTTTTGCTTCTGTGTGCAGCTTTTGCTTTTTGCTTTATTGCTTTATATTGCTTTATATTGATCCACAAGTTTTCTTCTGTCTTATTTTCTCCCCTCCCTGTTCTGCTGAGGGGAGGAGTGAGAGTGGCTTGGTGGGCACCTGGTGTTCAGCCAAGGTCGACCCACCACACCCATGTTGGAGAAATTAATGGAGGACTATGTCCCGTGGCAGGAACTCCACACTGGAGCAGGGGAAGAGAGTGAGGAGGAAGGAGCAGCAGAGACAACATGTGATGAACTGATGGCAATCCCCATTCCCTGTCCCCCTCTGCTGCTGGGCAAGGAGGAGATAAAGAAGTTGGGAACGAAGTTGAGCCTGGGAAGAAGGAATGGTTGGGGGAAGGTCTTTTTAAGATTTGGTTTATTTCTCATTACCCTATTCTGACGTTTGGTTGGCAATAAATTGAATCAAAGTCCCCAAGCTGAGTCTGTTCTGCTCATGGCTGTAATTGGTGAGTGATCTCCCTGTACTTACCTCCACCCATGACCCTTTCATCGTATTTTTCTTCCACTTCTTCCAGCTGAGAAGGGGAAGTGAGAGGGTGGGCACATGGTGGCTAGCCCAGGTCAAGGCTTCTTGAACAATTGTAGGCTCATATTGTCAATTTCAGCATTAATTTACATAATGGATATGCTTGCTAAATGAACTCTTGCCATGGGAAGGAGGTAGGGTATTGTCATTATGTTCAGGCTAGAAGATACAGTATGTGTTTTGAATTTATGAAAAAAAGGTTTTCTAGGGAAAAACGGATTTAATGAAAACTGATTTCCAAATAAATCAATTTAGAAGGCATTTCTCAACATGCAATTCCAGGATTTTCAGAGGTTTTTTTGGCTGGAGATGCAACACAATACATTCTTCAGCTAGAATGAAGACAGAGAAAACTCATACTAAAATAATTTTGAAGTAAATACACAACATTCCATGCATTTAGCAGTGCAAAGTTATGGGATGGGGTGTGTGTGTGTGTGTGTGTGAGTGTCCTGGTTTCAGCTGAGATAGACTTAATTTTCTTCTTAGTAGCTGGTGCAGTGCTGTGTTTTAGATTTGGTGTGAGAACAACGTTGATGGCACACTGACATTTTTAGTTGTTGCTGGGTGATGTTTACACTAAGTCAGGGATTTTTCTGTTTCTTGGGCCCTGCCAGCCAGAGGGCTGGAGGGGCACAGGAAATTGGGAGGGGACACAGCCAGGACAAGTGACCCAAAGTAGCCAGAGAGGTATTCCATACCATGTGATGTCATGCAATGGAGCCCGGCTTCCCTGGGGGTGGCTGAGCACCTGCCTGCCCATGGGAAGTGGTGAATGAATTCCTTGCTTTGCTTTGCTTGTTGCACAGCTTTTGCTTTACCTATTAAATTGTTCTTATCTCAACCCTTGAGTTTTACATTCTTTTCCGATCCTTCTCCCCCTCCCTCTGGGTAAGGGGGAGCGAGCAAGTGGCTGCGTGGGGCTTGGTTGCTGGCTGGGGTTAAAACACGACAGTGAGAAAAGTACAAATTGAAGTTTCTTTTTAATCTGTGTATTTGTCACAGATCTTAAGACAGGCAAGATTTGTGTCAGACAATTATCATATCCAGGTGTTCTATCTATTGCCAGAACAAGCTATAATTTGACTCCTGGTGAAATGATTTCGTAGGTAACTAAAAGCAGTAGAGACTACATAAACCCTGGAAGCCAAATAGCCGTATTTAAATAGATGTCACACAGAAGACCGTATACCGATGCAAAATAAACATCCTTTTTCTCTTCTCTCAGATTAAATTATACAGTAACACAGGAAGCTGAAACTCTGGAGAACTGAAGGGGTAATAAATACCTTTATATATCCATGTTGAATTTAGTACAGGCTTACCATTGCATACTAACTTGTAAAGTTTCACTGCTGGGGAAGAATACATTCTGCAGTCTAAAGGCCATGCCAGTGAATGTATTTCAGCACAAATTGGTGCAAAGTTGGTTAGCTGGAGGTTGTAATTGAGTACAAACAAAACAAAAGTTCTTTTGTAAGCAAAGTGATTGCAGAAGCTGCCAAGAATGCATGCAAACACAGAATGGGGACAAAAAATTACACAGAAGAGCTAATAAAAGTAGCTGGGGGCTTAGCAAATTCCAATTATTTAATCCTATCCATTTTTTACAATTAAAGAACCACCAAACTTCTTGCAAGTGCTGGGATAACAGTACTGACAAGCCTGAAAAAAAAAGTTGGACCTTCCACTTCTGTTTCCTTTCTGAAAATACATGGAAATTAAGAAAATAAAATAGTCAAAAGAATTTTGCTTTGAAAAACAAGAAGAGTCATAACATTGATTTTAACTCTGTCTCACATCTATCTGCAGATCAGTTACTGCCATTTGTAAGCTCTGCACTGGTTGTATCCACCTCCCTGGAAGGAGGCTCTCACACCAAAGCTGCAGATAAATTAATAGACTTATAGAGGAGAACTCCACTCATGCTTTTGAACACTTGAATATTTAATAGCGTACCAAAAGGAAAGAGCCCCAACAAGATAAATGAAGAAAAATACTTGAAGAAGAGACACAGAAAGGAGAGGCAAAAGGCAGAAATCCTGGCAGCCTGTAGCTGAGGTGAGGACATGAATTTTGGTACATTAAGTGTAATTGTCTTCTGGCTTACAGCAGAGCTTTGTTAAATTGTGGGCAACAGAAATGTATTTGAAATTAAAAATGTATGTTATTAAAGAGCTAACAAAAATAAGGCCAGGCTTTAAAACTCATTTGGGCTGCAAACTTGAGATTTTCTCTTGTACTTGGTATGCTGGGAAAAAAAGCAGAAGCTAAATAATGTGAATATATGTATAATAGTACTGTTTCTTAGAGTGTACCGCCTCACTGAGATAAATCTGGTATCCAGAAAATATAGAAGACTTCTAATATTGGCCAAAGGGGCTCTCTAAGCTTTTGGCACTTCTACAGGCTATGTGAAGACAATAATATTTTATACTCTTTTCTAATAGTTCCCCTAGAGATGATAAATATACTTCAGTGTGACTGACATACATTTAAGTGAACACCAGCAACTTAAAACATTTTAAAAAATCGTTTTCAAATGTATTGTTTTCTTAAGCTGTGGTAAAACCAGTTTACTGTGTAGACAGAACAATTCAGAGCTGTGGTGCATTGGTTTATATCATTATACCCCTATCAATTAAGCAATCCAGCAAGAAATTGTGATATTACAACAGTGAATCACTCTCAAGAGACTTTACATTCCACTGTGTACTAAGAAATTTCAATGGGATTAGGAAAGACTATGTAAGAGAGTACTAATGGTCATGATAGATAAGGTAAACCAAAAACAGAAGAGAGAAAAACTATGAAACATGACTAGACATGAGAATTCATCATTCATATAGTCAAGAAACCAATCCAGCTGTTCTCATGCTTCACTGATTTGCCTTTATTATGTGGGGTTATTTTTGTTGTTGTTGTTAGAGGCAATATGCCTTCAAAATCAAGGTCTAATTTTTATTTGTTAATTTATATAATTTTGTGGAGTTGCTCATCCTCAGAAACAAATACCACGGCACTAGTGTAGCTGTGCCAGCAGATGAATAATACATGTTCTTTTGTCAAAGGCTGGTAAAGAGGGAGACTATATCAGCTGTAAAGAGACAAATGCAATCACACAAACGGTTATCAGCTTTATGAACTGAGGATTCTTGCCACTACTTGACATTCATTCTCAATTACCAATCTCTTGTTTCTCCTGTTGATTGAACAGCACTACAAAATACCTCAAGTAAATGAGTGGATTTGGTGAACTGATCATGGTGTAAATAGCACATTTCACTCTTCAAAGAAGTTGAGTTAGCCAACAAAGCACTAAATGTTAATTTATATTTGACCATAACCTCAGACATTTGAAAATGCATCTTTCAGATGTTTAGTTTGGAAGAAAGCACTCACTGTTTTGCTGCAATAATGAATAACATTGTAATTAATCTGGAAAGAGGATATTAACTTATGGCTGTCTGCAGTAGCAGATGACTTAAAATGCTAATTGTCCACTTTCACATTTATTGGAGTAATGACTCCAGGTAGACTTGTTTGGAGAATAAGTTACACCATGTATAAAATGTTGTGGAAGAACAACATGTTCTTGGACCTGCATATTTATTTGGAGTAATGGATTTATTTTAGAATCACTGTTATAGCCTATTTATATTAGGCAACTAGTGAAGTTTCTCATGGAATTCACCAATCACTTGATGAACCAGAGCATCAGTAGATCAAACCAGTAAACTGATCTAGAAGAAAAAAATATGTAATTACTTCCTGTCTAAATTCTGATTTGTATCTAACTTGTGTCTAAACCAGAAAGGTGGTTAGAATCTTGCAGGATTGAATGAAAAAAGCTGTGGGACCCTCCTGAACTTAATATAATTTTGGGAGTCATAGAATCATAGAAAGTTTGGGTTGGAAGGGACCTTAAAGATCATCTAGTTCAAATCCCCTGCCATGGATCCTACACGTGGGTCCCTGCACACCTTCCAGTATACAAGGTCACTCAAAAATCATACCCAGTTTTCAGTAGTATTCAATGATCAGTAGAGAGATAGTTATAAAAATTCATTTTCTTTGCTGTTCAATCTTACAGTATTGATGGGCAATACTTTCATTTAAGACACTTACATATCTGCATTTTTGAAAGCAGTGATTTTGTATTCTGTTCTTCTGCTAGCTGGATCCATTCAGATCCCTGAACGATATTCTTATCAACATTCCCATGACCAGTGCTACACAGATTTCTTCTTACACAAAACGGTCCAACAAATCTAGTCTTTTTTTCTTTTGATTCCTGTAAATTTATTCCAGTCACTTACTTCACTTTGTAGTTCACAAGTTTTGTCTACTTTTTTTCACTAGTCTACTACTGGACAGAGGAAAAAAATAAAAAGCTTCACAGTTGTTCTATTAGAAGGTAGTGAATCTGATTCCTAAACAAGCTGTTGCAATACAAAAAAACCATCAGTTCTTTATCAGTTCAGCTGTTGTATTCTTCTTTCATTTCCTTCCCTCACTGTATGACTGTGGGACTATCAGCAGCTACAGATAAGCAAGTCAAATGTTATGATTTAATAGGAAAAGAATATGAGACAACATCATTATGTCACTTAATAAATGTAAATACAGTACTGTATAAAACCCATGGCTCACCTGTATCTTGAACAGATAAACTGGAAAACCAAAATCAAGACAACAAGGATAATCAAAGTTATGGGATGATTTGTCTGAGGAGAAACTAAATAATTTAAGATCCTTCAGGTTTAAAAATGCCCAGCTGAGGCAAAATATGCAACAGGCTTTTAAAATCATGAGTGAATTCAGGTCACTTTTGATACATCAAAATAGCTACACCACAATTCTTTACATTTGGACTCTTTGAAGGATGCCGATATCACAAAACTATTATTTAATGATGTGTGAGATTTATTATATTTCTCCCAGCTCCTCTCTGACCCACTGTAATCTATATCAACTAGGGAGCACTTTTTCTCTCTTAACTTGAACAAGATCTTCTGAGGTATCTACTTAAAGCTAGCTTTAGTGTGTGGCTCAGTGTGTGATTTCCAGAAAGGATTTTAAATTATTCCAATCTGTTGCTGTGGGCAAGCGTGCTATTCTAATGAAAAAGTGTATAGTCCAGTCTGTTTTTACTCCTGTCTTTCCATAAATTGACATTACATACGATACCCAAATTAAAATCTAGAAGCCTAATATTAAACCTCCTGCACCAATACTTGCTGGTTCATTGCTAAAGTCCCAAGCTGGGTCCCAAAGCACCCTGCAGAACTAGAAGCAGGCTGATACACTGAGAATTAGACCTCAGTTTTAAGTGTTCCCACCAACCCCCACCGAAGCACTACCCTCATTATGAATTACCTTGGAATCAACACATAAGGTAACTTCCATAATTTCAGCTGTTGATAAGCCTATTCAGAAACGGCATCTATCTTCTAAACACATGCTGCAGAAAGCTTCAGAGATGGCAGTATGCAGAAAAAACCATCATTATACAGGTGGTTTTGTATCATCAGGGAATGTATTAGACAGATCGTTGCATTATTTGTTTGGCATATGCACAGTAACAGCCCCTCACAGCATTAGTCTTTTCAAATGGATAAATCTGTTTGAAATGGATTAGCCCTCTTACTTCCCCGTGCAAGAATAATGGTACTGATGCAAATGTAAATCAAGTCTTTTCTGTTACACATCACTTTCAAAGCAAATGCTTGCATTACAAAGGATACTGATTTGCTCTGAAGGTGTGAAGTAGTTTAGTGGTACTAAATTCTAGTCAACACTTGCTGCCATCTTCTGGTTTTATAAAAATCCACAAATGTATTTTAAAAGACTTCTAACAAAAATACTTTGTTGGGACAGATACAAAATGAAATACCACACTTTAAAAAATCTACTATCCAATTTCACAGCAATGTTCGTATCTCACAGGTGTAAGTCTACAAAGAGCACACAAAAAGTATTGTATTTTGACAACATAAAAAAAGAAATTAGGGCAAAATATTAATGATGTAATTATGTTTTATAGAGACTATAAATAAAATTTTTTATTATTGGTAAGTTACCGGTGACAGACATGTTTTACTATATAATGTCTGATACATACGTATAATCTTACTGATGCATTATGTGCTGTATTTTTAGGCTGTATAGAAATTTTACATTTATATAAAACCCAGATGCTTCAACAAAAAAAGGGAAGATTAAAATAGGTTTGGGGCTTAAGCAAGCCCTTTTGATACGGTGAACATATTATGATTATGCTTTTGGACACTGAAAGTCAACCTTAATGTAGTACTAGGAGAAGTGGAATGGGAAATCAGGAGAATTCACAAGGCACAGATCAACCGGAGTACAGCAGAGGTATAAAATGGGAGACAAGGCCCTAAATTCTGAGATTCAGAACACCAAAAGTAAGTACTAAAGAATGGCACAAGGGCTTGCAAGCTAGCTCCAAATAAACTAGTTCTTGAATAGGAGTAGAACATGTGCATAAATCTACAAAATGCCACAGAAATTCACAAAATTATGTTATGCAGTTGTCCAAGTCTTTAAAACTCTATGACTTCCCTGCTGTGATGCAAGAAACTCCCTAAAGTAGAAGTGGTTTAAATGCATTTCACTGTGAAGGCTCTGAAACATGGGAGGCAGCCTGCCTTGCCTGCTGCCTAGAGCAAGCTGCCTACCTTTGGCCAACCAACTTAAATGGTAAAACCCCAATGTGCATTTAATGGCCTAGTACTTCAGTTCAATTGCTAATCACCCCTAGCTTATTGCTACACTTCCCCAAGTAACTTATGTCCAGCTTGTGGCTGTGTCTTGAGAAGGAGGACTTCCAACAGGCATTAGGGCACATAGATGAAGACTTAAAGTTGAGTTGAGCAACTTCAGGTACCTATGATAGACTAAACTTTAGTTTTAAGACTTACTCTTCCAGCTACAGAGGCTTGTCCAGTGGAAGTAAAACAGAAGAAAGAAAATTTCACAAGCAGATGACCATTGTTTGAGTTCTAGTCCTCGTAGCACATTATTCTTTCCTCACTGAAAAAACCTACTTGGGTTCAGGGTTCTGTAGATAAATAAGCTCAATTCAGTACAGGAAAAATAAGTAAAGAAATTGCTAGACAGAATTCTACATCATAGTATCAGGCAGAAACCAACAAGCAGTCTAGAAACATCTGTCATGAATCATTAGCCTGTTCTTTGACCAGTTTAAACAGAACTCTTTGAAAACTTAAACCAGAATAAACAGATAATAGAGTTTTCCACTATTTAAAGTCTGAAAGTTCTTGATAAATTCTCTTGCAAGAGAATATTTAGGTCCCTAGTTGACCATGTCATGAAATACTGTCACAATATTAGAAATGAGGGTTAGACATGTAAAATAATAAAAATAATTGTTGTTCAATACGTGGAAAAGTTAAAGAGGTGATTCAAAGATGTACACACATGTTGATGAATCTACTGTGATTATTGATCAACCAAATGAAACAGTACACTTATATTTGTCACAGAATCATCTGCTGCATTCAGGACTACATGGTATTAGAAAGTATTTAAGAATTATCTAAACAGTCACCAATGTTTTATTCATCATTTCATAAGAAAAAAAATATTTCATCATCCTGAGCTTTCACTTTGATACCTAAAATGTTTAATGGCACAAATAAAGAGGAAAGTCATGCTAATGATACTAAATGACTTGCTATAATAACATAGAAAATGCACTGTACATAAAGCAAAGGACAACCTTAAACTGGCTAACACCAGCTTAGGCATTGCTTTGCAGGGGACAAGTAGTTGTGGCTACAGTATCAAGTAGTAACGGACAAAGCTCAAACAATATGCACATGCAAAATTTATGCTTTGAAGATGGGTGTGTGTCTGCTTTTCCATGTTTATTCACTACATTTCCCACATGGCGCTTCTATTTCTCATTGTTGATGACTTCAGTCATCTGAAGGTATTTAGGTAACTCCTAAATAGCTACCTGCCACAAGTTACCAGCTGCTTTTGCGTAAGTTTGCATTATAGTGCTTTTCTCATATAATTAGAAAAGTAATCACGGACTTATATTAGACTACCTGGGCTAGGTTTTTCAAATTAATTGAGCTCTAGTGCCATATGAATTGTAACTACTGTGGCCCATCACTCCCCTAACTGGAGCATGAGTAACCATACAGCCTCTTCGTATGAAAAAGCTCATACAGGGGAACTATTGGATTCAGATTTGCCATTTGAGCCATGGAGTCCAAATATCTTCATTTACAACTGCAGAGTGAGCAACAGTGCAGAAAGCTCAGGAGGTGAGACATAGCAATGGTGGCTCCAGTCTCTCTGGACTGAGCAGAGATGGGCAAGCTGACACCCCATTGCAGCAGGGGTAGTCACAGCCCACATACAAATGTTACTTTAAAGAACTGTTTTGCCAGGGCCTGTCTACAGGGCCTGTCCACAGATTACCATATCAATAGTTTTTTAAAAGGGTACATGTAGTATTAATCTCGAGTACTTCTATAAATTACTTTTAGCATCTACATTGGCTTCCTTACCCTGTGGACAGAGATAAAACATGCAAGAATGTCTTTGGCAACAAGTTCTACCTTCTCTTCTTGGCCTTTTATGTATAGTACCTAAGGATATTAACAATATGGGAAGATCACAGAGTCTTGCTCTACGTACTTTCATACACAGATGATTGCTGTGGTGCTGAGGGTGCTTTCCAAAGGCCAATTCCACCTGAAATGCAACTACCTTTGTGTTGTAAGAATTTGCGTTTGCCCTGTGTACTTAAAAGAGGCACAAAATAACTTAAAAGTATTGATGTTAATTGTAATTTTTTGTTGAATCTATGTTACCATAAAATGCGTGAGCCCATCAACGCCATACTATGCTGAGAAATCCGGGTATACCCACCAGATGGTGCTGTCTCCATGGTTTATCAAAGACGGTTCTCCAACTTTTAACTGCATGTCCTTACTATTAGTAGCTGAATTGCTTATTCACTCTGACTCCGGCAATCTCATGAGAAAAAACACCAAGCCAAGTTCAGTATGCAGAGGTTCCATTATAGTTAAAGCTTCCCACTAGCATTTGAGCTTTAGCACTCTCTTTTTTAAAATTATTCCATATGGAGTCCTGCCTTTTAAGGTCTTTTTTTTGGTTTTAATACATTCCTACCGGCTGACCCATGACACACTAAAATTTTAAAAGTATGGATACTGCAAAACAGTCCCAGCAATGCACACTTCATGAGAAGGAGTAATATTTCTGGTTTGGTGTGCTGTTTTTTGCTGGGATAGAGCTATGTTTTTCATAGCAGCTGATAGGGAGCTACACTTTGTTCTGAGAACAGTGTTGATAATACAGAGATTTTTTGTTACTGCTGAGCAGGGCTTACACAGCACCTGGGCCCTTTTGCTTCCCACCCCACCCCATCAGCAAGCAAGCTAGGGGTGCATGAGTATCAGGGGGACACAGCTGACCCCAACTGACCAAAGGGATATTCCATACCATATGGTGTCATGCTCAGAATACAAAGCTGGGGAAAGAAGAAGGAAGGTGGGGGACATGTTTGGACTGATGGCGTTTTGTCTTCCCAAGTAACTTTTACATGCATGTTAAAGCCCTGATTTCCTGGAGATGGCTGAACAGCTGCCTGCCGATGGGAAGTGGTGAACAAATTCCTTGCTTCTCTGCTTGTGTGTGCAGCTTTTGCTTCACTTACTACACTGTCTTTATCTCAATCCATGAGTTTTCTCACTTTTACTCTTCTGATTCTCCTCCCATTCCATGGTGGGGCTCAGTTGCTGGCTGGGGTTAAACCACAACACATGAGCAACTGACATAGTTGAAAAAATACTTAGCCACACACTGACCCTCAGATATGACACAACACATTTCATTTTCTCCCTTGTTTCCCTTCCTACTTTTTCCCACACAAAAAACCCTCTAGACATATGTTTAGCAGACTAAAAAATCTTATAGGTTAAAACGAGTGTACAAACTGTCACCTGATTACTATTACTCGTAACATTCAGCATTGCATCAGTACAGCTGCAATAGCACAACCATATTAATCTGACAGGCTCAGCAGAACAACAAAAGTGTGAAGGCAGCATAGAAGTGCAGGCTCTCCTGAAGACTAGTGCTTAGTGTTTAATTAAAACACAAATAGTATGTTCAACAATTACACAGCACATATAAATAGAAGGAAGTGTGCAGGATATGGAGCATACTGTGGGTATTTGTCTCTGCAGCACAGTAGGAATGTATGCTGTGGCTGAACAAATGGAGCTGTGCTCCACCTGCAGCGGCTAGGAGTAAAGAAAAAGATGAAGATGGCTTATGAGTTCTGTGAAGTGATTTCTTAAAATTAAGTAAGTTATATCAAGCTGCCATATGTGTCAAAAAGAAGTCTGGGTTATACAAAATGGCAGGTAAAGTACCCTGAGCAGTTCTGTCAATAGCATCTGTATCCTATGACCAATTTCACTAACATTGGTTTCCTTTGTGTAAATGTGCCATCAAATACAGATTACTGGTATTTCTAGCATTCAGAATTGCCCTACCGGGGCCCTGATGCTATTTCTACTTGAAACAGTGGTAACACTTCTGTTTACTTTGCTGATAGGAGTATCACTTACAACGACACTAAATGCTGCTCTTCCAAAAATAGACAGTGAAAACAAATGCTACTGCAAAACCTGGCTGTTTGAGAACCTAACTGTATGTATGTGAGTGTATGCAATGGTCCAGGAGGTGAAACTTTTGAAGTGAGTTGCTAAAGTTGCTGCCTTTTTATTCATGTTTCTTTTTTTCCATTGGAACTCTGAGTAATCCTTTTCCCATATTTTATCTACACTGGAAAAGTAAGTGTCAGGATAGAGCTCCAAAATCCTGTGAGTTATAGTAGAAACACAGTAGGAATAGGGTTGAAATGGGTCTAAGCACTCAAAGGATGAAAGGTTTCAAGTGCTTTAATAGTAAAGCAATTGTCATACTACCTGTGTTCACGCTGAGTGGTCCATTCACTGTTTTCCTTCCTCTGTCAACTCAAAATTTTTATTTTTCTGGTAGTACTTTATCAGATAAAACTTACTATTAACCATGCATTTCTACAGAATATTTGGCTTCAGTGAAATGCTATATGATTGGCCCCAGCAATCAGACTCAGAAACGTAGCAGAGCAATTACTAACGTGGAAAAATTATCTCCCAAATAGTTTAAAATGAAGAGGGGATCCTTTATCTGGGAACCTTTGGAATGGATTAATGGTCTTTCATGATACATATTTTTAAATGGTAAATCATTTAAACCTATTTGTTTGAAAGAATTACTGCTATTATTAAAAAGGTGTCAAAGGTTTTTGTCCATCTGAAATTGTAATCCATAGGTTTTATTGTTTTGGTTTTTTTTATAAATAGCTCTGTGGCTATAGGACCTCTACATATTGTCTCAGTCTCCTTTCAGATCTTTTTCTCTAGGCTTGCTTTCAGTCCAGTGACTTTCTGTAGATTCTTAATTTACAACAAACTCTACACAATTCCCTCAAATGAAAACATCTCTCTTCTCATCATTTTTTAAACCTGTCTGCTATATGTCTGCTCTGAGAAGCACAGGTAAACTACAAAAGTCATGAATACTGCTTGAGCTAGACATTTTTTTCCAAATAGTAGGGTAGGTATGATATTTGTATGAAAATATTTAAATTCAAGCCATTTCAATATAATATAACTTGTCTCAAGTGAAGAAAGGTTTTTAACTTTTTTGACATAGTAGACATTAAGAATCAGAGAAATAAAAGGCATTTTACTCTCAACAAATCTTTTAAAAACACCACAAGATCCCATAATGCAGGATGTAAGCAAACATTTGCAAACTGGCTAGCATATAACACATCTCCAACTGTGTGTTTATCTACTTCTCATGCCACTATCAATACAAAAGACGTACTACATGTGTATAGCTAATAAACCCCCCTGTAACTGCAAGAAATATATGAGGGTTTAATCTTAAAACCCTGGTCCAAAATAAAGCTGTCCCTGGCCTACTGGAAACATATGTGATCTACTTTACTTCTCATTTTGCTCAAAGGGAAGACGCTGCCCTTTTAATAAAATTAAAATTTTCCATCGACAATAATTACTCAGACCAGTCTACCAGTTTTAATTGAAATCAGGGCTTTATTTGTGATGCCTTATGTTGTCTGACAAGCACTTTCATGAGTCAAGAAAAAGACGAGGACATATAATAAAACATGCCTGGTGTCAGATTTAAATTTATCCTGCCAACAGTGCCACATCAGTATTTCTAGATGGTAAGACATATATGTACTACTTTTTATGTGCAAGCATAGTATTTCCAATTCTATTTTTCTTTTGATGTCATGTTGCTTTTAATTGCTTATGAGTGATTTACCAAATTTAAAATTAAATGCAAATTCTGAAATCTGGTGCAAATTATATGAAGTATAAAGAAAGTACATATAATGTGAAGCATGTACTTCATCAGTTCTTGTAAGCAACTAGAAGATCTGCCAATATGCCAAATATATTGGAAAAACCTGTTTTGTCCTGCTATTTTATATTACAATTCCTTTTAGCATATTTTCTGCTAACCATGCATTATGTGCTGTTTTTTTAAATTCATGCAATCTGCTTCAAATATCCCAACAGCATAACAAATAGAGCTTTTAAATAGTTACTGTTTCTCCTGATTTTCATAACTGTTTTCCTTAGATAATTTCAAAACAGGTTCCTATCAGCCCAGATAACCCTTCAAATATTTCTGTTGATTAAAATAAATCATGAAAACACTGCAATAAGCCCATCTGGTAAAAATCAAAGAATTTCAGCTAACAAAGATGGTAGTTCACAAGAAAGGAACTCCGTATTGCCAAGAAATTTCTTGACACTATAGAAGATTACCAGATCTTTATTCCTCCAAAACTATTCAGACCAATGAAAGCTGTAAGAACCTGGCCAATATATCTAACCTCTACAGAAGTAGCCTGTATTCATTAAAAAAAAGAAAAAAAGTCTAATTTTCAAACTCTCACTTCTTGATTCTGAAACAAAAAGCATTATCAATAATGATGATAACAATACTGTTAAATTATCAAACTATGAAAATAAAACCAGAAATATG
Source organism: Falco rusticolus (assembly GCF_015220075.1). Classification (NCBI taxonomy): domain Eukaryota; kingdom Metazoa; phylum Chordata; class Aves; order Falconiformes; family Falconidae; genus Falco; species Falco rusticolus. Next base: position 44,354,120 of record NC_051210.1, on the reverse strand, counting down.
GAAAGCATCAGTCTAAATGTCAAAGCTTATACTGAATTGTATCAATGAAGTGCACAGTAATTGTCAAAATATGGTATTTTTAAATTCCTGGCACATCTGCATACAGGAAATAAACCTTTATTTTGCATACATTTTAGAATTGCTGTAAATACACAAAAAGCAGAAACTTCGAAGCAAATCTATGTGAAACCCATTTTAAACAACCATTTGCAGACACTACCACAAAGTTCATGCAAAACCTGTAACAACTTCAATATATGCTTAGAAGAAAGTACTGCCCATTATGACAGAAAAAAGTCACACTGTTCTCCATTTATGAAGAACCTCACTGGTTCAATTTATTAATCACAACACCTTTCTGGGTAGTACTTCCAAAACAACATCCCCAAAGACTTTGCAACACAAATCTATGTCTTCTACAGAAAAATGCTTGCCTTGAGACAGCAATCCTGAGTATCTGATAAAATCTACATGTACATGCCCTATGGTGCTTTCTCCTCCTGCATTATCTCTCAATTTCATCCAGTATAATAAAGTACTGCAAAAAGAGAATACAATGCAGCTTGAAAAATCAGGCCTGCTGAGGCTAGCGACTGAACATAATTCAGGTAATGCAAATGTTAGGATGCATGTCATTGTAGTTGAGGACATTTATGATGAGTCATTTAAAGTAATTAAATGTTAATTGTGGTGTAGTCATGTCCCTAGTCCCAGGGAAATTCCAAGAGCAGTGAAGCGCAGTTATTAAAACCAGCAAAATTCTTGATTTTAATGAGGATTTTTTTTCATGGGATGATGAAAAGGAGCTAAAGTTTTGTTATTTAAAATTAAAGTTCTTAATAACTACCATAAAAATTGACACAGTCTCATGCAAAATAGTTGTGTCCTAGGAATTAAATGAGTCTCAGTGGTTTAACTAATGCATCTAGTACAGCTTCTTTGTCACAGTGACATTACAAGACAAGGATTGCAAGTTAGCTGCAATAGGGTAATATGGTCAGAGATAATAATGCTTAAGGAACTTAAGGACTTCTGATGTTACATTTAAAAATAACATTTGAAATAGGAATAATTACATTCATGTATTATTAGTTCAAATATTGTAGTCATAAATCTGATTTAGAAACATACTTTCATGTTGTATGCAACATAACAACATATATCCACCTGTCAAATGTCTGATAGTACAGGAAATGGCTGTAGGTGAAGCAGAAAGCACAAGGTACTTGGATTTCTAAGTATAGGAGATCTGCCAGTGCAAACAAATATTGTTCCTACTCTTGCAGCTGAGATGCCTATCCACCTAAAATCCTCTGCACAGGTATTCTCCTACTTGTATGCGCTTACAGTAAAACAGAGACAAAGCATGGATGTAATATACTTGGGGTTAATTAGCATCCTTGGTGTCACAGATGAAGTCATTAATTTCTCTGGTTTTGCCATACAGCATTTCTTAAATTAAGGCAGGAACTTTCTACTTTGTGTTCTATTTCTATTAACCATTCACATACTGGGCCAGACTTCTCTAGTTACTTAGTCACCAAAAAATACATATTTGATCCTTCTGTTGTGAGCAACTGATAATTCCTGCCAGCAGACATCAGCAAAAGAGAGCATTTCACAACTAGCAAGGTAAAAGCCACAGCTTACACTACTGGGATCTGCTGAATAAAACTTGGAAGATCAGACTCTTGGTGAAAGTGTTCAGAAGCCATAATTTCTTTGATGATGACAGGAAGAATATAATTACTCTGTAGTTTTTTCCTGGCACTGCAAGAACTGGCTCTAAAATTAAGCTAAAATGTTTTATTGATAAGCAGACCTTGGAGATTTTATTGCATACCATGATCAGATGGAAAATTCAGGAGTGATTTTGCCTCTGATTTTCTAACAGTTTATGCAGTTTAGGTGCAGTACGATGGACTTACTAAGATTACTACAGGTTTCAGCAGTTACTACACTGCTGTGTGTATAATTGTAGTACTTTGGGTCTTACACATATTTCACCTTGTCCTGAGGAAAAGATTGTGAAATAGAGAAAACATCATTTCACCATGATTCAGCTGATTCTGAAGGAGACTCAAAACTATGTGGCTCTGAAAGATTTAGAAATAAGGCATGCTGTAATGTGTGATTATACTGAAGTTATGAATGCATTCTAAAATAGTTCATAAATTATGACATCCCCACCAAATGACAGAATTCTGGTTTACGAGACACACTAAACGAGGTTCATAGTCCATCCCATTTTATTCACTGCCCTTTATGCTTCTTTGAGCCACAGCCATTTTGAAAGCACCATCTATGACATGAAAGAAACAAGGATAGGAATTTTCCTATTTATCAACATGAAAATACATGCAATCATGCCAGTATGCCTAAAGTTATATGACTTCATTAGACTAGACCTTGGAAATCAGAAGTTTCTGAGGAGAATAAAAACAAGCAGAAATATCTTTTATGCTTTTTTCTATGAGCAAATTTACTTCCCTGAACTCCAATATGTAACTGAGAAGGCTGCCTGTGACTGTCCTGTAGCAGAGGACAGTCCCTGTATGTAGGACAAGGCCTCAAGGACAAGAGTCCAAGTACTGGTAGCCTGATGAATAGAGACATGTTAGACTTGTAGGGCACAAGCCCTGGGAGCAAAGGAACAAGCTAACAGCAGACCCCTGAGCCGTCACAGTTGAGGAGGCAACCAGACGGACAGAGAAACAAGTAGCCAGATAAGGGAATGGATGGCGCCAATATGTAATTAAGAAAGCCACGTAGAAAGAAACTCGCTAACCTTGGAAGAAAAATTATTGCTAGGTCAAGATAAACTAGTAAGTACCTATTGTTCTAACAGTGTGCCTTAAATATTAACCAATCAGTGTTTTTTACGCTTAAGATTTAACCAATCAGTGTGTAATATGTAGAAGGTAGAAACATATATAATTGTAAGAAAATCACTAATAGATGGACACTTGCTTGCATCAAGCTGCGTCCCGTCTCTTCATTCGCCGCACCTGTACCCTGAAGATGACCTGCCACCCTCACAGACCTATGAGATGTTGAGTCACTTCAGTAGAAATCTGAGCAGTGTTCACACAGAGGCCAGCAGTAAGCTGACCCGGAATCTTCCTTTGGTGCAGAGAAGACTGTGGCATCCCAAGCTCAGCTTGAAGATCCGCTATGTGCAGGGAGCCCAGAAACCCAGCTGCTAACACTCAGTCAGATGTTAAAGAGTTTTGTTATGGTATACCTTAAAAAAGGTATCAGGACCCTTGATTATAAACTTGGGAAAAGCACAGAGATCACGAGTGGATTTCAATGGGAACTGCAGGAACACACAGATTACTACTAGTTCAAGTGCCAAAATCGACATCAGGGTGGCTGTGACTGTGTCAAGTACGTAGATTGAGTTCTCAAATTTCATGGAAATCCCAGGGAGAAATTTTGGTTCATGTGACTGGACAGATGCTCTGCAGATACTCCATTGTTTGGTGTACCCTGTTCCTTGCTTCTCAGCTACTGCTCCAGCTGGGCTTGAAGTCACACTGCACCTGCTTGTGCTAGTGAGCTGTGTGATAAGAAGAGGGATGAAGGAAAAAGAAGGACTGAACCCCATGCCTGCAGATGTTATGTAAGTCACAAGCAGAAATCATGTCCTTATCCGTGGTCACCTACACTAAGCCTAGCAGTCCATCAACAGTAAGTAGTTCTCAGGTGGAGAGCTTCAAGCCTAGCTAACTGCTGTAGAAGATTCACCTATATTTTGTGCAGTACAAAGATGGAAGAGGACTTTTTTTTTTTTTTTGTGGCAAAATGAAAGTTGTATCCTTCTAATCAATACCTATGCTACTTAACATAGGACACTTCTGTTCTCCTGACTTATAAATGCCTTCTGCAGAATACTTGAATATGAATAAGAAGCTTTACCTATAGCCTAAGCAGCTGCAGACTTACAAAAGAAAGTTAATTTGGAAAACTGATGGGTAGAAGAGAATCCTGAGAATGCCTGCTGACAAGGCCTGACTTTGGAAGAGTAAGCAGACAGAAGTAAATGTAAATGGATTTAACAGCTAGCTTTTCCACAACTAAATAGGAAAATGCCCTTTCTTGAACACCCTGTCACAGAGGTGCCGCAAGTACTGCTGAGGGGCCAGCTGTGCTCTGCGGTGGGTCTGTTGGGGCTGGCTGGACTGGCCGTGCCCAGCACAGGGCACCCCGTGTCTCCTCTTGCAGGGGCAGCCCCTCTCTGCCCCTGAACTCACCACACAAACCCAACACTGCAAGCTGCAAAAACCTCAGGGGTTTGCCTACCCATGAAGTATTTTAACTTAATTTCAAACCTAATTGCTGCAGTTCCAGTAGCAAGCTGGATGATAATTATATTCTTCCTGCCATCATCAAAGAAATGCATTTCAGCTGTTTGGCAAAGCAAGCACCCTGTGAGCGCAGGAGGCCTCGGCACTGCCAGTCACTCAGGGCAAATGTGACCCAGATCTTTCAGCTTGATTCAGCAGCTCCTCGAGCCAGAAAACATGACAGCATGAACGCCAAGCTCTTTGGAGAAGTATCTTAAGTTCAACTTGGCTTAGTCACTAAGCTAATAATACCAGTTCTGCCACTTTCAAATAGCTGAGAGGTGTAGTAATTTCTACACTCGCCGAGCCTGGTGAAAACACTTATTCAAAACATCGTTATGTCTACTACGCTTAAAACTCCTCGGACAAGATAACCGCTATCTTAAAAACAAACAAAAGTCCTCTGCCCGTCTGAAAACCTCGTGTTCGCCTCGGAATTCGTACGAGACGGCCCCGGCAACAGTGGGAGGCACGCAAAGAGCCCGCGCCCCTCCCGCCCCGCGTGCGCAGCCGCACCAGGCAGCCACACGGCGCCTGCGCGCAGGGACGCGGCCCATGGCGCATGCGCACAGCGCGGCGTTGGGGGCGCCGCGTTTGGACAGCCGGCGGGAGGAGGGCGGGGCGGAGGCGGCGGGGTGGCCGGGGCCCGCCCCCTCGGGCCGCGCCGCGGGGCGGGGCGCCGCAGCGTGCGTGTGGGGGGCGGGGCGGGGCCGCGGCCAGGCAGGGTCGGAAGACGGAGCCGGGGGCGCGGCGGCGCTGTTACAGCCGCTGTCCCCGCTGCCGGGGCGGCGACGGGGCAGGATGGTGTTTGAGTCGCTGGTCGTGGACGTCCTGAACCGTTTTCTCGGTGACTACGTGGTGAACCTGGACAGCTCCCAGCTGAAGCTGGGCATCTGGGGAGGTACGGGGCTGCCGCGCCGCGGGGGGCCGCGCCGCCCGGCCCAGCCGGTCTGCCTGCCCGCCCGCACGCCGCCCTCAGCACCCCGCGGCGCTTCCCGCCCTGCCGGGCCCGGGGCCGCCCTGCGGCCCGCGCGAAGGGGGCGGCCGGGGCGCTGTCCCTCCGGCCCGGGTCGGGCCGCGCCCGCCGCCGCGCTGGGCTGCCTGCCCGCAGCTCTGCCGCCGCTCCGCCTGCTGGGCAGCCCGGCAGCTTAAAAATAGTCGTGAGGGCGGGAGGGCTGGGGAGGCGGCGTCCGCGGGGGGCGTGGAGCAGCCGGCTGCGGCAGCGGGGGCGGCGGGGCGGGAGGCGTCCGCGGGGCCGGGAGGAGCCGCAAAGCGAGGGACAGATAAAACCCGGCCAGAGTGCTTCAGGTGCGCGAATGCCTGGTGGGGCTTTACGTTTTCTTCTGGAGCTGATGATGCTGTCTTGCCCTGGCTGGGGGCGCCCCTCGGCTGGGCGCTTGCGGGTGTCGGGACCCGCGCGGTCCGTTTGCGGAGGGCTGGGCGGGCCGCGCCGGCGCCTGGCCCGAGGCGGGCGGGCTGGAACCCTCCCCCGAAATCGGGAGCGGGGTCTCGATAGCGTTGAAGTTGCCGGCAGTGTGCGGAGGAAGTTAGCAGCCTCCCTGCAAACAGCAGTGACATGCCGTTTCTTTTTCGTAGCCTGGAATAACTTGTCATTTTTAAAGTTAAAGGACGAGGAATAGAAACGGTCTTAGGCGTTTGCAAAGGCTGTGACCAACTGTGCTAGGCGGGGTAGGTAATGGTCAGTGTCAGTTCTGAAGTGTGCTGTGTGAACGTGCCCTGTTGAGATCTCTTTAGTAACGTATGCACAAGAAGGTGGTGACGAAGGTCTCTTTCCGGTATGTCTGGGCAAAGCGAGGCAGCAGCAGAAGAGTAAGACACGTGCAATTAACAGATAGGTGTGCAGTGACAACTCCTGGTTCAGTTTTGCGTATGCATTCCGGATTTCTGCAGCATCAGCAAAAGAAAAAAAGAGATGCAGGGTTTTCTGATGTGTGCATTCGTGTGTCTGCAAGTGTGGTGCAGTCTCGAGGTATTCCCTACCTATAATTCCATTCTTGGGTACTCACATTTATGAATCAGATTTTGGAAGCTTCTCCTGGAGTTTTTTGTTTTGCATCTTGGACGTTTTTCTTTCGTGATTCTGTTTTCTGAAATGGCGTCCTTATTTGATTCATCTCTGCAGTAGTTTTCCTTCAGTTAGACAAGGCGTTTGTAGGATCCTTGCAAAGTTCACTCTCTTGTGTGAAGCCCTAACACTGCAACAGCACGTGTAAGTGCTGAAGAGAAAGAGTAGTCCTTGATCTGTAGAAGGCTCAATATAGCATATTTATTACAGATTTTATGTGTGCAGCTTATGTGAAAAGATTGATTTTAGCGTGTCTGTCAGCAGAAGTATGTCAAACTAATTGTTTGTTTTGTGTCCTTAACAAGTTCTTCAGTTATCATAGTTTCTTCTTTCTGTTCAGGGAAGCCAAGGAAAATATTTAAAGTAAAATAGGGAAAATTCTGTAAATGTTTTGGCCAATGTTTATACATTACAGAAAGGTAAAAACTTGTTTTTTCCAGCTCTGTAGATTGCTGAGGGTTACTCTTGGCAGCTTACGCTTCTGTGAGGCAAAACTCTTACCAGGTTAGGTGCACATTAGAGCTCTCACTTTTAAAAAAAAAAACCTGAATTTTTTTTTACTTCTGAATGACTGAGTACTCAAGTGAGTTGGTTTTTTTTTTTGATGCTGTATGGAACAAGTTATGACCTGATCGTTTATAGCTAGCCTATTTAAATTAAGACTGGTAACCTATTAGTAGATTGTGGATATATGTGTAAAAACTTTGTGTAGTTTCAGCTTCTGTAAATTTGGGAGCTTTGTTAATGACTTTTAATGAACATGGCTAACATTCTCATTATGCAAAACCGAAATGAGAATTCAGCATGCCATTGAAGGTCTCCAGATTCAATCTGTAGTAAAGTTTTGATGATTTGGCTCCAAACAACATACATGAACACAGTAGTAACTGCAAAAATGTGTTAAAATGTTGTTGCCCTGCCTGCCGCTTAAGAAAATCCACAGATTGAAGGGTAAAAATGCAGATTGTCTCAACACTAAAGAAAAATGCGATGGCTGAAAAACATACTCATGGCTGAAAGTTGCAAGAACTGAATGACCTGAAATACAAAAGGCAGTGCATAAAGGAGAATGTAGGACAATCTGTACACGTGAGAAAGGTAATTTGAACATGTAAGACTACTATTGAAATGGCCAGGGCTTAGGAAAGAATGTAACTGGGAAGGAAATTTTATTCCTTTAAAACTCTGTAGTGTAAAGCAGAACAGAAAGCTACTGTGTTAGGCAGCCATCAAGGAAAGAGATTGGATGGCTAATGCTAGGAAGAATGGTGTTTTAAATCTCTTCCTGTTCCGGTCTTCACTTTAAAAGATATTTCCAATGAGCTGCGTTAACAAATATGTAAGTACTAGGCTTAGATAAACAGGTAAGAGAAGTATTTAGGTAAGTTAGATGTCTTTGAGTGCTGTAGACCTAACAAAGTTGTATTTCAGTACCTGAAGAAATGCCTGAAGCAATGTGAGGTGTTGACAGTTGTTTCTGAGAAGTGCCACTGAGATTTCCAAACAGTATGAGAGACTGAACAGTTTGACCAGAGTCCATGTGGCAACTATTTTCTTTTGAGTGGGTCTAAATAACTTTTAATTCATTGTCTTGGTCAGACCCTCAGTACAGCCCTTTAAAATACTTAATTCTCTGTTGACTCTGCACATTTACTTGTTAGACAGTCTCAAGCATAACTTATTTAACACAAATTAATTGGCTAGCTGGTGTCTCTTACTGGGGCAGCTACATTTGTAGAGATGATACAGGCAGGTAATTGACAAAAGTTTCTCAGCACACAAGCACTTTTAACTTTTTTTTCCATCTAACCTATTTTATAATAGAAGATGACTACTTTTGCATGCCTTGCCTTGTTTAGGTATAGCAGATGCAGCAGCACCCCCACCCCCCCACCCCCCCCCCTTAACATATTAGTAATTTGAATTGACTGAGGGGTGAAGTTTCTGCTGCCTGTCATGACCTATTTCACAATAGATGTCAATAGAAGAGGTATTTGGCAGCATCGGATCCTCAGAGACTTACAGTTTGCCTCTAGAAAACATGCTTAAACAGGAGTAATTAACAGCACAAACACAAGTGGGAAATGACTGGCAAAAGCAGCAGTTTCTATAAAAGTGATCAAAGGTGGTCACAAGCTGGCAGTGCTGTTGCTAAAAACCATAAATTCTGTTAAAATATGTAAGGAGGAGTATTGGATACTGGTCAGATACCAGCTGAGATATTTTCATTCATCTCAGCTGCCTTCCCGGTGCCCACCTCCCTTCCCTCCATACTTATTTACAGAGATGTGATTAATACACAGGTTAAATCTGCAGGATTTTTATGTGGTTTAATTTTCTTCCCCCTCTTTAGCTTCTGTTGACATCCTTAACACAATTTCATTTAGGCCTCTTTGGTGAAATGACTTACTGAGTGTTTTCTTATTTTCTAGCTCTCTTCTTGCAAGCTTTCTTGGTAGTAGATACTGGTTCATGCATTCAAATTCATGAAGTGATTTTGAGTATCTAAACCTAAAACTATAAACCTTTCTAGAATTTTGACAAATGTTTGATTTTGATGAATCATTTACGATGTCCAGAGATCTATAAAACTAAGAATTTGCTTTGTAATATAGCTGAAATAAAACCTAGACTGTGCTATAAGTATTTATAAATGTTCTGGCTTTTATTGTTGTTTTTTGGCTGTTAGCCTGCAAGTTTCAACGTAGATATTTATACAACTCCAGTTACTTGTATATACTATATATAATCATGGTTGCTTAGTTGGGCAATTCTTAACCCATCAGATGGGGTTTTGTCTGGATGCATTGCTGTTGTCAAAACAAAACATCCAATTGCCTGCAGCAGTGGGGGAAAACAACAACCCCAAAACCCCAACAGAACCAAACAACCAATTTTTGATGTATTTTGAAATTCTTGCAATTAAAAGCCATCGGCAGTGCTCCAAGATGGTACAATTCAGTAGCTGTTATGATCTGTAACAGGCCTTTTGTTCCCTGATTTTTCTGCTTCTGTTTGTAAGGTCTTCCCCCACCCCAGTAGAACAGTCAGGATACAGTGCAATTGCACTTGGAGTGCAAGCGAAGCAGCTGAGTGTGATAGAGACTAAATGTTGGCAATGAAAGAGAATGTTGACATGGTCAGCTACTGCATTTCGAATCTTGAGTGTTAAAATTGGTTGCCAGCTGAGGTGTGGTAACTTTGAACATTCCTGCAAGTAAACAGAACTATTTGCGATCTCTCTCTTGCAGTCTCTCTCAAGTGTAGGAAGAAGAAAGGCTGCATAAATATATAAAACATAAGGGCTTAACATTCACTATGGTCAGACTCTCAGTCAAGGTTTTCGTAAGTAAACTGGTATTTTAGTGAATGTGTTCCAGTAATTTTATGCTAAAATTGAGATAATTGAAGTTTTACTGATTTCTAGCTCTTCTAATGATTTTCACTGAAACCTTTAAACTTACTAATTGTAAAATCATAAGTATAGGAAAAATGTTAAAGAATTTTTTACCCCACTTCCCAATATTTCATGTAGAATTGTCAAAGCCTGCTTGTTTGAAACAGTATCAATCCTGTGTTCATTCTCTGCCACTATGATGTGCTCAGATAAAACGAGCTGTAGGCCTCTATTACAAAATACTGTTTGAAAGTGCTTGAGATAATAATCCTTGCTTACTTCGCAGTACTTTTTCAGAAGCATTACGCTTGCCAAATTATTGCAGTTTAAGTTACTGTGCCTAACCTGAAATGTGGCATGAGCCAAAACCTTGATAAATGAGAGGTAATGTCAATAATGGAAGTAAAGAAACTAAACTCAACTTGAGCTGTTCCATGTGTCATGTAGTCTTAGAGTTTGCCTATGAACGTTTTTACCATTAGTGGTGTCTTGGAGAAGCAAAAGCTTTTTTTTTGTGTGTGTCACATAATGGAGCTTTTTCTAATGAGTGTTAAAATGGTCTGTGCAGGGTCAGCTTTATCAGGGAAAAAAATTAGAGTAGAATCGAACCCAATGATATATAAAAAAATATCACCTGGTTATTACCTACGAAGACTATGTAGACTAGTTGTAGTTACAGACCACTTCTGGGAATGCTTTCTTTGAACCTTTTTTTTTTTTTATTTTCCTTTTCTAATGCTCCTGTCAATATGTGTATATTATAAAGCTTAGAATCAGAACGACCAGCTCTCAAAAGGCATCCTTCTGCATGTACTATTTCTCTGGAGAGTCTGGTGGCACATGTCAGATGTGTAGACTTTTACTGGAAACCGATAATAGATCATTATAATGCATAAATTAAATCTTTAAAGACTGTAAGTATTTTGCAAGTACAAGATGGATGGATTAGTTTACCTGATCACTTCTTCCACAGTGGTTCAATAACTTGAGCCAACTGTTTTAATGAATACATTTTTGAGATCAGGGTTCTGTTTCCCAAAATCAGCAGTACTTTGAACAGTAGTCTAATGCCATTAGCACTATCTAGTTGCAAGAATATTTCTTGCAGTTGAAGCTTCTGTCTCCCCATATGTTTGGCCATTTCTAACTTGTGTCCCCAAAAGGAAGACATTACTGGGTCAATCAAATCTTCATTTGCAGTCTCAAGTTGTATTCTTTTCCAGGCCTGTAATCTCCTTCTGGTTTCCTGAATCTCATTTATGTCCCTAATCAGCTATATCAAGTGTCTGTTCTATGTGCATGTATTAACACTACAAGTAATTCAGAGGTAACTGTTGCAGGTGTTCCATCCTTCTAGAATTTGCAGAAGACATTGCTTCAGACGATGTGCATGTTTTTAAGTTATGAGTTTCCTGGCCCCTTCCAGTGTTCCTTTGTGTCTGATGCAAGTGTCTGATGGCAAGTGTGCTGTAAAAATGGATCTTGCAATTCAAATTTTCTGTGTTTACAGGGTACTGAATTTATTGTTTTAAGACATTTTAAAATTAGATTTACTGAAATCTTCCTGTGAACTTCTATAAGCCTATAAATATAACTTGCAAATCTTAAGATCTTTTGAAGGCTAAAAATTCACTCAAAATTTAATGTTGCTGGATTTCCAACAAGCACAGGAAGCAGATGGTTGAGGAAAAAGAAGCAAACTTCTAATTTCAGAGTGGCTCCTTACAAAACGTGACAGTAATTTCCAACACTTTGAGGAATCTTAGGTTCTTTTCCATGGACACGCAAGCTCCATGAGAAAAATCTAAGATATAATTTTGTAGCATGAATGAACAATGTGCTCTTAATCATATTTCATGGATATTTGGGGTGTAGGTTTTGGGTATCTTTCACAGCAGAGAGTTGAAGAACCACAGGTCAGGGACCACTTACTCAGACTTCAGGATGTTTAGTGTGCATCACAATTACTTTGCTCATTGTAGTTTTACTTACTGACTACTTTGCTTTTAGGAGCTGTAGCACTGAAGAATCTTGAAATAAAAGAAAATGCACTGGTAAGTTACTGAAAATAAAAATAAAATGCTAGCAGAAATGATTCTTGAATGATGTTTTGGGTTGTACGTGATTTTTTTGGTTCTTATTTTAAAATACACTATCATTTAAATGAAAATTTGCTGGTTTTTTCTCTGAACTTGTGTGCTAGTCTAATTAATTTGCGATTAAATTTAAAGGTGAATTTGTATGCTGGTCTTATTTAGTGTTTTCTCCTCAAAACCAAAACTCAGCATTACTGAAAGAATATGTTTAGGTCAAAAGCAATACTGAAAGACCTTTGTTTTTTCTATAGCTCATGAAGCTAGAAACTTGCTCTTGGGAATGTATTTAGCCTAGCATGGCTTAACAGTCTAAATCAGTAACCAGATGCTTGCTTATTCCATTATATTGAACGGGTTTTTTTCAGTGGTTGAAAGCTAGATTTGTTGTTAAGGTTATCATTATCTTTTTCCTATATGGGAATATTTCACGAGTTGCTAAAATGAGCTTAAATCTTCTAAAATACTTTCTTTCAGAGTCAGCTGGATGTGCCATTCAAAGTTAAAGCAGGACATATTGGTAAGTTACATTTTATCAGACACCTGTGCAGGAGTTAAACATACTGCTTTTCCTTGCAGGTGGCTCTAGGCATCCTGAGCAAGTAATCTTCCTAGTTTCCTTGATTTGCATACTTTGTACAGTCTGAAGTTTGTCTCCTAAAAAAAACCTGTTTGAAGCTCCTTTTCTTGAGTTCAGATGGTAAAGTTAAAATATACTAGAGCATTGTCTAATCACTTCAATGTGAGTGAGAAGAGAACCTAACACAACAAAGATGAGCACATGAGCAGGACTGGATCTCATCCCCTGTCTTAGCAAGACTCCATGTTATTTTGCCTTCCACTTCCCTTCCTATCCTGCTTCCCTGTTTTTGTTACTATGAAAAGTTTTTTCATTGCAAGTTGATTGTCTTTTAAGTTAGTGGATTCTTAAAGCAAAGTCTAAAGCCATTATGTTTTGCTTAGATCTACCCTGAAAGTATATATATTTTTCCTGTGAATGACTTAATAGTTTATTAAGACTGGCGCTTCTGTGAAGAATGAGATACACTGTAATCTCAGGATCCTCATGTTCACAAGACATACACACTACTTTTAAGACTGTCTTCCATAGAAGAAGAAAAGTGTGTATTTCAAAAATTCTGGTTTTGTGGGTATTTAGCTGACTGATCACATGTGAGCAGCCCATGCTTTTCTTGTTTATGAGGGTGCTGTAGTGGATTTACAAGGAGGGAGAGGTTGATATTAGGAAGAAGGCATATAATTCAAGGGGGTAAGGAGAAGCCCTGTAGACTTAATAGTTCTGCTTGCCTCATGTTCATTTATGTGCTGTGTGAAACAAACAACCCAAAGAACATGTGCCTCAGATGCACTATTTTTTCTGTTCATTGTAACAATTGTTGAGAGATTTTGTGGTTGATGTTGATTGTATTTCTGATGTTTGGGGTTTTTTTCTCCCAGTCAGCTATTTAACTGTATACCTCAACCTTTTTCTTTTGTGTTTGTAGGTCAACTTAACCTACAGATTCCATGGCAAAACCTTTATACTCAACCTGTTGAGGCAGTTCTTGATGGAGTTTATTTGCTTATTGTGCCCACAGCCAGTAAGTTAATGTGGAGAAAAAAGTGAATATAGACTGGTGGTATTTCAGAAGTACCCAGAATGGGTTGATACTGGTTTTGGGAGCTTTATTTTTAGTAAATACTCCTAGCATGTACATAGTTAGATGATTGGAATGGGGTGTCTTTCAGCAGTTTACATTTAGTCACCTAATTTTTTTCTGTTCCATAACTATTAACAAAATGTGAAAATTACTGCTTTTGAAACAGCATCTTCCAAAAATGTGTAAGGTTTTTTGTATCATACCTTTTTATATTGTTTATTTAGGCATAAAATATGATTCTGAAAAAGAAGCCAGGCAGCTCTTGGAAGCAAGACAAAGGGAATTGCAAAGAATAGAGGAAGCAAAGCAGAAAATAGCTGACCAAGGTAGGAGTCAGAAAAGCTAATGAAAGTGATGTTACTTATTTTAATCAAGAAAGATGTTGCAATTGTCACTTTAAGTGTTTTAGATTCCTGTTTTCCTCTTGATACTTAAACCTAATAGTTACAGATTTAGCATCAATATTGCAGAGCAGGCATCCTGAAAATAAGAAGGTTCAAGCACTGACATGATCTGATATAAACAAGGCTTTTGAAATATTGCTTGTTTGGGTCATGCGTTGGGGGATGTTGTTTCCTCTTCTTTCATAAGAAGCAATTTAACTTTGTTTCCAGTAGCAAACAATTTTTATGGTTAGACTTTTTAAAAGATCCTGTTTAATATGTTCTTTGATACATGTTAAGTCTTAACATGTTAAATTCAACTTCTGGTACTTTCAAGAAATATGTATTGGCTACCGTGAGTATCAGTAGGTGCAAGTCATACTTCTGAACATCTTGATCCTTAATGAAGCAGTCAATAAAGTTGAAGTCACCTAGTCTAAGTATAGAAATGTTATAGATTATACTGAAAGGACATGTTTTTATAAGACTAGAGTACAATGTAATAGAAAGTTTAAATATCTATAGTACAATCTTCATTATGTTACTGTTTTCTCAAGTATAGTTTTAAAAATACTTCAATGCAAACAAAATATTAAATTATTTTCCTTTAACTTAGATAAAGTAAAAGAAGAGAAACAAGACACTTTTGTAGAAAAACTAGTCACTCAGGTCATCAAAAATCTTCAGGTGAAAATTTCCAACATCCATATTCGCTATGAAGATGATGTAAGTACTTCTGTATATCTCAGCATAACAGATAGTGCACTGTAACATGAAATTAGGAACCTGTCTGATTTCTTTTCTCCTAGTTGCTTTCCATGTCAAGAGATTACTAGTAAAGTTTTGGAAGTTTCATAGTCTTAAAAAAAAGTAAAATAAAAAAAAATAGTAATGAAAATGGGTAAAAATCTTGTATCAAAGCATGAAGATGTTTATAAGCATATGATTGGGTACAAAGAAGATACAGTTGTCAGATCTTTGCTATATATAAATATAATGTTGGCTGTTTACTTTGGAATCTAAATTTAGAGCGTAAGATAATCATTTTTTGACATTTCCCCCCTACTCTATCAGATCACAAATCGGAATAACCCCTTGTCATTTGGGATTTCTCTTCAGAATCTAAGTTTGCAGGTAATTTTATTTTTCATTTAAAAAGCAAGTTGATGTATATTGATAGGTTAAGTTATCTTTTTGTGTATTACTGTGCTGTCTGGTAACATGCTGTTTAGTGAGTGTACCTGTAAGTATGAGCAATGCACAATGGTAACTACTTGGTTTATCAAATCCAGCATAAATATTGTGGTGGCATGCCATTGAAGATAAAGTGCTACCATTAAAACAGACCTTCGGAGGAAATTTTTGTTCTTCTGCCTGTTGCACTTCATGGTTGACAGATACTAGGCTATGCTGGATTTGGGCTGTTCAGAATCTATGAATATTTTATGGAAACTGCCATGAGCCCTAAGAAAGGAAGTTTGCACTTGACACTGGGGAGGCAGGAGGAGGACAGGGAAGAGGATGACATCTTGTTTAAAACTAGAGCTCACTTCTTTGATCTGCATGCTCCACTTTAAAGTGCTGATAGTATCATCATAGACTGTATACATCTTTTTTTTTCCTGGAAGAATACCTAGTAGTAGCAATATGCAGATTCTGCTAATTTGCTCTGATTCAGTAGTTTTGTAACTGGTAATTTTATAGACATTTTATAGAAAATATGTATAAGTAAATGTTACTTTTTTCAATGAAATAGCTGTCGTATGAATACTTGTTCCTAGCACACTGAACTGAAAGGTTTTTGCTAGCCCATTCCCCTGAACAATTTTGCTTAGTGAACAGAGGCTTTGGTATTTTTACTGATGCGCTCTTGAAATGGTTATTAGCATTGAAAAAGGTATAATAGCATATGCTGTTTCTGTTGGGCTCAAACTAAAATGCTACTTCCAGAATTATGAAAGAATTCTAGTCTTTTGTTTATCTCTTTCCAAAAAGCCTGCCTAGAAATAATACTGGTGTAAAGGAAAACAGTTTGCAATAGTGAAAACGGAATTTTAAAGAATCTTCTGCTTCTTGTGTGCAGCCTGCCAGTCACTGCGCATGCATGTGTTATTGTTGGGGGGAAGTAGCCTTACTGATTTTCTATGTCATGGCTTAATCATATTAAATCAGAAGGTGGCATCCCAGTATTTTCAGTGGGGTCAATTATGATGCTATTCCTCTCTTTTCCTGTTTTGTTTCAATGATGATAAAATGTTGGTGTATTATAGATACTGGAATGATTTTCTTTATTTCTCATTTCAGACCTCAGATAAGAATTGGAATCCATGTTTACATGATGAAACTGCCAAGTTGTTCTACAAGGTACAGTATACACGATATGCTAAAGAAAGAATTGTTAATAAATTAAGCTGAATTAGAGTTCCTGCCACAAAGTGGGGTCAAGAAAACGTGTAACCATATAGGCTTTAAAATAAAAGGATGTGTAGTCCAAAAAGAACATTCTGAATATTATTCACCCAGACTTTGTGAAATCCAAGTTATTAATCTAAAAGCTGTAGATATAAATATATATGTTCTGTTGCATTTTCAGCTTGTACGACTGGATAACCTTTTTGCTTACTGGAATGTGAAATCAGAGATGTTCTACCATCGTGGTTGTGATGAGTCGTTGGTAAGTTGTAGAAGAATGGCTGCAGAAGCATGGCCTTAGAATCTCTGAAGATCTGCACGGTCCAGGCCTGGTATTAGAATAGGCCTGTAATCAGAATTGCACTGAAGTTGCTGTGCTGAAGATAACAAGAAAGGTAGCCTTGAGCTATTCGTGAATCCTGAGACCAAGTAATTATGTCGTGCCAACAGGCCGTGGCTGTAACAAGCTACAGCTGCTGGGAAAGCAGGTGCAGGGCCAAGAAGGATAGGGACCTGTATGGGAATATAGGGAGTAACAAACTACAAGGCTGAAGCACAGCAACACAACTAGCTACATGGATAGAATGCTTACTTTAGTCATGATAATTAGGGGTGTGAGAACCGCGCGCATTTAGAGACTACTAACCAATTATATTTCTGCTTTACGAATATGCATGTGTATCGGTTCTATATAAGTAGTGTTAGAAACTAATAAAGTTGAGCAAGATGCATAACTCGTATTGAGTGTCTTCTTGACTCTGGCGAACCCTTCTTCCAACAGTAAGTAAAGCATGAGATAATGTACCTAGTATTCCAGTTAATAGATTGAAGCGTAGAGCATGCTTCACATTCAGTTCTGCTTCCATTTATGTCACTGTCCTGGAGAAATGTCTTGTTACTAACAGCTTTTTTAGGAAAAAAATAGTAAATGTTAAGATTTGTATGGGATGAAAGTAAAATACTTATTTGATAAACTTTAAAGTCCTTTACCAGTTACAAAATTACACACAATATAAAGTCATCTTACTATTCAGTGATTTTTATTAGCTAAAAATAGAAGCCTTATTCTGTTTAAAACATAGATGAATATTTTTAATTTTATTGTATGTCAGAGGGATTATCTGAAACCTGTACTAAAATGCTAACTTTTTAAATATTAGAATTTTAGAATGAAATTTAAATGTGACTTATGTTTAACTCCATTGTGTATATAGGTTAACTTAAAACACGGAGTTGCCAGCCACAATGTGATTCCAGAAGGTTATGATTTTGGTAAGTGGTATTGTATTTGGATTTGTAATATGCATGTATACTTCTAAATTTTAATGCTTCTCAGAGGCTGCTGCTTTGGCTGTTATTCAAAAATCTTAACGAGTGCAGTTTAGTTCTTCTGTAGCAATAACTTCTCTCTCTTGACAGTGAATACTGTACCATATCTGTAGCCTTAAAAAGACTTTGATTAAAAAAAGTCTTGAGTCATGTATCATTCTAATGGAATGTCATACGTAAATCTTCATTGTTCACATCAATTGATATAGTTCCTTATTTTAAGAAGTTTAGCAATAGTATGTGCATCCTGTAAGTTTTGTGAATCGGACTGATTTGAGTAATAGCTTGATGTTTTTGATGTCAGCTGCCTTGTGTGAAGTGTATCTTTTTTCATTAGAGGTGGAAACAGTAATCACACAATTTGAAAACACCATTTTGATATTTTTTTTTTTAGCATTGCCATATTGCAGGTTTTATTGCTCTGGGTGGTACTTTAGTTTGAAAGTTATATTGGCTCTACTCAGACATGGCGATGGTTTACTTTTCATTGTACAGAAGATACATGAGTTTTATTTCTCATGTGCATTTACTTGGTTGTTTAGTAAATGTTTATAAGGCAGAATGGCCTTTGAAGTGGCTTGTTTTCTAGGAAGCAAGTCCTCAGCTCACTATAGCCAGGTTTACAAAGGGCATTGTTAATTTTATGGATTTTTCTTGCTGCCTTTGCTTGGAAGAGGAAGCTTTTTGTGTCTCTGACTGCCAGAGGACTATTTGATAATTTTTTCTGCTTTCTTATCTTTTTCAGTTGCTAGCTTTAAACTTACTTTCTTGTAAGAGTCAAACATCGTCAGTTGTCTAAGTCTTTACATAGAAGTTAAAAATACTTGTATGCAAAATTGCAGGATTCTGGATTTATACTCTTAAAAAGCAGTACCTTCAGAGATGCAGTGTTTGAAGAATTAAATCATGCTGATATTCTGTGGTAAATGAAAATTTTGGCTTTTTTAGAGCAACTCTTTTTAGATTGAGACATTGATAGAAAGGTAGTAAGCACAAAGTCTGCTTCTGTCATTTGGTCTAAATGCAAACATAATACTTACACATAGGAAGGACAAAAAATGAAATTTAGGAAACTAAATACAGGGAGAAGATGAATAGAAATGCTGCCACATAAAATGTGTAGATAAAAGTAAAATAAGGTTCAGAAGAAATACAGGGCTTAAAATGAAATGAAGGTAAATTGATGTAAGCATGGTTTCATCTTGCAAAAATACCCGTTTCCCCTTTATATGAACCTTTTGGTGAATTTAGAATATTTGGTATGTAGATAGTCTATCAGTATGGCTGTTGAAATCAAAGGAATTTTATATGATAAAATACAATATACACAAATTCTTATTGTTGGATCAACTGCTGAAACAGAAGGAAAAACATGGCATTGAATGCCTGGTATTGCCAAGTTGTGGAACTATTAAAACATTTCTGCTCTGAATATTTTTCTTGTGATGTGCTTTGCTTTATGTAGGATCCATATTATTTTTTCCATGCTTACTTGGGCTTGGATTTAGAAATGTGGAATGTTTGGTTTTCTCCACTGTTGTGAGTATAATTCATCAAACAGTGTAAAACGTCAGTAACATTAAACAAAAAAATTCTTATGGAATAAGAATTATAGTGAAATAAGCGCTATGTTTGAAACTGACTTGTCCTAGCCAAAAAAAAAAAATAATCCTAAAGCAGATAGATTTAAATTAGATATAAGGAAGAAATCCTTTACTGTGAGGGTGGTGGGGCACTGGCACAGGTTGCCCAGAGAAGTTGGATGCCCCATCCGTGGAAGTGCTCAAGGCCAGGTTGGATGGGGATTTGAACAACCTGGTCTAATGGAAGGTGTCCCTGCTTGTGGCAGGGTGGCTGGAACTAGATGATCTTTAAGGTCCCTTCCAACCCAAACGATTCTGTGATTCTTTAAAACACCTGCCATGTAATACTGCATACAGAAAAATTTGTGAAAAGGTTCCAGAAATATTTGTTCCACAAATGCTGCCAGGATAAAACTGGAAATGGAGTAGAGATTAGATTATATTTTAAGCTATGTTGATGAAGTCTTTGTGTTTTGAATTCTAACATTTTAAAATGAACCATCTGGATAACAAGAGCTGATAAAATAAAATATTATGTATAATTTATGACAGTCTTAAATTATTTAATTGCACTTCTTGTATAATTTCCTGTTTTTTAGTATTCCGCCCAATTTCAGCTAGAGCCAAACTCCTTATGAATCCTCGATCTGATGTGGACTTTTCATCACCGAAAATGGACTTAGATGTAAATTTACAGGATATAACTGTTGAATTCAATAAGCCACAGGTATAAACTTTTTTTATAAAGTTATATGTAATGTGGTAAAAGAGTTAGTTTGCAAGAATAATAAGAAAAGCAGACTGAAATTTTATAATAAACTTACAGGATCAATTAACTTCTTCATTTTGTTTTTCTTTATAAATTTCTTTTTGAAGAGGAGCTTGATTCACATTGTTATTGGACAATAATGCTCGGTTTGATTTATTTTTTTTTTTTTTTTTAGTACTTCAGTGTTATGGAGCTTCTTGAGTCTATTGATATGATGACTCGAAATCTGCCATATAGGAAGTACAGACCTGATGTTCCATTGCATAACAATGCAAAGACATGGTAGGCCACCTCAGACTTGGAAAATAATTTGTTAGTTATTAATTTGAAATAATTACTGAAGGATTGTTTCTTACTTAAGGAGGTTAGAACTAACTTTCTTCTGAAACAGTCTTTTTTTATTTTTTTCCCTTAATCTAGGAGTTTTTAATTTTTTAAGCTTAAAACCCCCCATTAGTAGGGACCTCAAACCAGAGGTGAGGACATAATATTTGAAAGCCTGCATTTTGCTGTCTTGAAGACCATTATCAGAAACTTGTCTGATACTATTTTAATATGCTAACTCTGTTTTAGTGAAGGCTACCCCATTATATTAGATACTATTACAGGAACATAGCTATTATAAAAAAATGGGCAAACCTTTTCAATACAGATAGCAGATTTGATTTCTTATGAATGTGTTTTATTATTCACACATATGTATCCATATATTTGTGGGCACTTTCTGTACAAAATTACTTTCTAGTTTTAAGTAGTAGCAACATGTCAACCTTGTATGCAAAAAAATTAAAATCCTTATGTTCCTCTACTGATCAGAAGTGTAATATTAGACAAGGAATCTAATTTTTTCACAACCTGAAGTTGTATTTAGTGGGAGTCTGCATAGCTGTAGTTGTCTTTTCAATATACCAAATGAGATGTAAGCTATACTTAATTTGTCTTTGTTTTTAGGTGGAAGTATGTTATTTATGGCATTCTTGAGGTAAATGTTCAACCTAAGCTCCGAGTGTGGTCATGGGAACATATTCGGTACCATAGGAAACAAGTGAAGAACTATAAAGAGATGTATAAAACAAAGATAACATCAAAAAAACCTAATGAAGAAATCTTAAAGTTGTTGGAGGTTAGCCATTTTCTGTTTGAAGGCTTAAATATTGTTCATTTTGATATTTGCTTAAAAAATGTTTACATGTTCCTAAGTCAGTACTGAGGTTAAAATAATTGATAATGGCCAGACTTGCAACTTCATTAGTATCTTTCTCTGTGAGTATTATTAACAAAGAGACTAGATAATTTTTTTTAATTAGTAACTGCAGTGAAGAACTTACTGGTGTGCTTTTTCTTTTCCACGTTTATTTTAAGTTTTCAGCTTGAGCAAATTAACTTGGGTTGCAATGAAAGAGTTGTTTACTGTGATTCCCTGTAAAACTGAGCTGTGAAATCTAATCAAAAGAAATTGTCAAAAAATAATTTCTCATCTCCTTTCTAGGAATTTGAAAAGGCCTTGGATATTTTTAACATCACTCTAGCAAGGCAACAAGCAGAAGTTGAGGTAAAATTTCATCATTTAAGTGACTTGAACTGTAACATGAGGTTGTGGAGATTTTAGGCAGATGCATTTGAATTATAGTGATTGAATTGTGCATCACACAGTCTTTCTGTTTTCCTGGTATTTCATGTTTGTTCTTATAAGGCATTGTTAGTTTCAGCCTTTAATTAAGCAAATATTAAATAGCTTCATATACTGCTTCTTCAGAATAACTGATCTGGGATAAATTTCTTTCCACTTTGGGTGAGAAAGATCTATTGTGGAAAATATGATCAAAGGATAATGGGGTAATCAAGTTGGAAGCAATTATACCCAAAGCTTCAAGCCTCCTCCCTGCCCCCCAGCAGCCTAGACTATTTTTTCCTTTCTTTCCTGATACCCTGTTATGTAGGTTGAACACCTGTATATGTAGTATGCTGACCTGTTACTATTCACAAGTGTCATTTGGAATACAGCAAAAGCAGAGTAAATATAAGTAGATGATCACAATTAGGCAAGGTAATGTAGCAGTTCCACTTAATTTGTTAACCTTGTTTTTCCTAGGTTAGTGTACTGCTTAGTTTTCAGTGCAGTGTCTGACCATCAGTCCAGGAGACTGAAGTGAAATCTGTATAGATTTTCTGAAATCTGGGGTCTTTCTCCATTAATAATCAATGTGACTAAAAGTAAGCAGAATGAGAAGCTAAGAATCTGAAATACTGTATTGATAATTAACGAACATTAATAATTTTTTATGGCAGTGCTTGAATTTTTTTTTTTTTTTGTGTGGAGTATATTAAGTATGGTACTAATGCAGTCACTGCAGTGACAGATAGGGTGCTTTGAAACCAAAATTCTGAACAGGAATCCATAAATGGGATTTTTCCCTCTAGTTATCTGTATGTGCGCTCACATTTGGATGCTTGTATGATCATTATTCAGACCTCTACATAACCAGAAGACATATTCATGTCCTTCCCTCTCAGTTGTTTGGCTAGGTTGGAGTGCTTTTCATGAGAGTTTTTTTTGTTTTGTTTTGTTTTAGTTCTCATTTAATTTTGGCATGTTTTTGTCTTGTAGCATATAGTTTCTTCTGGGTTTATCTTCTTCCTCCTCCTCCTTTTTGCAAAGTGACAAAGATCCCAGGGAATTTCCTGATTTCCTGTCTAGTCTTACTCTTCTTTTCTCCAGTGTGATCATGCTGCTTACAAAAGTTTATGTCATACTGCATTCCTGACCACTTTCTGGTCCTGAGTTTTAAGATAAATTTCTGTAGTGCTTAGAATTAGGTTGCAAGCAAATGAATTTTAATTTGTTTGGGCTTTAAGCCTTGTATTTGAAGTATTAGAAAAGCATCTTGGAAGATCACCTAGCTAACTCTGAATTTATTTCCAAGTATTGAAAATCAGGTCGCTATGATGCTAAACTGTGTTGTACCTCCATCTATCTGTCACAACTTATCTGTCTTTATTGTTATCAGGTCATATCTCTGAAATTGGTCTCAAAGGACTTCTAAGAGGCAAAATCTGCTGCTAGCTTAGTGTCTTGACAGTTACGCTTAAGTCTCCTAGGAATTTAAAGTAGCACCCTTTAGATGTGGGCTGAGTAAAACCAGATAAAGGATCCTACTGTTTGTTAAGGTGTTTTGTTTTTTTAAAAAATACCTTAGAGTTGCATTTCAGGGGCTTGCTTTTCTTTAGATAGACTTTGAAATCAAGCGCCCCAGCACTCAACATTTGTGAAAACAGTACAATCTGATTTTCTGGGAACTTTGTAGCAAGAACTTTATATTCAAAACCTCAGGCCACTTTTTCATCTTTATCACTAGTGCCCTAAGTACCAAATACAAGCCTCAGTGAACCATGCATCAAGTCTCTGTATCAGACAGCTTGAGAAATTTTGTGCTCTCCTTCTAGAGAAGACTTCATAGATGATTAACTGAAACTGGAGTACAGGATGATGCTCTTGATTCTCACTTCTAGTCAAAGCAGTTTACCTTGCTGAGTAATCTTTCCACAGACTATGACTGTATTCAGTATTAAACTATTGTAAATGAAGGACAGGAGAAGCTCAGCAGGATTTCTTCAGGAAATTTCTTTAGTACCCATACTGCATAAATGTTTTCTTCATCCGTGCAGAAGTGCAGATCACCTCCCTTCTGTCTGTAGCCTTTCTTACCTTGGATTCTGGTGCCAGCTGCTGCCTAAGATGTTGAGAATCACAGCTTTAAGCATCACTTTTTTATCTCCATGGCAGTTGTCCTTCAACAACTCCTTGGTGTCCTAGAAACCTCTGATTTCAGAGGTTTAACAGACTTTTTTTCTAAGGCTCTGTCCATTCTTGCCTTGGACCATTTTCTCTCTAACACATACTTGATGACTTGGTGTCCTTTGTAAGAGGACTTTGGAAGCCTTTGTTCAAACTTTTTGAGGCCTTGTGTCGGTTAGCTTACATTTGCATAATTTCTCCTGGGTGAATTCATAGTATCAGTTCAGAAGCCTTTGTTTTTGTCCTGCCTTTCATTGGCCTGTAGGTGGATAGAAAGTTCTGATTTATAGGCAGCTGTTTTCCCCAGTTGTGTTGCAGAGAGGTCTTGGGTTTTTTGAATGCTGAGAAGGAAGCCCAGTCTCACTTACTTTGGGTATCAAATTCACTGCAGCATCTCTAAATTCAGGACTTATCTGCATTTCTATCTTTTTTCAGATCACAGTAGTCACAAAGAGAAATAATTAGCACTCCTCTGTCTCTCAGATCACGTGATGTTTGTTTGCCGTTCCTTATGCCAGACTTTCAGTGGTCAAGTCTGGATGTACCTTGCATTTTCTGTGGTTATGCAGTACTGGAATCATCACTGGCATCAGGCAGGACATCCCCTAGTCATTGAAATAATGAATGTGGGAAAAGGAAGGGCTTTTGTACAGTTCTAGCTTGTATGTATTAGATCCAGGAGTAGCTTTCTATATTCCTTAGTGTGAATACTCTATTAAAGAGCAATGATTTTTGTATTATTGCTTTGGACATCTATTTTGAAATGAAAAATACAGGGATCACTTAAAATTTGGCCTGTGCTGGCTATTTAATTGCTTACATGTGTATGTTTAATGATTCTTTAGAAGTGCATTGTTGTAATGCAGAGTACTATGTAATATTATGGATTTTTTTTTTTTTTGTGATAAGAGCTATAGAGAAAATCTGCTATGTAAGAAACATTGATTTAAAATCAGCTACCTTTTACTTGGCCCTTTTGTTCATAAAGGTGGTTGGGATTTGGTCTTACGCACTGTGTACTTGAAAAAATTATTAGAAGAAAAACTAAAAAATACCATATTGCCTTTTCAGTGGTTGACTAGTGTTTTGGGTTTGCATTTTTTCTTAAGAAAATGAAGAAAGATGCATGAAGAAAATGACTTCTTGGAGTATTTTTTAAATTTCAGGCAACTAAGGCTGGATTAAAAATCTACAGACCAGGTGTAAAACAAGATGATGAAAATTCTGGCGGCTGGTTCAGTTGGATATGGAGTTGGTCAGGTGAAAAAAAGGATGAACAAAAACAGGAAGTAAAGGGTTCAAGTATGTTCTTTTATTGGTATTTTTTCTATTATTAAGAATGACTTACTAGAAAAATAGGTCCCTATCAATGGAACTTGGGACTTGTTCAATATTTGGGCTATCAAATTATTGACGTTTACATTTTCTCTTAGGCTTTTTTCCCTGAATAAGTTGTTTGTTGCATGTTACAGAGGTACCTTACAATTCCTTCTGTAGGTCTTTCTGAACTGTCTTTAATTTGTGCCTTCTCCTGCCACAGTTCCTGTGTTTATGTACATAGTGTACTGTGTGTAGGGATTTGAAGAAAGTGCTGGAAAACAATAGCAGTTAATGGAATGTAAACAATTTTACTTCCATTCCCTTTATAATTTGTCTCTTTCATGCAGTGTATTAGAGTTTGATTCACTGAAGTACAGGCACCTAATAAAGGCTGTGGAACATGGAAAGTAACTCAAAAGACTGCTTCTATTGTTAGCAAGCTAGGAAATACAGTACATCAGAATAAAAGTATAACTGCTTTTTAAGGCATGCTTTAGGAGACTCGGGACTTTGCTTTAAACCTCAGGGTTTTTGCTTTTAGGAGTTCAGGACAATGTTGCCAGTATCTACTGTATGTTATAGAGCTACCAAGCACTGGAAAGCATATAACAGGTGTTTACATTTTTGATACCTATATTGAGTTTAACTTCTTTCAATGTGACAGGTCTTGAGGAGCTAATGACACGTGAAGAGAAGGCTAAACTTTATGCAGCAATTGGATATAGTGAAACAGCTGTGGATCCAACCCTTCCAAAATCAGTAAGTTGTAACTGACTACGATAATGAACAATCGGTAGCTTTATCTACTAATAAAAACATAAAGATGATAGGAAATGGTTTTTAAAATTGCTTGAAGCTCTGTCTTTGTACTTGAATACTATTCTGATGCTTTGTAATTAAGTTCCTGCATGCTGGCTTTGTGAAAAACAGCATCCTTAGATGTAGTTTCAGGAGCATGGTTATAAAACGTTGGATATTCTGAAAAAGTTCAGAATGAAATTTTGCTCTCAAGGTACAATAAAATCATGTAAGTAGTGTATTGTTGTTTAAGTTACAAAATGCTTCATATATTCTCATACAAAGTTGTAGCTTTTTTAAGAAAGTTCACAAAGTGATTTACTGGAAGTGATAGATGAGGTAGGGTAGGTAAGGAAAGGGGTGATTGAAGGACTGTAATGGGGAAGAACAGCTTTTCTGAACCCTCAGAAATAGCCTGGTACATCAACTTTACGTGAGATAGGATGCATGGTGCAGTGAACTGTCTTGCAACAATACATCAGAGGGCCTTTATCTCAAAATGTGGTGTGGAGACATCAGACGTACGTTTGTAAGCATTACTCTAACCCTGCCTTTCCATATAACTATTTGGGAATGACTTTTACAGCAGCTATGGGTATAAGCTACTTAGCACTGAAAAAACAATATCAAACTGCTATGTGTGGTTTTCATCTCTTTGTATTAACATATTTTATAATACACTGTTGTTTTTCCTGCATATCTAGTATGAAGCCATGAAGTTCTCTGTGAAGTTGTTAAGCATGTCTATATCAATAAGAGAAAACAAGCAAACTCCTGAGCTGGTAGAATTTGCATTAAGTGGCTTGAGTACAGTATTTACTCAACGACCAGGTGCCCAGGCAATAAGGTGAACTTTCTCTATCAAACTGTTCTTTGCTCCTTAAAATGTTGATGATGTTTAATAGTCCCTTTAAGGCTCTGTCATGATTTTGACTTCTGTTCTTTACTGTCATTTTTTGTGCAGTTTGGAAGCATAATCATTCTGCAGCTGATTGACAAAGTCAATGGATACTGTTTCCATTATAAAATTCCATCTTCAGAATTTTTTGTGCCAATACCTATTTTCTCCTTTTTTGTTGTTTCAGTTTATCATTATGTACAAGCAATCCAGTTTCTAACTCGTTTCTTGCTTTGAGAAGCAACTGTTACTCCCTTTGAAACTTAATCTGACCGAATTGATCTCATAACCACTGGTGTGGTTATTTAGGCATTTAACATGACTGAAGAATTCTAGTTTTCTGTTGAGCTTTTAGATTTGCAGAAGAAAGCTGTAACTGGTGATTTTGGCTTGGTTTTACGCTCTCACAGTACATGAGGAAAAGCAGCAATATGAAATCCTTTGTTTTTGTTTTACATGTAATGGCTTAGAAGTTCTGGGGGAGGGCAGCCTTCCTGTTTCAAACCTTGCCCCCTCTAATTTGAGACATATTAGTAGAATCTATGTATGACATTAAGGTACAATTGACCTTGCTGAGTTCTATGCATAATTTTTTCTTAAGTTATGCTTGCAGCCTGTTTGTTACCCTGTGGATCTGAATGGCCCTAATAATGCTGTCGTACTGAGGAAAAGTGAAGAAAGTGTGTGGTGTTTGTTTGTTTTAATTTAAAAAAAAATAATAGTGAAACACTTCCCTTTGAGTGTTGGGAGATAAAGATCTTCAGATGAAAGCTGTTAAGAGGTGCACAGGGTACTGAAAAAAATAAGTCTACACCTCAGAAATGTTTCCTTGGAGTAATGAGGCTAGAAATCTTGTGCTTCTCCTGTGGTGTATCTTTTATTTCTCTGCGGTGGAACCCTTCCCTCTCTGTTCCTCAGTGTAAGCTGTGCCATCTAATTCCTGAGCTCATACTAGAGAATTCTTATTTGCATGTCTCTTCCCTGTCCTGGCATCTATCCTCATGAAAAGTGTATGAAGTGAACAACTGGGACCCCCTTTCTTATTTACTCAAGGGTGGCTAATAAACACCAATGATAATGAAAAGAAATGCAGTTAACGCATGGATATGTGTGATATATCCCTAGGCTAAGCTATTTATGTTTAAGGTAGTGTGAAGATACGTCGTTGTTGTTGGGTTTTTGTTTGGCTTATGATTCTTTGTATTTTGGCTCATTCCTTATATGTTTACCATCTAATTGTACCTACCCAGGTGGGTATTTCATCTGAATATGCTGTTTACCTTTCTTTACAGATTTGAAACAAAAATTGCCTCACTTGAAGTTACAGGCATGTCCCGAGAAAAGTGTACACCCTGTCTCCTCTCTTCTCGAACTGTCTATTCAGACAACAGTACCTCACTCTTAAGTATAATGTTTGAGACTAATCCTTTGGATGAGAAGGCAGATCAGAGGCTTAGAATAGAATCACAGCCATTGGAAATAGTATATGATGCAGTAAGTGAATACTTGGATAAGGTATAAATCTTGAAATATCTTACTTAATAGTAAATTTTCCATGTATTATTTTTGCTTCGTTTGAACAGATGACAATAAATAGCTTAGTGGATTTCTTCAGGCCTCCAAAAGATGTACATTTAGAGCAATTAACATCAGCAACTCTGATGAAGCTTGAAGAGTTTCGTGAAAAAACATCAACGGGTAAGTGCCGCATTCTCTTCCAGCTGCACACTCAGACAAATTTTTAGATTCCAGGAGTATGAAAATACAATCTTTCCGTATTGAGATGCATGGATCTAACTCATAGCTTTCTAATGCAACACCTAAATAAGCTGAATTCTTCAATCTCATTACAGAGCATTTGTTCTAGGTATTGGATAGTTTTGTCTCTATCTTTTTTAACTTCAGCTTCCTTTGTAAAATATGCTCTGCACCCTGAGGTAGTATTTCCATATTTATTTTCTTGTACTTCATGCAGAGTTAAAAACAGCGTGTTACTTTCATCATTAAATATCTAAATGGCCCCAATTGTTTCATAGTCTTTAAAAACTGATAGTGGTCCTCTAATGAAACCCCTACATCCTTGCTGGAGTTGTTACTTTTCAGGACTCTAGCTGCCTTTTTTTAGGTGCTTTCCACTTTATTCCTTGGTAAATGTTGATTTTGATTTGGAATGACTCGGATCCAGTCATATCAACTGTATTTATCTATCTTCCAGTTACTCAGAATAAAAGCCATTTCTCTATTTTTCATTTTATCTTAGCTTTTTATGTCTAGAGATCTTATATTTTGACACATTAATTAAAATGGTCAATACTTTTAAAACTAGGATTTGTGGAATTAACTTGTTCCAGTAAGGATATCTGAGGGTTTTTAGATCAGAGGCATGTCCAACGCAGTGTCCTGTCTCTGACTGTGGATGGGAGAGGATACTAAGGGGAGATTTCACATAGAAATCCTTTTTGGAAGGAAAAATGAATGATTTTTTTTTTTAACATTTAAATTTGGAACCAATTAATATTGTACACTCAAAAAAATGTGAATACGCAGTAGTAATAAGTGAAAGCAGTTAGAGAAGACTCAAGCATAATAGGTAGTTAATAGATTGCTTTTGGTAAGCTAATATCAGGAATGAAATCAGGCATCAGTTATATTTCTATTCATTAGTTCTTTGACTGAACTGTTAAATTAACGAATAATGTCAGATGAACCAGTAAAAGTTAGGTGGATCAACTTGCATGTCTTTTCTATGAGAAACCTCTCCAGCACTACTAAATGTATGGATACCACAGTTCATTCCTGAGATTAATTGGACAAAAATTTGCTTAGATTTGGTATGCTTGGCTCTCTGCTTACTACCACTGAATACTCTGGTTCTGATCATGATGGATTTTTTTTTCCCCCAGAAATATGAGATTATGCTATGTATCTACTATAATTTAAGCATAGCATTACTTTAGAGGTATATCCAATGATTCTTACCATCACAAGAGTGCTGATTTGGCCATAGTAATCTAAAGGCTTGTTCAACTTGCAAATGAGAAGCTTGGTGAAAATTTCTAAAAAAAAAAAAATAAAAATGCCGTGCATTGCTTGTAAAATCTTGGCTGAGACTTAGAGAATTACCAGGGAAAGATTTGATCTGCAGAATATTGTGTTTGCAGGGGACTATGGCAGTCTCAGAGGTAGAATAAAAAAACCCCAAAACATATCAAAATAATTCATTTAGACTTGAAGTCCTTGGGGAAGAATTCTTAACCTTTTCTTTCAAGCAGCAGAAGGTAGCTGGACAACATTGGGAAACTGTGAACTGCAGAAGGGAAGGAACTTGCTACACCAAAATACTTATGATTTTCAGCACCACTAGAAGACAAGACAAAAGCTTAGTTTCCCAGAGTTTACTTTATGGACTCAGCTGTGTTCCCTTCCCAAATGAAGGGGAAATAAAAGTAGTTTCTTGAATTTTTTACATCACTCAAATACAGTTAGGTATTGGGAACTGAAAAAATGTTAATATGTTTATTAATCCAAGTAATTTTATCTTGCAAATCCTGAAGTGTGATTGCCATCCAGTTCTTCATTGACTAATCTAGCTCTCCTGTGGCAGGACAAGCTTTAGTAAATGTTGGAATGGTTTTAATTGCTTTCTTAGCAACGTTGAGCGTGTTGCAGTGTCATGTTTTCATCTTTGTAACTCACTATCTCTACTTCTGTGATCATCAGCTTGTTGGACCTGGTAAATATTAAATGGATTGTGGTAGTATCCTAAGGGAGTGTTCAGTGCTAACCCAAAGCAAGCTATTCTTTCCTCTTCAGATAAGCAAAAAAACCCCAGAATTTGATCTCAAATGTTCTGACAGTCTGACTTTCCCACCTAATTGCATGATTTCTAAACAGCATTTTTGAAAGACCTTATATTTGCTGATCTTCAGCACCTGAAGATGGAGATGCTTGACAGCAGAATTAGTGTAAACTTCAGTATCTCAGTAGTAACAACACAAGCAGTTTGGCCGGTGCAGTTGAATACTCCCCATAAGAACTTCCAGGACAACTTGATTTCTGAATCTACAGAGCACAATGAGTTAACTCAGCAGTTGCCAAGTTGTGGGACGCATTCCAGTTCTTCTCATTTCATTTCTGCTCAGTATGAAACTTGTTTGGATTTGCATGTGTCATGTTGCTGTCTCTACTTGTCTATTAGCATTTTTTCTGTCATCATTTCATCTACTTGGTGCTTCTTTAAAGACTGCCTGTAATGACTGGTTCAGAAATCTGAAGAGCACCTGTAACTGCAATTAAACTTAGTCATCTAGCATTCACAGCTCATTTAAATAATTTAAAGTTAGACTTGAATTTCTTTTTATACCTTCTTTTAATTCCATAACTTCTGTATGGATTACTTTGTTTATATTTATTAAATGTATTATTTTTCAGGTTTGTTGTACGTTATTGAAACCCAGAAAGTTCTTGACCTCAAAATTAACCTCATGGCTTCATACATCATTGTTCCACAAAAGGGATTCTATGACCATACATCAAATTTACTCCTTCTGGATCTTGGTAGTCTTAAGGTATTCATTTACCTAGTGAAGTAACTTACTGAAAATGATGGTTTAGCTTTTATGTGATTTCCAGTTTCTTAATTTGTATTTTGTGGTATGTGTTAAGTACAAGTTCCCCTTGCAGTTTGTATTAGGTATTTATTTTAAATTGCTTTCCAGTCAAGGCAGAAATTACTAAACTCTTCTTAGTAGATTCTTTCACCCCAAAGATTTGTTAGAAATTACTCCTTGCCTGGTACAAAACCACTGTTGATGCTTTAAACTGTTACATGGAAAATGTCTATACATTTTTTACCTTAAAATACAAAACAGTAAACTCTTTACTTATGTGATTTAATGGTCCTCTGATTTTTAGTGTTACTATTCTTTTTATCAGTTAACCTTTTGGTCATTCAGTTAACTTAAAAATGAGAAAATGACACTGTTTCTACATATTCATTGGCAAACTTATTTTTTTCCAGGACAAATGATCTTACGTGAATACGGACAACTTTTTTTTTTTTTTTTTTTTTTTTTTACTTACAGTCTGAGTAGGAATAATTCTGCCACTTACTCTCTGTTTAGATTGCCTTATCTACTCTTGTCATAAGAATTTGTTTCAAAGCCTAAAATACTGGTAAACAAGTAAATTGTCTATGTGTCTGCCACAGACTGACTTTCTGAGCATATGGGTTTCAGTAAAAATCATGGAATAGTTTGGGTTGGAAGGCACCTTTATGATCACCTAATGCATTGCCCCTGCAACGAACATGAACGTCTTCAGTTAGATCAGGCAGCTCAGACCCCTGTCTAATCTGTCCTTGAACATTTCCAGGGATGGGGCATCTGCCACCCCTCTAGGCAACCTGCTCCACTGTTTCACCACTCTCATTGTAAAAAATTTTTTGCTTATCTGGTTTACATCAGCCCTCTTTTAGTTTAAAACCGTTACCCCTTGTCTATCACAGCAGACCTTGGTAAGAAGTCTCGCTCCATCTTTCTTAGAAGCTGCCTTTATACATTGAAAGGCTGCAGTAAGGTTTCTTCAGGCTGAACAACCCCAACTCCCTCAGCCTTTTTTTTATAGGAGAGGTGTTCCATTCTTCTGATCATTTTTGTGACCCTCCTCTGGACCTGTTGCAACAGGTCCATGTCTTTCCTGGTGAGGGCTCTAGAGGTGGGCGGGGCCTCATGAGGGCAGGGTAGATCTCTCTTGACCTGCTGGCAGCGCTTCTTTTGATGCAGCCCAGGATACGGTTGGCTTTCTGGGCTGCGAGTGCACATCACCAGCTCATGTCCCTCCAGTACCCCCAAGTCCCGCTCTGCAGGACTGCTCTCATCCCCCAGCCTGTATTGGTCATAGAATCATGTAATCATTTGGGTTGAAGAAGACCTTTAAGAGCATCAAGTCTGACTGTTAACCTAGCCCTGCCAAGTCCACCACTAAACCATGTCACTAAGTGCCACATCTACGTGCCTCTTAAATACTTCCAGGGATGGTGACTCAATCACTTCCCTGGGCAGCCTGTACCAATGCTTGCCAAACCTTTCAGTGAAAAAAATTTTCCTCATACTGATCTAAACCTCTTCTGGCACCACTTAAGGCCATTTCCTCTTGTCCTGTTGCTTTTACTTGAGGGAGTGTGGGGGGAGACCAACATCCACCTGGCTACAACCTCCTTTCAGGCAGCTGTAGAGAGCAATAAGGTTTCCCCTTGTCTCCTTCCCTCCAGGCTAAACCGCCCCAGTTCCCTCAGCCGCTCCCCATCAGATTTGTGCTCCAGACCCTGCACCAGCTCCATTGCCCTTCTCTGGCCACGCTGCAGCACCTCAGCGTCCCTCTTGCAGCGAGGGGCCCAAACCTGAACACAGCGTTCGAGGTGCGGCCTCACCAGTGCCCAGGACAGGGGGACCATCGCTGCCCTGGTCCTGCTGGCCACACTGTGTCTGGTACCAGCCAGGGTGCTGCTGGCCGCCTTGGCCACCTGGGCACACTGCTGGCTCACGCTCAGCCGGCTGTGGACCAGCACCCCCAGGCCCTTTCCCACCAGGCCCTTTCCAGCCGCTCTGCCCCAGCCTGTAGCTCTGTGTGGGGCTGCTGTGACCCAAGGGCAGGACCCAGCACTGAGCCCTGTTGAACTCCATACAGTTGGCTGCGGCCCATCAGTCCAGCCTGCCCAGGTCCCTCTGCAGAGCCTGCCTGCCCGCCAGCAGATCAGCTCTCCCCCCCAGATTGGTGTAATCTGCAAATTTACTGAGGGTACTCAGATTAAACAGGACTGGCCCCAGCATGGCCCCTGGAGAACACCACTTGTGACGAGCCACCATCTGGATGACGCTTGCCACCACTTGCCACCACTCATGGGGCCTGGCCAGCCAGCCAGTTTTTTTACCCCGTGAAGACTATCCCATGAGAGCTCAGTGGGCACTTTTGTTGGCTACCTCGGTATCTTTGGGTGGATGCCATCCAGCACCATAGACTTGGTGTGTCTAAGCGGTGTAGGAAGTTGCTGCCTATTTCCCCTTGGATTATGGGGGCTGCATTCTTCTCTCTGTCCCTGTATTCCAGCTCGGGGCTGGGTACCCCGAGAACAACGAGTCTTACTATTAAAGATTGAGATGAAGAAATCATTAAGTACCTCGGCCTTTCCCTCATTCCTTGTCACTGTTTCCCTTGTATCTAATAAATGATGCAGATATTCCTTGGCCCTCCTTTTGTTTCTAATGTATTTATAGAAGCATTTTTTATTGTCTTTTATGGCAGTGACCAGGTAAAGTTCTACTTGGGCTTTGGCCCTTCTAATTTTCTCCCTGCATAATCTGATGACATCTTTGTAGTCCTCCAGAGCTGCTTGTCCCTTCTTCCAAAAGTCATAAACTCTCCATTTTTTTTCCTGAGATCCAGCCAAAGCTCCCTCTTCAGCTGGCCTGGTCTTGTTCCCCAAGGGCTTGTTTTTTGGCACACGGGGACAGCCTGCTCCTGCACCTTTACCTTCTTGAAGAATGTCCAGCCTTCCTGGACCACTTGGACCTTCAGGACTGTGTCCGAGGCTCCTAAGCAGGCCCAAGTCGACGCTCCTGAAGTCAAAGGTAGCAGTTCTGCTGAAGCCCCTTCTTCCCTGAGAAGTGAAAACTTTTTATGATTTCGTGATCACTGTGCCTAAGATGGCCTCCAGCCTCCAGAACAGTCCTCTGTTCACGAACAGCAGGTCCAGTGGGGCACCTTCCTTAGTTAACTTCCTGACACAGTTGGTGAGGGAGCCACCTTATACATAGTCCAGGAGCCTCCTAGATTGTTTCCTCTCTGCTGCTGCTGTGTTTTATTTCCAGCAGACATCTGGCAAGCTGAAGTCCCCCATGAGAGGAAGGGCTAGTGACTGTGAGACTTCTGCCAGCTGCTTACAGAGTTTTTTGTCTTCCTCTTCATCCTTGTTGGGTGGTGTATAACAGATCCCCACCATGATACCTGCCTTGTTGGTCTTTGCTCTGATTCTTACCCAGAAACACCCAACCCTGTTGTCACCATCATTAAGCTCTAGACAGTCAAAACGCTGCCTAATGTACTGGGCTACCCACTGCCTCTCCTTCCTTGCCTACCCCTTCTGAAGAGTTTATAGCCATCCATTGCAGCACTTCAGTTGTGCAAGTCATCCTGCCATGTTTCTGTGATGGCAACTATGTTGTAGTTTCCCTGCTGCACAGTGCTTCCAGTGCCTCCTGTTTGTGGCTCATTCTGTGTGCATTGGTGTAGATGCACTTTAGTTGGGCTGTTGATCCTGCTACCTTTTGGGGAGAGAAGTTCTAATTCCTCCAGTTCTGTGTTTGTAAAACATCAATAACCCTTGTCTTTGCAGCTGTGTGGATCTCCATTCCCTGCTTCTCCCGAGATAGTAGGCTGAAGGACCTCACTAGCACATTGTCAAACAATGGCATGCTGCCCTCAGGCTTATCTCTAGTGAGCCTGATTTTAGCCCTTTCCCTATTTAAATCTAGTTTAAGGCTTTTTCAGTGAGCCTGGCTAACTCCTGTGCAAAGATCTTTTACTCCATTTCAGACAGGTGTACCCTGTCTGTTCCCAGCAGGCCTGGTGTTGTGTAAAACAACCTGTGATCAAAAACCCCAAAATTCTCCTGGTATTGATCTGCTGGGTCTTCCCGTTTCTTTCCTTATCATTCCTTGGAACTGGAATAGAGGAGAAGGCTACTTGGGCTCCTGATCCCTTAACCAGTTGTCCCAAGACCCTGAAGACTGTCTTGATTGCTCTTAGACTTCTTGCAACTTCATTGCTGCTTACCTGAAAAGTCAATAATCAGAGGGCTGTTCCAGGGTAGGAAGCTTTCTCTTCATGTATTTAACCCAGGTCCCAGCAAGGCAACAGGCTTCTGCGTGAGTCTCATCTGCGTATTGGGTCTTCTGCCCTAGGAGACT
Source organism: Falco rusticolus (assembly GCF_015220075.1). Lineage (NCBI taxonomy): Eukaryota > Metazoa > Chordata > Aves > Falconiformes > Falconidae > Falco > Falco rusticolus. Next base: position 44,318,280 of record NC_051210.1, on the reverse strand, counting down.
GCCTTCTGACGGGAACAATAACCTGTGCCTTTTTCTTTATGGTAGCAGTTTTGACACAGGGCACAGGCTGACTTAACCTTGGCAACACCTCCATACTAGATAAACAATCATCCTTGTTATTGTTTGGTTATACTTACAGAGCCTCATACCTGTTATGCAAGGGCACTTGAGAAGGTGGAGTAATCACAGAGGAGATGGACCTGCTGTGCTGGGCAGGAACTTGTCACTGTTGCCTCCTATCCCTTAAGTCACTGTGTTCGGCCAGGCAGAGAGAGGATAGGGAATTCTATGTATCATGCATCCTGTTGGACCTGTCTCAGGGAAGGTAGGGTGCAGTTCCAGTAGTCTTACTTCTGTCTTGCACTCCCTGATACTCCTCAAGCTACTCACCTCCTCCCAGAGCTCTGTTGCTCAGCGGAGGGGTTCCTCTGGCTGGGTGCATCTCCCACAGGTGTGCTCGCTGTTGCTATCCTGTACTGGTGGAAGAGCAAGGCACAGCCTGCGGCCTGGCACGTGGGTGGCAACATGTTCCCGCCGGAGTTCTGTCTGAGCAGAAAATGGAGTTAGTGAGAAACATTGTTGTGTAGATCATAAAAATAATTTGGATTTACAACTGGATCTGTTAACTTCAGTGACTAATTATTTTACCAGCTCTTCTGAATACTGGTCATTTGTAGGCACTTTGTAGAGTTCAGTAATCAATCTGTATGTTGGTTGGGTGCTTGAGACAGCCTTCTAGATCTAATGGAGGAAGGGAAATAGAACAGCCCACTCATCTACTCCACCATTAGTAAATTTTATCTCAGAATAAGACATAGAAGAATGTTTCAGAATTGGACTCCAGTAGATATTTCTGAGATTTTTCTTTCTGCGATGGACAAGTAATTTTCATAGTGAATGGAACTCTTGGATTGGTTCCTGTCTAATAGAAATTAGAAAGCAAGATGAAGAAATGTGGCCATACAAAAAGACAGAAGTTAAATGCTCTCAGGATACAATTAATAATTCTGTATTCACTTTGATTGACGTATGCTTAAGTGAAATGTAGGTCATTCGTTGAATGAGTATGTTCAGTACAAAACAAATAGTCTTTTTCCCTCAGTTATGTACTGGATAAGATCAACTCCCAAGGGGGAAAATGGCATATAAAATTAAACTGTATCTCAATGCAGATACATTAGCAGACTTAATTAAGGTTACACAGGCAACATTAATTTAGTAAATTCTGAGTTTTCAATCTGTACGTTATTTTTGTAATGTGATTGTAGTTCAGTAGCACTGGAAAAAGACATGCTGTGTCTTGGATACTAGTATGTAAAGCTGTTTGTTTCATGGTTATCCAAAATATTATCTGAGCCTGACAAGAACCGATATGGATCCAAAATAGTAGATATTTAAGGATGAGGACAGCCATATTTTATTGGAGACGAACAGCACAGAGGGCACATACCCATACTTCTTTGGTATTTCACACTTGTATTCCACAACTGAGACAAAGGGATAGTGACTGATATTAAAGGAAAGACCTTGAACATAGATCACGAACAATCCAAATGCCGTCTTCCCTTTTACTCTGTTTGACTAACACGTAACAGGGTAAGACCACAACTAAATTCAAGAGGATTCAAAAATAAATTCCATGTTTCTGAGATGACTAATGCAGTAATATTCTTACATATATATAAACCCCTTACAGTTATTCTACTGGTTACAAAGAATTTGAGACTTCATACTTGGGGGTGCAAGTCACTTATTAAAGGAAATTCTATACAATATATAGTACAAAATGTCATGGATTTTTAATTCCTTTTTAATTTTGCTTTTTTCATTGAAAAAGAAATGGAGTTTAATACTTTTTTTTCTCTTTTTTTTTTTTTATACGGGCTACTAATTTTAAGTAATTAATTCTCTGCTGTGATGTTTGTAAGACTGTGCCCTTATGAGGACTTAAAAGTTTACTATTTTGTCACGGTAGGATCACGTATTTGTGGAATTAATGCTTTGGGATTTTTGAAATTGATTTATGCTTTTTTTGTGCCTTTTTTTTAAGATGAAAAGCAAAAGTCGTTCTGATTTATCAGAACTCAAAGTAGGACAAAGCACTATTGAAGATATAATGTCAAGAGCTTACGACAGTTTTGATATCCAGCTCAGCAGTATACAGTTACTGTACAGCAAACATGGTAAGTATTCATGAAAGTAATTCTTCTGTATTGAGTAGGAATATTTTAGTGGTTATACGCCTTTATATTTTTAACAGAGAAGCAGTGGAGAATCTTTGGAACATACTTCAAGAGCATGTTCTAAATTGAGTGCTATGAACGTGTTACAGATTTCTAAAACATATCTTCAGGCCTTAGATTCCAATCTTAGTTTTTGCTATAAACAAAGTTCAGATAGATCCTTTATTTTTGAAGAGGTCTCATTTGATTTGTTGCATAATAAATATAAAGGTGTAATTTATTCACAGTATTTTCCTTCAGTGCCTTTTCCTTGTTTCCCTCCAATTCAGAGCAGAATCCATGAATAATGGTAACTTGATCATTTTTTGAGGGTTAAGATGAGAATCCCTTATTGAAGGGAACTTTCACTGGTAGATTGGGAACTCATAATATTGAAAGAGTCAGAACCAGAGAAGTCTAAAGCATTTGACTATTAACCCTTTGGTTCCAGAGGGGAATCCAGAGCCTAAACTTCTAGTACCATGTATTTTAAGAGTTGGGCCCTTAGTCTGTAGCGTAGATGGGGTAGCTCTTTAGATGTGAACGGTAGAAATTAAGTAGCTCAGATCTTCTATGTTCGCATGTATTGATAGAACTGTAAAAGAGATCACATCACTTGAATTTTTAACAATATATGCTAATTAATATCAGATACTTTAATTCAGTGATATGTGTAATGGGAAGTAATCTCTTTCAGTGTTTAAAACAAAGGTTTTATTTGCTCTTATAGATGAGAACTGGCAAGAGGTTCGGAAGCTGAAATGCTCATCTCAACATATCTTGCAGCCCTTAGACGTGAAAGTGGAATTTAGCAGGGCTATGGTTGTTACAGATGCAAGAATGCCTAAGTATGTGGGTTCTTTCCTATCTTGAAATTTTATGGTAAATGACTTTTTTAGGGGAAGAAAAAAAAATCAGGGATCTAATTATACTTCCGTTATTTTACATTGGCCGTGTGTGTGTCTTGGAAGTAAAATACCTTCACTGAGAAAAATAGAGAATAAACTGCAGTAACTGCCATATGTTGAAGAGGTGTTAAAATGTTATGATGTTCTAAAATAAGTATGTATAATATATTTAAAGATTTTTATTAGATATTATTAGCTGTTTTAATTAGGTCTTTCTAGTAGCTGTTCTCATTTTGCAGTTCAAAAATAGTTTTGAACTATTGCAGTTCTCATTGAAAGTACTGATGAGCAAAAAACATGAACTTACAAAGTCTCTTCTATAAACATCACAAATTTATTCTGAAAAGTAATGTGCTATTATACTCCCTTTCACTTAAGTTATTAATAGTGCCATTTTACCTACTAGAGATGACTTCTCAGGGAAACAGCTGCATTGGTTTGCACTTAGGCTTTATTTAACAAAAAACCTTTTGGTTATGGAAATTATACTCAATCAGAAGCAAATGTATTTTACTATTAATGATGAAATTTTGTTGTTAAAAATCACTGAGTCAAAGTGGCAGATATTACCTTTGCGCTTGATTTGGAAAGGGCATCCTCACTAATGCCTGATAAGGACACTACTACCATAAAGTCCAGTTGGTTCTGAAGTACTTGTAAACTAGTGTATTAATGCATTACAGGGTAATTTGGTTTATTATGTCATTAATAAGAATCATATTTTTATGCTACAACAAGCTAGTGTATATGCTTACTTCATTTTTAATACTGTTGGAAATTTAGATTTCAGCTAGGCACTTCAGAAAATTAATGACATAAAAATAGACCTCGGCTATTGCAGAAAATTGTTTAGTACAATCAGAAAAAATCAAGAGGCAGGTTATGAAGTAAAACAATTATGAAGAACTTAGGATTTACTTAGGAAAAACCTTAATACGCATCAGCAGTGCTGTGTATTAACACAGATCAATGATTGCATGGTATAATGGTGCCACCTTCTGGAAGGCTGGGAGGCTGCAGTCTGAATTTTGATGCTTGGGTTTACAAAACATCTTTCTCTTTTCCTCTGTACTTTTTCTTTGGTGGAGAAAGTGAGATAAGGGAAATACAACTCAAAGGAATCTCTTTTTTTATGTTAGAAGTTCCAAGGAGAGAAAATCAGATTTCATTTCTATGGTCATACAATAAATTGTCTTTTTTTAGGTGGGTTTGCAATCAACATCTGTCCAAGTTATGCTAGTATAACATGGGTTAAGGAGTTTCTGCTCTTAATGAGAACACCTGCTGCAGTATTGTACTACTACCTGTCAAACTGTCTTGGCTACCAGCTGTGCTTCTCCTTTTGGCATTGTATGTGTTTAGACTGATTCTGGGAAGATTTTCCCTAATGGATATTACTTCTGTGTTTCAAATTCTCATACAGTCACTTTGCGGCTTGGAGATCAGCTGCTGCTTCTTTATGAGTACCTGCACTGTCTACAGCTCTTAGGAATGCCATGGACAGCAGTTTAGTACTAGATAAGTTGTATGCCACAGTTAGTTGCTGATCATAACTAATTCTTTAACCTGTAGCAAGAGCAAGTAACCATTTAGAATCTTATCATGTTGATACTGTGACTCAACAGCAGCCGAACTTGTTCATTTTTTACCTCCTTTACTCTCCAAATTCTTCCAGTCTCTATTCTGTTGATGGTATTACGATATGCTAGAGTCATCTGCCAGTCTTGAAATGGCAGGTGCAGCAGCCTTTTATCTGATGGTGCAGATCTGACCTTTTCTTTAAGGGCTTGCTGCTTTTCCTTCTCACTTTGAGTTTTAAGAAGTCTGGAAATCATGAAATTTGGTATAGTATATATCCAGTTAGGATTGTATGACAAATTTTTACATTTGGTTATGTATTTTCCAAATCAAATGTTCTATTTTCTGTTGGTGTCTAGATCTTACTACTCAAACTCATCATTACTGTCAGTATCAGTGTCGCTTCAAATGCCAAATCGCTAATCACTGCATAATTTCTCTTTTTTAAAAAGAATTTTCAGTTAATGAATATTTATGGACAAATATTAAAGCTCATGTGATCTCTAGATGAAATTGTACACAAATGATAAAGATTAAATGATAGCTTTTGTCAGCAAAAATCCTCTAAATTTTAGTAATTACTTGAGTATAGGGTATTATGAATCAGTATTGCTCACCTCAGTTACACATACATGAGTGTATTTTCAGTATACATGTAGCTGCTCCTTTATATTCCCATTTTTATAAGTATACTTGCATATAGAGCCAGCATTATATTTTTCCTGCTCTTTTAATTCATATCTGGAACTGTGCTGTGGAATAGCATAGTTTGATTGAGAAAGGTGAGTGGAAAAACATTTGATCTACAGCAAAAACTAGTACCAAAATTGCTTTCTTTAATGTAGTAGGGTTTTATGAGTTAATTCCTTAGTTCAGAGAGCACCTATTATACTAAGTTATCTAAAAAGCAGCTAATTGTGTGGGTGTCTATTTTTTTTTAATTTATTTTTTGACGTTTGTACATTGAATCCAGTTGAATTCCTTGTGATTTTATTGTTCAAACCCAGTAATGAATTCACCAGGACTTTGTGCTGTCTTTGAGGAAGGCACATTTCTATACTGCTGCCTTGAAGAGAATACAGATTTATCTTTCATTTGTTGAAGAGCACTGTATCAAGGGCCTTTCACTGTTAACCTGTATTTTCATCTGCTCGTTTCCTAACCCTTAAGACAGGCTTTCACTGTGGTTGGATCTGAGTACCTGCCTTTCTTTCATTTCTAAGAATTGGGTGTAGTGCTCCTTACAGTTTTTTTCACTTGACATTTGGAAGCACTAATATGATTCTGTAGTTTTCTAGCCTGTGTAAATTGGTTTTTTTATGTTTGCTTTATCCTGTGGTATGTTTCCCCCACTTCTGAAGGAAGTGGCTGGGAGTCTTCTCATCTGGTTTATGAAGGTGTATGAAGCCAGTAATTAGGATACCAATATTAAGAGAATTCTGCCATATAATTGTGTTCATTTAAGAAAAAAAATATCCAATTTAGAGGAATGTACTTATTTGCAGCTTTTGAGAATGGCATCCTTGACATTTCTTTCTCTTTAATATAACCAGTCTGAACTTCAAAAAAGCTTTTGCGCAGGTTTCCTCATCTATTGAAGTACTTAGCTCCTCCATGACTCAGTCTCTACAGGTTGGGAATAATTTTATTCCACTTCCAGATGTTTTCTGAACCTTTAAAGCTTTTAAGAGTATTTTTGTGAGCCTGTGATTACTTGCAGTTATCTGCCTTGCCTCTGCTAAGCGCTTCCCATGTAACGGCATGGGCTATCTGTTGTACAAACATTCATCAAAAATGTCTTAACAATATACATGAATTTTTTGTAGGGAGGTTTAAGTGCAATGGAAGTGAGAATTGCTGTGTCCTAGATAACTGGAGCACTTAAGCAGAAGATGGACAGGTCCTTTCAGATCCAGAAGCTACACATCTACCCTGACCTTCTCTGTTAAAATAAAAGAACAAGAAAGGAAAAAAAAAGTCTAAATTTATCGCTGACAGAACTGGAATTAAGAAAAGTCAAAAGTAGTTGAGATTTAATTACCTGTGAGAACTTAAGGTTGTGAAGAAGTTCATAAACTGTAGAAAACTAGGTGCTTTAATGTGTACAATTTCATGCTTGACTTGTTCAGGTATGAAGAGCTGTTTTTCCAGTTACTTTTGTAGTTAGTTGAAGGTAATTGAAATTTCAGGGGTTTTGTCCTCATACCTTCTCCATTGTATTATATTCTGTTCCTTTTGATGACTGAGCTGTGAGTTAAGCACAGCAAAACTGGAAGGAAATGGCAGGTCCTGTGCCTTACACCCTATGTGTTTAAGCATCTGCTGTTGCCCACTGTCGGGAGATAGCTGACTTTTTGAACAGACCTCTTAATCTGTTCTAACTAGGTGTTGTAATAAAAGCATAAGCCACTTCTCTCCTTACTTCTGTTCTGCTCAGTTCTGTGAGAAACTGTAATAAGTTTTAGGTCTTTAAAAATCAGTGTCTACATTTGAAGTGATTCTACTTGATACTGGCCATAGCCTATTCAAACAGGCTTAAAATATGTCTTACTGCTTTCATTTTTAAAGACTTCTTTTGTTATGTCCTTTATAGCTATGCTATTTATTTCTCTGTTATATATCTAGACTACTGCTAGAGTCAGCTTAAATATATGTAATTTTTAGAACGTATTGTGTATACTTTGCTTGAAGTTTTGGGCTGTAAACATTCTTATGCAAAAAAACCCAACCAAACCAAACCATCTTTTTGTCTGTAAAATACTTTTAAAGGTTCCGTTATGTGATTTATTACAAGTAATTAAATTAAATGTGCCAAACAAGGGGGAACAATTTCTCATCAGGAGGAAAATATACCTTATGTAGCCAAATTAGAAGTGGTTATTAGTATTATTTGCAGTCCTGATCTGCAAGACATTGTATCAAATGGAAGTATAAATTACAGGAAGTATAAATTACATTAATAACTGGCTGTTCACTAGTTAAGTAACTTCTGCGTGCAACAGACATTAAATACGTATCTCTCAAAACACAATGGTTAGATGAGTAGTTTTCTGACTAGGAAGACTTGTGTGTTTTCAGAAGGAAATTATGTAAAGTTTGAATAAAATAGTTTAAAGATAACTGTGTTTACAAAACAGGTTCAAACTTTCTGGACAGCTGCCTTTACTTTCTATCCAAATATCAGACCAGAAGCTGACAAGTATCTTGGAGCTAATTGATAGCATTCCTAAACCAGAAAGTGCTCCTGCTACCAGTTCTCCTCCAAAACTAACTGAGGTAAGGCCTTTAAAAAATACCAGAAAAACCTCTTTTTGCTTTTAGTGTTGCAGTTTTGAACGGAGCACAAGGAAGTGGAGAACAAGCATGTCCTTAGTACTTCTTGAAAAACTTAACTAATTCTCTAAAGCTATAGAAATTTTGCTCGTTATTTAGTTTATTGTGATCTTTGGCTGAAAATTATGGAATAGTTGTTCAGTGGCTGAATTTAAAATGCTTCCTCCCCTTCCCCCGCCCCAGCCCCGCAACCTTCTGCTAGTCTGGGAATTACTTTGTAGTTCATATTAATTGTGGTTAACAAACTTTTGTTGAGGATTTGTTTAATTGTACCTTCAAATTTACATATATATCAGTGCTGCAGAGTTTGGGTTCAGCTGTTTTTTTTTTAGCAAAGGGAAGGTTGACACTTCGGAATTTTTAGAATTTAAATGGTATGTGGATCTTAGATAGGAGTTTAACTTTCAAAAATGAAACAAAAAATATCCGCTAGCTGTGGCTATGTTGGCTAAACAGCATCTGACTGGAAAAAGTGGAAGCTTCATTTCATCTGACTTAACTGCTCATCACAGCTTCTCTTCAGTCAGTTACACAGCATACCTGAGTGGGCAGCAGTTCTGTCTTGCATGTCTTAAGGTTTATGGGTGTGGAGTGCATTCTCCCCCTACTTGCCCACCCCCTTTCCTTAGTTAAAACTGGTGCAGGTCACTATTTTATGCCATTTTGAGGACTGAGGACTGCCACTTTGTTCTTATTACTACTGAAAAGTGGTCTTTACCTGTTGATATGAGCTGTTCTTAACAAAACTAGGAAATGAACTCTTGAGTTGCAAATGTTAAACACCACTCTAGTCTGCATGATCTGGCTATGTTTTATGTATCTTTAAAGCAGTCCTATCATTTGAACATATGTGAAATCTCAAAGTTAAAGACATAATTGGGCTATCCATTTGTCGTTTGCAAATACTTCTAATTATCTGTTATTTAATCTTTTGTGTACTTGATTCTAAAGGAATAATGGTTCTCTCTGTGTTTTTTTTAAAAAGATTATTTAATTATTATCTTTGCGTATTTGTACAAATTATTCTGCCCTGTTTCTGATGGCTGTTGCTTCAGTTTTGGTGGCATTTTCTGTGGTTTATGTTAGCATAATATTAAATAACAGTAAATGCACACAACTAGACATGCATACCTATTGAAAGTATGTATAGAGTGAAGATAGTTTCCCTTCAACATGTAATTCCTGCTATGTCTTTAGTGGTGACATTAAAATTGTAACTAGTTCTGCCCTGACATGCTCTTTCAGTCTTCCTATACTAACGGTGTCCCTGAGCCAAAAGCCACCCTAGTTTCTGTTTTGTGCAACTAATCACAGACTTCCTTCAAGAATAAGTGATGGGATTTTAGTTTTAAATAAATAAAATGTGTACACATATGATTATCCTGTACTTTATAACATTACTTATATTTGAATTTAATTTTAGACTTCAACTATTTCATTTAAAATATTTCAAGTGCTTTTGTGCTTAGTATTACCTGTATACTACTTGTGATGCTCAAGATGAGGTGAGGGAAGACAGCCAGTGTGAATGTATTTGCATTATATGCAGCATCCGTATTAAAGCCTATGGTTAAACTTGTCTGCTTAAGCTTCCATCTACTATAGAGCTGGACAGACTCAAATTGCTGGTATTAAGTTCAGTTAATTTGAATTAATTTGCTGCTTTGTTGGTGGCAGATACACTCCCATGCTTTTATCCTTGTAGCTGACATTGTTCTGAGCTGTGTTGCCATCACATCACTTCTGAACCTAAAAGGATGTGAATCCCTTTTTCAGAGCTCCCCATGTGAACTTTGTTTTGTGGAGGAATTGTTCTTGAGCTGCAAAAATGGAAGACTGTTCAGAGCAGATCCTTCTAGGTTTTTGCACTCTGTACTTTCTTGTGCTTCTGTAGAAGAAGGCTGGCCACTTCAGTGTGGAAGACTTTGCTTCTTGTGATTTGGTACTGTGAAGTAAATTCTCACAGTTTCTTCTCATTGTAGTCTTAGAATGTGAAAGTGTTATGTATGAGACACTTTCACTGTTAAAAGACTCTTAGAGACTTGTATCTACTAGTCATAGACATGGATATATTCAGTAAGGTTGAATTATGTGGCTGGAGGCAGAAAAGAGACTATTGAAATGTGGAGAGTGAGATAAATCGAGCCTTGGAAGCCATGTTCAGAGGTGCATGTTTCTTTGCTGGAATAATGCTTAGATTTCTGAATGATTGTCTGAGGCTGGGCTTTTAAAGTAGCAATATCGGGGTGGGTAGGGAGAACTACTGTTTGCACAAGTCCAGAGCCAAAGACATTCAAGAAGAAAGACATACAGACAATGCACATCTCTCTCCTTCCTTTAGTACTCTGTGCAAGGCACATGTATACTAAATATGCACATGGAACATGAAAGCGATAGTTCTGTACAAACTCAGACCACTGGGACTACTTTCTAAGGCTTGATGGGAAATCTGGCTTTAGTGAATAAACCATTTGGTTACCTCCACTAGGAGAATTTAATTCTGTCATATGTGATACCACATGGAATGAGGATTCTTTTCCTTTTATCTGCTGTAGTGGCAAAGCAGTGACATTTTATGAATTTTCAGTTACGTCTCTGGGTTGTGCATAACCTCATCTCACAAATGAAGACACTGCTAGCATCTGGTTTTCAACAGGGCTCAGTGCCGGGTCCTGCCCTTGGGTCACAGCAGCCCCACACAGCGCTACAGGCTGGGGCAGAGTGGCTGGAAAGGGCCTGGTGGGAAAGGGCCTGGGGGTGCTGGTCCACAGCCGGCTGAGCGTGAGCCAGCAGTGTGCCCAGGTGGCCAAGGCGGCCAGCAGCACCCTGGCTGGTACCAGACACAGTGTGGCCAGCAGGGCCAGGGCAGCGATGGTCCCCCTGTCCTGGGCACTGGTGAGGCCGCACCTCGAACGCTGTGTTCAGGTTTGGGCCCCTCGCTGCAAGAGGGACGCTGAGGTGCTGCAGCGTGGCCAGAGCGGGCAGCGAGGCTGGTGCAGGGTCTGGAGCACAAGTCTGACGGGGAGCGGCTGAGGGAACGGGGGCTGTTCAGTCTGGAGAGGAGGAGACTCAAGGGGGGTACCTTACTGCTCTCTACAGGTACCTGAAAGGAGGCTGTAGCCAGGTGGATGTTCATCTCTTCCCCACCCCACCCCTCAAGTAAAAAGCAATAGGACAAGAGAAGATGGCCACAAATTGTGCCAGGGGAGGCTTAGATTGGAAATCAGGAAAAATTTCCATCACTGAAAGGGTGGTGAAGCATTGGTACAGGCTGCCCAGGGAAGTGGTTGAGTCACGTTTCCTGGAAGTATTTAAAAAATCCGTAGATGTGGTGCTTACAGGCATGGTTTAAGCGTTAGGCTTGGTAGCGTTAGAATAACAATTGGACTTGATGCTGTTAAAAGTCTTCTCCAGCTTATGATTCCAACAATGATTCTGTGATTCTGTGAAATTTAGGAAGAATTCTGTGTGCTCTTATGTCTTCTCTGATGTCTTTTTTCCTTTTCCCCACCTGTCACTAGTATCATGTGATTTTTATAAAGAACAGTTCAACTTTTACTCTTCTGTGAAGTTGCCATACTGCAGCCCTATGAGGGACTAGGTTTTGTCTTCCCTGAGTTTTCATATGATGTGCTTTTTCTGGCCATCTTTTCATCTGTGAAGTTGGATGTTTGAATGGCTGCGCAGTGTTTCCTAATGTATTTTCTCTGTAGCTAAATGAATGTGTAGTACCTGCTGTTTCTACCTGATTTAGGCCTCATGTCTCTCCATGCTTTTAATTTTAGTAATGCAAGTGTTGAAATGCAATGATTTGTATTTAAAATAATACCAGTTTCCTTAAGTCGTAAAACTTCGTGGAGCACATGGGCTTGCAATAGCATGCATGACCAGTGAATTCTTGTAAAAAAATTTGTTATCTCCTGTTTCAGGCTGCAGTATCCCCTGTACTGTCAGCACCACATTTATCACAAGGTGTGTTTCCTGTGTTGGATCTTCATTCGTTTGCTGAGTCAGGTAATACGATCTATTTTGAAGTCTGATTTGATAAACAGATCAAGTCAAGTTTCTGAGTTTGTTGAATTTGGTTCCTTTGGAGTAAGTCACCATTTTTGGCTTTGTTTCAAGTTCCTGCAGGTTGAGTAGTGTTATGTTCTGCACAACTTATTACAATTCACTTCGTACAAAATATTTGTGTCTTTTCTCACAGCAGTAGAATTCTGTATGCTTGTTCTTGCCCTTCCCTTTCTGAAGGCAAAGCAGTAAAATGTTTATTTGGTAGGATGTCTTTGCATATGTTTCTACAAACCTCTATTCAGAACATCTGAAGTAGTATGTATGTCATCTTTTGCTTCAGTATGTACTTAGTCCTCTGATGGTTTTGGATATTTTTTCTACTGTAAAGGATTTCTCCTCTGCTTAGCTGGATTTATTTAAATTAACAAAATACTGAAATAATGACTGCTAGAAACTACTGTGTTGTTATAAATAAATATTATTTCAACTTCTGCAGGATCAAAGAGAAGAATGTCTGTGAAGAAGCTAGTCATGTTTAATATTGCCTTGCTGTTCAGACAGCTTAGCTAGATTGTAACATTCCATCTAGTAGTTAACGTTTGAAAAATAATCAACTATATAGGTGTTATTTCAGTGTCAGTCACCTTTGTCATGCCAAAACATTAAACTGGAGAAATAGAGAGCAGTACCTCTTCTCTCGCAAGTTAATGATATATGTGGTTTGTAAACACTAGCAAAATTATTAGTGAACTTAATTTTTACATGTACTCTATCACTTTAAATTCAGTGTGTCTGCACTATGTATAGAAATACATATTTGTGCATTTTCATCTATTTTTTGTATTAGTTCCTTTAAGTGCCCCAAGGTAGAGAGAATGTGTCTTTCAGTTCTCAAACATTAGGGTGAGGTGAGAGTGAACAGTGGCAACAATGAATTTGAGAGAGTACTAACTAGACTTTAGATTGAATCAAGTCTGGTTTTTAATTTATACTATACATACAGCTGTGTAATCATTTTAATGGATTCATGTTATTTCTCTGTTTTCATCCCCCAGGCTCAAAGGTGCTTTTAAGCCTTAGAAAATACCTCTTTATATCACTTCAGTTTTGTCAGAAGAAAGATACGTTACCTTTAACTTCACTGTTTATGGTTTTTAGGTGATGGAAAAGAGCTGTGTAAGATGGTGCAATTAGTTTGTCTTTGTCATGCTTCTGTAGTAATGTCAGGTGGTTTAAAAGCTTGATAGTCCTTAGGTGTCTCTCCTGAAATGGGAGATCCTTAACAGGGAGAGATCCACAGTAGTGTTGCTGATAGTAAGGCAAAGGCATCTGTACGGTCATCAACGTTCAGTCCAGCAGAAGAGTTGGTTATTAAGCTATGAGTTCACACTGAATGCAAGATGAGCCACAGTTTGTACTGTCTTTTTCACAGCCAATAGTGAGAGAATGCTGATGGACTTAGTTGATGAGAAATGATGTATGATGATGTGGTGGCAGGAGCTGTAGGTGTGATAAAAAGTTGTGGAGGTAGGAGCAGAGGTAATTATAGGAACAGACATTGTTGGTTGCTAGTTATCAGCTAGGTAATCTTTCCATACTTGCACATTTAAGTTCTTATAGATTAAGGCTAAAAATTCTAGGTCCTAGTACTGCAAAAAATATTGGCTGTCTAAAATGTGTATGTAATATTGTTGTGAACTAATCCTTAGAATCAGAAGAAGAATTTTATGATGCTCTAAGCAGTCCTGTGGAAGACGTGCCATTTTTTGAAGCCCCATCTGGTTCCCTCAAGCGAGCTAGCAGTACAAGGCGAAAAAAGCTATCTAAACAAGAATCACTGAAAAATATGACAGAATTCCAGCTGAGGTTTGAAGTAGCTGAGGTAAATTTACTTTATTTTTATTTCTCTGAAGCACATCTGAACTGTAACCTTTCCTTTTATTGTGCTCATGAATCCATGTCTGCAGGAGTATTGATCCCTGTTTCTTGCTGGAACTGTTCTGTACAGTTTTTTTCAAGTCACAGTTGTGCTTCTGCATCCTTGTTGTCACTGAAACGCTCTGATTTATCCACTTTATTTCCCAGCTTAATTTATCACTGTATTTCCTTTACATAAGAATCACTCAAAGAACAAGTTATGTAGTTGTTGTGTCTTAAGACATAGCATTTGACAACTTTTTTCCACGTACTGCTGTGGTCACTGGAAAAACTTCATTAATGTTTCCTCTTGTACCCTGTTTTTCTGCTCCAGATTTTCCCAGACTGTTAGCCTTACACCTAAATCTATAACTTGTTCACTATGAGGTTTTGTGTGTTACTCTTGCTGTTTCAGAACAGGGGGGAGGGAAAGAGTGTTTTACTAAATACATGACACTGTTTCTAACTGCATTGGTTGGTCTAGTAAAAGACATGTCCTCTTACTGCTATTATTACCTTTAGCATTAGACCATATTGACTGTGACAAGTGTTATTGCTGCTACTCACTGTATAACTTTACACATAAATGATACAAATTCAGTTAACTTGACAAATTCTGTTTTAGGGTAGGGGTTACAGAATAGCTTCAGCATATTATATCTAGCTTGCAACGGATCTTCTTATATACTGCACCTTATGGAACAAATATGAACAAATAAAGCTGAAACGTACTGGTTTTTGTGTGACAAGACTTTAAAAAATGACTACTAGTCTAAAGATAGATGCTGTATTTTGCATTATTCTCTAATGGAAACTTACCTTGCAGTCTATAAGAAAAAACCCACAATTGTGAATCTAGTAAGAATCACCTTCTCTCTGTTTGTTGGCTTTATAGTTTAAAATTGCTTGCTGGGTATAGTTTTTGATTTTTGATATTTTAAAGACCATTATGTGAAAAGGAAGAGTACATATCTTTGTTTTGCTTTAGTTGTGAAAGACAGATACAGCTCAGCTAGCTATTTAGTGAACATCTTTGTCATACATAGGTGAAAAAGTAGGAAATCATCTTGCTTGGAATATTCAGCTTGGGAATCTGACTTTTACCAGGAGAGTTCAAAGATTCCATTGAAAGCACTAAACCCTTCATGCTGACTGCAAACCTAGTTTTCACTGGGTTGAACCATTACCAAAACCTTTACAGAGTTGTTCTTAAAAATAAATTAGTTCATGTAAGTGTACTTTGGTATTACATATGTACATGTTTGAAGTTTTTGTTAAAATAGCAGCAAACGGTATTCTAGCAATTTTGCTTGGGGAACTGCTGGTTTTTTTTCCAGGGTATTTGCTGTATAAACTATGAATAGACATTAACTGGTAAAATAAGTTTTTATACAGGATTATATATTTACAAAGAAGATAATTCCCTATGTTTATTTTCTGGTGTGTGTTTGTTTGGGTTTTTTTAGGTCTTAATTAAATTATGCCGTCTTACTGGTAATACTGAGACACCTGTGCTGCAGCTTGATATTGTAGGGTTAGGCACTGAACTTAAATTAAGAACATTTGACATGACTGCAAATGCTTTCCTTCGTGAAGTTTGTCTGCTGTGCCCAGAGTACATGGGTAAGTATTTATAGTCTGATCAAAAAATAAATCACAAATAACATTGTGAATTTGTCTTCAGAAAGCCTTTAGGGCTTTCTTTTGTCAACTGAGGAAGATTTGCTTCCTAAATTAAATATTAGACGGTTTTAGGGGACGAAGTAATTCAAGAGTTCGTTGTCTTACTAATGCTTTGGTAAAAAAATGTTCTAGTGCCGATAATTTTTAGTAGAGAAATCTGTTTTAAGTCTGCAGGAGAGGCTTTCTGATTAAATAGTAATGACAGCTAGTAGCCTAGTTTGTAGTCTGTAGATGACTAAAAGAGTTGTAGAAAACTTGTAAATTTATTTTCTTTAAAAAAAGTAATTATTTTATTCTTCTGGATTTTTTTTTTTAAAAGATGATAATGACAAGCCAGTTTACATAATTACTACTTTGGATAATGTAGAAGATGATCTTCTAACTCTGGAGTACATAAAGGTGAGAAGCACGTTGCTTTTGAATTGTAAGCCAGTCATAATCAGTGCAGTATTATTGAGCAATTGTTGAGTATTTCTCCTTGCCTGTTCATTTCTTAACATGTTGAGTGTCATGTGCAAAAGTGTTTCTGCTCCCTAAACAGATTAACTTGCACATCTGAAGTTGTAGTGGTTTTAAAAATACATTCTTTCTAATGAAATTTGCAAGCTTCTCCTGATCTGTTTGTTTGTTTTGCATGCACATTCTGGTGGAATAGGCTGATATTAATGGACCGGAACTGAAAACTGCCTATCAGAATGTTCTACAGAAAATAAAGGTATGATATCTTTTTTAACATCATTTTCTCATTGTGGGAAGAGAGGCAAATTAGATAAACATAATTTGTTCCTTTAGGTGAACTTTTCATCTCTAGATGTTCATTTGCATACTGAAGCTTTGCTGAATGCTATGAACTATCTGAATAATCTTCTACCTAAACAAGAAACTAAAGTTGCAGAAGAACTTGTCCATGAAAAAGTAGAGGAGAAGAAGGATGTTCTTAAGAAATTAAGTAAGTTTTAGATTTTTTTTTTACTCTTTTAATTCTTCTCTCTGGAATCTATTTTCTATTTTTTAAGCCTATCAATGACTTCTGAAATGAGAAATTTTGTTCAGGGTATATTGTAATAAGAATGTTAGCAATCAGAGCAGTATGCAGTAGCAAGGGTAGACTTGCTGGCTGGAAGTGTATAGGGAGGAATAACTGTATAATTAATGAGGTAAGGTAGAGGCTGCAGCTGTTGACATTTCCTGAGGTCAAAATACAAAGCTTGTTTTTTGAAGATCTGTGTTCAGACTCACTTGGTTATGATAATCTGTGCTGAATAGTAGCTTACTGGCAGTGATTGTTGCTGACGGTGTTCTCCCATATAATGAGAAAAGTGGTTTTGCCTTAAGCGTTGATGAGGAAAGGGTTTTTATAAAAAGCAAGGAAATAAATAACATTTGTGTTGGAAAATTCAGCATGAAGATGAAAACTTTCTGTGGTAAGTGTATTAAATGTGTTCCAGACATTTTTGTGCTTTCCAAATAATAGCATAATTACTCTTTTTCTCCAACTCTTTGGTGAAATGGCTTTGTATGTTACCTTTCTTTCCATCATAAAAATATTTCTCCTGGTTTAAGTTTGCAACCTGCAGGTAGTACTTGTTTAGCAATTGTTGATTGTGCAGATATTGGCTGTAGATGTTAGTACAAAATACACCCTATTGCATTTCATAAGTTTTAGGATAGTTTCGGTTACTAGTGATCCACTGATTTGCTAAATGGCTAAATTCTGTTTGGCACCAATTTTGTAGGAATAATATGTTGGAATTGCTGATTTGAGTTTATTAACTGGCACAGGAATTTGCATTTCGCTTGAAGTGTAATTAAATAAGTTCTTGCATGGTGGAAGGTGGCTTGAGCATTTTCAATCTTTCCTTATAAAAAGCTGTTAAGAGCATTCATTAATAACAATTACTGTGTTTTTAGGAACATATAAGTAGAATAAGAATTCCTGCAGTTTGAGAGAAATCTGATGAGCTTCCTCATGTTTACCAAAGGTACCTGGTACTCTGTAGGTATCTGCTTTAGATGTATAAATTTAGAATTCCTAGCTTTCCTTGGTCTGAAGAAGCATTGCCACTGTTGCATACTGAAAGGAGTGCCGGCTAGCCAGTTATCCAGTGTTGGTCTGAGGGAATTACTCTGCTCTAATAAGGCTAATCTCATTTCTCCATGTGCAGTTTTCTGATATATTGGTCAAGACATACCTTTGCTATGTATTCAAGGCACGGAGTATATGCACACACACACCCCACCACCCTTCCCCCTCCCTCCCTCCCGCCTCAGCTATCTTTTTGGTTTCTTTCCCACCCCACCCCTCTGGCATGAATCGAAACTCTGGATTTCTGTACTATTTGAGGACGTCAGTCTCTTGTGGATAACTTGCTTGCCATGTAGTTTTGTCATTCTCTGACAGATTTTGGCAGGTCTGGTTTGTTGAAAATGCTGTGCAAGACCAAACAGATCACTTCTGTTTTTTGATCTTGTGTCTGGGAGCTGCTTTGAAATGAGTGCTTCTATTAAATGCTCAACATTACGCCAGTGATTGTTTGTTTCTTCCATAGAGGACTTCTCTGAGACCTTTGCAGTTATTGCTTGATGTTAATTGTAAAACAATGAGGGTCCAGCTAGTTATTAAAACAAAAACCAGAACACACACAAAGAGTACAGCAGAGGATAATTCTTAAGATGATTCTAGTTCAAGTATTGTAATATTCGCTTTGCATTACTGATTTTGGTACTGAGTTCTGTCATATGACCGACCTAGTCAACCTGCTGTTACACTGATGAGATCTTTCTGAGGCTGCATGCATTCACTGATGTTAGTTCTTAAAAGCATTTCAAGTTAAACTGCAGTACTGGTTTGGTATCTCTAAACCCCATGTATCACATTTGCAACATTGGTGAGATTTTTTTCAGAATGTTAATTTGTGCTGCCTTTACAAACATACTGCTGTTTGGCAAAAAAAGGTTTGTAGGTTCTGTTTTGGGGGAAGAGATGGAGGAAAATGAAGGAAAATATTTGTATTAGGAATGATGAGAGATAGCTGGGATAAGATGTGGGAAGAGCGTTAATATGTCACACAGCCATTGTCTTTCAGCTGATGATTTTTTATTTTTCCATCAGATTAAGAAGTTTTAGTTCCTTAGCTCTTTCTTTGAAGGTGTTTTGTAGGTCTCAGTTGCATAATGGAACTGAGAAGTAAAAGGTGGAATAATTGCTATGTAAAAAAAAAAAGATTCTTCCATTTAACTGTATTTCTTAAGTTATTTTTTTTCTGTGTGAGATTGTTCTCATTCATGATGGTTGTTTGATTTCAGTTACACAGGAACATGTTTGGACACTAGAAGAAGTACTATTTATGTACCTGTGATAGTTTGTGAACTTAATTCTGTTCTGTGGCTTACTGAGAGCTGGAGGTAGAAGATTCAGCACTTCTTTATCTTCGAACCTTTTTGCTGTGCAGGCAAACATTGAAGTGTTTGGTACCATAGAATTTTTGGAGGCAGAGGGTTGCAGTAGTTTGTTATGTGTTAACATGCGACAATTTAGGCTTTACACAGCTGAAAAGCTTTCATAGGTGATTCTTCTCCCTCCTTCTCCCCTACTCCTGTACAACTGTGCAAACTAAACTTTGAATGAGGGTAGTTATTGGTTAATTTACTGTGGCTTCTCTTTTGTTAGCAACATGAAATAAAATCATATGACTGAAGCTGGTGTATTTATGGAACTAGAGCTTGATTGTGCAGGTTGAGAAGCCTTAACATACTCAAACACAATACTTACAGGTAATATCTCACGTGAAAAGCTAGGCTGAGGAAAAAAGTGGGTTGAATGTTTATTACCTTTAATTTTTCTGCTTTGAGCTTTGTTTATAGATTACCTCTAAGAGTTTACCACTTAGGACTCAAAGTCCCCGCATACAATATATGATATTTCCCTTTGTCGTTTGAAGTGGCATTAATGTTACTTCATATTTAACTTTCAGAAAAAAGTAGAGCAAGTTTTTGTTTGAGTCCCTTATCTGTTGTATTTAACATTACCTGCAGATAGTGTTGTGTGGCATCAGTCACGTCTACTCAAAATGAATAGAGATTATTTCTCTTAATGTGGAGTGAAATACTTACATTTTTATTCAGTTATGGAAAAAGAAAATAATGACTAAATATTTAGATGCCTCTGTTCTGGAAGGCACTATATTTGTCCTTTTGTACCTTTTGTAGGTTGTAAGGTTGCCTATACTCATTTTGAAGGATTCCCATTGTCCCTTCTCTTTAGTGTCTAGTTGTATTAATGGCATTTTCATATTTCAAAATTTAGGTTTAGAAAATACAGGTTGTGGAGATTACATATGGCAGATGACTTTTTAGTAAAACCAAGACCATTAATTGCAGATAACTAACCAACAGACCAGACAGAGTTGTGTATTAATGTAGCTATAATATTACCACTACTTGAGGTAAACTGCTTAGTCCTGAATAACGTATCTCTTAATTTTGAATTGTGCTGTGTAGATGTATATTAATGTATTTCTTGCACTTAATGAAATACTGATGTTGATTACCACGGTTAGTGAAGCACATGAGGACTTGTGTGTAGACAATCCTGTGTATACAATTCCTTCGTGTTGTACTTCTATTATGAGTGCAGTGCATTTTGCCAGTGCAGCCTTGATACAAACTAGACTTTGGGGAAGGGGTGCTACAACATTAAATCTTCTCCTTAGAACATAAGGTTTATTGTTTTGTATTTCCCACAGCATCAAAAAAATCCAAATACGAAGATGTTATCGATCTCAATATCTGTGCTGATTTATCTGGTTTACGTATCTTTATCAGAGAGAAAAAACACAGAATAGCTGAAATTCACATTGAAGGTAGGAACAGAACTTTAATCACAAAGGCACAAAACATAATCAGAACAGTCTCTAGATTCTGTATGCCTTTATTATTTTTAAGGTCTGGATAGCCAAGTGATCATGAAGAAAGCAGCAACAGAAGTGACTGCAAAATTGAAGAACATTATTATTGTGGATTCTGATGAGATGGCATTGTATAAAAAGGTATGCATTTGAATTTCTGAATGGAATAGACTAAATCAAACTTACTTTGTGGGCTCTACTTTTTAACTGGGGGTTTTGGTTTTTTTTTAATAATGTTTTATTTATTTTCTGGGACTGTTATTCTCAATAGGCAGACTGATGTCACCTCCACAACCAGTGATTGTTAGTTTGACATCAACTTTGTGCAATTGTGATGACCTGCTGCTCGTTACGCACCTTACTTTGTTGACTTTAATGAACAGAATTATTCAAGCTGAGATTCCATCTGAATACTTCCAGCTGTTTCAAGGATTTGTTTTATCTATTGTTAGAGCTATTTGAAGTGAAAATGTCTTACAAGTGTGAGGTACTACATCTCATTTTGGAATTAATTTTCTGCAGCACAAGTTTTTACAGTAGAGATGTTCTTTTGTTTTTTCTTCCTAAGGCTCTTTACATCACAGGAAAAGAAGTCTTCAACTTCAGAATGATATCATATGTGAATGCTACAGATGGCATTGCGTATACGAATATGGATGTTGTTGACAATCGTATTTACCTAACTGTTGGGTGTATTCAAGTAGTTTTTGTCAATAAGTTTGTTTCTTCTATTTTGGTAAGTTAAATTTTCCAGATACTGTTTCTTAGCATTCAGATAACGTTGTCAGAACTGTGAAAGGGTAAAGCATCCCATGTGGGGTTGTGACCATTTATGTAACAGCTCTTACATATTGTTGTAAAAACTTCACTGGGATACTGGCGGTCCAGCTATTTTCTTTTCTTCTCCATGTGTTTGTTGAGTGGGCGGCTAAGCAACAATATTTGCTATTATTTTTAGCAGTTTTTCTTTAAAAGACTTGTGGGAGCTTGTAGATACAGAAACTGTTACTTGTTTATTATGCTGAAATACAAGTAATAAGCCATGGTAATTAATGGCTTTTTCATAAATTCTGCTAAGTAAATCTATCTTTTTGCTCACCATATGAGTAAATAAAACATAAATCATACAAGCCGCGTTACAAGGTCACAGCTGTTATCTGATTTGCCAAATACTTAGTATGTATGTTTATATATAATGCATACTTTATCATATTTTTTGGAGGAGATTATCCTATTAAAGGACTAAGAAAAAGTGTGTAGCAAAAATAATACCTTGATGACGGTTTACTATTTAAAAAAGTTAGGATTCTTAGTGTTTTTGAAGTAGTGTTATTCTTAATGACATTCCCAACATCGGTATTCTTTTCCTAGGCTTTTATAAATAACTTCCAAGCCGCCAAGGAAGCTCTTACTGAGGCAACTGTTCAAGCGGCAGAGAAAGCAGCAACAGGTGTAAAAGAGCTAGCGGAGCGTAGTTCGCGTTTGGCACTAGATATCAATATTAAAGCACCTGTTGTGATAGTTCCACAGTCAGCAATGTCTGCGAATGTTCTGGTGGCTGATCTTGGGCTAATCACGGTGAAGAACCAATTCTTTATTGCTAAAACAAAAACACGGTATAATCTCCCGCCTGTTGTTGACTCTATGACAGTGAAATTGAGTGAACTAAAGTTATACAGGTAATGTAGTGTCAAGGTTTTTTTTTAATTCATATAATCCTTTTGGGATACTTCAGTTGGAGAGCTTTAAGAAATTGTTATCAAAATAATTAATGGTTGGTCGTTGATGAATACACTGTTACCTTGAAATAAAACAGTGAATTAATAAAAATTTTGTAAAAGCAATTAAAATACATGGTTTAGGGGAAATAGCAATCTATAAGTCTTTAAATAGATGCAAATGTTTGTTTAGAGAACTTTGTGTAAAATAGTAGACTTAAACATTATTCACTACTTTGGGACAGGTTATACCCATTTGTAGAGGGCTATTTTGACAGGGATTTCAAGCTATATGTAGTGGGAAAGGGATCAAGTCAGCAGTAAAGTGTTCGAAAATGGGCTTTGGTGTAGGGTATTGGGAGGGGGAAAGGAAGGTAATTTCAAACACAGTTGAAGAATACTGAAGAAAGAAGAGATTGCTCTCCAGTAAAGAGCAGGTAAGAGGTCCTAACTTACAAGAAGTTAGTATGTTGCATGCTTGGTATGCACCTGATGTGTCTCTGCCTTTTCAAGAAGAAATGTCTAGTTTGTGAAGGCTTTAATTAGAAATACTAGTAGTATGAGGACTGTTTTAAAGTACTGTTCAAAAAGATGAGGGAAGGATAGTAATGTGCAAGTGAAGTATGTCAAGCTAGGAGTATTTTGTTTCTGTTCACAGATCATGCTATGAGAAGGGTTCATTGCAAACTGAAGTACAGTTGCTGCAGCCACTCAATCTGGAAGTAGCTGTTGAACGAAATTTAGCTGCTGCATGGTATAATGAAGTTCCTGATATTGAAATATCTGGCCGACTCAAGCCTATGAATGTAAGCACTCATTTCTGAAAGTAGCTGTTAAAATTTCTGTCCATAAAACTCTGAGTATTTTGGGGATCCAGTGTAAACATAAGGACTTTGATCACTTGTGGCCCTTAAGGAAATTCTGGGACATTGGCTTTGGACTGAGTAGTGGTAAGATCAACAACTGAGCTGAAAATGAGTAGTTGTGTTGCTAAACCCTTACCACCTTTAGTTTCAAAGAAATGCAATAAATTTTGCTTCCTGTCCTCAACTAGTTTGCTATATGTTGCTAGACACTGCCAATACCTTAGGTATGGTTTGATTTCAAGACATATAGGAAGAGAAGATTTTGTTGTTTTGTAGGGAAAAAGGAAGTGAATCCCTTTTTGTTCTTATCTAAGTTCTGTATTTCATCTGTGATACTGCAGGCAGGTTTTGTACTGTATATTACTATTGCTAGTTAGAAATGGGTATGCTGCTACAGCCTTCCTTTACCTGTCAATACGTTTGAAAGAACGATTGGAAGAAGTTGGGAGTTATTGGTCTGTTCATTAGCAGTGCAATCACTTTTTGAATTCGTGCCCGTGACAAGCCTGAGTATGAGTTAATGCACATGCTCATTTAAAAAAAATATAAATCAAGCTTGTCAGTTGGCTGAGGAAGACCAGTTTTCTGAATTTTGAAATACTAAGTATCTTGTGACTAAATGCAGATAATAATTTTGTGCAACTACAAGCCAAACTGTAAGTTCGTAACTTCTAACATGCAGTTTCTAAGTTGTGGCTTGGTAAAGAAAGTTTGTGGATGAAACCAAAACATGCAAACAACTTCTGATTTCTAGAAATTATTGTAAGGGGTTGTGTGGATTTGAGAAAAACACTTTACTTGGTTCTTTAGTCTCTTAAACAGAGATTCAGATAGGATTAATTTGGATTATCTGTTTATTTGTAAACTTAGATTCTAGTTACCAAAAGTTTCATGAACTAAGTTGTTCTGAGTTTAGTAACAATCTTTTTATTTATTTATTTTTATTTATTATTAAAGCTAATTCTCAGTCAGGAAGATGTTACCACAATACTGAGGACATTAAATGAAAACATAGGTGGAAGCTCTGATGCATCAGTGTCTGTACCAGAACCAAAAGATACGACTAGCCATTGTAGTGATATGCATAGTACTTCACAGCAGTCTGCAGGTAATATTACTAATTTTCTAATATTACATGTGGCCTGGCATTTTTAGTTATTACTGTCAACTTCTAGTTTCTGTTGGAATTGCCTTTATGAAAGGATGCCACATTCAGTTGGTTTAAGCAGTATGCCTCTATTTAACATTGTGGTTTGAGCTATACCCAGCAAGAATAATGATACAAATAAAGAGCAACTGGGCCATTGTAGTCAGTTGTGTAGCATGATGTGCTTTACTGTAAGGCAATAATGCAGTAAGCACCTACAAGTCTGTTGGATTTGGTAACATCACCAGTTTAGAAAGTTGCTATGTTACTCTTTCCTTTGTAGGCTTGTTCTGTTGCTGTTCAGTTCAAGATCTATTTGTCTTGTCATAGTGATGGCGTTCCTAGCAGTTCATGTTCAGTAGGCATCATTGTCTGTAAGCTGTTGAGCACACACTAGAAGAAGCAAGTAAGGTGAAGAACAGAATATTTTGTTGAACTCTTCTATGAAATGTGAAAAAACATCAAAAATGTGGCAAGGTTGAAAATAAACTTGTATTCTTGGTAACATTCTTGCACACGGTACCATACAACGTTAAAGGAATTTGTACATTTATGTCTTTAAGATGGTAAAAATTGCATGTAGAATGTATAAGTTAGTATTTTATTTTCTCAAACATTGTGATTTTGCCAAAAGCAAATACAGAGAGAGAAACATATTCGAAGTGTGGATGGATTTACAAGTGAAGGAAAAGGGAAGGTGGTGTTGTTTTGTAGTCATTAGTGAGGATGTTAGTTTTTGCTTTCGCTTGTTTTTTTCCTTATTTGCAGTCCAGTAATTTTCTTTTTTTCTGGTTTCTGAAAGGTGTAACTGTGGTGACATCAGCTGTGGTAGAATTGCATTCACCTATGAAAATAAAAACAACACTAAAACTGGATTTCAGATTCGACTCTCTGACTTTAGTATTGTATAGTCCGAATTCAAAACAGGTAAATATAATTTGTTTACTCAGAGAAAGAAACAGTTTTAAGGTTGTCTACGAGTTCTGAAAATTCTGAACAGGAATAGCTTAATTTATGAGCAGAGAAAGTGATTTCTGACAAACACTAGAAATAGTAACAGACATGATGGACATGATAAACAGCTATTTTAATTAAATCACATGACAGATATTACAGGAAAGAAATGAACCAGTGGTGGCACATAAGTGGCATCTTCTGTGATCTGACTAAAAACTTGTTGAAAATTTACCTTAGTTCAAAATACAGTTTGGAAAGAAAAAAAATGCAGAGGGATACAAACTATTCTTTAGTTAAACGCAGACCTGTGTGGACACGCACACATATATAAATAAAATTGTGGAGTGAGATAATAAATTTGTATTACAGTATGAATGCATTTTTATTCTTCTTGAGTTAAATTTACAAAACTTGTCAGCAAATTACTGACTGAAAGTTTGGTAATACTTTATTGTAAACTTATAGTCTGTTATTTTAGATTTTGAGCAATTTTCCAGTATCTGGCTAAACACTACATAGTCATAACAGAATTTAATTTCTTATTTGGTGTCTTTGCATATACTATTTATTTTTAGACAGCAAACAAACCAAATTTGTGTATGACACACTTTCTTTTAAATATTGTCTCCTTCACTAATATAAACCTGCTTTAGCAAGCAGGGGTAAACCTTTGTTTTTTTCAGTTTTCTGTCTTGCTGATTTTTGTTGTCTTCTGAATTTCTAGTGGGTTTATTTAATACATTATTATTAGAAATCTCACCTAAAGCTGTGATCACACCCATGTATTATTTCCATTACATGTAAGCAAATGTACAAACGTATTCTCATTTTATTTAAATAGATGACAAATTTGGATCAGAGAGATGAACTTTTGAAGCTTGCAGAGTTCAAGTTAGTTTTGATGTCAGCTGCTGTCAAAATGTTATCAGATGGTTCAATGAATGCATCAGTCAAGCTGGCAAATTGTACATTAGATGATAAAAGACAGTCAATCCAGAAGGCAACACCAAGGTCTGTATTTTGACATAATTTTCTGTTTGTTGGAGTCTGACAAAGAGTTCCAAATGTTTCTATTTTAGTATTCTGTTAAAACTGCAATTGTTTCAGTGTAGATTGTTCTTTACATGTTATTGTAGACTTCTGTGTCTTTCTTGCTGTCTGTTCCACATTTTGAGACACATACAATGTTAGAAACAACCTTTAAACATGAAATGAAACAAACTTTAAATACTAATTTAATATACATGTAGAAACAAATTTCACTTTCAGCTTTAATAAGCCACTTGATAAGTAAAGACTAAGTTGTTTTTTTAATGAAGAGTAACCAATTTCAGTATAGTAAGACTTTTGATACATAAATAAGGAATTGTGATGGTTAGACTTGTTAAAATGTTGAATACCTTCAGTTGCCAGTGTATGAGAGTCCAGTTAGTTTTGAAGTTTTGTAGAATTTATGTTAATGTTTTTATTGGTCATGTTTTAAAACTTTTGGTGTTACTTTAAAAATGCTTTCTTGTTAATGGATTGTAGCTGGAGTGAGAATCTTGAGTGTTTTTTCAGTATCTGTGGCTGGCTTTTTATTGTCTTATTAAATGCCACCTTAATGGTTTTTCAGGATGGTGGAAATGAAGCATGGATTTGAAAAGAAAGTTATGGTAGATATCAGCTATAAGCAGGGGAGAGATGGCACTGTTCTTGATGTGATTGTTCAAGAGATATATCTTTGCGCAAGCATGGAGTTCCTACTTACTGTTGCAGATATATTCCTAAAGGCTAATGCAGAAAGTGCTGCTGCACAGAGAAATTTCAAACAGTCATTACCTTCAAAGGAGCAAGGTACACCCTGGAAATATATAAAAAAATGTATTTAAATAACCATTTAATTTTGGTGTTATAATACTATTAAAAAAATTATCCTTTTATGCTATTTCCTGTGTTTGTGTGTATAGAATGGTGTCTTTTAACCAATGACGTTTCTTTCTTTGGATCATGGAAATCGGTTCATGTCCCTTGGTCTTTACTTCCAAATGAAGCTTTGTCTTACCAGACACAGGAAATACGTAAAAACATATGTCTAAAATAAAATGGGAAAGGACAATTACAGCTGGCAGTCTCTAGGTTTGTTTGGCTCTCTGCAGTCTCAACAAAACTTATAGTGATGATTACTGCTGTCATTTTGATCCTTCCTGAGAATGAGGTAGCATATTATATTATGCTTAAATATGAATTCAGCCTGCCAGATAGTGCTGCCTAGAAATGCTGTCATACCACTTGTCTACTGATGCACATTTTTCCCTACATCAGGAAACAGGCTTTTAGCTTGAGTGTCCGATTTGGCCTTTTTAGTGCAGGATCCCTATACCTGACATCAGAAATCAGTCGATTAGAGCATCAGAGCAGAAAATGGCTGTGTTTCCAGGCCTCAGGTAGTTCACATGAGGTCTGCAGAGCAAGTCCTTTGTGTTTGTTTTCCTGTAAATTTTGCTGAAGATCTTAAATGTGTCTATCTCAGCTAGGCCTGCTGTGATTATTAATTAGATCAAAACCTAAACAAATTAGGGAGTCTTACATAAAAGTGTATTGGTACTGCAAATGGTTACATCAAACACTATTAAATGCTGCATTATTGTCCTACAGAACAATGTGTGTTTTGCTGCACCAGAGAGGAGAAAATGTGTCTGGCATTTTCATAAGACCCTGTCATAGCTGGCTGATGTAGATGCTTAGTGAAGGTGATACATTTGCTAGTGTCAGAGGTAATAGCAGTGATGATACTGTTGTCCTTTTTGTTTTGACAAAGAAGCTTTGTGGAATCTTTTGTGGTATCTAAATGGCCCTGTATTTCCAGTGAAGATCCTAGAAATAAGTCAGTTGCAGGGATCTACAGGTTTTCTGACTCCAGCTGTGCTAGATCTTGCCTCTAAATATTTAAAACTTCTCTTTAAATTACAAGAGATCTAAATGGTGACAATTTAATCTTTGAACTAATTATCTAACTTAATTTTTATTTTTGAAGCACCTGTGCAGCCTGTATCTGCAGTGGAAATGAACATTGTTGTTAAAAATCCAGAGATTGTGTTTGTGGCTGATTTAACAAGAAGTGATGCCCCTGCATTGGTGGTTACAACACAGTGTGAGGTCTTCATTAAAAATAGCCCTGAAAGGTATAGCATGACAGCTGCTGTTAAAGAGATACAAATGAAAGCATGCCCATTTCTTCCAGAAAAAAGGAAAGGGAACATTACTACGGTGAGTCTGCAAACATCCAGTTTGTATTGAAAAGGTGGTCTGTAACTTACGCTATTAGAATGCAAATTATTTCTGAAGCTTTCATCATTAGAATGTATATTATGAACATATGAGTAAAATTTTGTGGCTGCCATTTGTTGATTTCATGCTGTTTTGTCTGTATGCCAAAAGCATCATCTTGATTTGTGGCATTGAGGTTTGCTTTGTATGACAAGCTACTATTGAGAGCTCAGAGAAGTAAACTGTTAATCTCTATGTCCTGTGTAAGTCAAATAGATTTTTATGTGTACACTATTTCAAACACAATGGGGTAAATTTAGAATACTTGCAGTCTGAAACTTTGGATCAAATAGCTACATAAATGCGTGACAAAGGGTCATAGACATAATGGGAAGTATGTATTGTGAAATAGATCACTTATGGTATGCTGTTCATAAATTCCTTCTTGTTAAGGTCCATAGATCCATTATATTGGAACTGGTTGTTTATATTTTGGCAACAGAATCAGACTTGCAAATTACTGGCCAGGTGGGAATGCATTGACTCCTGGAGCTTCTTACAGCTTTTTTACCTCTACAGCAGATTATATTCCTCAGTTAACTCTGCAACAATATTGTTACATCAGTGAAAAAGTTCAGTTTGACAAAATATCCAACTGTTACCTGTGTCCACAGACCACAGATGAATTTTTTCAGCTCTGTGTTAATGCCCGCTTGCTTTATGGAGCTACGTAGGAAAGACTAAATCTGTAAGCAGAAAGGATTGGGACTTCCACTTATCTCCTTATGAGATACTTTCATAGCAGCTCAGTTTACTCCTCTAAAAAGGAGTTGCTTGACTTCTATTTCTGCAGCACGTGAATGTGGCACAGATGTGAAGGAAAAAAACCCAATTTGAGCAGCAGAGGATAAAATAATAGCACGGACAAAAAATTCTGTTAGATCATGTTCACTTGGAAAAGTGTGGTAAAACTGATGCAGAGTTGTCTACACCTTCAGTATCTGATTCCAATATGGGCAGAGATATCGAGAAAGATGGTAAAATTAGTATGTTTTAAAATTACTGTTTTTTGAGGACTTAATATTCTCATAAGAGCAAATTATTCTGTCTGTGCAGTAGAGTCTTAACTACATCTGAGGGTATGTAGTGATAGGACAAGGGGTAATGACTTGAAGGTGAAAGAGGGTAGATTGAGATCAGATATTAGGAAAAATTATTTACCATGAGGGTGGTGAGACAATGCCCCATCCCTGGAAGTGTTCAAGGCCAGGTTGGATGGGGTTTTGAATAATCTGGTCAAGTGGAAGGTGTCCCTGCCCATGGCAGGGGGGTTGTAACTAGGTGATCTTTCTAGTCTTTTCCAACATAAACCATTCTATGATTTTGTCTATAGTGTACTTCAGATTTAGTTTTGGTAGACCTTGGCAAGTGAGAGTATGTATGCAAAGACTGATTGTAAAATAAAGGTGGAACTGAGTGATGGTGATTCAAAAAGTGATATTTTTATTCAGAGAAACCGTAAACTGTTGTTGCTGTGTTGTTTCCTCGAAAGTCACAGGTATGATGATGCAGTGTTATTTTAAAACATCTGTAGACTTTACCTAAAGAATGGAGTTAGAGAAGTGTAATGCCCTTTACTGCAGTTGATATTTGAATCTTTCATGATTGAAAATGGCTGAGGTGATGCTTCTGATACTTTTTTTTCTTTGTTTGAACACATTACAGTGTTCAGATTATTCTTAATTTTGAAGAACTAAATAATGGTAACTTTTTCTTTTGGTACTTTTGATGTGTAGTGTTTGAGAGTACATGATTTTTTGAAGTGTTTTTCTCTAATGTGTTTTTACTCTTTTGTATAGGTTTTACAGCCTTGTGATTTCTTCTTTGAAATGAAACAGTCAGGTACTAATCCACAGACAGCTGATCTAATGATTAAATCTCTAACAATAAAAGTAGGTAGACCTTTATTGTGTTCTCTACTACTTCCTTCTCGGAAAGCTTTGCTTGTGGGATATATTTCTTAAAAAAATTAAAATCAGGAATGACTGAATCGGGGAATTGTTTCTGTTCTTCCTCAGGTCGCCTACCTATTTAGCATGTGAAAACAAAACAAATTAAAATGAACAATTGTGTGTCAATGCTTTTGGTTTTGGAAACTGTGTTTTATATAATGGCCTGATGTACAGAGATACATTTTTCAAGTGTTCAGATGTTGGGCAGTTCAGAAAACTCCCATCTGGAAGAAAGCAGGGGCTGAAAATCTGAATAGGTTGAACTGTAGTTTGTAGACAGGAATGAGTTTTCAAATGTGGAGTCCTGTAGAGAACAGAAAATGGTTGTAGATTAACATATTAATTACAATTTTGTGTCTGAGAGTACCAGTTTCCTCTACTAGCTTCTGATTTCCAATTATTCCAATTTCTTATTTGTAGGTTTCACCAATAATCATAAACACAGTAATTACTATTACATCAGCCCTTTATCAAACTGCAGAAACAACAGAAGAGGAGATTAGTCAAATTCCTCCGGACTTGTGGAATAAGAAGGATATAAAAAACCTAAAAATGTGGTTTCTTGAAGAGTCAAATGAGAATGAAGATACGAATCCAACTGCTGAACTGGTTCCCACAGGAGAGTCACTGAAAATGAGTATAGAATCTGTTTTTTTAACACTTGAAGCTGGGGTTGGGCACCGAACTGTACCAATGCTTTTAGCCAAGTCCTCCTTTCTTGGAGAAGTCAAAAACTGGAGTACTCTAATCAACCTACGGTCTCGTCTTGAGCTAGAGGTGAGGAATCCTACATAAGAAAGAAAAGTTTTCTTAAGATCTTAACTGTTATTATGTATATATACATGTATTATGCATATATATACATAAGTGTGTAAATATTTATACATACATATATAGATACACATATATAAAAACCCATTATGTATATAGACAGTTAAAGAAAAATAATGCATGTGTTTGATGACTAAACTCCTGCAGACAGATGTTGGGGGAGCAGGACAGGAATGAGGTATTTTCATTAAATGAACTTGAATTTAATTAAATAATTATTTAATGAAAATAATTTCATTGAATGAGTTTATCATTAAATGAAATATTATGCGTTAGGTGTGCATGATATACAAGTTCCCATAGACCTGTTGCATTAGTATTAAATTTGGGAGTAGCAACTGGCTAAAACTCTTTGACAATCTTAATTTTA
This sequence comes from Falco rusticolus, assembly GCF_015220075.1. Classification (NCBI taxonomy): domain Eukaryota; kingdom Metazoa; phylum Chordata; class Aves; order Falconiformes; family Falconidae; genus Falco; species Falco rusticolus. The sequence continues at coordinate 44,286,568 of NC_051210.1, read as the reverse complement.
AGATTACAGTAGAATACATTCATGTGTCATTTCTATTAAATACTATGTGGTAGCAGTATTGTACATAAAATATCTGAATGGGCTCATATCTAGAAATCAGTGACATAAAATACAGTGGTTGTTGTAGGTAGATTCATCCTTACTTAACAGTGCTTTAGGCTTCCAGTGCCTATAGTTTAAGCAAAAATTATATTTTAATTGACACACCTTATACCACTTCTTTGGAAGTGGGTCTTTGTAGTCGAGAATTAGCTGCCTCATTTCTTTAATGCATTTGCTTCATCGTATGGTGGGAGCTGAAAGTGCGATCTGGTAATATATCTTTTATATTATCAAAGTAATTATATACTTGTGATTCAATTTTAAGACTCTTAAAATCTGTAGAGCTTTCATTGATTTTACAGGTGTATTTAATTTCCTAACTGACTTCTGCATTTTGATAGGTACACTATTTTAATGAGATGTTTGGTGTGTGGGAACCTTTGCTTGAACCACTAGAAGTTGACAAGACTGATTTATTTGAACCATGGATTCTTGAAATCAAGGTATATTTTTCCAAAGCTGAGCTCATATTTTCCATTTCAATACCTTAGAAAAAACAAACCTCCACACCTTTCATTGCTGAGACTAACAGTTTTGTGTCTTCTTATTAATTTCTGAGACTTTTTTCCCAATTAGTGAATGAAACCAGCCCTTGCATAAATGAAGACCCAGACTCATAGATCTGTGAAATAATACTGTCTTTCAAGTGGAAAGATTTGATTCCAGTTGCACTACATCATCATAACGGCTTTATACCAGTTTCTGTAAAGATTAGGTCATATGCAAACGATGTATTCCGTGAGTTTCAAATGCTAGAATACCACTCATCTTGTTCCACAGTAGTATCTGTAGCAGAAATGTGTTGGAAAACCTGATAGCTGTTACTGACTAGCACAAAGTACACTGTAGAAATAGTGCTCTTACCACTTCTGTTCTTTCATAAGGGCATAATTTAGATTCTGGTCTCAAGGTACCTAAACATTTATCTAAGGAAGGAAAATACTTTTTTGGTTGGTGTTTTTTTCATCTCTCCTTCTGTCTGAACTGTTTTATTGCATTGTTTTCTGACTTTTTTCCCCCCAAAACTTGTTAAATGTTTTTAGCTTGAAAGGTTGCTCAGAATGGAAAACCCACTATTTTCCTAGAACTCTTATTAGGAAATGATGTTCTACAGTAGTGTCCTCAGAAGGGTAAAGATTACAGACTGAGATATTGCAATTAAGAAGTTGCTATAAAAATATTCCTGAAAATTTTCCTGAAAGATAGAGACCTAATGCAGGAGAAAGGTAGAAGATAGTGAGTCAAACCTCTTATCTTCATGCCCAGATTTGAAATACATAGTTTGGAACTATATAATTCCCAGAAATGTTGAAGGCCAGGAAAGTGTATTTAATGTGGCTTTTATTTATTTTCCTTCAAACAAATGAAAATGTACAAAGTATTTAATTTGAAAATACATAAAGACCAAATCTGGGGTTACTGTTTTTAAAACAGGAAATCAGTTATGTATAGTAGTTTTTACAGTGTTATTACCTGTGTTAAAATGAAAATTTTCACACAGCATTTTCTCTGTGTGTTAGTATTTAGTATGTATGTGTATGTATTTTTTGAATAATCATAAATTTAGCTACTGTTTAGAGGAATTTCATTGACTTCTGAAATGTATCTTCTGCCTCTTGCCTTCTTTATTCTTTCACTTTTCTGCTGTTATTTGAGAATAAAAACATGAACAAAGAAGAAAAACCATGACAGGACATAGAAGGGAGAAAAAAAGTGTTGAGGTGAAATTTGGTTCTGCAGGAGGAGTGGTCAGATAAGAATTCTTTAAAAATATACTTTCAGATGAAGAAGAAGGCTAAAAAAGCCTTGGTTGAATCAGATGCAGAAGAAGAAAACTACAAAGTTCCAGAATACAAAACAGTAATAAATGTTTCCTCGAAAGACCAGCTGAACATTACACTGTCCAAGTGTGGACTACAAATGTTGAGTAATTTGGGCACGGTAAGAGAGTTTAACAACTCTGACACTGCATAATTATGTAAATTAATGTTTGCACGGATTGTCTTGATGAAGACTTACTCAGTATATTGGTGTTTTGTATCTATACTTTGCTTTCTAGGCGTTTGCTGAAGCAGCTAGTCAAACTTCAGACATCTTCAAAAAGGACCGAGCACCATTTGTAATTATAAATTCTTTAGGAGTTCCCATGACTGTCTTGCCTAGTGATTCCTTTAGTGTCTTAAATGTTGAATTTGGAGCAAAATTATTTCATTTAGGAGATGGTGAGAATTTAAATATGGAATTTGTCAGAACAAAAAATGAAAGCGACCAGTTCACAGCAATGACAACTCTGAGCAGCAAGAGGTTTTACATTCAGATCTGTAAGTTCCAAAGTTCATGCATCTTCTGTTTTTATAAATATTGCATGATGTGTAATACTGTGGCTTGTACAGGTCAGTAAGTATTGTGGGGCTACATAACATGAAAGGAGTGTTTCTTTAGATTTTAGATGTGTGGCAGTATTTGAAATCCTGCTTTAGTCTTCACAGCTAAAAGTTACATGTATCATGCTCATTAATTTTTGTAGCATACATTTTCTGCTATGATAAATTATTTAGGTAACTAATCTTTATTTCATAATTTTACTGCCATCAAATAATTTTAATGCAGAATTAAGCCACCCAAAATAGTTTAGGGTTTTTTTTTTAGAATGCTGAGGCATGTATACATGTGTGTTCATAGAATAAGTTACTCTTAAGGAGGATGTTTTTAAGAAAAGATTGTTTAAAACAAAGTAAAATACAATTGAAGCTAAAAGTAAAAATTACCTATTTTTAATGGTGTATGTGTTAGCAATTTAAGTTGACTTATTGTAATAATTGACAGTTCTTCAAAACTGAGTTCAAACTTTCTTGACCCTGTGACTTGCTAGTTGATTTGTTTTTGCAGCATGTATGAGCTATACCCTGTTACTAAGTCATTACATGTTGTAAACATTTCTTTTTACGCACTAATTTTATTTGCAGTGGCAAAACCCACTTAAATATTTGAGTGATGGACTCATTTGCTTTTTTTTTTTCTGTGGTGGAAAAAGAATCTTTGCTCTTTAGTAATGCCACAAGTTTGGCATACTAAGTGGTGATTGTACTTTTTCATGTGCTTTATATTTTTCATTAATAGATTGAATGATCCAGAAAACTCTATTGAATGCACACTTCTGTCTTTGAAATGTATCTCTGTGCTCCTTGTGAGCCTTTAATTTCTCATCTTGTAAATTCTAGGTCCACATAATCATTCCAGTGTGGAAAAGATTCCATTGACAAAAGTGGGTCGATGTATTTACAGTGTGAGACACGAGGAATCAGGTGTTGAAAGGCACATTGTCTGCCAAATTGATACTGTTGAAGGAAGCAAGATGATAACTATACGTTCTCCTATTCAGGTTATTTTATTTCCATACATTGTAATTTCATTACTTTAATTATTTTAACGAATGAAAAGAATCCTGTAGTCTTTAAATAAAACTTTAAGTATGTTTTTTAAAGTCTTACCTGAACAATTCACATAACTTTGCTGTTTGGTATTACAAGGTAGTTTAGAAGAGATTGTCAAGAATAAAAAGCTTTTTCAAAGTGATGGACAGGGACTGGAGTGGGGACGGAAATGGACCAGAATTTAAATCAGGATAATTAATCAGTAATGTTTTCTAATACTAGCTCTAATTTAACTCTAGTTGAACTGTTTGCTTTGTGTGAAGTGATCAAACCTCACTTAATCTTACCTTGGCTCCACAAGGTTATCCTTCAATTGGATTACTTCTTTTTTTCATCCTGTGCCATTGATACATGAATTTCATATTTAATACCAAGTAAGCTGAAGAGTGAGCACTTCAAGCCTGTGACTCTTTTGATTGAATAGTATTTTTAATAGACACGATATAGTTTACAACTACAGGGATGTTCCAGATATCAGTGTTCTATAGTCATAATGTCCCTGTTACTTTTCACTTGCTGGTTTTGCACAAGTGGTTTATGACTTGGTTAATAACCAGATTTACTGTTTTATTCTTCCCTAAGTTAGATTTTAAATTTTTTCCTAGAGCAAATAATGCCACTAAATTAACAATGAAATAAAAAAAATGTTTGCAAAGAACAAGGAAACTGTATGCACCCCAAATCATAATGGGCGTTGGTGGTTTAACCTTAAATAAATATTTGACTTCCTTTGTGTTTTTTGCCATATAGATTTTTGACCCCCACACCCTTGTATCTGTTACATTTTTAGGAGAAAGTTCTTTGGAAAGATGTTGTACAGTTCAGATTTATTTGTCTCTGGTTTTCCAGGGCTCTGTGTTTCTCCTTGAAAATAATTTTACATCTAGTGTATTAATTTCATGATTAAAATATAGCATTGAACTACACAACTGAATTATTTAAGGAGATTTTCTGGTATTAGAGACAGTTATTTTGAAATACCTGACCTTGAATGCTAAATGGGTAAGATGAACAATGAAAGAGTTCTCATTTGTTGCTGTATTATGCTCAAAACACTTTATCTTTCCAGTTTTTTCTAATGTATGTTGCTGTATTTTTATTTCACATAGATAAGGAATCATTTTTCAATCCCATTAAATATTTTTGAGGAAGGAAGATGTTTAGGGACTGCTTCACCAGGAAATGAATTCAACATACCATTGTCATCTTACAGGTACTTCTATTGCCTTGCTTTTTTATCGCGGAATATGTTTATACATTGTTGATTAGTGTATCCATAGAATTGCGCTAAAAAAAATGTTTGCTACCTTATACTGTAATTAATACTGTACTGTCATTGTTGGGTAGGATCTTTTCAGAGCATCTAGTCTGAATTAAACAATACTGTTTAATTCCTGAATTGGAAGTCTTTTTTTGAAATCCATTTTACTGAACAATTTAAATTAGCTGTTAATTTAAGAATCCAAGCCCAGTTGCTTTTGAAATGCAGGGATTGTTATCTGCACAGAACAGACTTTTTTTTTTCTCCTTTGTATAGTGGTGTCTAGTGATGTGTTGCAGCTTTTTATAAAAAAAGTCTTTGTTAGTTTCAAGTTTTTAATTCAGAATCACAGAAATCAAATACACTTAAACTCTATCACAGGTGTAGAAAAAGACTTTTCAGTCTTAGAAAGACTTGGCTTCCAGCATAGCTATGCTTTTAGCACCCTTAAGCTAATACCCACTTAAAACTGCAGTGGGTTTGTATGTACAATTTTGCTGAACTGTCACCAACTCTTAGGCTGCTAAGTTGGCTGTGGTTGTTTTTTATGACTTTGTCTTTCTGGTTTTCCCCCAAACCTTTCCCCATTCTTTTTTCAACATGACAGATGTGTATTTCTTTCATTAAATAAATTACATTTTACTGTAGATAAGGTAAGTTCATTAATATTTCTAACTATCTGTATTTTATTTAATAAGGTTTAGTGACATTCTGATTCATTGCACAGATATATGGATGAGTTCCACTTGGCAGTCAGGAAATGTTTACTAACAAAAATCTTCAGTCAAGGAGCAGCTGGTTGGATTAAAGCAGTTGCCTTCCAAAAGTCATGCCTGTAAATAATCCGTAAACTTGAGGCTTTATCTGATAGGAAAGATAGACACTTTCTGCAGACCTGTCATAGCAGTGAATTGTTTATCGAGAGCTTTTGCTTGGAACAGGAATATAGCAGCACTTGTAAGGGAATTCAGTAGCTTCTTCATAAGAATCTCCAACAGTCCCTTGTTTGCAAGGGACGTATGTAGAGGTATGGAACAAAAAGACCCAGGTGGTTTACAATTCTGTGAACTTCTGGGATCCAGACCATGCTTCCTCTTTTAAGTGAGATAAAGGAAGGCAATGAATAAACTCAAAAATATTCCAAGATCCAAGTAATACTAGGTTGTTAGAATTGCACAGTACTCTTTCATAATTGAAAAATTCAGTCTCACTGAGTGTTTAAAAAACATTTTCATTTACAGATCCATACTGAGTTTGCAACCACTACCCAGTGAAAATGGAGTGGATGGGGAATATGATATGTGTGAGGGAATTACATTTGATGAAATTATGAAAAATGTGGACAGTTTATTACAAAGGAAATGCCAGTCAGTGAGGTCAACTAACCACTCACTTATCATCAATATTGTTCCTGTAAAAGACACATTGACATCTTCATTATGTGCAGAAGATCAATGGAGTTTTCCATGTGTTGTTCATTTGTGGCCTTCTGTTCTTCTCCGCAATCTTCTTCCTTACCAGATAACTTACTCCGTAGAGGTAAATCTTTAATGTTTAAATTTTTTGTGATGTTTCCCACCTATGGTATGAAAGCTGACCACCTGGTTGAAATATGCTTATAAATCGGTATTAAAAGAAAGGGCTTCTGTTAAGATTATTTGTGAAGCAGGTTTGCAGCTCTTGTAAGGGCAAGTCTGTATCTACAGAAATGGACCAGCACCAGATGTGAAAAGAAATGGTATTAATCATTAGTAATAAGCCATACTTTAGATGTACGGTGTTAAGCTTTACTTTGCATATATGTTTTGGGCTCTGTGAGAGAGGCACTTTCTGCTGCTCAAGTGCAGCTTGAGTGTAATTAAACAGTTTAGTTTTTCATGTCAGCTATTGACTGCTTCAAATGAGAAGTATATCAGTCTACAGTAACATTTTATGGGCTGTCAGTGTTACTGACTTCTAGCAGTAGCATGCTTTTAACAAATTCTCAAAGCCTCCTTTTTGCTAGGTTTTGGCATGACAGGCATTGTAGTGCCAGACTTCATATTCTTTTTGGATGAAATTAAATTATTCCGTGCACTTTGACTTTTTATAGGCATTCATTCCAGGGCCAGATGAGAGCTGGTCTCAAGTAAAACACCTAAAATGTGTACAGTGTGGACATTGGTTCCTCAGCACAAAATGTTTCATTCTGTGGATCTGCCGTGGTTGTGTCCCACTACTTATTGATGTAGAGTTAGACTAATAGAAATATAGATGGGAGAGAGTGAAACGTTATTTTTTTTTCAGATAGTCTTAGCATTTAATACTTGGGACACAAACAGAATTTAATCATAACATTTTGTCACAAATGCACAATTACTAGAGCTGAAGACCATGGCCTCTACAAAATGTATGGAGATAGCAGGCTGTCTTCTGTTTGTCTCTTACAAATTCAAATTTAGTGCAAGGAATCTATCATTTAAGCATGATTATGTGTGTGAATTTGGTGACAGATCTTTTTTTGGTGTTAAATATTGATAACCATGCATGGTTCTTTTTTCTGTAAAATGTTGTATTAAGGTAGACATTTAAAAATGTTACTTAGTTAAATAGTATAATAAGCATTTTAAAATTTTATCTAAATAACTTAATTTTCAAAGCTAATTAGAAAATAAATTGTTAGGAATGTTGAGTGTGACTCATAAATGTACACTGTTTGGTTTTTCTTGAAAAGGGAAATGGGAAAAAATATGACACTCTACAAGAAGGATGTTCAGCCCAGATTCATAATGCAGTCTTGGATCAAACAAAACTAGATTTACAGTTACTTAACTATCTTGATCAAAATTGGAAAAGTGAGTACCATATAAAAAGCAATCTACCTGACATCAGCTTCACAACGTTTTGCTGCATCACGGAGTTGGATAAGACTGAACTGGATATCGCTGTCCATGTGACCTACAGAACTGGGCAGATGGTTATAGCAATTCACAGTCCGTACTGGTTGGTAAATAAAACTGGTCGAATGTTGCAATATAAAGCTGATGGTATTCACCGCAAGCATCCTCCGGATTACAAAAAGCCTCTCCTTTTTAGTTTCCAGCCCAAAAACTTCCTCCAAAATAACAAGGTATTGTATCTTGTAAAACCTGGCAACTCTGTACTCCCCTATGTTGTTGTATGACAATGTTTTTACACTTTGAAAGTTATCTATACTATGCTATGCTCTGTAAAGGGCATGAAACCTATCTCTGTCTAAAGGCAAGAGTGTAAGGAAGTGCGTTGTCAGATATATTTGAGATGGGACATTCACATTATCAGAGGTATTGTTTAGAAGGATTCTCATCTTTGAAAGAAAGGAAATTCACTGAGCAGTGTTTCCTGAAGGAAAGAATTGCCTTTATTCCATTTAGACTGTATCAAAAGAGGCCCTTATTCCAAATAGGACATAGAAGCTGTGTAAGAAATGTAAAGCTTTGCTACTTGAAAAAAGAATGCTCCTACTTGAAAAAAGAATGCTCCTACTTGAAAAAAGAATACTTGCAGTGGTGATTTGTAGATTGGGTCTGAGTTGGTAGTAGGCTAAGGTTAAGAGGTAGTTTACCATTTGAGTCTACAATGTGAGTGTTTTTATGTTTAGTTTATTACTAATGTTTATTACTCATGGAAGAATGATATAGGAGAGGTCACCCAACTGTGTTGATCTGCCTTTGAGATTTTAATTGTGATGTGTTATGGAAAGCTTTCTTACCTGGTGTCTTCCTCTGGAGTATCTTAGACTTACAATGATCGTAGCTTATAACTAAGGGTGGTACAAAGTATCTTTGTGAGATGATACTGACAATTGTCTTGACTTTGTAATAGAAACACCAGTATTTCAAGAATGCACTTACATTTATGATTATATATATGCGTACTTTATATATAATTTTAAATGTTGTCAGTGTCTGTAAACCAAGAATTAATTCAAGGTATTTCTTCATAGGTGCAACTTATGGTAACTGACAGTGAACTCTCTGATCAGTTTTCCCTGGACACTGTTGGAAGTCATGGTTCTGTGAAATGCAAGAGTCATAAAAAGGAGTATCAAGTGAGTTAAATTTATCTTTCTAAATCTTACTTTCAGAAGATATGAATGAGTTCAAGAAAGGAACAGTGTATTTCTAACAATATCTATTTATTCACAGGTTGGTGTCACCATAAACAACAGCAGTTTTAATATTACTAGAATTGTAACTTTCACTCCATTTTTTATGATCTCAAATAGAAGCAAATACACTTTGGAAGTAGCTGAAGAAGGCAAGGAAAAGTGGATTCCCCTTGTTTTACAACAGGTAAACTTAAAGGAAGCTATTTTGAATTGTTTCTCTCAGGGAAAGAAACCACTGGTTTGAACACTCACTGATGAAAGATACGAGCCATGCTTAAGTGTTCACTGACAGGGTCTGAACATACTGTGCTTCTTCACTAAAGTATTTGTGTCCTGTTACCTTTTCTCACTGTTGCTTTAGGACATACTGTAAAGCTGCTTTATTATACTTGGAATGTTTTCTGCTATCTGCATTATAAATAGAATAAGAAAGACCTGTTCTATTACTATATTATCTCTCTCTGCAGCGGCACTGAAACTTGTGTTCTGTTTTTGCAGTGGTATCTGATAGAGTGGTTTGGCTGACCTGGTATGGGTCATGCCGCTTTCATACAGAAAGAAAATCCCTCATGTGGATTAGTTCAGATAGTTCCAAACTGTTCTTCTGGGACTAGTCTCACTGCTGTTTTTCAGTCCTTAATGTATAATTTCTAGAGAGGGATCACTGGCCCCCAGGCCGATTGGTGTGGAAGAGGCATTTGGGCTTTTCTATGCTGCAGAGGTCTGTTGCAGACTGGATGTGCAGCTTGGCTGTTTGCATCCCACTTGGCTGTGTGTATCCCACAATTATGTTTTGTATGTGTGTTGAGTTTTGAGGCCATCATGACTTCCTTCAGGACACACAGGAAAAGCAACACATGTCTGGGGTAGTGTTGAAGGTCTATGAAAGCTGAAAGTGATCCATACTGCCTTCTGGGAAGAGTGAAATATCCCTCCTTTCCTTTGAGTCTTGGAAAGAACATATCCAAAACAGAGACGGAGTTCAACAAATAGTGTGGTTGGAGGCCTTCTCACTTCTCTTTAGCATTGTAGGTATTCAGATGGTTACCAAAAATGCTTGCAAACTAAAATACCAAAGTTAAAGAGTATTTTAAAATCAGATTAGTAACCAGCTCTTGTTATATATTTGGCACCTTCAACCATATGCTTCTTAAGTGTGCTTTTTATTTTTAATGATTATGGAAGAGAAATACCATTTAAGTATCTTTTTAAATTTATGAAATTAATACTACTTTGCTTGCTTTATGTTGTCATTGTTCCACTGTAACTTTTAAGTGTACACAATGATGATTAGATCTTTAACTGTGTAAGTCAGTTCAGCTTCCCATAATGTTAGTCATTATTTTCAGAGAAGTTTGCTTTTACTCAAGAATAGGCTGTTTTCCATAAGCCTACACATCTGTTACATTTCCTAATATTCTTATGTTCCTCTGAACCTAACTTTTGTTTGACTGTATGTAGGTTTTTTTTCTTTACATGCATGATTCCTCGTCTAGTTCATTGATAAAGCTCTGAAATGACAAAGGTTCATGTATAATAGGATGATCCACTTAATCTCTAACGTTTTACTCTGAGAAAATACAGTTTGATTTTATTCTTGGTGTTCTGTGGTTTATATTTGATAGAGAGTTTTTATTAGAATAAATTGAGTTATTTTACAAACACTTTTGAATTTTTCTTAAATTTCTTGAAATTCAAAGGTAATAGTTATGACAGTTCAGATACATTGCAACATATATTATCTGTGCGTTTCCTATGCTGGCTGTTTTATTGATATGCTTACAGAATTTTCTAGCATATCCCACAAGTGTCATTGTTTCTTAGGTGTTTCATAATTGTATTTTGATCTTAGTCTTCTTTCAGTTATCAAGTATCAAAGGAGGACTTCGTAGATTTTAGGATCACTCCTAATATCCTTTGAAAGATTAGATATGGCAGTTTATGAAATGGAATAGTAGAGGTCAACAGCGGAATCCATATCCCCTCCTAAATTATTCCAAACTTCACTGCCAAAATTGCTTGCCTTTCCACAGTGTGTCAGTATTTTCCCTTTTGACAAACAGTCTCTATAAAAGTCTGTGTTGTGATGTTTGTTTGCCAAGGTTGTTCATATGTAACCTAGTTGCTCAATCCACTATGTTTCTTATTTCTTCTTAATCTAGGTGGTTTCCAAACACTATTAGTCTATATTTGGGCATCCAGGATAGATTTCCAGGAAAAAGTTCCCATCTGATACTGTACTTGAGATACAGAACTCTGTTATCCAGCACTTCTCACTTTATTCTTTTACTTCAGGTTCATCTTCAAAAAACTGACAAGGTTGTTGAAATGTTATTTTGTAGCTCAGCTTGCTCCCCTCTCCCCCATTCTATTTTTGTCATTAAAGCAGAGTCCTTTCTGCTGCTTTTCTTTTTTATCCACTCTTCTTTTAGTGACAGATAGCCTGTGTTCTCAGGGAAAAAAGCAATCCTTGTGCAGAGCCCATCTTCTCTGGGACATGTTCCCTGTCTGGGAAGCAGCCAATATATCAGAATCTTTAAATATTTTTAGAGAAATGCAATGTTCTTCAAAGGTTCTACTGGTTGTTGGATAGTGATTAGTATGAAATGGCTTGCCAAGGACAGTCCTTCAGATAGGTGTAACGCAGGACAGTTGACCAATGTACATCCTTATAGCTAGAAAGAAAGAAAACATCACTGAAGACGGTACATGAGACCACTGCTAAATATAAATAAAATATTCTGTAATGTAATGGAGGCTGTTGTATAAATATAATGTCTGCTGAAGCACTTAACATATTTGAAAACGCCATCATTTTGTGACACATTCTGTGGCTAAAGACCATTACAAAATATTTTTTTTTCGGTTATCGGTATTGATTGTGTAACTTCTTGTTTAACCAGTCATTTTTACTTGTTTTGGTTTTGACTTTAGAATTCTGTTTACTGTTGACTGGTTCTCCTTGAATTCTCTTTGAACTCTCAATTTTCTTGTTGAGACTTGCAATGTTTTGTGCTAGTTTGCAACACAATTTAGATTTCCTTTGGCTGTTGGATACATGTTGGTGTAGGTAACACCTTCAATCTTGCTGTTTAACTATATTTTTTTCCTTTGTCTTCCTGCTTCCTGTGGTGTGAGAAACAATGGGAAAGGGAACTTAGTGGCATGGTAAGTTGGTGAACTAGTCTTTCACCATTGAAGATTTAATTCTAGGATTCAGATACAATTAAGTATAAACATTTTGTTTCTTAACCTGTGTTAGAGAAGGATGCTCCTGAAGTTCTGAGTGTTGCAGGTGAACAGTTTGAAATGCAGGAAGACTGGTGTATCTAGACAGACTTTGGCTCTTGCTGGTTGAAAGCTGTTGTTATAGCTTGTTCCTGTGCCAGGACTCTTCTAATTAGTTAAACTCTTCATTAGTTACAACGAAAACTTTTGTGTTCACTATCTTGTCTTACTTATTTGTGTGCAAACTATTGAAGAGGGATTGTCTGTGGAATTTTTAAACCCAGAATGGCTATGATTTCAGTGGTGGATGTGAATAGCAAAACATCCTTTCTAATTTAGCTGCCTAAAGCTTCAAAATTTTTTTTATAAGTTTTATACCCACATACATATGTGTATTTATATTTTTTATGTATATGTGTGTATATAAGTATTTCAAAAGAGCAGCTAGCATGCTGATGTCCTGTGTACTCAAAATTACTATGGGGTGTATTTATGGTAATATCCTTTTTTGTCATTGGTGTCATTTTAAGATTAATTTGTAATTCCTACTTAATTTGGCAAGAAGTAGGTTAATGGAAGACTAGTTTTGTCAATTTTTTTTTTTTTTTGTAACAAGCTTGGCCATTTTGCTGTTGCAGGCATGCTTAGCTTTATATTCTAGATTTTGTATACATTATCCATTTCACATCTACTTCATGTGAATATGAAGTCTTACAGTTTTCACATTTAGCTCCTTCACTTCTTGGTTTCTTCGCTGTAGTCTGAATTATGTCTGATTTCCTTTCCATTTACTGTGTTCAGGTAAGTAATTACTTCTAGGTCTTTTAGTAGAGTTTCTAATCCAACTTACTACACATTTGGGTAGAATTTTGGTAAATAGTATGCACTTTAGCCCAAAGCTCACCTACTATCTAGTTCATTTTCTCACTTCAAAATATCTGATTATATAATTTTTTTTCCTAGTGTATTCCCTTTTGGCCTGAAAACGATGCCAACAAGCTGCTTGTTAGAGTTGAAAATTCTGATCTTCCCCCAAAGAAGATAAATTTTGATAAGCAAGAAAACTGTCTGCTCCTACATTTGGACAACAAGGTAAATGGCTGCCTTGGGAAATTAGGTAAAACAACATAAATGAGTTTAATTTCCATTTTTAAATCTTCCTGTCTTCTCATACAATCAAGTATTGCAAAACTTCAGCTGGGGAAAGGTTTATATATATGCAAGTGTATTATTCTCATTTTCATGCGCTCTCTTTCCAGTGTGTACACTGTAGGTGTTCTGATAGAAGTAGGTGTTTTGTTTTAACTGCTTCTCTGTGAAACTGATCTACAGAAGATGAAACACTGTTTTGCTAGTGTTTTCTAGCTGAGGCTGGGAAATATTTACATTAGTTCTCAAGTAACGCTAAGTTACATTGAAAAATAACCTCAGCTTCACTAAACTTACTTGTGTTGTGTGCGGTCTCATCTAGGAGTAGTTTTTGAGTGCTTTTAATAGTAAGATGTTTTGGAGGGCATTAATGCATGCGAAGATGATTCCTCTACTACCAGCCTAAATTTTGACAATACAGAACTCTTTCAGATTTTTGATTACTAATTCCAGTACCTGTTATTTAGTAGTTAAATCAGGGAAATATTTTAAAGACATGTTAAAATGGGTTGGTTGGTTGACTATTTGATGGTTTTAGCTTATGAGAGTAAAAGTCTTCCAAAATATTTAAATTAAATTTGCTTTACTAGAAATTCATACCACTTCATAATTTTTACACCTGACAGCTTGGAGGAATTACAGTTGATGTTAACTTGACCGAACATTCTACAGTGATTACTTTTTCTAATTATCATGATGGCGCAGCTCCATTTCTGTTGATCAACCATACTAAAGAGGAAGTTATTGAATATGGACAAAGGTAAGAAGAGTTCTAGTGTAGATGTCTGCATGGAGACATGCAAACTATTTTGTGTGTTGTAAGTACGCCTGTTTCTTAAGAAGCCTGTTTTTTAAGAAATGGATGTCTTAAATTCGTCAGAGCATGCAAAAATCTGTTGTTTTATAAATTGAAGATAATGAATTCTTAACAGAGGATTGTAATATAGTGCTTTGTGCCTGTTTTTACAAGTAAAGAAGCTGTCTTGTGAGTTAAAGAAGCTTTGGCGTCTCTTTTCATATGAACTTTGTGGCCTTGCCCTCTATATTCCTTTGCATTCCTGGTGGGGGCAAACGATGTGCTTGGCTTTTTTGGAGCTCTGCAGGTGCTAGCTGTGCAGAATAGGTAACAAATGAGTTGTAAATGTAATTAGACTTGAGATTTTTAATATGCTATCTTAGTTAGTTGAGAAGTATCTGAAAGAATTGGTTAAAAAGTTCAAATATAAATTATATGCAGTTGGTGAAAATTTGGTTCTGCATGCAGCTGTAATGGTTCTGTTCTCAAGCTGGATTGTCTTTGTAACACTTTGCTACTGTATGCAGATACTGTGCAGTGCTGAGACATGTAAGCAGTATCTACAGCATTCTTGACCTATTTCTTTTTAAAAGCCTAACAGTCTCTACCATTTTATACCATTTTTTACTTTCAGTCAGTCATAGCAGTGTTGTTTACAGACTTTCAATTGAAAAGTGGAAGAGCTGCTAGTCAAATTAAGCTGCAGCGCTATGTTCCTGTCTGAAGAATACAGTCAATTGTTGCCTTGTTTTTTATCTGTAAATATTATTAATTTTTATCTTTTCAGCTGGCTTTTGGGAAACCCTAGTATAAATTTAATAAGTATATATGTAACTTTTGTAATGAACTATGGAGAACAAAATAGAACGTTTCAGTTGTAAGGGACCTACAGTGATCATCTAGTCCAGCTGCCTGACCAATTCAGGGCTTATCAAAAGCTGAAGCACCTTAAGGGTATTGTCCAAATGAGTCTTAAACACTGACAGGCTCGGGGCACTGACCACCTCACTGCTGTTGTAGTGTTTGTCAACCCCCTTGGTAAAGAAGTGCTTCCTCATGTCCTGTTTAAACATATCCCAGCACAGCTTTGAACGTTTCCCACTTGTACTATCACTGAGTCCCAGTGAGAAGAGATCAGCACCTCCCTTTCTGCTTTTCCTCCTGGGGTAGGCATCTTTCAGAGTAGAAGGCAAGTATACCAGTTTGTATGTGAGGGGAAGTGGAGTTTAAAAATCCGTTTTTCTGAAAATATGTGCTGTACGCACATGCTAAACGCTGCACTTTTTTTTTTCTTTTTTTTTGCCCTTCAGCAAATCATTTAGGGGAAACCTTTCCTAATAATCAGATTTTGAACATGCTTTTCTTATCTTGGAATATTAATGTTAGTCAGCACAAATCCTGACTTTTTGTATCAGCTTGTAAGCTCCACTGTCTGGTTTTTTTTTTTCTCTACTTAACATTTCCTTCTTAATCAGAAGTGGGGAAGAAAATAAGTATTTAAAAATTACTGCATATACTTTTTTCCTATGTATTTTGAAGTATAAATACTGTTTTTATTGTTGTGCTGAGAATGGTTTTATGCATGGTTTTTTATGCACAATGTTGTTTTAAGTTTGCGTTTTCATTATTTGAAAAAATAGTTATTAAAGTGTTCTTGTTGAAATACTAGAATGCAGAAGTCATTGACACAAAATAATAACAATTTAATTTAGTAACATATTGTTATAGCTCCCTCAGTGAAATGGAAGACTGTCTTCAGCCAAATAAGGCAGTACTGTATACTTGGGCTGACCCAGCAGGATCTAGAAAATTGAAATGGAAATGTGGAAATAGAACTGCGGAAATTACCCCAAAAGAGGTATGTTTATTATCTGAATGTCCTTTTAATGCTGTCTAACTTATTATCCTGTTCATCAGTGTGTGTATGACGTTCCATGTGTAATGAGTATGATCAGCAATCTCATATATGAGGTTCAATCACGGAACAGTAACAACACTGTGTTTGATGAAGCTTATGCCAGTAAGCATTGTTTTCAGTTCAGAAGCATCTGTGTAGAGAGAGACTGTTGTAAAACTTCATAATGTAAAATCTCATTTTCCTGTACCTTTAAAAAATATCTTCTATTGCTGTTTGTCTTGCTAAGACTTTTGCGTTTGCTTGTGAAATATGATGATGGAAGGAGTTGTTTAAACTTTCCCTCTCTTCATAGGACAAAATGGAAATACTCAGCCTGGATTGTAGAAAAATGGTCTATTTGGTGTCATTTTTTGAAGGTTTGCAGCGTATTGTCCTGATCACTGAAGACGAGAATGTATTTAAATTGACTTATGAAAGTGTAAAAGCAGAACTAGCAGAACAAGAAATTGTTCTGTCTTTGCAAGATGTTGGAATTTCATTGGTTAATAATTATACAAAGCAAGAGGTGTCCTACATTGGAATTACAAGGTAACTTATTTTGTGTGCAACAGTCTAAAATGTTTAACTTCAGGTGTTTTCACTTGGTTTGGGTGCAATGGAAGAGGAAAAAGATCTTGGTAAATCATTTCTGTTTTACTGTTATGACACATAGTGAAAACATTCTTGTATATTAATGCATATTCTTTCTGTCTTTGGACGTACATGTTTTTGCAGCAAGTATGTGTAACTCTGTGTGGTAAACTTCCCTGTCCATGTAGTTTGGGGAGCAATAATAACTGTAAGGAGTAAGATCTGTGGGGTAGTTAATGTCAGTGGATTTTTCTGTCTCCGCTAAAACAAATTACTGAATTCTATGTTGAAAATTTTGATGGAGTAGCGGCTTGTAGTTGTTTTTAGTTTGGATTGAGAAATTGTGGTGGCTTCAAGGCTCTTAATACTTTAGGTTTTCTACTGTAGTGTTTCAGAGGGAAGCAGAAAAATACCTGTGTAATGCTTAAGAGATGTGTGCTATTACATATTCAAACAGGTTTTTTAGAATGCTCAAGGGACAGTTGTATATCATCACCATAATCCACACATTTTATGTATTCCTAGCCATGAGGTTACTTGTGGTAAGTAAAAAAGTGAGGGTTTTTTCTTTTGATTAATCATTTGCACTGCACTGTAAGACAAACAGGGAAAAACTTCACATACATTTATACTTCACATGTTCATATCTGTCATTCACAAAGAAAATACCAATCCTTGCCCTGGCCTGAGAAACTGAACTCTTGATAACTACCTAGACAGTGGAAACACCACATTAAAAGTGGCAGTTAATTATCTAGATTTAAAGTAGTATTGAGATTTCACTGAATCGGTGGTTTTTGGACGCAGTCATCCATAGTCAGTATAGTATTGTTTTCTTGTTAAACCCCGAGTGGATGTCAAAATCCTGAAAGTTCTTTCCGAGGAGAAGAGATTATTCCTTGAGTATGGTGAAGAAAACCCTATTACTTAAAAAGTTCCCATTTGTGAATGTCTTGTTAAAATGGAGAAGGCAGTTTGTATCTAACTTGATTCAGAAACAAGTTTCACCATGCCAGTCCTGGGATCACAGCACATTGAGAAGCGAGAGAAAAAAATCAAGAAGAAAAAAGACTGGGGGGAGGGAAAACTCCCAGCAGTTTCAAGGTAGTACTCTATTTTGTAGCTGGTTTGCCCTTTAGCTCACCAGGGTTTTTTGGTGGTTCTGCCATTTATGTCTCTGAACACAGACACAGATGTAGCTAAAAGAAATTGGATTATGGGACTGTGTCTGGAAAGCTGTGTATTTGTGGACTATAGAGTGACTTGTGGAAAGAAGAAGCACATTCCATTTGTCTGATAAGTGGTTTGTGCCCTATTGTGTGCCTTCAGTTTTACTGTAAGGTTTTTTACAGAAGCAGTGGAATGAAGTGGAATTAAGCAGAAGAGAATCCAATGCCTTTTAAGGATGATTAATTATTTTGTTGTTTTATTAATAACAAAAGTAAGAGACAAAAGAAAAGAACTCATTTTGGAAAACCATTAAAAAAACCCAACAACAACAAAACAAAATAAACCAAAACCCCCACCATAAAGTCTGTAGAGGAAGTGTGTAAATTGAAATCATCATCTATTGATTTAGACAGGAAGAGTGAAGGCACTAGCTATCAAAAATAAGAGACAGTTCAAGAGGCATTTATTTCATCTTGACGTGAAGTTCTCAATTCCTCGTAAATTCAGCTGTGCTAAAATAGATGTAGGAGTATATGCAGAAAACTACATGGAGATTGTAGAGTAATGGATGACAGTACTATTGAAATGAGCTTCCTGATTAAGTATCCTTACCTACCCATCTTTATCAAGGTGGGGAGCTATACAAACTTGCTCATAAATTTTCTTTTTTGCCTTATGTTGGAGAGACTGGCTTCCACTTAGTACCAAGGAGTCAGTGGGTATTTTGGGTAACTTGTTTATTGCAGTAGTGCTTTATGATGTGGTTTCTCATTCCAGGGTTATGACATATTAAAAGCCATACTATGGTAGATAAAACTTGTTTTGAAATAGCTAATCCTTCTCCTTGATACTTTGTTTTGTCTTCAAAGTTCTGATGTGGTTTGGGAGACAAAACCCAAGAAGAAGTCAAGATGGAGACCAATGAGTGTTAAGCAGACTGATAAATTAGAACAAGAATTCAAAGACTACAGCGAGCTAACTCCTTCAGAAAATAAGATTGTTGAGTTGGAATCAAATGTTTTGGTAATAATGATAATTCTCTAGTTCTGTTATGTGTATACACAGGAAAAATAAAAGATAATATATCAATTTTGCTATCTTTTGAAGAAACTTCTAGTGAAAATAGAGATGATTAATTTACCTAATCCATTTGAAAACACTTCTCTAGAAAAATACCTGCAAAAAAATCCATAGATGTTTGAAAACTTACTTTAGACTTTTTGTTATTAGCCTGTAATTTTGAAATTGCAGTGTAACATTTTTGCAGGTCATGGGACTAAATATGCATAAAGCTACAGTGAAGAAGCTTAGCGTTTGGTTCATTTGTTATACTGGGGAGGTAGGCATGGTGTTAGTTTTTTGGGTTGGTTTGTTTGTTTTAGCACAAAATCTTATGTTTTTCTAGTGCCTTATTGTGGGATAATTCAACTGTCATTTAATGAGACACAGATGAAAAATTATTCCGGAAGTTCATCTGCAATGTAGAAGAACATTATGCGCAAAATGCTGCTGTCCTTATCTGTAGATAACTTTTAGATACTCATTAGAATTGTGTTGTAAGTAAATGAACACGGTATAGGTAAACAAGCCAGTTTTACTCAGTTGTAGACAGTGATATTATACTACTGTGACTTTCCTTTAGAAAGCCATGCTAGTAATCCCTTGAGTAACAGAGTAATTTGTATGTATGCTTCTATTGAAATTTATGACAAAATCTGATAGTTTTATGTTGAAAGCTGCAAAACTTTTACTGCTAAGCTATCTTTACAGTGTTAACGAGCAGTGTAAATTTTAAAGTATACTATAAAAAGCAGTCTTTTGAAACATTTAGCATACATACCAGATTTTCTTTAATAATACAACAGGTATGTTTAACTCCTAATGGAATGAACATGAAAATTCAACAACCAAATGAGATTCCTATCAGAAGGAATTATTTGCCAGCTTTAAAAGTAGAATACAGTTCATCTGCACATCAGAAGTCTTTCAGAATTCAGATTTACAGGATACAGGTGAGGCTTGTCTAAAAAGGTAAGTTATTTATTGGAAAAAGTAAATTAGACAGTTGGTTTTATTTTTAAATTGTTTGGATTGGTCATGTTTTGAATTTAATTGTACTCATTGGCTTTTACAAGAGTACTTCTCAGTCTTTGGAAATACTACTTAAATGCTTCTAGAAACGAAAATCCAGACAGCTATATGACTGTTCAGGAAAAGCATTTACCATTCATCTTCCATGCTTTTTCTTGTGGTTTTCTTCACAACCGACAGAAAAATAGGTGCCATTTGTTGTCTTGTATATGTTTAAGTCTTTAAAAAACAATCCTTTGCAAAAATTCTGTGGACAGTTTATTGCCACCAACTTAGAGAAGCTTTTCTGGACTACTTGGATTGAATTATTTTATTTTTAAAATAGAGATGTTTTGAACCACAGTAGCACCTTTTTTCTGCTTTTGAACTGGTGGAATGGTAAAGGTAATGTTCGTAATTCTTGTGTTTGTCCTGAATTTAAAATATTTCACAATTTAAAAGCTAACGTGCTGCACCTTGTCCTGTCCTTACCCCTATTAGATACAAAACCAGATTCCTGGAGCCATATTTCCCTTTGTGTTCTATCCTATTAAACCTCCAAAGTCCATCACCTTGGATTCAGGTTTGTTGTTCTAGTTTAACATAATCCTTACTTCTAAAATGACAAGGTGACTTGTTTATACTGAAGTTAACCGCATCTTTTCCAGATGAAGTCTGTATACGCTTACTGACTACAAATACTAATATTAGATACAGGGAAGCAGTTTTGTCTACAAAGAAGATATACAGAAAACCATTTGAGCAGTTAACAGTTAAAAAAAAACCCCAACATTTCTTTTAGCCGTCAATATCAGACCTTTTAAGCACATCTTTTTGACATGCTAATTCAGTCTTGTGGAGAGCATAAGGTGAAAGTTACATATGGATCAACTTAAAATGGGCTTTTGGCAGTTGAATTCGGACTACAACTAAAACTTAATGCTGACTAATACAGAAGAGTTGCCAGCTGAAAATAAGAGAAGATCAAATTGTTGCTTATATTGATGGTAGTGAATCTGTTGCACCATTTCTGTATTAATTGCATTTGGAGTTCTGGGGCAGTGAGTATTTACTTTTCATCTTCAGTCATCTAGTTTTTCCCTACTGCCCCAAATTAATTGTTTATCTTAGTCATGTTGTTGATTTTTTTTTTTCCTCTTTGCTTTCGTGCAATACATGACCTAGTGATCTATCGGAAATAACCTTAACTAATAAGAAAATAAAAAGCGTGCTGGTCTAAACTCAGAATTGCTATGTGGGGCAGCATTTATAAGATCTGTAGATAAATTATATTTGCCTGTTCTTTGTGTAGCCTGCTGACTTCTCCATTGCTTGGAGCATTACTGAATGTCAGTACACTGTGTGATGAGCTGCAGTCTTCCATTAACTTGTTCACTTGTCACTTGGAAGTCACTTGAAGACCAGAGTGATCTCAGGAGACATTCTTGATTGAGACAAAGAATACTGCCTGTAATTTTGTACAGAAGCTAAAATATGTCAGGTGTTTGTTCTAAATATGACCAATTTCAAGCTACAGTGCATAGATCTGCAGAATTCTTTTTTTTTGTTTACATTTTTTTATCAGCTGTGAGAGAATCTTATTCCATGGCTAGGGAAATCATATAAATCTGAGATTATATAAATATTAATTTTCTTTTAAATGAAAACTGTATGTTTTCATAGATAAATGAAATGGAATTTTGATGTTCCATTTCATCCTTGTTTTCCTATTCCTTTCTGTTCCTGCTCTTTTCCCTGAAATAGTTGTTCTCCGTACACTATGTAATTGTCATATCCACTATGTAATCCTGCTTTACAGGGTTGAAAGAATCTTGAATTTATATGACATTTTTGTATTAATAATATAAAGGTATGTATATCATATAAAAATCTGTACTGATCTTTTTTTATTTTACAACTTCATAGCACCAAAACCATTTACTGATGTCAGTATTGTCATGAGAACTGCAGGACATTCACAAATATCTCATATTAAGTAAGTATTTAGGCATGTTCCCTCTCTTTTGCTATTGGTTATATTTAGTCAAGCTTTAAAATTAAAATTATTATGGGGCAAACATAATGAATGCAACACAGTTTTACACCAGTTCTGAAGGATCAGAGCACTTAGAGATAAGAGCTCAGCCCCCTTTATTATCCACATAATTGCAGAATAAAGCAAGGATTTTTAAGTGTCTTCCTAATGCAGAATTTTAGTCTTTTTTAACTTAGAAAAAGCTCTGTTTAGCAGTGCTGTATACAGTGTTAAATGCTGTAACTTGTTCAAAATAGTTCTGGTTACAGGCAGTATGCAAAACCTTCTTTTCATCAGTAATGGGAAGTCCCTTAAAAAAAAAACCACAAAACAACAGGTATTGACTTAAAGTACCTTTTTTTAGTTAAGTGGTCTAAATACCCTAGATTAAATTCTACATGTTAGAAATGTTTGTAAAACACTTCAGTAATTGTTTTTTTCATATGTAGGTATTTTAAGGTCCTGATTCAAGAGATGGATCTCAGAGTAGATCTTGGCTTCCTATATGCACTGGTTGAATTCTTTACACAGACTGATGTGCCAAGTGACCAGGAGGTAGAAACCTTTTGTTGTTCAACTTAAGTTTGTAATTATTCAACTTGTATTTAAAAAAAGAAAAAACATCTTGGTTTTATGTGTCCTTAGCACTGGTTAGTAGGAGTATCTGGGATTAACAAAAGTTACCATTGCCCCAGGTAAACAGTGAACTCTTGCCTTTGTCCTCATCTTGCATGCTATGCAAAGAAATCTTCAAAACTTTCTGTGAAGAATGAAACTAATGTTGTCCTGGATTCTTTGTTCTTTCTAATGCCTGGGGGATCAGTTAATCAAGAATCCAGGATGGGAGGAAAGTAAAAATAAGTCTTTTCCTTAATGTGTCTCACTTAAAAAAAAACAAACAACACAAACAACCCCCAAAAACCCAAACCCCAAACACCCACACCCACCCCAAAAAAACAACAACCACCAAATAACCTTGGAAAATCTTGGCCAGGAAATTACTGACACTTGCTTTCCTATGAGAGCAAGAGAATGTAAAAAGGAATGGAGAGAGGTTGATTCGAAAGTGTTTTCAGTTATTTCCTGCAAAATTAAAAAGTTGGAAGATGATGTAGTTACATGTTGAAACTTAAGTGGAGAGGAGAGGGCAGTGGGAGGGAACAGAATTACTGTGCAGGGAGACTGAGAAGTGTTTGTACACAAGAACAGTAGAAATAAAATAAAATACAATAATTTGAAGTGAAGTGCAAGGTACTGTGTTTGGGGAAAAAATAATGAAAACTTCAGTTATAACTATAAAGCAACAGAGGAGCCAGTTTCTTAGATTTGCCAAAGAAAACAACAAGAGGTGATGAGCTGTACAGTTACAGTGCAATTCTGATGAATGTTGGGCATGCTGTTCTTAAGAGTATTGAAATTTGAATGTCAATACACAACAAACTGATAATAAATTATTAGCAGAAAGTGTATCTTTTGTGTATATGTCAAAAATGCTGCTATGAAAAATGAACCAGAAATACTTGCATAAAAGATTTGCCTGAATGAGTAGAGCAAAAAGGTCCTTTTTATGGGGCATTAAAAGGTATTGTCTTACTGTGGCAAGTGAAAAAGTATGCTGGAAAGGAAACTTGGCTTTTGTTTCATTTTATCTGCACATCAGAGATTAAAAAAAAGTATTACCACTCAGGGATTATGCTAAAATAAATAGAAAAGATTAAAAAGTTGTTCCAGTGTAAATATAAATTGAGAATCAGAAGGAAGTATGGGAAAACAAAGAGAAGTAATTTATGGACTAACATTTCAAGCAAGATAAGAATCTTGTTAGAATTTTGTAAGTTTATGGCAGAATATATTTACGTAAGACTGTTACGGGTTGCACTTTCATAGATATTTTAATCTAAGTAAATTTGCTACTCTTGCATGGTATAGTTCATTAAATATACCCTCAGTTTCCTACTTTTGTTTAGAATTTTAAAAAGAAGATTCTGATTTTGGTGGGTTTGTAGCTTGTTTTCTAGCCTGTGATTAAATTAAAACTAAATATACTCCCCAGTTACGTGGTTACCTTGAGTTTGCAGTTGTGAGGCTTGAAGATCTAGCTGTTTCTTCCTGGTCCCGTCTGTCTTTCCTGTTGTAACTTGAAGCCTGTGGGTTCTTTGCGAGCTCTAGTGGCACCACAGTTTTGGAAAGACTCACAAAACACACTAATTGCTTATTGACTTAAGACCTTTTATCTCTTGGTGATGATGTAAAATTTTAACTTAAAGAATGGGATCCTCTCTGGTGAGAGGCTGCTTCCTCTAAATGAAGACCTAAGCATGTATTTCTGTATAATCTTTTCTTATTGTATTATAATATATAATTATATATTATATTCTTAATATATAACATACAATATTTTATGTATGATATCATATATAAATTATATTTAATATATTTTATACGATACTATAATGTATTCTTACTATATTATGAGCTTAATTAAACATATTTTTAAATGTTAATATTAATAATGAGCAATCTAATTGTGACTTATGAAATACAAGGACATTTGAAGGGTTCCTTAAACAAAGCAGACATTTAATGAAGATTAATAATGTTACTGTAGAATTGTTTCAGAAACGTTGCTGCATTCTCATATGCGAGAATATGTAGTCTGGGAACTGGTGGTTCCCAGCAGTGTGCTAGGGCATACAGTCTGTTGATGCCAGGTGTACCTGTGAATTCTGTATTATTGTGGTAGTTTGAAGAATTACATTAATTTTCATGCCTGATTGTGTAATGGAAAAAAATACATTGTTGTATTTTTTTTTTTTTCCCCTCCCAGTGGAAAGATGAATGATTTGAGATTAGCATTGAGAGCTGAATTGCTAAATCCAGAGGGTAGAGGAGGCCCTATTCTGTATTTCCAATTTTTGGGGAATTATACTTAATATTTAGTGCCTTGATTGTTTTGCTTGTTTAAGTAGCAAGGTGCTACCTGTGTTTACTGTTCTGAAAGGGCTTCTCACATTATTTTCAGTTACAACTTCATTTTCTTTGACTGTTAAGTCTTGTTTGAGTATAACTTCAGAGTAGTTATTACTGAAAAATCTTAAAATGTTACTTGTACTTGACCAGTTCTTCAAAAACTGTTGTAAAGGATCTCTTGTCTTTTGAAAAAGAGCTAGATGGAGATCTTCTCAGAGTATGTAGAAGTCTAGTTTCTGTGTAACAGAAAATAGTCTTTATTCTAGTTATTTGTATTTAAAAACCTATGTGTTATATTATATTTGAGAAGGGTGTACATATAAATATATATATATATTTAACCTTTGTTTGACCCAGGTAAAAGTTGTCCAAACTTTACTTGAAATTATTTGATATTTGAACTTGCATAAAAAGAGGGGGTGGTAGTGGTTTATTTTTTTAAAACTATCAAATAGGTGTATGTTTCATTGTCATCTTATACGTGTTTTTCTCCTCTTCATACAACAAAAGGCAGCAAATAAACTCTAGTTTAAAGTCCTCTAAAACGTCAACTCTAAGTAAAAAAAAAAAAAAAAAAAAAAAGATCAGGAGGGTAAAAGTCTATATGTTAGTCAATATGTTGCATCTCAGTGACTAATGCATGGTCATTTTATGTAGTCCAGATTTTAAAGTAATATTTTTTTGAAAATGCATTCACAGCTAGAACTTTTCAAAAAGGATGTTGAATCTCTTCAAGAAGAACTGATGAGTGTGTCTACAACAGATACATCACAGATCAGCTTGTATGAATACTTTCATATCTCTCCAATTAAGGTATACCTCTTTGACCATACAGCCTGTGTTTGCTCCAACTGAATAATTTTTGTCTCCTGCAAGACAGTAGGCACTAGAAATGAAGAAACATAGAGGTGATCAAAAATAAAATAAAAATGTGCTGGAAAAGGACTTTAATTGTTACCACTTACTATATGGCGTTACATTAATATTTATTAAATGTTTATGTAAGCTCATTATTTCATTCCTATCCATGATTTTCTTCATATACTTTAATGCTTCTTCTTGCTATTATTTAAGAGATCCTAGCCAAATGCTATTGTTTGTGTGCAGAAAGTGTGTTGTGGATTGGGAAATGAGGTGATTTCTAAAAAATGGATACAACCAGCATTACTGTGCAATGACATTTTCTCCTTCATTGTTATTTACTCATTGAAAAAGTGGTTTTGTTTTTTGACTCCAGTAAAGTCTACTTTTGACTGTTTCGCCATTCCCATAAACATTCAGGTACAGCTGCTAAGTAGTATGTGCATACTTACATGGAGACATCTGTCTGTTTGCCCAAATCAAACTCTAAAGCACTTTTAGCTTACTGGGCTTCATTTTTTGATTACTGTGTGGCTGATGTTAAAGCTGTGATGGTACTTCTTAGGTTCTGTAACAGTTATGTAAGAGAATCTCACCTCCATCCCATGGGAAATAGATTGAAGGTCTGAGTTTCACCTCTTAACGGTATTGGGTAAGATGTTAGAAACAGCCTGCTATTAGAACAGGTAATTCCAGGAAATACTTGGTTGGCTTTATGTAAACAGCTTAGTCTAACTTAGTCCAAATAATACTTAGTTGCTTTTCCGTGTATCTTCACTTACATGTTCATGGGTATGTCTCCTGTTACAAAAAACGACTCAGAACTTGACAAAATTAAAACGCCATTTGTGTGTTAACAAAGTGAACACTTCGTTAAAAAGTAAATAAAAGCTTATTTTTGAATGTATTCTGTCATATTTGATCCGAAAAATTACATGGAGGAGATGGGATGGAATAAATCAGCTTCAGGTTGTAATAAAAGATTAATCTTTAATGCATATAAAGTCTCACATTATTTTCAGTTACAACTTCATTTTCTTTGACTGTTAAGTCTTTTTTGAGTATAACTTTAGTTATTACTGAAAAATCTTAAAAAGTTACTTGTACTTGACCAATTCTTCAAAAACTGTTGTAAAGGATCTCTTGTCTTTTGAAAAAGAGCTAGTAAATTAAGTGACAGTGATTCTGTAAGATGAGGTATGTATTTTGAAATGAGCAATAGTTAAACTCTGTTATACCGTAAATTAATGAATGGCATATGGTGTTGCCTTCAGAGAATCAGAAACAGGTGTAACTTCTTTTACTTTGATTTTTGACAGCTGCTGAGTACTTGTGCACTGTAGAGCCAATTGAGCAATTTTCCTGAATGCTTTTCTGTTTTGAGACTGTCACCTTAATTTCTGTGAAAGAAATACTTAAGTTAATACTGGTCTGCACAGGTGGGGTTTTTCTTGTGTACATATTTCAGTGTTTATTTAGCACCTGTAAAACTTGTGTTAATAATAATTTGGTTTTAGGCTTTTTTTCCTCATTCTTACTTGGACACTGTGCTATGTTACTGTTTTCAATCTCCTTTGATGTTTGGCTATTACTTACCTAAGTTCTAGCTAAAAGATTCTGAAGACCTTATCTGAAAACATGAGTAAGCGATTTAAAGTTCTTGTTTTCTTAAAGGTAGTTGAGGTTGTTTAGTTTGATTGTAAATGTTTGGGGTTTTTTATTGCCCATGGTGTATTTCTGTTCTCTGTTAAGTCAATCTGATTTCAGTCAAGGTTAAAAACGTCTTATCTCAATTTTTAAATCATCTAAAAGATGATAAACATAGAAATATAATACTTCCAATAACCAACTATGTTATTTCCCAATCTCAATTTTATCCTTTAGTTACACTTAAGCTTTTCACTCAGTACGGGTGGAGAAGATAGTAACAAAGAAGAAAGAAAAAATGAATTGATACCACTTCAGTCCTTGAATCTCCTGTTGAAGAGTATAGGAGCCACCCTCACAGATGTTCAAGATGTTGTCTTTAAGTAGGTTAAATACATGATTGCAAAGATTACTTTCAGAGTATTATGTATGCTAGATTTTATCTTGCTCTGCATAATAAGGACTTACTTTTTCTCTCCCCCCCTTTTTTTTTTTTTTTTTTAGGTTGGCATTCTTTGAACTCAGCTATCACTTCTGCACTACACAACAGCTCCAATCATCAGTTGTAAGGCATTATTCAAAACAGGTTAGAATAAGTACATTTAAGTATTTCAGTAAATATGTTTTTAAAGCACTACTATGCAGTTTGGTTCTCTGAAAATATAATTACTTTCAGCCTTGTGTGTTTGTACAAAGGTTAAATACATACAAAATAATCACTCATTAGTTGGATTGCCTTTATTCTGGGGGCAAGTACCTTTCTCAAATTATGGCTAGAAAAAGTGGCATGGATAACAAAACAGCTTGCTGGAATAGATAGTGGAAGCAAACACAGTGCAGCCCCGATAGAGCAGAATTGGCACCAAAATATTAATGCTTATTCTTGGACATTAGTAGTGTATGAATTACGATCCCTTTTTGGCCTTTGTGTACTGTTCAGGTCCTATCATGCAGTGGAGAGAATCCAGCAGATAACACTTTTGCATAAAATAATTTGTCCTGTTCTATTCATCCATCATTAATAATAAGGGATTCTGTGGACATTTTGATTTAGTCCTCTGTCAGTCATTAAAGGAGAAAAAACCTATGCAGGGTTTCCAGTGAGGAACGAGTTACTGTTCTCTGGCCCTTCCTTTTCCCAGGAGGAAGGTTCGAAATGTCCTAGGTGATTCTCAACCTTTTTTCTAAAATCAGATTACACTTCATCTAGATGTAGTTACAGTGTTTTGCAGTGACAGTTAACAACACTTTGTCGCCATATGCAAACATACCAAATTTTGTGCTGTAGTATGAGAAATCTAGGTAATGTGCTTGCTTTGTAAAATCTCAAGAACATTAATGTCAGTTACTTGTGAAATGCTTGTAAGAAGTAACATTTATTTGGCTGACTTAATATGATTTACTTACTGTAAATCCTTTTTAATAAAACTACCTCTGCTTTTCCAAATAATTTTGAGGGGTTTATGTTAAACTCATATTAGTTTCTTTTTCTTTTTTTGTTTTGTTTTTTTTTTTTTTTTTTTTTTTTTTAAACTGGGTATACTACAGTCTTTGCCTTTGTTTTAGGGTAATTTCTGAAATATGTTTGCTAATAACTATTCTTATTTTAGGCTATTAAACAGATGTATGTTCTTATTCTTGGCCTTGATGTCTTGGGTAATCCATTTGGATTCATAAGAGGCTTGTCTGAAGGAGTAGAAGCATTTTTCTATGAACCTTACCAGGTAAAAATCTCTGCTACCTTCTTATGAAATGTAGTACAAGTAGAAAGATACGAATTATATTGAAAATGTGGATATACTAATACCTTTTTTAGTTTTAAATTTTGATTTGGAAGTGAAATGAAAGTGCCAGGAAAAAGTTACTGCAAAGCTCAGTGAGATAAAAAAAAGAGAGTAGTCAATTTAACTTAATTCACGAAAGGCTGTTCCTTACGGTTCTTGTTTTATAATAAATCAGATTTTTTTCCCATTTGCCTTAAAATAAGCAGACTTCAGGGAATTAATTAGTATTCTAAAATAGTCTTTCTCCCACAGGTGCTTTCATGGGCACTTTCACACTTTTATCACTCAGCCTCATGCTTTTGTTCTCTTTGTTATATATAAATTCCAATAAAACCGTTATGATTTTAAAATATTTAATGCATGCTATTTGAAGCTTAATATATATGCATCTTTTTTTTTTTTTTTTAGGGAGCCATCCAGGGTCCTGAAGAATTTATAGAAGGAATGGCACTTGGACTCAAAGCACTAGTAGGGGGAGCTGTTGGTGAGTTCCAGCATTATCATGGTAGTATACTTATAGTAAGCAATACAGGTGAGTATTTGTAAATTGTATTGGCGTTGTATTTTATTTTCCAATAGGTGGGTTAGCTGGTGCTGCATCAAGAATCACTGGTGCTATGGCAAAAGGAGTTGCTGCAATAACTATGGATGAGGATTACCAGCAGAAAAGGAGAGAAGCCATGAATAAACAACCCACGGGTCTGAGAGAGGGTATCACTCGTGGTGGAAAAGGATTAGTTTCTGTAAGGAGAAAAAAAAATAATAAAAATATTAATGAATTTTATGCAGGCAGGAGTAACAAAGGTAGAGGCTGCCATAGTCACCAGAGAGTTGCTACTCTTAATTTTAATTCTGATTTTGAAAACATATTCCCACAATTGAGTAGTGGTTTTAAATGAAAATATACGAGAGTAAAAGAGACAATACGAACTGTGAACAAGGTGCCTCTAACTCTGTTTCCTTGTTGTGAATTTTAGAATTTTCCAACGTATGTACTTTGAGGTTATTCACCAATGAACTAGCAAGAAAAATGTGAAAGATGAAAAATGTAATCTGAAAGCATGTTTGTAATCTCTCATTTCTTTTGCTAGGGTTTTGTGAGTGGCATAACAGGAATAATTACAAAACCAATAAGAGGTGAGTTTCTGATGCATTAACTGTTCGTATGATGGTAAATTCTTGATACTTCATTAAACATAAATCTGAGTTATAAAAATTTTCGTCGATGTTTTATATTCCTACTGACTTTCAGTTTAAATGTTTACATTAACTTTGTGTGGAGGAGACTATATAGTTGCATATCAAATAAGAGTTGTAATTAAATGGTAATTAAGTTTGTTACAGTTGTAAGAAACTCAGTGTTTTATATTGATTTGCTGCATTTAATCCTTTTAGGAGCTCAGAAAGAAGGAGCAGCTGGTTTTTTCAAAGGTGTTGGAAAAGGCTTAGTGGGAGCAGTTGCTAGGCCTACTGGAGGAATCATAGACATGGCAAGCAGCACATTTCAGGGTATTAAAAAGTAAGTAAAATATGAAGAGTGATGTATGGCAGGAAAGAGATAATAGTAGCAGTAGTACGTTGTGTTTTTGTATCACTTCTGCATCATTTATGGTTCTATCAACTTTCTCATTAACACAGATGAGCTGGGAAAAAATCTTACATATATTGGTAATTATGTTATAAGTAGGTGGCTTTTAATAAAATACACAGTTGATAACACTTAAAAACCACAACATCAAATCTCAGATGTTTCTAGCATTACCAAAGAAACTATTTTAAAAGCCTCAGCGATCAAGTCTTCTTCAATTGCTGATTTTTTTTCCTTTTACCCCAAATATACAGGAAAAAAGGACTTAGCAGCTGCATCAAAAGTTACTTTTTATATTATTATGACTGTATGAGATGAGTTCCAAGACTACCAGGTCATGCCAGGATCTGTTCTGATTGTTCAGACTGAGAACTGTTTTGTTCTCAGTCTGCGTATTAATTTCTGTGATAGTCTCATTTTAATAAATGTGGTGTTATAGATTATCTCATTCTGTAATGTGTGCTGAAGTAGGAGAAAATGTATTGAGCTTTGTCTGAATGCATCTTTTTAATGGCTCTGTTCTTCTTAGCAAGCTGGACCAGTTTTGCTACTATAAGATTGCTAGTCTCTCGTTTGCCACTTCTCATTTCTTTAGCAGATGAATGCAAGAAAAATGTTAGAGCAGAAGTTCGGTATGGCGCAGATGTCTTTAATTTTGAACTTTTGAAGTACAGTACCTAGACACCAATGAAGTAATGCAGGCTTGTGCTGCCCTGTGCCATCTCTCTAAAATAGATTTTGGAGTGAAATCTATTACTGTTTCATAGAATGTCAACTCAATGTCTATTCATACGCGGAAGTACAACAGTTGCTGTACTAGTACTTGAATTTAACTTGTATGTGAAATAACTTGGACCCTTTGCTAAATATTATAGCTGGTGGAAGTATTGACATGTGCCTTACATTTGCTGCTTTATTGTCAGAGTTGCAGATTCATCAGAAGATGTGGTAAGCTTGCGCCCACCTCGCTTCTTTGGTGAAGATGGAGTTATTAGACCTTACAGATTAAGAGATGGAACCGGAAGTCAAATGTTGCAGGTGAAGAAAATGAAAGATAATTTGATATAAATTCTAACTCATCATACGTTGACATAACTACTTTAAAGAATTGCCCAGTTCTTAAATTCCCTACTGCCCTTTACCTAATAACTCAGTAGTCAAGAAGTTTCATTTAATTTCTTAGGCTTATGACCACTTTGGTGATTTAGGTTTTGTAATACAAAGGAATACATTATAATCTCTACCAGTATATCTGTAGAGGTTTGTGCAAGATACAGAGTATTTTGAAAGAAGAAAAAAGTTTATATGTGTAATTGAAAAGGTTTGTATTTTATTTTTGATAAACAGTGATGGTAATCACAAATACTTTATTCAGTACTGTTATTAATACACATTTTAAACAGTGACTCTTTAATCTCAACTTCATTTAAACAGCATTTTAAACACAACTAACATAGCTGTATGTATGTCATACTACAGCCATTGAAAGAACGTAAACAGTTTGAGTACTGTTTGCACGAAGAACATGCTGAGCATCAGTGATTCTTTAATAATTCAGGTGCTGTTTAAGCAAATTTCACTCAGATATCAAAGAGGAAATAATTTCAACTTTTGTGCAGCTTACAAAGTTTCTGGTTTTGTTTTTTTATCTCTGTTAGAGGTAAAGCTGCATTTTAGAAATACTCAAACATAAGAAATAAAGTAATAGTGATTGCATGAATGTAAACAGAATTTTTAAAATACACATTGAAGGATTCATAGTGTGCCAGGGAAATGTTGGAGAAGTCATACAGAAATAACCTTTTTGGAGAAGTAGATAAGGATGAAGTAGCCTTTAGAGATTATTTTTGAACTATTTTGAGAATTGCCACAGCTGTTTGCTTCATGTCAGGTTCCAGTCTGGTTGTTTCTGTTTCTTCTGCATTTCAGTAGTGTCTTTTGTGTTGTGGTAGAAGAGGTTTGTCCTATTTGGGGCATTCCAGCTATGTTTACCGTATCATTCACTGGTGATCTAGTTCAGCAGACTGTGAAAGTTCTTTAATAAATCACGTGCCTCTGCCTTTCTTCTAACGAGGCAGCTTTAACCTATGCTCTCCAATTTAAAGCTAGTGTTACAAAGCGTGTTACCTGAACTAGACCATAGTTAGAAGCCACTACTGATAAACAGCATAAATGTATTTCTAATCTTAAACCTCTTTTGGGTGAAAAAATTTATTCCAAAACATCCCCTTTTCTGTTTTAAAGTGTACCACTAAAACAAATGTGAGCAAACGGAACAGAATCAGCTCTTACATGCAGACTTCTCTAATGATTTTGCCTTGCTTTTGCTTCTTAAATTGATACGTGTTTGCCTTTTGGTTTTTTGTTTCTGAGAAACCTTTAAAAAATTCAGCAGTGACACCTAGTTCTAGTTCTCCCCTGTGTGGTTGAGTACAGTACCACCACCTTCCATTATCCAACTTGCAAAAGCATAAAGATTGCCTTGTGTAATGCTTGTCATATTTTGTGATGACAACCATTATTTGAAAGTACCTAAAATTTGGAAAATTGTATGTTTCATGTTAGTCTTCACTACTGATGATTCTAAGGCAGAACTACTCTTGAAGAAATGTTTTGAAAGCTCCAAACAGGGTCATAAATTTCCCTGTAGATAGTCAAATCAGAAGATACTGAATTGCATAATATTTTTTTCCAGACATTTTCTGATGCAGCATGTTTGATGTCTTAGTACACTTGAGGGTAAAATAAAATTAATGTTTCTGTTTCTAGAGATATTTCTATGTTTTGCATGAGACACTGTGTATTACTTTTTCTCAGTATGAAGCAGATTGATAGCATAATATTTTCTTAGGGGGGTAAAAAAGACCGTTCTCCCCTTTTTCTATAATTTCTATGCATACAGGTCTGGTGACTAGCCCCAGTGCAGTCACTGTGTTGAAGCATTTGCAGTGGATCACTGGATTAGATTTGAATAAAACTTCTAGTGATTTAGAGGTTGTACATGCTGATGAAAGGAAATAGGATATAGGTGATCTTGTGTGCTTATATTGTGTCCTAAACTAGGATGTCACTTCAGCATTTCTTTGTTTTCTGGGGTTTTATTTTAAATTAATAAATTTGCCAGACAAACTAACCCTTCTAAACTAATGCTTCTGCTTTCTTCTTCCTTTACCATGCTTTCAGAAAAGACAGGCCTACAGGGAATGGACTAAGACTCACAATAGTAGTGATGATGATGACAGTTAGGATAATATGGACTGTAACAGATATACATGGCCTTTGTCACATTCTTTTGACCTTTAAATATTAAATGTTGCTGCTATAATTCTCACTGAGAAATTGAGATTGTCTGATATTAATTAAATTCTTATTTTTCAAGCCGTGCAAAAAAAAATATAAATGGGGAAATAAAACTGTGTCATCATAAGTGCTAGGCAAAGGAGCAAAGAATATAATAAAAATAGTCTTAAAGATAAAACTTGACATTAGGTGAAAATAGTAATGAATAATATGACAAAATAGTAATACCATGCCTTGGAGTTTATTTCTAGATATGTTTCTATCAAGTGTATTTAACGTTTTTCCATTTTTGTAAGTGTTTGACAGGTTTTATTTATAATTTGCTAGACAGAATGCTTTTAAATGTGTTTAGTAAAACTTTACTGAGTTGTACAGTCATTATTGGTGTTAAAATGCTGTTTATTTGTTTCATATTTCAAAAGTTTCTTGTTTGCTTTTCTTTTTAACAATAAACACATCTAAAGTATATCTAAAATGGATTCATCTGTTCTGTTGCAACATTGTTTCTCGTGTTTCCTGGAACTAGATTATGTAAAAACACTAAATGATCTATAAAAGTATTTATAAGGTAAAGTACACATTTTAAAAGGAACATTTAACATAAACTTTTACTTTTTCATTTATCATTTATTTTACCGTAATTTTTTAAATACTTACTTTGTATATCATTTGGAATCCTTAGATGTGTGAAATAACGGTTTATTTAAGTATTTTTGATTGTGAACGTAAATTATTCGGTTCTTAAATCAGTATTTTTGTTTTCATAGCAAGAAAAAAAAAGTAAAAATCCACCCCAGAACTAAACCCTAAGTAAAATCATGGACAGCTGAAGAAAATACCAGGACTTTTAGAAGGCTCTGTGTAGTAAAACCTGTGTACCATGCAAAAGTATTTAGTTTATTTACCTAGAAATGGGGAAGAAAAACCCACAACACTGAACCACTATAATTCTGTACTGTAAATTCTACAATATAGTTTTACAAGTTACTTCTTTCTTTAAAAATTGTTATAATCTGTATTCAGTGGAATGCTTGCATAGGTTTCGCGTTCTTTTTTGTGGTTTGTTGCTAACTTTAGATTTTTGTGTTGCATTTTAAAGACATCTTGTAATAGACATTTATGTATCAAAAAGTACTGTAGTAAGAATTAATTCTTTTGCCAGCCACTCAAGAATTAGAATTGCTTTAAAGCAGTAAAAGCTTCTGAAATAGTTGCATATTTACCAAAGGTGATGTCATGTCTTTCATGGTCTTTTGTCTTCCAGTTACAAAAACTCTGAGGGAAGAACTATTAAAATCCATAAGAGTGCTTATTGTGGCTCTATGCCTTCAAAAGCTGCTGTACAGTCTGATCTCATGGGCAATGATGAGCCAAGGAATATATGTCTATAGTATCCCATATAAAAGCGAGGACAAACTCAGCTTGAGAGTTTCTTTTAGGTGAAGCTACTGATGCTTAAGATTGCAACAGCTCATGTATTGCCACATACTTTGTAATACTGTCATCTGAAAAGGATGTCTTGCAGAAGTAGATGAAAGACTGTATTACAGTTTATTACTGCCTGAAACATTGTGGGAAGGGTTTTGAGTATTTCAGGTACAAATAGATCTTGAGTATTTCATTGAAGAATGTAGAATTTCTAAAAAAAAAAAAAAGACATTTCATGCCTAAAAGTTGAAGAAATTGTTAGGTATGACTTTGTGAAAAGGTTTCAGCTGCATTTTGTTAAGTTTACTGGGTTTTGGGAACTTTGAATATGTTACTGACATCTTTTGCCTTTTTGGCTTTTTAGTACAGTTTCTTATTCCTACAAAACTTTGTTTTTCTTCTGTAATGACCTGCCCTACAAGACAATGTATGTCAATTTCATAACAAAACATGATTTTTCCTCATTCTAAAACAGATTTAGCAAGAAATGTAATAATTTTGTAATCATTTGTAATGTAAGCATTTTATAATAAAAATGTAATACAGTATTTCTATCAAATTTATCTAATTTTTAAACTATTTTAATTTATAGTTCTGTAAGTCATTACAGAATATGGAAGTAAAATTTAGCATGAATGGTAGTACTTCTTGTTCAGGTATCACTAATTCAGGTTCCACTACAACATAACTAAAAATACTTCTTTCTTTACTCAATAGGTTGAAATATTGTAGAATGCTAATTTAAAAAAAGTTAAAAACTTTGGCAGTATAGTTGGAAAATATGACTTGTATACCTTATTTTGTTTCTTCCGTGGAGTATAGCCCTATTTTTTAAGTTTCTATGTTAATAAAAAATGTAGTAGTTTTGAACAAGTATTCTATTTGTTTTTGTCTTGAGTCTAGCTTCCTCTGAATGTACATTGGGAAAAGAAATTGTAGGATCACAAAAAGTTGAATCTCTTGGGATATTAGGATTTAATTTCTCTTCAAGTCATAAAACAAAAACTTGTGAAAAGTGTAATAGCTAAGTAGCTGAACGAGATGCTCTTTAAGGCACCAAAAATGCAAAAAAAACCCCCCAAAACAACACCACACCAAAAAACCCTCTCAAAACCCAACCAAACCAAAAACCAATTTAGAGATTATTTTATTTAGGGTTGTAAAGTAACGCATCAAAAAAACACAGACCATCATGTCAAATAACTGGGGGTTTTTTTGTTGGTTTTTTTTTTTGTCCCATCCTCTGCACCCTGACCCCCATCATGTAATGTATCGGTTTTTCCTCTGCTTTTTTGTTGGTGAATTAAATTTGAAGTCCAGTACTGTTGCTGAAAAATCCAGGAGTAAGTGCCATCCTTTCAGCTGAGGATGTCAAGTTTTCTGATGTGAGCTGTAGAACAAATTGATGATTCAGCTGTTCTTGAGTGTTTAGTTTTATGTATGATGGTAATTTTGAATTTACATGTTTCCTCCTTGCTGTGCTGAAGAATTGGCTGTGCTCTTTGTCTTTGGCGTTAACTGGTACATCCCATTTGATCAGGGTTCTTTGGTCTTTTTGTTTTCTCAGGAAGCTCTGTAGACTTCAGTCAGTGCAGAGGGACAATATAGACAGTTTCTGGGATCATTTCATAGACTGTTTATACCTTTGTTGTTGGTCATTTACAGAAGCTATAGACTTGCCAGGAATCACTGGTCTTTGCCCTGCCAGTGAATAAAGCTGAAAGATAGGTTAGTGTCATACTTATGTTTGTAAGTCATTATACTTGCACCATGAAATCTCAGAGAAGTTTTCTGTGTTACAGCTCAGTGCCTACCCAAAACCAAAATAAATTCAAAACCTTTTTTCTATTTCTAATTTGCCTTTAAAGTGTAGAAGTTTGTGAGGGCCCTTCTACAGCCTTGTGTAAGGTTGCTGCCCAGCTATGCTTTGGTGGGTGTAAGCTTGTAGAGAAGACTGTCCTTCAAAGCTCTGCTCAATACAGTGTCTTACTGTCTTGGAGGTGTTTAGCCTTCATGATCTTTTTTTGGTCATGAAGTAAGATTCAGATCAGGTGGTAGAATGTCAGAATAGGTTGAAAAAGCCGTTGTTCCTTTGTATTCAAACTTCAGTCTGCCAGGAAGAACACCTGAGGAATGGGAAAAGTGTGTCATACTCTTCCTTTTTCTCCTTCCTTCACCCTGTCCTTGGGCTTGGGTTCAAATCAAAACATAAACATCCATATCATGAACTACTCTAAAACTGAGGTTTCCCTTCATAAAATTATAGGGAGAAATTATTTCCAAAGTTCAAAGTAGCTTCACTTTTATTCTACATCGTCCTGACTTGTACCAGCCATCCATTCATACATGCTATTGAGTTTGCTGCTCCCTTATTTGAGTCACAGCTGTCACTCTTCATCTTCCTTTGGAAAACCTGTTGTGTCTAGGTTAAAGGAAAGAGCAGGATCCTTACCACTTAAATGTGCAACATTTGGGTATTATTACATAGCTATTGCCCATCCCCAAATAGAAGACATGTATATATCACAGGAAGCTGGTTGAGACTTAACACCAGTTGTTTCAGAAGAACATGGAAACTTGTGAGATTCGGTTGCATTTTAGATTTTTTGTGACTGAAGCATAAATGCTTATATATGGTGGAAAAGCAAGTAAAAACTACCAGCGTCCTAGGCAAAGCATACACCAGCTTGTTGTTTTCTGACAGAGAATGCAGAAAAGAAAATTGGAATATTTTTCCATTTCCCTGCTGGTACCTTAATCACTTCAGATGCTACAAATGAAAGAACTTTGGTTGTATTGGCAGGCAACACAAAGAACTTCCAGATGTGGACACCATAATGAAAGTGTAGATCAATATGGCTTCTCCATTCAGCCCATCAAATACATTCTCTTGGTATTCAGATCAAAAATTTACCAAGATAATTTTGCCAGTCAGCATAGGCAAATTATATTTGTGTTGTGAAGTAGAAACTTTGTTCTGAAAGAAAGCAGATGTCCTCAGTTTTACTCTGTTGCATCCTGAGGCCTTAGATTGAAATCTTAACCTTGACCTCAAATTTCTGTTGACTTTAACAAAACCATGTTGATTTCAGAGCTGATGTTCAGCACGGCTGAATGGAATCTTAAATTCAGGCATTTGCACATCATGGACAAAAGCTTTATTTTTGTAGAATGGCATTGCACATTAGGATAGCTGGAATGAGGGAGCAGGCAATAAAGGATTGATGTTAGTTCTTATTAATAAAGGATGAGGAGAGAATTCTACATGGCAGCAAAAGAAATGTTTTACAGTAACTTTTTTAACACTCTTCCCATTTTTTTCCCCACACACATTCAAGCTAGATCTAAGTGGCTTGGGTACTGGTTAGAATTATTAAATCTTTGTGAGGGGAAGATTGGATATGTAGTTACACCAGGTTAACCTCCTGGAAGTAGTGGTTCTGCAGCTGTTGAAGAAGTCACCGTATGAGCTGAAAGATACATTCATATTGGAGTTTCTAGCAACAGCAATAGATTGCCTTCTGAAGTCATACATTTGGGCAGTAATTGGTTCATAGGGAAATACGTTGGCAGTCTAAAATCCCATTGAACACTAAGTTAAAATGTGGGTATAACAAATCTCCTACTCTTCTTTCTTGTTCAGATTAAGTAGTAACAGCCTTTACAGTGTTTCTTTTACATGCTGTTTCAGTTGGGTTGAAGAGCATCAAACATTCAGACTTTTTGTATCATATGTACTAGTAATATTTCTTAGAACTATAATCAGAAGGATCATAGGTTTTTAATTTTGTCTCCACTGCTTACACTCTGCTCTGCTTCATTTCTAACTTTGTCAAAGGCCTCTGTGCTTGCTTCTCAATAAACTAGGAGCATGTAGTGTAACCGGAATCTTTCCAAATGCAGAGATGGCACTTTTAAGACACTGAGCATATCTGCATATCCATCTCTGCACAAATGATCACATCTGCCGTTAGATTATTGCAGTGACATCTAGGAATTTGTACTACAGGTAAGAATGATTAGCAAAGGAGGGGATTTGTGCTTGGAATACTTCACTCCAGCAGCTGTAAAACATGTCTTTTTTTCAATAGATGCATGCCATTCCATCTCTAGTCAATGAACTATAGCATATACTAAAGCAATCAGGTTATTAAACCTTTTTTAATTTGAAATACAGAAGTTGTGTTTTAAGAAAACAAATGCTAATTTTTACAGTGGTGGAACTAATATTGAAACAATGATTGATCAATATTAACTTTCATAGTTTTACATCACCAGACAGTGGTCCAAGTTGCTATCTTTCTCCAAACAATTAATATTTAAATACTTAACAATTCTACAAACATATTTATGCATCTATATTGAGGGATCAATTATATATCCTTTAATGTTTGAATTCTTTAAGACATTTTAGTAGCAGAGGGCAGTAGTGATCTTGCTTTAAGAACTATTAGCAGTAAATTGATGTATACCTCTGTTACATATTTCCTAATGAATAGGTGCAAGCCTAATGCTAAAAGGGATGAAGGTTGTAGATGAAGGGTAGAAAAACCTAAAGGCAGAAAATGTAGAAGTTGTTACTGCTCAGCATTGGCAGAGATACAAATGTTATTTTTGCAAATGGACTGTGTAGCGTTTTCCTGTGCTTTATTTCTCAATTAACATCTGTTCTCTACAAAACTATAGAATGCAGATAACTTGAGTTCATGATCTTTGACTCCTAGCTAACAATGAAGAGTAGTTAGCTCAGCACATACCACGTGCTAACAATATTTGTGGGTTGCACAAATCACTTGTGAATCTCAGTAGAACAAAATACTTTTTGTGCTATTTGGTGGACATTGAAATATTTTTTGTTTAGGATTGCAACCTGTGTGATAATGAAGTATACTTTAGTTCCATAAGAATTTTTGTAATTCTCTATTATCAGTAAAGTGAGTAAGTTACAGTGGGGTGATGTGACTTGTTGAAAATTAACTAGCAAGCTAATGAAGAGACAGAAAGAGATAACCCTGCTCTCTTAAATCCCATTTAATGGGGGTTAATGTTTGGATTGAGAGCCTCACCTCAGTGCTGTGCAAAGTGTAAGAAAGTTAACTTCTTCGATGAAGAAGAAAGACTAAGACATCCTCTCCTAATGAGGTTATATTGCTAAATGCATCTCCCTTATAACTGCTTCTAATAGAAGAGAGATATTGGTCATACTTTGTTATATATGTGTTTGGACAGTAAGAGAAATTGCTGTCATTGTCACAGAATCTTGCAGATGGAATGCAATGACGTGTATTTGTTACCTCTACCGAACCACCCTTGCTCTTTCCACACATTATTTCTGTAAGTTCCTGTCAGCCTTTTCCTTTTCACTGTCTTTCTTGCTAGGCCACCAACACTGAAAGTCCATCAGGATGTAGAACGAGACCAGTAACCTGGTACCTGGGTCAGTTATATCCGTGCTGTCTGTCCATACAGCCACCTCTGTCTTCTAAGCATCCAGTGTGTTGTGTGCTAGAACGCTGTGGAGGCTACCTCGAGAGAGGATTTTTTTGGTTCTTTGGTTATGAAGTAGGAGTTTGGACCTAAATACAAGAGGCAGGAAGAGAGCAAAATCAGAGGCATTGCAATCCCTAGACAAAGCTTGAATAAGGAGTTTCCAAAACCAAAACAATCTAATCTCTGTTTTCCAAACCCTTAATTCCTCATTTCTTAAGCCATTCTTGCAGTATTCATCCTGCCTGTGACTCTAGGTCTTGCAGAACTAAATTCAAGCAGTGACTTACGTAAGTAGGCGTATGATCAATAGTTGTGATTGTGCGGGCCAGCAGAACTGGGAAGAGAGAAATAATGTGAATTTCCTGAGAGCTTTTCCAGAAAGCTGCCTTTTGGGAACTTGTTACTCAAATGTTCTTGCATTCTAGTCACTAAAGAATCAGCAGCTTTGAGGGAAGGCATAATTTAAAAAAATTGTTTGGGCAAGTGGAGTTATCCATGTGGCCAAATTTGAAGTTGTAGGGTAAGCCTAAATAAATGTCTGTATTATTTTACAGTGGTGATGAATACTCATTTAATGGTTTTTCGATTTTAACTGCACTGAGAACTAATCTACAGTGATTTTAAACATTGGCATACATATCTGAAGCAGTATGTTTGTAGTTAAGGGTTTATTGAATCATACTGGTTTATACTAACCTATCTTTGCTTCCAGTTTGTAACACATGGGAAGTATATGCAAGCAGTCATGTTGCTATTCTCGACTAA
Source organism: Falco rusticolus (assembly GCF_015220075.1). Lineage (NCBI taxonomy): Eukaryota > Metazoa > Chordata > Aves > Falconiformes > Falconidae > Falco > Falco rusticolus. The sequence continues at coordinate 44,244,873 of NC_051210.1, read as the reverse complement.
GATGCAGCAGTCCTAATTTGATCACTAATTTAATCACCCGTTGCTCAGAAAGTCAGGAATCCAGTGGTTGCCAAGTCATGTCTTTAAAAGCCTCTGTTTTTAAAAATTACTCATCTGCTCTCATCAATATTTAAAATTTATTGGCCATAAAAGAATATTCTGTTAAAAATATTCACAGCAATTGTAGGTAAAGATTAAGTAAGTTTGAGGGACACAAAAGAATATGAAGAAATGCTAAACATTACTTCAAGTGCTGCATTTTTAAGTCTGTCTACATGGTGGTGGGTTTTTGTATACAGTTAAGTACAGATTTATTCCCAGAGTTAATTACTGTAATGTATTGGACATCACTTGACATAAATTAGGAAATGAATCCTTATTTCTTTTATTGTCTCAGAACTGCATTAGTTGGCAGAAGTTTGGTGTGTACTAAAAATATGTAGAAAATAGTCCTGAGAAATGTTCTGAGAGATTATATTGTTCCTTGCCAGTTCTGGTTAGCATTGATTTCTGTTTGCATAGCTGCATTAACAGCGACTGAATAATGCTATGTAATTATGAATGTTAGCTGTCACAGACTTGCTAGACATATTCTGGCCTTATGAAAGTAGCCTTTTATTTGTGTGCTATGTGCTTTGTTATAACATACTTTTGCAGGATAAGTTTTAAGCACAGAATTAGTACATGAATTTATACTAGCGTATTCAAAACTATAAAACTTCAATCTCTTTTAGAAAATTGAAAATGGAAGATTTGCAAAACTCAGATATATTGCACATGCTATGGTCAACAGTACAGATCTGTTAATGGTAACAAAAAGGTAAACAGTTTTGACTCAATAATAACTACTTAAAACTACCATCAAAATGTACATGCCTTGATAACTGATCAGTAACTGCACTGTCCTTGTCTATGTAGATAAAATAGTGGGGAAGGCATGCTTACTGTGCTGTTAATAATCTTGTTCAACAGCAGGATTGTTCAGCACAAGAGTGTTTAGTGTCATAGTAATTTATCTAAGGAGAGAAAGGGAATGCTGTTTTTATGATTTCTTTAATGAGAAGGTTTTCTTATAAATCTGGTTAGGCTGAATGTTAATCAATGGAACTGTGGGATTCACTTAAATTAGCATATTGAAGGAAAAAAGGGTAATATAGGAACAAAGTAAGTAGAGTATCAGACATACTAAAAAAGTTTCTACGACTTGTAAAAATACAGCTAGAAGTAGTGTTATGGTTTTGCTATGAAACAGTATTTTAAATAAGTTAGAGGAAGGTTCAAATTCACTTTTGAAAAGTATGCTGTATGGTTATGGATCATTAGATGAGTACTATTTTGTAACCATGACTTCATTAGAGCTTGGATAACTTTGTAACTTATTAGTATTTTACATTAATTTTTAAACTATAAATTTTATTTTCTGGTGCCTAGTGGTGTGTTGTTTGTGACAAAAGGGACATTTGGACAGCTGACATGTGAATGGCAATACACTTACGATGAATTTACCAAAGAACCATTCATTGTCGATGGCAGAAGATTACGCATTGAAGCCAAGGTATGTTAACCTACGTTTCATTTTCTTTTTGTGTTACTGTTTGTAAGATTGAACTTTGAATTCCTGAGCTCTCCTTTGAATTCTTGATCTCTCTTCTAGTGAAGATGCACTCAGAGAAGGGAGTTGGTATGGCAAACTCCTCAGATAACTAGCTTCTGACTGTTCTAAGGAGAATGGGAACATGATGTTTGAAGATGAAATGATTCCTTGAGCCCTGGGCATTTTCTGTTGGTGTGCACTAGTTTGTGGTGTATTCGTAGACTGGAAAATGGTGGTACAACAAAACTCTCAAAGATTGCAGAGTATTTCTATTCTGCACAATGGAAATATGCCAATATGTGGACTTCTACCTTGCTGCAATCCCAAAGATTCAGCTATATCAGAGCAATGATTTGCATGTGCTGTGCTTCAAGGATTTTTTTTTATTTACTTGTAATCAAATCCTTCAAAAATATAATAGTGTATTAATATCTTCATGAAAAATATAATTACATATGCTTATTCCTTCCAATGCAAGTTGTAGAATGTTGCTCTCAGTTGCATTTTTTTCCTTTAAAAAAAAAATTGCCAAACTTTCTTTCCCTAGTAAACTGGCAAAGGATATAAGGAGCAAGATGACCACTGATGACTAAGTGTATTTACAGAGGCAAAGTTCCTTAAAAAAAAAAATATCTTAAATTCTTGTTGAGATGGTAATTGGATTTAATTTAAATCAATAAATTTACCTGCCAGTGGCTTGATTTTTCTGTTTTTAATAAGCTTTATGTGTGTAATTACACATATTGGTTGTCAGGACAGTCTTGACAGTGTACAAAGTCATTCCGTTTTTCACTCAGATTATTTGTTTCTATTGCAGAGAGCATGAAAGGCAGAGCCCTATTGGTTTGGAATCCTCCAAACTGGATTTCTGACTGCAAGTGAACTTTTACAGGATGAAATAATTCTTAGAGTTTCTGCCATTTCAGGCAATGCTGAATAACATATCCATCTTTATCCCCACACAGCAGTCATTTCAGAGTCCATTCACATGTCTGCAGTATGCTCTTTACTGAAATCTATGGTTGAAAACTGTATTTTGCAAATCACTGCTTATGTTCTGTTTCTGAAGTCTCAGTTGCTTTTTTCACTACTTAAGACCACAACTTGCAACTCAGTATGGGTGGAATGTCCACCCAGGTAATAACTTTAAGAAGAATGAAAAATTACAATCTTGGGGAGTACTGGATTTTGTTACCCTACATACTCCATTATCTGCCTTCCATTCCTACACACTTCTATAGTCCAGTCTCCAGGGTCTCTATGGTAAAAAGGGAAGTCTGTTACTGCTGGAGTTCCAGCACACTCCGCTGTGCTTTCATGCAGAAAATGAAGTTTCTCAGGGGTGTGTGCATGCGATGTGAACATACTCAGATTAGCGTAACGGGTATACGTGGCTGGCTGAACCATATAGCTGCCTTAATGGTAAATAATTTCTTAGTCATAAAGTTTGAAGATACTAACTTCAGTTTTGAATTGCTATTCCTTTAGGAACGAGTTAAGTCTGTGTTCCACGCCAAAGAATTTGGAAAAATTATTAATTTTAAAAGTCCAGAGGATGCCAAGGTAACATGAAAATACTATTACAATTATACTGTGTTAAATTTGGCTTAAAGTGAAACGGGTATATCCTTAACCCAAAACTACTATGTATATTTAAAATTCAGTGTTTCCACATAGTCATTACACAGATGGAAATGACAATGGTGCATTCAGTACTGAATTTCAAAAATACTCAATTCCAATACCAAGCTTTTCCTTACATGAATCTTTGGAATTCTAACTGTCAAAAGGGTGATTTAACAGTACTGCTAACAAAAACTAAATGATCAAGAATGTGAATTAAAATAGCATGTTTTAATAGAACAAACAGTATTTGTAAATTACACCTAGTTTTATTCCAGGGGGATGGGAGGGGATGTCATTCCTCTGTTCCTCAAAATACAGTTTTGATTGAAGAATGCAGAAAAGCCCTTATAGAAACACAAAGGGTATATATGACACTATTACTACTATTATACACATACTTTGGATGATCTCTTCATTTTCTTATCACTAGTTTTGACTACAACAGAGGGTAGGAGTGGTTCTGGTCTGCTGCCAGAACTGAGGTAGCTGGATTGTGCGTTTTTTTCATTGTAAATTGAAAACAAAAAAATTTGCCTTGTTTTTATTAGTGTAGCTGATTATTTTCACAACAATAAACTAGTCTTGTATATTTTCACACCAGTGGGGTATGTTACGCTGGGATCATGCTTTGAAACAGTGTGCAGATGTTATATCCTCTCATTAGTTTAAGTTGCTTTTGCATCTTCTCATCAGTTTAAGTTGCTTTTGCCTTTATGAGGGTGGTTCCTATCCACAGCTGAATGATAACATTTTACTCTAACCTCAAAGAGTATTACAAATACTGTCAAGGTATTTGAGGACCCCATGCTGAATTTGACTTTGCTGTAGTCTTTGGAGATACTGAGCTCTTTTTTTTTTTTTTTTTTTTTTTCTTTCTTTCTTTTCTTTTTGGCTGGGGTGGGGCAGGGGCAGCATTGAGGTCCAGTAGTCTGTGTGGAAGGGAATCACATCTATGCCCCAGCTAAATTGGGAACAATTCCAAAAACCAAATTAGTGCATTGTATTATGTGTGCCGTAAGTCTTAAGCGAGGAAAAGAAAGCCGAAAAGTTGTGTGCGCTTTTCACAAAAATGTTGGTTTGCATATTTTCCTAGAAAGTCTGTGGACCTCACAAAACCAACAGGAATGCAAATACAAGGGGAAAGTTCACTATCAGACAGGTTTGGTAAGGAATGTGGTTTTATATTTGAGAAGGAAGACTTCTCTAGGAGGTTCATTCATAGGAAGGTTCATGCAAAAATTGCCATCAGGGCCTTAGGGTCTATCCTACAGAAAGTAAGTCCCTGAGAGTCGCATCCGGGCTGTTCAGCGTATATCTCACTTTTGCAAATGTGACACTTGTGCTTGTATATATAGGAGATGACACTGAGGGACGTGTTTTAGGAACAGTAAAAATGAAACTTGCACCCTTTATAGTAAAAAGGATATGAGGTCATTTCAGTGATGCTGCTTCATGAACATTGTGTCAGTCCAGTGGCCGCTATGGAGTTGGCTGTCTGTGAGAAGTGCCATATTCTGATGTGAATAGTAGTTTCTTGAACAGCCAGTTCTTCTTCCATACCTTCAGCATCCTGATAAGCAGAAGCTCCCTTTACTTAAGGCACTAAGCTAGTGATGGGGAGGAGTGGGTCCTAAAGATCTGTAACATAGATCCTGATCCAGTAACAATTAGATTTGTAATAATCCACTTATCTTCCTTGAAAACATTATGCAGCTTTCTCATGGCAATCCCTTTGTGTAACTCATCTCCTACCCTGGATTTCAATGTCACTGCACCCCTCTCCCTTTTTTTAGACTCTTGGGAAACTAATTTCCCTTTCCTGTTCAGTAAACATGTGAATTTGAAATTCCTGAAAAGAAACAGAATATAGTTAAAGAAAGCTTCTTTCTAAATAACTGTATTATCACATTGCTGCAACCTGTTCTTGTCCTGTCTTTTGTTATACTTGCTTCTCTGTTGTCATCTGTGATTTGTCTAGAGTGGGTGAAATGATGTAATTTGTTTTTTAAAATGTTATTCATTGAAATACAGACCAGAAAACTGAAATGTAAACCTGGCCTGTTTAACTAGTTGTGTTATTCAATGTCAGATGTTGGTACTTAAATGCCTCCATTTTCATGTGAGAAAACCAGGGGTTTGTAATCTACAGTAGACTTTTGGGCACTGTATTAAAACTGAGTAAGGAAGACAGCAGATACTGAGGTGTCTGGCCAACCCAATCTAATTTTCAGCTGCTTTGTATGGTTTTTACCAAGGAAACACTTTTGTTTTTTCCTTTTCCTTCACACAGTGGATCCTTTCTAAACTGGAAGAAGTGAGAGAGAATCAGCCAAAATTGTAATGAGAGGAGGAGCACCAAGATATGAAGAACAATGAACAGCTGCCTTTCAATTCCTCTTTAACAAGCAGAGCTAATTGAGTATCTGCAACAAACGTAAACACAGGAAAGAAGGAAGATTTATGAAATCATTCATTATAGTCACAACAGTCTATGGCTATATTACAGAAATAGATGACATTAAATTAGAAAAAATATTTAGTGATCAAAAAAATTTGCCAAGTTCTGGCTTGTTGTGTTTGGGTTTTTTTAATATAAGAGTGCCAGATTTCATTTTTTATAAATGAAGTGTAAAATTAATTTGTTCTGCCATTACATTTGATACTGAAATTGAACTCTGGAATAATTCTTTCGATGCTATTCAGTGCAAATTTTTCAGTTTTGATTTGATTCTGAAAAGCAATACTTAGTATCTTAGTTTTCATATGACTTGAGGCTGTGTTGAAATTCAAGTTTATCAAAGGAAATGTTAATTTAGTAATCACTAGTCTTACAACTCAAATTCTTTAGTAGTAGGCTACTGACCAGAGATGTCTAATTTAGAAGATCACAGGAGTGGCTGCTGAGTTAACAATATTACTTTTTATAAATGAACGGACCAGGTGATGACAAATTTACAATATCACTTTTAGTGTAAACTTTTTTATATTCTACTCAAGGAAACATTGCAGCACCTCTATCAATATTCACAGAAAATACGAGTTTACAAAAACCTATAATGGGGAGAATTAATATATCTCTGCACTAAAAATATTCATTAAAGCCTATTATTTTAAATAAGTTATTAGTAGTCTTGCAACTCAAGAAGGAGTCTATGGGGTTATAAGTGTACTGTTGCATACCAAAAATCAATGCCTTGGATTACATAGTATTGTGTGCTAAGCAAGTGACCAATAAAGTAAGATTTACATTAAATAATAAATATAATATTTCACAGTTGCTTTTATCAACTTTTCTTACCCAGTGAAACTTTTTTGTTTCACACCCAGACAACAGAACTTTAATAGGGAGAGCTTGAATGTGTGTGATTCTGCTTATTTCATAGATGTGGTAGTCATAGTGTTGTTGAGTGGCAGTTGACACAAACAGTAAGGAAACAGTACAGTGTTACATGAAGGTTTCCATAAATTCCCATATCAAAGTCTTCAGAATATCTGGTACGTATAGTAAGTACCTGCTGCCAAAATATTGTTTCCAAACGATGGTTTGGAATATTTATAGCTACAGGTTATAATTCTGACATTCTGGTGATGCTTGAGATATTAAAATTGTCACATTATTGTAAAATCTAAATTACTTGCATGCTAACCTACAATTGCAGTTCTTTAATTTACTGTAAGTCTTGCCTTTGGTGTTAAGTAACAATTTAGCGGGTTACAAAATACATGTAATCTTGTAATTTTTCCCGTGAATTCTAAACTGAATCAACAGATTATAAGACAATTCCAAACTATGACAATGACTATGTTACTTTACTTGTTTGTACACCAAGCACATACCAAGAGTATTAACTCAGGTTATAATCATGCCAAACTAATACAATACCTTGCCTTTGATAAGTAGTGTTATTAGGTGCACTGAGAACCACTGTGTATCTGTAATTTGTTTTTCATCTACGCTTTTCATCTTAGGCATGATAGTTTAGTGAATAGCTTCATCATGATCTTGATTCTTGATTATGGTGTTGTCTCCTTTTCTCTCTATCCCCAGTATTTACTGAGTATCTGCAGCAACTTTCACTTCTAGTACCTCTTGCAAGTACTTTGTACATTCCCATTTGTGTAGCTTTTCCATTTACCCTCTTCTAAATATTTTCTCTTCAGAGAGCCTCTATTTCAGTTATCTCCAGTTCTTAACTTTCTTACATTTATTTTGCCACCAAACTCCTGATTCTCAAATCTCAGCTGGCTCTTCAATAATATTTGAGCAATTTAACCATTAATGTCAAGTGCAGAATTTATTTTAAAAGTACATATCTGTGGTTAAGTTCATGTTTTGGAAAACTTAATTCCCCCAAAATTGCATTTTTCCTATAGAGTATAAAATATTTTGATCTTTTGTGCTAACTAAAAGCCTTAACACAAGAACTAAACCACTGGAAGTGTTAAAAAGTCAACATGGGACCTTTCCCCCACCTCCCTCATCTCCGCTTGCAGTGACAACATGATTTTCTGTAGTTCTCTTTTTCTAATCATTAAATTGTGTCTTTTTCCTTCTTTTTTTTTTTTCCTTTCCTTACACATCCTTCATAGACTCATGAATGAATTTTGCCTTTTCTTGGCAAACACCAGTTCTCTCTGCTTTAACTATATATTAGCCTGAGGAGAAAGTTGTTCAGACCTATGCCGTTGTGTAGTTTTCTGGATTATTGCAAGCTGTTTGAGATATCCACTGCTATGCCTCATTCCTTATTGCAATGTGCATATTTTTTCAGGAATGCAGAATAGATACATTAATTTATTAAGAATACATATGCAATTAGACAAGGGGATCTCAATAAAAATAAAAATGTAGGCATTTAGGTCTGCCCACTGTGGTGTTTGAAAGTATACCATGGCCTTTACTGAAGTACTGAAGAACAACTCTTCTAGATGACTGTTACCTAAGCTTATTACCTTTGAAAAATGTCATTTGAGTGCTTAGTAGTAGTTTAATGGTTAGAATTACGTCTAAGAAATCAGTGACAAACCAAACATGGAATCAAAGATGCCAGACACATTACTAAAACGTTTGTAAGTCTTAACTGTTTGCACCTCTTTTTGTTCAGCTGCATGGAATGGCTGTTTTTGTTTCCGAACTCTTCCCCCTTCCTTACCTCTTCGCCTTGAATAAAATGAAACTGAATGTTACTGGACTGAAATCTGATTATTACTTGTTTTATTTATATACTGCTTTAATTAACAGGTAATACCATTAACCAGAATTTCATAGGTAGAAATTGAGAAATAAATCAAATCCTGACTCTGAGAACACACGGTCAAGCTTATGTTGCAGCCATCTCAGTGAAAGCAGAATACCGACTTTAGTCTTTACCTTTGGTTTATTATATGGGCAAGTTAATAACTGGATTAACATGTGTAAGCTCCCTTTAAAGTATTTTTTTTTTCTGTTGCCACATTGAAAAAGCATAGATGATGTTTCCAGATAAGAGGTTCTTACAAAATCCATTTTTTTCCAAAAAAAAAAAGTCCGTACACATGCCATTAGCTATTTATTATCTTTCACGCTTCACAAAATACACTCGCGTATCAAACCACTGAAGTCTTTTGTTCCTTTGGAGTGAGTTTTAGCCATCTATCTGCAAATAAGAAATACTACACACTAGTCAACAACAGGTTAATATTACTGTGTAATGGTAGTTTAAACACTTACAGCATAGTCTTGAATTTGAACTACAGACCCTGAGTTTCCTGATTATTCTGCTGATATAAAACAGTTTTAATAAATACATCACATGCCTTAAGTCTTGTGGCCTGTTTGTAAATAGCTCTGTATCTTCCATATGATACTTAAATACATGTTTATATATTTGATTTGTGTATTTTTTCTGATACTCTTATTAGCTTCAAGAATGAGAATATTCCACAAAACTATTCAGAAGATTTCCCCCCACCCCCATTCTTGCACCTTTCACATTTGAATTCCAGAAGAGAACCACTGAAAGGCTGCGTTGCTTGGAATCATGGGGGTGTTGTGCAAGGCAAGGGTGCGCGCTGTTTCTTTAGCTAATCATACCGTTCGGTTCACTCTCCATCTGCAGTGACTGATCTTTACTGAAGACAAGCAAAAACCATGAACAGGCGATACCAATGAAACATTTACCTCCCAGGAACTTAGGAACTTTAGCCACCTATATACTTAAGAGTTAATTAGCAAGGGCTTTTTATTTCCTTGTGTTGATCAATTTATTTGTAAAATCTGCCAAGGAGGGGTCTCAGGTTCTATGCTTGAATGTGTTACTAAAACCAGACCAGGCAAGAAGCTGCCTGTCTTGCTATTGTGTGCAGATTATCATGGAAATTATCTCAATATTGTGGAAGGTTGAGGGGAGCAGGAGGTTCTGATTTTTTTAGAAGAATTGAGACTGTGTATTTCAAAAGAACAAGGTTGTTAAGTGTGGGAACTGTTGGTGAAAAATACTGCTAGTATGATTGTGTATTTGTAAATTGTCTCAGGTACAATGCAAAGTGTTTCAGACTAGATTTGTTTTTCACGTGTATCGGAATACTTGTTTCATTATGCAGATTGGAATTTTACTGAGCATTTCACATTTTCATACAGAGAAACACTGGTGTTTATCGTTTTCTCTTGAAATACAAATTGTCAGCTTGGTTATGCAAATCTTGAATGCTTTAGGCTTTTCTGTCTAAAACTGAACAAATAGGCACCTTTTTTCGTGCCTGTAAGACTGTTACTCAGTCTAGATTTGGTTGTTATTATTCATACGGGTGGATTAATTAGCAGTTTTCTGGCCAGTATATGCAATTACATATATGCATCACCTAGGAGCCTGAGCTTTGTTGTTTAATCTAAAAAATGCAACCATAATCTTGGTCACAATTTTTGCTTTTGTGGCTGCCAAGTGGATCTAAGGGTCTAAAGTTCCACTCACAGCAGATACAGGATTTCTATGAAAAGGCTCTAATTGTTTTCAGGGCAAATCTGGAACAAGAATTACAAGAATATTCTTGTAATATTTACTTCAAGGGAGGAGTAAACTGGCCAAGTCTTTTCCTACAAGGAGTAAAAGAATGTCCACATTAGTTTTTATTAACTTACCATCTCTGTATCACTACATCTAAGGCTGAAACGAATGTGTCTGCTGGAGCAGGCATGATGAGGTAGGACACTAAAAGGAAGAAAAGCTGAATTCTCTTTTTGCTCAATGTCTCCCAGTTTTTGTCTTTGTGGGTTTTAATTCCTTGTTGCATCAAGCAGATCAAGAGCAATGTGCAGACCTGTCTTGATAACTGCCCTTGTGAATGTTTTTACATGTTGGTTTTGAAGTGTGAGAAAAGCACTACTGTACTGGTGGTCCTATGAAATGGTGACTGTGTTATAATCTGCAAGGCTTGTACTCCAGCAAAGCCAGGCTCCCAAATTCATGGTGTCAATGTGCTTTTCATAGACAGCAAATTGACTCAATATATGAAACATCTAAGAAGTTCCTAGGGGTTCAGAACTGGATGAAGCAGTTCACACGCTTGGGCACTTCATATGCTTTTCTCCATCAAATCTGCTGCCCTAGAAGAAGTATTTTTGTTGTCTTTTCATGTGACTGGAAGTTCTTAAGTAATGTAAAACTCTCATATCTACAGATTTTATGACAAGAAATGCTTTTGAATTATTTTTTGAGCAACAGTGTTTAGGACAGCAGGTTTGAGGACTTGTCATGACGTCAGTACTTCTGAGGGGGCTGTAGATGATGTGTCGGGGACATGGATGACACACATTATTCCATGCTTTCTGTCACTGTCCCTTGGCGGCTGTTTGTTCAGCAAGTGGCACTGTGCCCTGGACCTCATCCCAGGGTGTGCTGCACTGTTCCCTCCATGGTCATTACTGCTATTCACTAGATACAAGTATAGGTCAGTATCCTTCTCTCACAGAAAGAAGTTCAAGCAGTTCAGAACAGGTTTCTGCTGCTTGTCCCAACACAAAAGAAAGAACAAATGAATCAGATGTTACAGGCTGTTTCTGCCTTAGCAACCAGAACTGGTTCTGGGCGTACTTTACCTTTTCTGTGCTGCTGGACAAAAGGGAATGGTGCTGTTTAGTATGTGAAACAGTAATCGATTTTTATGGGCAGCGAAAGGTCGGGGTGTGCTTTTCACAGGACTGAACTGCAAGAGCTCTCAACCTGGCTGGATACACAGCAGCACTACACGAGCTGAAAATCAATGTAACTTATTTTGAGCTGCACAGAAATTGCTGTTTTATGCCAGTAGTGAAAACTATTGCTATAATATTTCTTCTTGGAAAACATGAAATGTAATATATTTAAATACAGTAGAACCTCAGCACATCCTTTGGGCTGAATTACTGTTAATAACAGGCTGTTCTACTAAAACACCCTCCTTACCAGCGTTGCTGATAAAGTATCAGTGATTATCAGGAATTTTGCACAGGTAGGAAATGTTTTCAAGATTGCCCTAATGTCTTTATTATTTTGTCTGAGAATTTTTGACCCAGTGAAGGAGAATTGACTAGCTGTTAGTGGTGCTGCCAGCTTTAGTGGAGAAGTTTGTAGCTGGGCAGGGAGTGGAGGAGATGGGAAAATGTCTGGAAATCTTGTAGTAGAGAGGCTTTACTGTTCTCTAATCCATGCAAAACTACCCATAAAGCCCAACAACAGTAAAACGTAAAGTGCAAAAAGCAAGTTACATTAGTGACTTGGAGGAATTTAAGGCCTAGTTTATCACAGGCACCTGTGGCACCGAATGCTGAGAATCTTCGCTAAATGCCTTGCTGTTTGAGGAAGGGTTTTCCTTTTCAGAAAAGAGTAAGTTCCATGGACTGCCCACAAGATCTTAGTCTGTCATTCCTTAACTCTGAAAGATATTTTATTATTGTAAGGCATTTGAACAAAAAGGCAAGGATCACCAATAATTAAGCTTTCATAATGATTTCCTAGAACATTAAAGGGTTTTGCCTATCGAGGCTACTGACAGATGCTTCTAAAAAGTGTAATAGGTTCCAACTGCATTGCTTGGAGCAAGAATATAAATGTCTAGCACCCTAAAGTAATGCTAGCATTTAATTTTTAAGGTATCACTGTTTGAAATTTTATAACCTATGATTGTAAATGCTAAATAATAACAAAAAAGGGGGGGGGGCAGAAAAATACTGGCTGGACAGCAATGTAGTTATATGCATTCTTCTAAATATAGGTAATTCTTACAGCTGTCGAGAGATAATGCACAGACAAAACCAATATGGGACACAGGAACACAATATTTTAAATGTATAGCTTAAAAAGTAAACTTTGAAACTCATTCTTTGAAGTTCTGTTAATCCATACTTCTTCAGTAAATATAAATCCTCCTCCCATTTCTGTAAATGGTATTTAAAAAGACACCTTTTTTTTTTAGTCAAGATAGGTTATGCTGTGAGTAAGCCACTCTTTGTGACTGCAGCCATGTTTTTTTCTTTAAATCAGGTTGGACTTCTTCAGGTTTGATTGCAGGATTGTGTCCTTGATAGCTGTGAAGATGAAATGAGTATTTTCTGTGTCTGTGGCACAAGTGAAGTGGGAACAGATTACTTTCTCATCTGGATTCTGATCCCGATACAGCTTCAGAATGAACTCTTTGGCAGCTTTGACATCTTGTTTGGGTCCTAGTCAAAATCACAATTAGCGGCTTTGAACAGTTAAAAGCTATGTGTCAAGGAAGAAACATATGGACAGTATATTAACAGGCTAATTTCAAATTGAAATGTCAAATTTCCATAAAGGCATACTCCCTTGTTGGCATTTTCTCATTCATGTGTTAGTGGAGTAAAACCTGTTACAACACTGCTTTCTAAAATATGTGGAGTATGCTGTTTTCAATAGAAAACTTTACAGGTCAAAGTAACTTCTTATAAAAACCTACATGACTGAAGTTAGCCAGCATACATATGAATAGTCTGGTAGATTATTGTAGTACGTCAAAGACCATGAAAGAAAGTAATTTTTCTAAAACAGACTAAATGGGATTCTCTGGCCAAGAGAGGGACATGTTTTTGAAGCTATTAAATCATTGTTACTCTTTTCATTATTAATTGTAAGATTCAATGTGGTACATGTCTTGCAGAATATAATACTGTATTAAGTAATGGAATACATCTGTGATTATTTTCATAATTCTTTTATGACTTCTAAGTATCAGTAAATGTTAAAAAAGTTGTTCAGGCTGCTTTTTAACTTTGTGCTTTTATATCAATAACAAGTTATAATAATGAATGCAATACTATATTAGGGGTTTTTACTATATAAAGACTTGGATTAATAGCTGTATTCCCCAAGTTCCCCCCATCTTGTCTCTTGAGACTGGAGATGAAAAGGGTGCTTCTTCTCATAAATAAATAGCTATAGTAACAGAATGGCTGTAAGAAATCTCTTCAGACTCTGTCTACAATGGTCCAGAAAGAAAAAAAGTTCCAGTAAAGCTATGTTTGTGTTTTAAAGGATAGAGAAGCATAGATACCAAATATATTGCATAATTCTACTTTCTGTGTTCAATTTCATGAGGAAAAACTAAATGGTTTAAAAAATTACGAAGCATTGTGAAGGATAGTGTGGAATAAATGCTTACTGGTGTATTCTGGGAAGTACCTAATTAGATGGGAATACATTATTTTCTCTTCTATAATATCTTTTTTACTTAAAAACAGGAAGACTGAAGTATTCAGAAACCAGGGATATGTAATGATAGTTTTAAATAAGGCCTTCCTTTCTTCCATTTGAATCTACAAGAACAAAAATTAATACGAAGTTACACTTTCTAGACAGTAGTCTAGTAGATACATATTATAGATTAGTAGATACAAATCATATCAGCCAGAAATCATAAAGTTGTTTTTGGAAAGCTTTTTAAAATTACTACTTTTATTAAGTGCAATTGCAATGCATGGGTTGATCATTACTCTTCATGTTGTATATCCTTTTATTCGCTGGGTTTTGGATCACTGCTCTGAATTGCATGATGGCATATGAAGTCAAGGTAAGCCTTAATAATAGAAATTATTCGAATTCTTGTATGAGCTAGTGACCAGCCATGAACTGCTGCTCTATAAAAGTCTCTTCTGACCTCACAGTGAAAGCTGAAGCTGGGTGAATCAGGTTAAATATCTGATATTAACATACCACAACATGGCTCAAGGACATGAGCGTATGTACTTATCTATACTAGTAATAAAGTCTGACCGTTTGAAAAGAGATCCAAGGAACACTGCATTCAGAGATTGCTGTTTGGAATTCCTGGGGCTAAGCTTGTGACAGCAGTTTGTTATTTATTTCCTAATGTCCAAAATGAGCATAACAAAATGTTGACGATAGTGAAAGGAAAGAGAAAATTACAGTTATCCAAGTTGTTCATGAGTTGAAAAATGACAAGAAACTTTGAAAAACTCTATCTCAGCTACAATGGATGTTGTGACACCAGCAAGTGAAGCAGGGTATGCTTTTCACAGTTCAAACAGATCTTGAGAAAATGATCTCTAAGGGCTTTTTAAAGTTCAAATGGTATTACGTGTTTCTGAAGGACATTTGAAGGAATTCTTGTACTGCAGGATATAAAGCAACCACTACCAAAAGTAATGCTGTTCCACTAGTATGCTTTTCCCTAATTACCTACTGTTTTCTTTTTTTGCTTCCTTTTCTACAACATCCGGCTACTGCTGATGGCACTGTAGAGCAGACGGGAGAACTCATCTTACATTTTTCTAGCCTTGGAAAGGAGGTAAATTTTAAGTTCTTTACGTTTTAATTTTTTCTTAATTAATGCACAGGTTAATTCTGAAACATCAGAGACTTAAAAACCCAAAGAAACAAAAAACCTAATTACAGGGGACTGACAAGTTTTACTTGCTTAGAGATACTGCTGATACTCAAATTCTCAGACAAATTGACACGGCTTAAGCGATTTAAATCACTTTATGTTTTGTTTTTTAAGGCAGAGGTGACTTTTACAGACAGGCTGTTAATTTAATGCAACATTGGGACTGCTTGATCAACTTAATGTAATTCTAGTATTTGCACATGCTTTTATGAAGACATGAATGCTGTTCGAAAAGCACACATTTTTTTGCGTACCTTATACGCCCTCCCTCTACCTTATTGTCACATTCTGCCAAGACGATCATATTCATTTTATGCAACTAAAAATGATGGAAGTAACACTGTCAAAACAATTGATCCACTTCCTTCTTTCTGACCTTTGGCCACCTACATCCACCATACTGTTAAACAGAAATGCAGGCAACATATTAGTCGTGTTTGTAAGATACTTTAGGCATATCCAAAGGTCTTATAATTAGGTTGCCTACCTGAGATAAGCTTGAACTGTGAAAAGGATATTGTAACGTGCTATGTTCTGTTTAATATTTAAGCTTGATTCACTTGCTGTAGTGCTACAGCTTTCACTGCTCGTTAGCGTGGTGTGGGTTAATCCCGGTGGGCAGCTAAGTACAACACAGCTGCTTGCTCACAACCCCCCCACACACAGTGGGTGGACAAGGGAGAGGCAAGGAAGAGCAAAAGCAAGAAAACTTGGGGGTCAAGATTAAAAAAATACTAATTGTTTGTAAGTGGAAGATGAGATAAAACAAGTGATGCAAAACATCCCATGGGTAGACTGATGCACAGCCAGTTCCTGAGAAAAAGATGGCCGACTTCCCTAAAGCCCCCTATTTTTACTTTTGCCACTAAGCATGGCATTATATGGCATGAAATATGTCTTCGGTTAGTTCAGGTCATCTGCCCAGCTGTGGCCCCCCTCCCAACCTCTTGTGCAGAGAAACAGATGAGGCATTGGCACTGTGCAAATACTGTTCAGCAAAAGCTACAACACTGGTATGTTAATCAGTACTGTTTTGGTTACAAATCTAAAACACAACACTATCAGCTGCTATGAAGAAAATTAGCTTCATCTATATTAGCCAGGTCCAGGACAAGTGCGTAAGCCAACTGAGTCACAATAACAAAATATATGACTCTCTTCTTCTTTTTTTTTTTTTTTTTTTTTTTCTCTGGCCTGGTAGAATTTTTAGCAAAGGCAGATGTGAACATACTAAATTTTGTTTCCCCAACAAAATCCAAAATCTCCCTTGCCCACCACCCCCAAAAGACCCCCATGAAGTCATATCTTGCCACTCAAAAATATAAAAATGCTTACAAATATATTAGTTCTACAGCAGATTCCTATGTGTTTGCAGACAGTTAAGTCCCTCACATTTTATCCAGGTCAAAGTGTTCCTTAGAACATTCCATTTTCCAGGAAAAAACAACCAACCAACAAAAATCACAGTTAGGGTGGTTTGACTGTGTGTTATCACAGTGGATTCTAGTTCTGTGTTGTAACTGCAGGCAGGTGTTCATGATGAAATGGATGGTTTGGTGGAAGAACATCTACAATTATGCTAGCGTGAATTCTGCAATTTTGAAAATTTTTTTTATAAAGCTTTCCTTTAGAAATTCAGTAACCCCGTCTGTTGCAATAGCTTGTCTAGTAGCTGGTAAGGTAATTTTAAGATGTTTCTGAGACTTCTTTTCAACTTTATGAGTACATTTGTTCCTCTCAATTTCAATGAACTTTTTTTTTTTTTAATATTATATGGCAGGAAGAACAGAAGTGTCTACTACCATGAGCCTCCACTTCCCCGCTGCCCCCCCTCCTTCCCTCAGTGTATCCAGCTCCCTTCCCTGGCTTTAGCTAACTGAAAGTTGTAAACTCATCCGATGGCTTCAACACATCTATGAGGGTCCTTTCTTCCAAACAGTTACAGTCAGGAGCCAGAAACTGTTGGCTCTAAATGGGATTAAACTACATTCTGATATGAGCACTCATGTTACTACGAATGCTTTGCCTCTGCATAGCCTCATCCAAGGCTTTTAATTAAATCAATTAATTAATTAATTTAAAGTTCAGAATACATAGTAATCGGGTTGCTTGAATTGAACAGCTTTTTTTGTGTAATCTACATTTCAAAAGAAATATATTGTCACAGCACTCAAGTTACTGTATTAAATTTGGAGCCCTTTTACAGTGGTGTCCTGGTTTCCGTTCCTTTTTCCAGTTCTCCTTCCCATCCCACTGGGGCATGGAGCAGGGAGTGAGCAGGTAGCTGCGTGGTACTTAGTTGCTGGCTGGGGTTAAACCACAACAGGCTGGAAACACATACAACACTCATTGAATGCAAAAGCTTAAAGGACGTTAGAAGCAAAATTGCAGCAACTACTTTAGTAATTGTATACTGAAGCATTTGACAGGCACCCTTACTTAAATACATCTTCTAAATCAGAAAGATACTTGATAATTCCTGTAGTTGGCATTTGGACGCTAAGAATATCTTGCTGAGTTGGCAGAAATGATGGCATAGCAATATGATCAAGGTCAATAAGTTTACTGAAATGTTAAATATACAACAGAAAAAAGATGAATGCACTATTATGAATTAATCACACAGATTCAAGTCCAAAGTACTAACCAGCAATCAAATAAGTGTTCCCAGAAAAGCAGTTGAACAGTTGAGCATGGCCTTAGCGCAATTTCTGCTGGCATGAAACAATAAAACCCTTTAACTGAGACCTGCGTGTACGTTTCAGACAGAATACTATAGTCAAAAGAGATGATACCTGAATGTTCTATAGACAATCAGCCCACATTCAAAGTTATTAATTTTATTTAATCTCTGCTATTACCCAAAATCAACACAATTAAGATCTGAACACAAATATAAGTATCAGTCCTAGTCATAATGTTTACCGACAGTACTCTATCCCCTGCCACTTCATCTGCAATGCTAATATTGCACAAAAATGTGAAAGGTTGCTTGACAGAATTCAGAAAAGTGATGGAAAGCACTGCAAATATGAATGCTTCAAATTTGTATATTTTTCATATAACAGATTATGCCTTTAGTCTCTCATCTGCCCAGGCAGTGATTCTTAACTTTACCCTCCTTAGTTTCACGAGACTCTTGTGCTTTTCATGGCTGGGATTAAATTCTAGGGTGACAATCCTGTGCCTCGATGAATGAACGTGAGCAAGAGCAAGACACAGATACCTGGTATTTCTCCCTGCAATCTGTCTTCCCACCGCTAGGAGGCACCATTAGATCAGCCAAAATCCTAACAAGACGTCATAAAAAGTGTAGTGTCTTCGAAATCATATAGCATGGTGGTAGCACAAAACCTTTCTTCATTTAAACGCTATTTCTTCCTTTTCCTTTGGTGGAAGAGGGAGGGTGTCGATGTATTCTCCTCTTGCTGCACAAACATCACAATGCAAAACACAAAATGCACAAACATTTGGGCTCCAAAATCAAAGATACTCACACAATGTATCACTTATTCAGAAAAGATTTTTTTAAGAATAAGAAAACTCCTTCTTTGCAGCAATATAAAAAATCTTTACTGAGATCTCAATTTTAATTAATAGGAAAATTTAATAAAATTTAAAATAAAACTGATTTTCAGTTGTGGCTGATCTCTTAGAAAACAAAGCTACATTAAGTGGCATCCCTCTTCTCCAATGTAGGCTTATTTAAGAGCAAGGCAGACAAGCATCTGTCAAGAATGGTAACACCTAACACACAGGAACAGGTTGCCTAGGTGTAGCAATTCTAAGTTAAAATTTACCATAAATGCCTAATCTACATGTTCCTTGCTGAAATTTAACCCTGTTACTTCCTTAGCAGAAACAATGTAAATTTCCTGTTCTCATGAAACAATCATTTTCTCACAACTAAATTCTTTGAAAATGGGAGGAAAGACTTATTTTCACTCCTATTTATATCCTAAACTTTTAATGTAACTGAACAGTCTGCCCTGACCGCTTGTTGTCAATGTGTTTTGTAGAGTTTATTTTCATTATTTCCCCCAAGGGAAACTCAGTTATGTACCAGCTGTATTGACCTCAGAACTGGGAGGAATGATGGTTCTAGTATATTCAGAAAGCCTAAAATTGGTTTATTTCATCACTGCAGCTCAAAATTTGTTGTATACCAACAGGCCAACAGAGACATGGGTATAACTACATATATACGTATAAATACAGTCAGAATGAAACTATGTCTTTGTTAAGAGCCAGCAGTGTGCCCAGGTGGCCAAGGCGGCCAGCAGCACCCTGGCTGGTACCAGACACAGTGTGGCCAGCAGGGCCAGGGCAGCGATGGTCCCCCTGTCCTGGGCACTGGTGAGGCCGCACCTCGAACGCTGTGTTCAGGTTTGGGCCCCTCGCTGCAAGAGGGACGCTGAGGTGCTGCAGCGTGGCCAGAGCGGGCAGCGAGGCTGGTGCAGGGTCTGGAGCACAAGTCTGACGGGGAGCGGCTGAGGGAACTGGGGTGGTTTAGCCTGGAGAAAAGGGAGGCTCAGGAGGGACCTTATTGGTCTCCACAGCTACCTGAGGGAAGGCTGCAGTGAGGTGGGCATCAGTCACTTTTCCCACTTATCAGGTGACAAGTGATAGGACAAGAGGAAATGGCCTCAAGCTGTGCTGGTGGATGTTTAGATGGGGTATTAGGAAGAGATTCTTCACCAAAACTGGAGCAGGCTGCCCCCGCGCTTTCTGTGGTTGAGTCACCATCCCTGGAAGTATTTAAAAGATGGGTAGGCATTGCACTTAGGGACACGGTTTAGTGATGGACTTGGCAGTCCTGGGTTAACATTGTACTCAATGGTCTTAAGGGTCTTTTCCAACCTAGATGATATATGATTAACTGCATTAAGTCTGGCTTGTTCTTGTACTACACAGTGTACTTACTACTTAGCAGAGTCTGAGAGCTGGTACTCCCTCTGTCTATTCACAGCATTCTTAAATTTCTGGTTCTTCCCAGAGCTTCTTGATTGCTTCAACCTGTTTTCTTTCCAGCACTGTCACTTTATCCAGTTCCACTTCTTCGATCATCTAAGCACTCTCCTAATTAATTAAATGATTACACTATTGTGAGAAAGGATTGCTGTTGGCATGCAATATACACTCTCCCTTTCTTTATCATACTAATCCCAATGAGACTAAGCATCAGAAAGGAACCTAGGACAAAATAAGCAGTTTCAATCCTTGAATGCATTTAATTTTTCAAGTCAAATGACTGCTACTGAATGTTTTAACGAAGTTCATCTTGCTTGCTGTCATTCAGGTGTGATTCTGCTATTTAAAAGGGGACCATGACAAAGGTCAGAAGATGCTTTAAACCTACTATTTTTAAACTCACTGAATTTTAATACCTATTTATCATAATGGTAGCATTTCTAAAATTCTAGATACTTTAGTACAGATACTTTTGGTTTGTTCATTGGTTTGGCTTGTTTAAGGACAAACCAGAGGCTTACCTAGCATAAACATTCATCAAGCAGGCATCAAATGACTACAAGCCATCTTTTCTTTAGTGCCCTCATTAAAAAACCTCAGTGAGATACAGCCAAGGTACTACTCTATGGAAGGAAGTAATTTTCTTTGCTCTCTGCTGTTAAGAGGTATTGCAAAGATAATATAAGTTTTACTTCTAAGGAATACAAAAGAACCTACTGTTCTGCTGCAAGTGGTGCAGCTGATTCACTCCAGGGAAGGGATGCCATCCAGAGGGACTGTGACAGGCTTGAAGAGTGGGCCCATGCAAACCCCATGAAGTTCAACAAGGCCAAGTGCAAGATCCAGTACCCGGGTCGGGGCAGTCCCTGACACCAGTGCAGACTGGGAGATGAAGGGATTGACAGCAGTCCTGCAGAGAAGGGCTTGGGGGTAATGGTGGATGAAAAATTAGTCAAGACCCAGCAATGCCCACTTGCAGCCCAGAAAGCCAACTGTACCCTGAGCTGCATAAAAGGAAGCGTGGCAGCAGGTTGAAGGAGGGGATTCTGCCCCTTTGCTCTCATCAAGACCCCACCTGGAGTACTGCTGCCAGCTCTGGGCTCCCCAGTACAAGGCAGGCATGGACCTGTTGGAGCAGGTCCTGAGGAGGGCCACAAAAGTGGTCAGTGGCTGGAACACCTCTCCTATTAAGAAAAGCTGAGAGAGTTGGAGTTGCTCAGCCTGGAGGAGAGAAGGCTCTGGAGCGACCTGTTGTGGCCTGTCAATAATTACAACTGGCTTATCAGAAAGACAGAGAAAGACTTTTTAGCTGGGCCGGTAGTGAAAGGACAAGCTGCAGTGATTTTAAACTGAAAGTGGGTAGATTTAGCTTGGACATAAGAGAGTAATTTTTTGTGGTGAGTGTGGTGAGACACTGGAACAGTGTGCCCAGAGAAGCTGTGGATGCCCCATCCCTGGAAGGTTTGAATGTCAAGTTCAATGGTGTTTTGAGCAACCTGACCCAATGAAAGATGTCCCTCCCCATGGCAGGGGAGTTAGTTGAACTAGCTGATCTTTAAAGGTCCCTTCCAACCCAAACCATTCTATGACTGGAAATGTTCTCTTCCGCAACTGTTCAACCGAGTATATACTGGTATGTCTTAATACATTTAGCAGTCTGGAAAAGTATTGTTTTATCATGTGTTTAATATTGAAATAAATCAACTTATTTAGTGTTGGGAATAAATCAGATTTGTTACTGTGAATTTACTTTGCTAACACAATTTCCAGTATATTGCTAGCTATCTAGATTTTTAACTTACATCTTCTTTTAAAATGAAATAAGGTTTCTTCCTGACCTCATTTAAACCTGGGAGAGTCACAAATAGTAAAGCCACATACAGATCTGGTTTGGATCTGGGGCAGTGAATTCTTGGCTATAAACTGGAAAATCTGAATACCGATAGACCTGTTAACCTACTAATTCAAAATGAGATAAAGATCAGTCAGAAAACAGGACTTTTGTAGTTATGGGGTCTTTAAGTTATCATGGGCAACTGCAAAACTATATGACATGGAGCCTAATGTCTCAAGGGCAATTTCTCCTTGCTCAGATCTAATTACTTTTAAATATTGTAAGTCTTCAAAATATTGTGAATATACTACTCTTTCAATTTTCAAATTCAAAAACTTCAATGCAGTCATAATGCCTGGGCAAATTCTCCATTATTGGAATTATTTTTGATTTTACAGGTATTGTTACACAAAACCAAATGCCAAGTCTTCTAATTTTTATTAGAACAGATTTTTTAAAACAGCAGCTAAAATTTAAACATAACTTTTATGATTATCGCTACACTGTAAATTGTTAATCAATATAATACAGTTTAAACATTCCTGTTTCTTAGTGTTTCTTGTAGATTCTTTACAAATATAATGTAATCCATATTGGTTTTTTACTTTAATTTTACACAATATAACTATGTTAGCAAGACAGGTAATATTGTCTATTGAATAAAGTTTTCTGTTCTGTAACTATTACATCAAATGTTCATGTTGATCTAGAATAATGTAGGAAGAGCTTTACCTGCAATTTATACTTTATATAGGCACTGTATATGAGGCAACAGATTAGAGACCCTGTATCCTGTCGCCATATTTTCAACCTTATCTGATGAACGACATGCAGAATAGTCTGGATTATGAGTAAATCTTCCTTCAGTTCACTAAAGTCACAGAAGGTATATCCTTTTCTAGAGAAAAGAAAGAGCACTGACGTGGAAATACCCATCTCAGCATTTTGACTGGGGTTGCCTTGGGCTTTATTCCATGCTAAAACTTTGCATGTGTCTAAGTAGTTGTAGCTGCAAAACCAATTTTGATACCAGGTCCTTGTGAAAAGAAGTACTTTGTAAGTGTCTACATTGCAAACCTCAGTCTCCTAATGCAGCCAAGTGCCATGTGACATCAGGAAAAATCCTTTTTGTGAAAATAAAATTCAGATTAATATTTCATTTCAGAGTTCAACGCCGACAGCTAGTCTCATGCTTGTAATTCAAAGAAAAAAAATATCCTATGATGAAGTGAAAGGTTAGTTAAAGCCAAGTGAATTTACTATTGTTCCATGGGCATGTCTTCCTCATCCTCAGTGAACAGTCATGTTACTAATAAAAAATACTTTGGGTATGAATTATGGGTGGATAATATGACATGAAAGTAAGAGGGAAAATTTCATTTTTAAAATGAGTAATGCATAATCTTATGAGACACTGTGCAACAATCCAGCCAGGATGTGACAGAAAAGGGGATTAAACTTGAAACACACTCTAAAGTGTCCTTAGCAGCAGTAGAAAGTGCTTTCAACTGGGCAGCAGGAGAGTATTTTTCATACTGGGGAATATCAGCATTTTAGCTAAAAGACAGGTGTCATGGGGTTTTGCTTGAGTGTGTGTGTATATGCATGTGAGCATATATATATATATATATATAATCATAAGTAACAACCAGAGCAATCCCATCTATTTCAGCCTCTGACTACTTGAATTTGACTACTTGAATTGACTACTCTGACTACTCTACTACTTGCTATGTTTGAAGTAAATGGTTCTTCTACAAAATTGTGTTGACATGATAAAACATATCAGTGTAAAACAGGAATATGATTGGAAATTGTTTGTTTTGCACCTAGTTTTGAGCAATACTGATTGTCAAACATTAAAACTAGTTATAGCTTAATTGCAGATATTCTGTATTGTATTCATGGTCAACACAAATATAAATTGCAAATGAAGTGAAAATTTGCAAGCCATGGCAAAATAAAGTAAGTCTTTCTATACACAGCTCTTCCAGTATATAATAAAAACCAGTTCTGTTAATCAGGACTTTCTTTTTAAAAAACAGCTGTTGTATCTAACCCACTGAAGGATTTTTGCTGATCATTGCAAATAAGTGGCCTTTAAATCTGTCACAAACTGTGAAATCTAAATAAATTTTCTAACCAGCTATGGCTCTTTAAGCTAGTTTGACATTTGTTAAAATGCTTAAATGTACTTTTTTTTCTTCTGGTTAAACACTACAAAGGGTAACAATGATGTAAGATGCCCTGCAAGGCTCACAGAGCTCTTATTATTTTGCTTTGGAATTTCACCACTTGAATTCTAGAAAAGGGTTATTAAATCCTGTCAGCATTTAGTACTAATACAAGTTTACATTTCAACAAATACCTTTTGGCATTGACAACATCATACCATGAAAGCAGTTTAAATATCATGATTTATAATGGGATTTTGGCAAGAAGTGGACCTCTGTTTCAAGTGGACAGGGTCATATTCTAAAACCTTCCTCTGCAACTTGGAAGAACACAAGAAATTTAGTTTTCAGTTCCCTGAAAGCAAGAGTGGAATTTCACAGAATTCTCATCACTAAGAAGTTAGCCCAAGAGACGTGATACATGAACAGTAGGTACTTTTCAGAAAGAACAGAAAGGGCTCACTAACATTGGAAAAAACCAAAACAGAACAAATCCAGAATCATTACAGATGAAATCAAAGAACAAAGAAGGGAAATGCAAAACAGTACAAGCTTATGTCAACATCAGTCTGCATAAATGTTTTTTAATGAAATACAATCACAAATGAGTTTCAGCATTGATTTTTAATTAAAATGTGTACCACATTATGCTCTTTCTAAACACAGTACAAACAGGAACAGCAAAAGTTACATTAAAAGTGCTATAACATTTTTTATATTCAAAATCCCTATTCAGAAGTTACCTTACTTCGGGCTGATTTTTTTTAAGTAGACCTCTGCTTCTTGATGACATGTTACAGGTAAAGAAAAGAATACAGATGATAAAATAAGGGTGAGTAATTTTGAATCCAATAGAAATAAAAGAATATAATTGCTTCATTAAAAAATCCCAACAAGTCACTCCACAAATCAAAACTAACAAACAAACTTTACAATCCTGGAAAGAAAACTGATCAAGTGTAACAAAGACTGTGACAAAATTGTTTGGCAAACACATTCAAAACCTATACCTAAGCTGTCTAGAATATTAAAAATCTATTGGTGTCTTAAAAAGCTATTATATTATTCTCCACTGGAAGTCAAACAATTTAGCAATTAAAGGGCAACAGATGGTGTATAGCAGGCAACGCTTAAAGGTTCAATTGTTAATCTGATATCATCAAAAAGATAGACTAAAAAGAAACAAAATTCTCAGGAGGGGTCTTGAATATGCCTTTTTCACTTCACACAGTAATACCACTGTGTAAAAGCATCTTTCTCATCTTTTGTGAAGGTGCCAAGAAACATGCACAAATGCCAGCTGAAATAGTATAATATTAAATACAACTTGTAGTAAGAACAAATCTTTGCCAGACAACAAATGGACAACACCACAAGAGACAACTGTCATTTTTTTAGATATATGAATACATTTTATCTCCAGCTGTTACATGCAATGCATAGAACCGATTAGAAAATCTGGACTTTATACATCCAGTGGAAAAAAAATATTTGATGTGATACCTTACAGCTCGGTCCTATTTCTTAGGACACTAAATGTTAAATAGAATCCAAAAATACCTCTATAGGTTATTTTATGAAGCACTTTGTATTTATGAGGCCTGAATTTATATCCATATTTCTTTCTTATCCATAACCTAGTCTGTTTTGGAGCAGTAACTACCAACAGTGTTTCCTAAAGTCCCAGTGGTAAAGACAGGAATTACTCATTTTAAAAGTGCTGTAAGAGCTAATGAACCTCCTATTTTTCTAAGCATTTATATTTATGGTCTTTGCACTTGTCTTTCACACTGCAGGTCCTTCCTGATTTGGCTGGACAAAACAAAATGCAAAATGCTCCAGTAAAAGTCATACCTGGAAACTACAGCAGGTTCTTCACTGCAGAGGATCACAGGAAGGGACACAAGTGGTGTTCAGTATTGGGAGGTTAGAAGAAGAGCCAGTTAAGGGTGTATACCAATTCAGAAAGATCTTGTTAGCTACAGCAGGAGTTTGAGTTTTCATACTATGTGAACAGGAAGTTTGTGTCTTTCAACACATTTTACACCTTTAACCATTTTTACATTTACATTGCCACTGTAATACAGATTGTATCTCACTATAGAAATATGCAGTTACATACTTGCCTCTTTTTCATACTGTTGTTAGGCCCAGAAACTGAACTTGGGCAGAATAACGTAATACATTTTGGAAATCATTGTGTTTTACTAAAACCATGTTTGCATTCATTTTCATCTCATTTTTTTGAAACTGACCCATCAGCTAATTTGACATAATTAATAGGGTGTGTTGGTTTCTAAAGAAAGAGAAGGGGAGAAGAAAACCCACAAAACACTTAAGATTTTATAAATCACTACAATGGGGATAGGAAGCTTCTAACCTCAGGCCTTAGATGATTTAGTAGAAGCTACTGATTATGAAGTAATATTCTAAGTTTTACTGCGAGTTATGTAAATTTCAATTCTGCTGGCTTGTTGTTGCTGTTGTTGAAAATAACTTGATTTGGAACCAAATGCACGTCTAAACACAGACTCAGATGCAGACCCAAACACTTAAGTCGATCTCCTCTCGGTATTAGCAAGGCTACTGAGTTTTGCTGAATTACAGGCACTGCCTACAGCTCCTCTGGTTGACTTACGGCATTTTTCGTATCTCAGCTTCTGTCACTGATGTCAGGTACACACCATGAGATTTCTCAGATTAGCTATGTACAATTACCTATGATTGTTTTATGTACATATTTTGGGGACAGGAGGAACTGAATATGAACAAACCACCCTTAAAAACAAGGAAAAGGAAGTTAACTGAGCTATACATAAAATGTACGCACTGCTGGTATTGCCAGTATCCGCTGATTACCACCACAAAAAGAGACAAAAGTATATGAGGGTTGGTTTCAGTTTTTAAGTGAAAGAACATTTTGAAGAGGAAAATTAAGGAAGTAATTATAAAAATAAATATAAAAATATATAAGGAAGTAGGGAAGAAAAGTAGGTGGAACTAAATGATTCAAGCATTTAGAGTTAGGACATTATATTCAAAAGATAAATATCGCTTATTTTGCAGTCTCATTTTTTAGCTTTAATAATGCATTGTTATTACAACTATGAAAAGGTACTTGGTTGTAGTCTGGATAACAGGATAGCAACAGCAGATTAAGTGGAAGATTAAATTTTTGCCAATTGAAATAATGAATGAATACTGTCCTGGTCATGCACCAACCACTTACCATAAACTTTGATTGTATCCTTCTTACTGAGTCTATTCTGCCTGCCTGGCTGCAGTAAATTTTTTCTCTAAGTTTTCAATCATTATTACTTCCCCCTTCCATGGTAAGCAGGAATAGTAAACAGTATACCAGCTAGCAGTAAGTAAACCAAGACTAAGCAGTGCAACTGTAAAAAAAACAGGCAAAACCACTATCCAGATCACAATTGGCAACACAAAATTTTTGGCAAAGACCTGACTGAAATTAAGACCTCAGAATCAGATTGTATATGAGAGTTAATGGATTGCCTTAAAAAAATGTAACAGAGTCATAAGATGTTTGTTTAATCTTTATAAATTTGTCTTCTGTTAAATTATGTGTGATAAGTGCATTCATGTATATGTAAATGGTCAACATCTTCAAACACAAAAGATTTGTTTCTGCAGTATTCCATACACGGGGACTACAAGTAAGCATGTACACATATAAATACACAGTTACAAATGTAAACACACAAGTACACATACACGTGATTTGTGGTTTCCAAATCTCATTTTCCAACACACCTACCAGTATAACATCCCCAGATATAATCAAGCAGCATTCTTTATTTCCTGCCTGATTTTTCCACTCTATAGTAGATAGAGGTCATTGTTTGGCACATTGCAAAAATATTTGGGTCACAGCTTGATTTAATGATCTCCATTTGAAATAGTGGTTTTAATCCTCCATGATTTTTTGTTTTCTTTCTTTCCTGGCTCCCCTTTGCCATCAGTTACCATCAGGAATGGTTTTAGAGGACTGTGTGCAAGAGTGAGAGATGAATGCATCTTCTTTCCCACATTTACCAACCCAGAGCATGGTTAAAAAAAAAGGTGTGGTGGGGCAGGGGACATTTTCCCTTTTATTAAAGCATTTAGTAGCTAGCATATATTGACAAGGAACAAAAATTTTACACTTTTTTCCCCCTTTATTTTGAAGGAAGAGGAGTCTAGAAAGTTCCAAAATGCCTCTCATCTAACAACATTTTCTAGTGTGTGTTAATCCAAGTGGGTTTTATACGTTAATTTTTTCTTTCCATCTTCACAGAAAATGTATGCAGTGTTAAAATCTTCAGTCTTGCTGGAGACAGAGCAAGACTGAAGACTTGCAAATGCAACATTGCTTTCTGCTAATGGAAATGATCACTGAAATCTTGGTTGTAAGATAAGCAGAAGCCTCACTTTCAGCCCATTAGTAATGCTATCAAGGTCAAAGTTTAAGAGACTAATTTTTCTCAGGGCTTACACAGTGGGTCAGGTTTCTGTTTCTTAAACATAAGAACTGTGCTTGAGGGCAGGGGTATTGCTAGTTTCCTTAAAATGATTTTTCCCATTCCTCGGCAATATTTATCTCACAAACAGAAATACAACTCTCAAGATTGGTGAAGATGATCTGTATAGATGAAGACTGAGATTCACAGCCACCATGTGCAGGAGGGAACCAAAGGTGTTAGTTGTTGGTGAGTCCTTTCTGAAGGTGTCTGTCACTGACTCTCTGTGCCCTAGGTTCCAGGTGCCAGCTTGCCACTTGCCGCTGCTTCTTCTCCATGTAATTACTAGCAATTTTCCTGGAAATTTCTTTTGACCACAAAATAAGAAATTTTGCAAACAATGATCTGCAAGTTGAAGAGGCTGACAAGCTGAATAAAACTTAGAAATACAGTTATCCAAAACAAAACCAAACCAAAAAAAATCACAGTGAGATCTACGAGAGCACATGAGATGTATGAAAGGCACAAGAGCTGATTAAAGCTTACATTTTGTTTAACACGGCAAGGCCACAAGTGACATATTACTTTTGTGTCTCAACACACACTTCGAAAGTGTTGTGGACTATCAGAGCATCCAAAGGACAAAATCAAAGTAGCAACAGATAAAAAGGCATAGTATTTTAATCCAAATATGAGAAAAGATAATAACTGCCTTTAAAAAAACAAATAAACAAACAAAAAAACACCAACAAAGAAGAGGATCACTGCTGTTGCTGTAGTAGAGGAGGAAAAAAATCTTTCTGTCTGATCACAGTGGATGGGACAAAATGGTAATGATAAGCCCTGGAAGACAGTGTGCAAAGCACTCTGAATTACTGGAGATCTTTAATAACAAGTTACATGAATGTTAAGATTTAAATCAATGAAGTTGATGTTGCTGTGGAGGAATACATAGATAAATGAACACCTGAGGCTCTCTCCAAATAGGAAAAAAATTAATTTCTTCTCTTTAGAGACTGCTCTTACTTCCTCCTCTCCCTTCTAAACTGGAATATCACTTTGTAATAGTTTTTCCTAGACCATTTAGATCTTTAAGACCTGATATTTTATGACTGATCAAAACAAGAAGTTACAGTCTGACACTATTTCTTTCACCTGTTATCACTGCAATTTGAGGGGATAAGATTTCCATGTCTTTTTGAATTGTTTTTCTTTTTCAAAATCCACCTTTAGACTGTGACACCCACATTCTTGGAAGTAAGTTAATGGTACACAGGGAAACACATTTAGTGGTAAGCCTAAATATGTACCTCAGAACACCACATACTGTAGCTTGGCTTTGGTACTTAGTAAGCCTCTCATCATCTTCTGAGGAAGTAAAGAAATCTACTCTGCATCCTGGCTATCTGGGTATTTACCTGTGATTATTGATACACTTTCATGCATATATATATATAAAATATATATATATATATATATATATAAAAATATATATATATAACACATATATATGAAATGTATAAAAAATCTGTGATTAGTCACTTTGCACAGTATTTTTACTTGGTACCTGCAATGGAATTGTCTTGCAAACATATTGACAATTTTGGGTAACCTTTCTGACACTACAAAAAGTCATGGAAAAAAAATCTTTTCATTTCTAAGAACAAGAACAACCAAATAATCTCAATTCTTCCATATTTTGCTCAGTGTATCTATTTAACATAAGCATTGGCAATGAGCTGGCAATAGCAATGCTGGTAACATAACAGATTTGATTTCAAAATCTGTTTGGCATAACTACACCAGGTAGTAACTGGAAGCATAATACTCAAACAAGGTCAGGATTAGTTCTCAGGTATGACATATACCGGACTCAGTATTGGGGCCAGTCCTGTTTAATATCTTTATTGACAATCTGGGCAGGGAATTAAGTGCACCCTCAGTAAGTTTGCAGATGATGCTGAGTAGGGACGTGGAGCGTTGACCTGCTGGAGGGCAGGCAGGCTGTGCAGAGGGACCTGGGCAGGCTGGAGCGATGGGCTGAGGCCATTCCTGGGAGGTTCAACAGGGCTCAGTGCCGGGTCCTGCCCTTGGGTCACAGCAGCCCCACACGGCGCTACAGGCTGGGGCAGAGCGGCTGGAAAGGGCCTGGTGGGAAAGGGCCTGGGGGTGCTGGTCCACAGCCGGCTGAGCGTGAGCCAGCAGTGTGCCCAGGTGGCCAAGGCGGCCAGCAGCACCCTGGCTGGTGTCTGAAATGGCATGCCCAGCAGGACTAGGGAAGTGATTCCGCACGTTCAATACTGTGTTGAGGTTTGGGCCCCTCACTACAAGAGAGACACTGAGGTGCTGGAGTGTGTCCAGAGATGTGCAACAAAGCTGGTGCACGGTCTAGAGCACAAATGCTCTATATGAGGAGCGGCTGAGGGAACTGGGGCTGTTTAGCCTGGAGAAAAGGAGGCAGAGGGTAGTCCTTATTGATGCTTATAACTACTGGAAAGGAGCTGTAGGTGTTGGTCTTGTTTCCCAAATAACAAGTATAAGACAAGAGGAAACAGCCTCAGGTTATACTGGTGAAGTATAGATTGGATATTAGGAAAAAGTTCTCCACCAAAAAGGTGTTGAATCATTGGAATAGGCTGCCCAGGGAAGTGACTGAGTCACCATCTCTTGAGGTATTTAAAAGATTGGGGCTTAGGGATGTGATTTAGTGGTGGACCTATTCAGGAAAACTGGTCTACTTACCTGAGATGCCAAAATCTATAGTTTAATTCAATCCCTTATACTAGATGATGATATACAGAATCCATTTCTTAGGTCTGTATCCTGTTTTTACTAGCATTATTTAGAAATAACTTTATCCTGTTTTCCTTCAGGATTTGCTGGTGTAAGTGTGGTTTCCAGAAAACTAGAAACAGGAAGAAATTTTAAAAAGTTAATGCTTCCTGATATTCCTTATCCTTATTGGACCTACTGAATTCCAGCAGTTACACAGATTTCAATGTGCTGTTACAAATCCTAAAAAAAGAGAACAGTCTAGAACAACCATATATACTAAGTAATGCGGTAACATACCACTGTTAAGTCAAGTGACATGATTAATTAATGAGATTACTTTTCTATCTGTGTTTCCCAGCAGTGCTTAAAAAAATCAAACTGAATTTTCATCCCCTTCAAATAATACACAAATATATATCCATAACAGAAATTCTCTCTGCAGCTGTGCAGGTAGTGTGATCACAGAATACTTCTTAAGACACCAGACTCATTAAATTTATTCCAGCCTTATACAACAATAGAAAAGCCTTATGAATTAGTAACAATGTATTTTTAAAAGTTCCACAAAGGAAAAAAAAAAGTTTCCAAATAATGATACTCACTTATATGTGTTCAAATTACGGAGCAATTTGCTGGCTGATTTTGCTGGTTGGTTGGTTGGTTTGTACATGTATTCCACCGTGACTGTAACAGAGTTCTTTCAGGTTTTTAGTGACTCAGGAAAAGCATGAAAAAAGTTCTCTGGAGGTAAAATATGTGTAGGTTCCTGAAAGGAAGCAAGCAAATTCAGGGCAAAAAAGTTTTGATTAGATAACACTCATCTGAAATCAAAACAAAATACAAAAATGCAGCTGGCTAAGAATAGGAAATTCATCCATGCCTTGGTTTCCTTCCTTGGAAGTAATGATATTCACAGATCAAAAAGCCCCCATCTGTGTTCTGTACTGCCCTGTGTGTAATGCAGACCTTTCAAGCGTTAGGAGAGGTGAGACTTTTGTTGACACAGACCACTTTGAGATTTCCTAGGCTGAGGAAGAATCTCAATTAGTGATTTCAAATTAAGGAAAGAAAATAAGTCAAAACACAAGCATGAATATGATACAGTATAATTTTCTGGCAAAGCAACAAATTCTACTATTACTCCAAGAAAACAAATTTTCAAACAGAACTTGCATAAAACGTGGATGTCTAACCTTTACAGTTTGGTGCAAGTTCACTAGATTCCACACCTCCACCCCCCAAAACGCCTTTCTACTTGCTAAGATATCAAAGTTCTGAAGGAGTAAACACTGATACTGCAAGATTAATTTCCTCTTATTTAATTTCTGCAGTTTTACCAGAAAATATCTCAACCTCTTGGAAACAGAGAATTCTTGTATTATAGAGAATGATAATGCATTGTGCAAAGGAAGTTATGCAGTGAAGTATTATGAACAAAAATTCTGGGTATTTACAATAAGCCAAATTTGCAAGAATTGAGCAATTCAGTGTACCTGCATTCTAGCTCCCACTTCTTAACTAGTGCATAGAGGTTCTGCCTCCCATGCAGCTGTAGACAAGATCCAGATGATTTAGACTTTATGATAGAACCAGAAACATCTCAAAAGAAAAAAACATCTTTCTTTCCCAGGACTGTCTCATAAAAAGATAATATGCAGGAAAAGCAAGAATGATTATTTTTTCTTCTCAAACAGCTATAGACAAAGCAGCACCATGGTCTCTGTGCATCTGAACTACCAAGGCTGCCAATAAATTAAGCCCTCCTTGAAAACAAATTGCTTTCCTGGAATGAGGTTCTGTCACTTGGTCTCTATATACAGTCTGACACCCTTGGTGAACTTTACTTCTGACTTCATTACTTCTGATGCAACAAATCCTGGCCTAATTAAAGAAAATTGGTGACATCACATATCAGCAGGTATGAAATCACATATTAAATGAAATAACATATTGTCTCATTATTAAGACACACACGAACCTCAAACTTGGAAATAACAAGAAATACATCATATCCTTGGAGACTCCATGTTAAGAGCATCTGGAGAAAATGGCAGAAAAGGGAGAAAAGAGCATCTGGCCACCTTAAGTTTCTGCAATGTGCTGTGGGAACAAAAGAGGCAAATATAGTACTGTTCCACTGATTCCTTTTGGGACAGAATGCTGCATCTCCATCATCACACAGTACTTAATGATGACGTATAGCATTCACCTATATTTTTTAAAAAAAAAAACAAAACAGCTGGACATTTTTTGACAGGCCGTGTTACAATGAGAAAATTACTGAGAACAAGACTGATATAGCCATTCCAAATAATGCAAGATGGCTCTGAGTTTTCAGTTTCTCTGTCTGAGGGTCTACCATTCAATATATTCAGAGACAAAGGGTCTTGATCAATGTCGGGTTTGTCTTTTAATTTTTTTACTTTTCAGTGAAAACAACACATATTAAATACTCCTGTTAATTCATTACACAAAGAAAAATGGAAGAATTATGTAAGTAAAGGGGCATCCCTAGGAACATTGAGGCCTCAGCTGGCAATAGTATAAATATGCTAGGCGATTCCCCAAAACGTGTTTTAGTTTATGAGATTATCTATAACTTTTCAGTCTTTAGGAGTAACATTTTAGTTATACTGCACTGCATTCTAGGCTGATTCTTCCGAACTCCTCCCATCTTCATTTCTGAAATAATAAATCAACCATCATTGTGAAGAAATGCAGGGCTTCTAATTTCTAAAAAAATTTAAACACAGGAAGTACCAGATATCTAACAACATCTAACAATCTGCTTTACTAGATTTCCAGTCCATATTTGTAGACATAATTAGTTTAGATGCTGTTGCTGTTTGAACTAAAATGAACTCCAGGTCTTTTGATGCTCACCCCTTATAAACGACTGTTTTTAAGGACAGCGTCCTTGGAAGTGCATGCTTTCCCACTGAGCCAAGCTGCTCAGCTGTCTAATTTCCTTGCAAAGTGAATTCCTTGAATATTATCTTATGTGGCATTGTAAGGGTACATCATTTTGTATGGCAGGTGAATGCTGCCAAACATAACATGTCCTGCCCAGAGAGATTACATTATAAAGACACTTCAGACACCTCACAGCACAGGCCATGTGAGCATGGCTTCAGACTGAGGAAAGACTTTGGTCTGAAATGCTTCCTTCTCAACCCTTTCAACTCATGTGCAGCACTGGATGCACTATTCATTCCAGTACCCAGCAGAAAAGCAAGTGAAAACGACTGCAAAATGCAAATGTTACTGTTAATTTTCTATATTCAAGAATATCCCTGTATTCTCAACAGCAATGTGGAGAATCTTATGTTAGACTTTTGTTAATACAATTTCTATCCTCAAGCTCTGAAGATTTTGCATTCTCAGCTTCTGTTTAATTCACTAAATCATTGGTTTAAGTAATGAATAGACCCAATGAACTTTATTTAAGAAATTAATTCCACATTTTCATGAAAGCCATTACCTGTTCATTACTCTCCACTGAGCTTTAAAAAATCCATAGACATGAAAGCTTAGTCTCTTCTTTCCCCTCGACTGCTCAAATATGGGGAAGCAGAGGACTCTGCAGTTTGTTTTTGACATTTGAAAGGCAAAACAAAGGAATGAGATTCACTGTCATTTCCTTGTTAGGTAGTGAGACTCTCTAACTGAAGAGACTTTATGCTATGGCACAATTGATTCCTCTCCCAGCTGTCTTTATCAGCAGTGGCACTTGATAATGGAGAGGAAATACTAGATATTATGAAACACTGTAACTGAGCATCAAAGCTGATGTATTCATTGAAAAATCTCGGCTGTTAAGAACAACATGACAAGACAGAAGATGCATCTTAAATGCCTGTCCAGTTTAAAGCTTTGACAAGAGATGTTGGGAAACCCATTTTCCTCTATCCTGAAGATGATTGTTACTTTAAAAGTGATAACAAATGAACAGGAGAACCAAAGAACTGACTTTTTAGATTACATGTTCTGGTGTACTGCTGTTGTTAATTAATTTCAAATGCTCTATATACATTGGAACAGGAGATGGAGAGTGAATGAGTACTTATTTCTTAACCAAATCAGCCTTGTCACGGGTCTTGCAAATCCTAGGTATGGGCTCTGATTTTGTTATGACTTAGCACTGTGGCAGGAACAGAAGGTCTGTGTTCTGGTTGAAAACTGTTTTCTGTTGAAAACTTTCCCAGTAAACTGTTTAGAAAATATTTCAGAAAGAAAATATGTGATGAGTTTTCATAATTTCTATGCTCTCCTCTGAGTTCACATAGTAAACTTCACCCCTTTAGTTTTAAACATTAATATGAATTAAATATTGCTTGTAATAGAGATAGAGGTCATTATTTACAAATTATTGCTTAAACCCTGGTATTTACAAATACAGGACATATGTCAGCAGAGTAAGTGCCATGGAATTCTAAGCCAAGAATTGTTTTTACATTTTTACATTTATAAGAACAAGAGAAGAACACCATTTGAATCAGTATTTTCAGTGTATATAATTTTAGTTTTAAATCTAAGAATATTCTGTACTTTAAAAATTTGATGTCTACAGTCCAGACCCTTTTCTCATTTTGTTTACCTCTACTGCCTATATACAAAAAAACTATTAGAAATGAAAATGCCTTACAAACTTCTGCTGGAATTCTGCTGGACAAATAGCTGGGTTTCATGGCTCATCTTTTATTACTTACTGGTAACTCAGTTTTGCTTTAAGAATGAGAAGACGTCATGGCAACACTTTCTAACTGAGAGCCATGGTAGTGGTAAAATATAAAAATCTACAACCTTCTAATAAATAAAGTTGTACAAAACCTGCCTGAGATGAGATCTCACACTGTTTCATCCAACAGTAGTTTTCAACTGAGTCTCCCCTTTCCATGACGTGAAACCACCTCCTTTCTCTCCAGCAGAGCAGAAATACTGATAGTCAGGTAATGGGATAGTTGAGAGATGGCCACTTCCCACATCTTTTGTGGAAGTCACAGAACTTCTAGTGGAACAGTACTTACAAATACCACTCTTCCACAGCAAATATTTAGTGGAGCCTTCATATGTTTTTTCCATGTGAAAGCCTAAAAAGCACAGGAATAGTTTTTCAAAGTTGAAGTTATTTAAGCAGAAACAAAAGAGGAAAAAGAGACATTCCTTCCACCTCCTAATCTGGAGGTGACTTGAAGAATGGAGACCTAAAGGTTTAATCCCTTCTCTGATGTGTACCAACGACTTTGGAACGTCACTGTTTTGTATTACTGTGCTGCACCACCACCCAGAGAGGCTTGATTGTTCAGGATGCCTTGCTCATTATGATGTGTTAAAGTTGTCCCTGTAACAAAGGCAGATAAGCATCAAAACAGATGAGTGCTGAAATGCTTAATACAGCAATGCCTAAGTCTGAATTAATGATTTCAGCCCAAATCACAATTCTTTACATTAAGGAAAAGGACACACTCTTTCATGCATAAAAGGCCTACTGCATATAATGGAATTGGAAGAATTACTCCTTTGATGTTTTTTCTTTACTGGCGTTTGCTTCGATGACTTTTCAGCAGATTTTTTTTTCCTGTTGTATGATGGAGTCCTCTAAAGCAGAGAGAAAGTGGCTTTAGTAAAAGGGAGTCCTAGCACCTACCAGACCTCTTTAAGAAAGTCATCAGGTACTTTAGGAAGCATGATACAGTTCATTAATACACTTGGATACACTTTCAGCAAAGCCCTTAAATAAATGCTGTTAGAGACAGTAGAGACAGTAAGTTATCACATACAAAGGATAGGGGAGTAATCTTGTGGATTAGGAAGCAGCTAAAAGACGAAAGTTAAAAAAACCCAGGGGAGTTAGATGATCCATCCTTATGGAGGAGAAGCTTCAGTAGCAGATTTGATCAGGTATCTCTTACTCCATTCCACAAATATTCCATAAAAGACAACACCTTTACTGAGATTACAGAGCCTGAAATTAGGACAGGTAAAGCCACAGCTGACACTGGGCACATGCAGAAGAATTTCACAGTGCTGAATGGCTGGAAAAATAAACTGACAGATCAAACAAACAAAAAAAGTCAAGACGATCATTCATTACTGGAACTACAAACTTCTTGATTCTGGCCTCTGTTTCATACAACTTCCAGGTACTGGTAGGAATAATTGTAAGGGATCGGTGTAATTGCATGCTATTTCTTGTAGACTTTTCAGAAAAGCTCACTAGTGGACCCTAAGGCTCACTTAGTGGGACCGTCTGGACTCTTGGTTTTATTTGGCATAACTGGATTTATGATCTTCAGTGCAATTTGGCTGGCTCTGCTTGACTGACTATTTTTTGTGGAAAACAAATTTCAAATTATTTCCTTCAAAGCTACAAAGTTATAATGGAAACTATTAGCTTATCCTCAGTGTTCTTTGGAAATTTTTTATCTCAGACACAAAATTGTTTTGAAATATTCATATAAGCACAGACTTTTATTTTCTAATGTCCAATCACTTACTCATGACTGTTCAAAGCAGACTTTCATTACAAAAGCATGTCTTCTGCAATGAAAACTACATTGCCAGGTTTTGTTCTGCTTTCCCAGACCACCCAGGAATTTACTGACATGGAAGAAAGCCAGAAACCTTTCAGGAGAAATCCTTCAAAGTTAGTAAGTATAAACAAATTTTAGATGCATACAGTTCTAAAAGAAATTAAAGTGTAATTCTTTCGCAAAAAAATTCAAATCACCCTGCACTTGTTTATATTCCAATTGACAAGTATAATAGAATAGTGGTGTCACATTTCCACAAATTATTGCAGGATTTTCCTCAGTTAAGAATTCTAGTTTGCAAAATTATGCCGCAAAACTAAGCCTCCAAAAGAAGTCTGTACTTCAAATACAAAATGCTTTGTCACTCTAAACAATTCTCTTGTTCACCTCTGAATAAGGAACTTTTCAGGTAAGAAAATGCAGTGAAAACAGGAATATAACCTTCTTGAATTTTTCAGCTTAAAAATTGTCTCAGTTCAGATTTACACTTTTTTCTTCTGAGTTTGTAACTGAAGTGTGAAGTCTAAAGAAGTCCAATTCCAAGCCTTGTATGAAGCACAGATGTAATCTAAAAGCCTATGTATTTAATCAACATCACGAAGGGAACAATGCACAGGTAAGATAGGAGGAATAGAGTAAACCAGGCAAGTTAAAAAACCATACACTTCTAATCAAGGAGATTGCACAGAAACGTCATGTCCATGCTAAGACGTATTTAACAAGAGAACGTAATCTTACTTTCTCATCTTCCCTTTCACTTATTCTTGATTATGTTTTTATGTCACTAGCATTCATTACAAATATTAGGAAAGCAAATGACAATACTTCTGATATGTTTTGTAGAAGCTGAATACAAAATGCTTGTACCTGAAGGAGTCAAATGCTCTTCATCACCATGTGTCCCAGTGCATCAAGGAGCCTGAAAGAGAAGCCGGTGCATACAGTTACAGAATAAAACAGGTTGAAAGGGATTGCTGGATGTCGCCAGCTCTGACCCCTGTTCAAAACAGGAGTAACATGAATTTATATGAGGTTCCTCAGTGCCTTCTTCAGGCAAGTTTTGAGGTTTTCTTCTAGGATAGGAGATTCTAGAGTTTCTCTGGGCACACCATTCCTGTACTTCTTCATTCTTGTGGTGAAGATTTGTCCCATATGCCCAATGAGTATTTACCTCTGTACAGCTTGTAACTTTTGCCTCTTGTCCATTCACTGTACACCTCTCTGAAGAGCCTACCTCCGTCTTCTCTACAAACACCTGCGTCTTTTTTGATAGCTCAAGACTATCCTATGCAAGTAGATCCTCCTTTAGTTTTTCATTAACTCTGCTCTCTCAGTCTCCCCTCCTATGCCACCTGCTCCAGGTACCTTGACTATCTTGGTTGCCCTTCACTGGACTTCTAGTTTTTCCATCTCTAGCTTGTTCCAGGGAACTTAAAACTGGATGCAGTGCTTCAGGTTCAAAGTGCATGTCTGCTTTGCAATGGTTCCCCTGCTGCTGCTGAGCCCAAACTTTCATAAATCAGAAGCTGTACCTGAAGCTGTGGCTGCACTTTAATTTTAAAATGTGTATTATTTTTTTAAATCTGAATTTTAGACATACTCTCAAGTTTTCTACACAACAAAAGCAAAGATACAATAATAATTTGATTTCCAATAGTAAAATTTTAAGAAAACCACAAAGTATCACTAAAATCTCTAAAATTCACATTTTGAATATGACTTCCCACCATAAGTAATCTCACTGAAAACAAAGAATGTATTCATATACAGGGAGTAAGACTATCAGTATGGATGGTTTTGTTCCTACTAGTCTCTTCCTACTATTAATACTATGAATACTGGAAGTAAAGTATTTCTTCTTTCCCTTCATCTAATATCATTGTGATTCTGAGAGGCACAGGAGTAGTGACTTCTGCTAATGGAGACTGTCCAAACAGCAGTCCAAGGAATTGAAAACAGTCTTTGTGAAGACATCAGAGACAACATCTCTACAACCCATACAAATGACAGAGGCAAGAAACTCAGCAACCAGTAAATAAGGAGCAACGCCACTCCAAAGAAATGTTTTTAGAATTATTGAGAGATTTGAAATGGATTTATATCTGAAGAACAAGACACAGGTATATATGTACAGGATTTTCTGCTTCTTCCTTTCTTCTGCTCATTTCCCCACATTATGTAAAAGAGGCATGTTGCAGGAGATATTAAAAGCACAAATGGTAACTGTTTTTAACACTCACCGAAGCTTGACAGGATTGCCAAACCCTGACATATATGTCTGTTTAGATTTAACATCTTCCTCTTGGTTTTTTTTTGTTGTTGATTGCTGATTTGGGTGTGTTTTTTGGCAGCTGGGGGTGTATAGTGGTATAGATAAGGGTGAATGAAAGGAATAATACAGTTGTTAGATGAACTGCCTCAAACAACAAAACTGAGAAGCACAAGAGAGCCAGAAATTTTTTGTATAGTGTCTCAAAACCAGGTTTTCCAGTATCTATAAAATACTTCAGCCTCAACAAATGCCAACCTCGGGATAAAGCCTGTTAAGAAATTTCTTTCAGTGTTAGAAGGCTCAGACATATATTAAATAACTATGAAATATTTCTGGCATTAGGTTCTTAATTTAAGTCATTGTAAACCTGTAATTTTCTTCCTCAGTTCATCACAGGAATACTCTATGATAAGAGGTTCCAAAAGAAAAAGAGCAATTAAATATCTACAGATAGTAGTATATAATTATACACAGATACAAAAGGCACACC
Source organism: Falco rusticolus (assembly GCF_015220075.1). NCBI lineage: Eukaryota > Metazoa > Chordata > Aves > Falconiformes > Falconidae > Falco > Falco rusticolus. The sequence continues at coordinate 44,204,264 of NC_051210.1, read as the reverse complement.
AAGACTAACAAAATTTAAGATCTGATTTTCTATTTCTACATATATGCAACCAATTCTGGATATTTTATTGATATTCACCTTAAAAATGACATAAACATAATCAAGTTATTTTTTCCTTTGCATGTTATCTGTTTCTATAGAAACTCCCTCCCTGTTTCTAAACACTTGTGAATAGAAAAGAATCTTCAGCACAGACTTACCATTGTATGGAGCTTAACTCATGAAAAAGTTCTTGGTATCAAAATAAGATACAGGTTGTAAAATACTGTTCCATGCAGAAATAATAAATCAGTTTCCTAAACCAGGAGATCTCTACATAAGGAGGAACAGATAGGAGTATGTGGAAGGTTTATGATTTTGCTTATTTTTAATAAATTATTATTTAAACACTAACAACACACAAAGGTGCACTTCCCAGGGTGGATTCCACAAGTATGAAGCTGTAGAGTCAGAAGCCTCATGAATGTAGTTGTTAAATCTAAACAGACATATATGTCAGGGTTGGCAATCCTGTCAAGCTTCGGTGAGTGTTAAAAACAGTTCCATTTGCACTTATGACTCAAGTCATAAGTGTTTCTGCATTAGGAAAGACTGAAAACAAATGTACCAATTTACGAGCATGAATTACAAACCTACAGTTTACCATGTTGTTAGAAGTCCTTTTTCCTTACATCATTAAAGAATGTTGCAATAGCAACTACAAACACCACAAAAAAATCAAACCTTTTTCCCCAGCAGAGTATTTCTTGGCCTTTAAGAACATCAAGTTCACCACCTATGTACAATTCCCTAGGAAATAATAGGCCTGTCATTCCTGGAATAAGAGAAGCTACTGTTACTCGGCTTCCAGCTCTCTTCTCTGAATCAATTCTGAATTTCTTCGGCTTAGTAACAGACTTCTGATGTGAGCAGCAATGCTGACAAGCCACATTAGGACCAGCCAGTTCTCTCTGACACTTCAACCAGCGTGCTGCATTAATGACCGTGTCATTCTTCTCCAGTGAATTATACTTTGTCTTCCCTGGACTGGGGATTGAAACTGTACACAAATATTAACACTGCTACGCTATGTGTTATGCTATGAATGTGTTCACATTTGCATTTCTGCCAGGCTACCCTGGAATTGAGCACGCCATGTGGAAAGCATTACCACAACGTGGACTCAAACTTTTGTGCCTGGCTTCCCTAGAAGCATTGTTTGCCAGCAGAAGCCAGGGTAACTACTAGCAAGGGAGTCCAGGGTAATTTCCTGAAGACACCTCACCAGACACCTGATTTATTATCTTACTGCAATGTGAACAGTATCTAACCAAGGTACTCTGCTTCTCAACTTTCTCATTCTTGTCCTTCCTTCAAGAAGCTTTGCCACGGAAAGAAAATGTCCTCCCTTTAGCAGACTGCAGTGACATGAATAAAACTGACGGAAGACAAGTGAAAATTAATGAAACAGATAAAAGTAAGGTATGTCACATTAAACAAATGAGAGGCTAACCAGTGTTTTGCCTGTGTCTAGCTCATGAATTGCCATTTCTACTCCTTGTAACATCAACTTGCTCCTAAAGCAGGTGATTGCTAACAATAGAAAGCATCAGGCACCTTATGGCCAAGCAGCTGTCTTATAAAATTCAGAACATTGTCCTTTTTTCTGCTAACACTTAGAAAATAGCAAGTCCAGACACATCTCCACTGTTCCTTTTGGAAGAAAATTTCATGTTTCTGTCCCAAGGGTATGGAGACAAGCCCAAAACCACATCAGACAGGTGAACAGATGAACCGTCCCACCAAGTTTCATCATTGGATATCACTTGAGTAAAGAACAGACTTCTACTCTCACAATTTACATTCTTCTTAATCAACTGAAAATGTGCATTAAATATTGGCAACAATCATATGACATCTCTGAATGTCATTGTCCAATGATATCCTTCACATTTTTTTGAAAGAGTAATTTCTTTCCTTTGCGTTGTGGTTTTGCTTTGTCAAATATTTGTTTATAATTCTCCACAGCTGAGGACGTTTTCATTTGCTTCTTTTTCAGCAGTCTTTTGCAAGTGGAAATAGCGTATTTGCAGCACCCACTTAATAAAGATTATTTTGATGACTTGAGCATCTCCACCCAGAGACGACAAAACTTGTTGAAGAATTTCCCAAACATTTGAAGGTTTTAGCAGAGACCACAGAAAGCCAGGACATGGACCTCACTATTGCATGCCAGCACAACTGATGTTATAATTTCTCTCAAGACATGAAACTAACACTAGCCAGGAGTTATCTTTATCTTCAGTACCACAGACACTGATACTTACCTAATCTGCCCAGGTTTATCAGCAACTCAATTCTATACTCCATCTTGCTCTCTCCTGTGCCCACACATCATCCTGTTCCAATCCCTTCATATTTTTCTTCCGTGAAGTCCCTTGCAAGTTTAGAATGAGCTCTCTCTAAGCCCCCAGAAATCAACTTAATTCTTTTCTTTCAAATTTCTTGAGAAAACCTTTCTTTACCATGATGTATGCCCAAGAAAACTTCACAAAGCTAGGATGTCAGTATGTGTTTAGGGCCACTGTTTCTCATGCTGATCACAACTATCTATTGTCTACGTTACATCTTTTATCTTGCTGATTTTAAACTTACTAGGTGTCACCCACACTTCTAAATTAGCTTTTTTATAAGTCCCAATATGCTGGTTCAAGAACAGCAATGCTGAATGCCAGCACCATTCACTGTTCATGTTATTGTTAAAAACCAACATAATCAACAGTTGAACTTATTGTGCACCATCCAATACCTAACAAGAAACTTAATGGCAGGAAATTGTATTTTTAGACAACATAAATGAATCAATGCTTTATAATTACGCTACCATAAACCCAATAAAATTAGAATATTCAGTGAGAATAATCTGAGAATTTGAATGCAAAACTATGTGTGATACTTCAAGCTACATGCAAGTACTAATAAAATCCCAGAACCCTGTGCTAAAAATGGGGATGCAGTTTTGACACGCGTCTTAATCAATACAGGTAAGAAAGAAATACCTATTCTTGAGCAATACTACATATCAATTAAGACCATTCCTGTGAGATCCTAATTATTCTACCAAGAAATAAGTGTTCTCAACAATGTTGAGAGTCAAAAATAGAGGTAGGTTACTTTAAATTACCCAGATTGTTCAGCATCTAGCCTTACGTTCATTGGGAACCAATGGTGCTCAGTATCAAACTCAAATTTATTCTCTGAGAAATTTTTGATTTTCTCTCTAAAGCTGCTATAAGTACTCCTGAATATGTCCTTATAGAAGTATACTGACTGAACATGACTGTAAAAAAGAGGAACAAAAGGACTCCACAGAGGTTCTTTTTTGTGAGACTGCAGCATGAGACCAAACACACTTTATTCTTACCCCCTCTGCAATGACAAAAACATTATTTGCTTTTATCAACTGTTTAGCAACTAGTTTCTTCTGATGTTCTAAAATACATTATGTAAGCGAGCATTCAAACCAAAGAACAGCAACTGGGGATGATAAGGAGATTCTCTTTTAAACCACAGTCTTCATTGAAAGTAAAACAGTGGTGTTGATATAGACTTCAAGCATTCCATGAAAGCTCTATGCCAACTATATAGTAAAACTAATTTTCTTGAGAAAGAAAATACTGGTCAGAACTTCCAGCAATCCCTGTTTTTTAAAAGAATTCTCATCAGATCTTAACAAGTTAAAAAAACAACAACCCAAACCACTCAGCCTAAACATATTAATTAAATTATCAATATAAACATGCTTTAGCACAGCAGAACTACTCCAGATTTTCTGTAGAGAATACAAGGTAAACAAAGTCCTGAGATCTTTAATCAATGTTTGCCTATTATGATCTGAATTAATTTTCTTCCATATTTTCTTATATAATGTAGGCAAATACCAATGCCTGTAACTACAGTGTTAAAAAAAGTAATTCCATAACCAGTAATGGAAACTGAAGTCATGTATAGCTTGAATGTGGCAAGAATTATGAAGAAAAATACGTTTGTTGAATTGTTTCATTTTGCTGCAATTCATATGAGGATAAAATCAAGGTTGTATAAATACCTCCATTGCAGATGTACTGGGGAAGTTTCATACACTCTTTCAACAGAAATAAAGTTTCATGCTATACCTACCTTTGATGGAAAGAAATGAAATCCCACAACTTAGCATACAGAATAAATTACAGTCTTCTGAAACAATATTTTACTTAAAACGTCTAGTTAAAACCAATTTTTAAATTTTATGCACAGTAAATGACCACATTTAAATAGACATATTTTTCAACATTGGCTCAAAAAGGGTTATCCTCTGCTTTTGCTCTGCCCTGCTGAGGCCGCACCTGGAGTGCTGTGCCCAGCGCTGGGCTCCCCAGTTCAGGAGAGACAGGGAGCGACTGGAGAGGGGCCAGCGGGGGGCTGCCAAGGGGGTGAGGGGGCTGGAGCATCTCCCTCATGAGGGAAGGCTGAGGGAGCTGGGCCTGGGCAGCCTGGAGAAGGCTGAGAAGGGATCTTGTCAAGGCATACAAATATCTTGAGAGTGAGTGCCAAGAGGATGGGGCCAGGCTCTTTTCACTGATGCCCAGTGACAGGACATGGGGCAACAGGCACAAACTGCAACACAAGGGGTTTCATCTGAATATGAGGAAGAACTTGTTTACCTCGAGGGTGACAGAGCCCTGGGACAGGCTGCCCAGAGAGGCTGTGCAGTCTCCTTCTCTGAAGACATTCAAAACCCACCTGCAGGCAACTCTGTGCAACCTGCTCTGGGTGAAGCTGCTTTAGCAGGGGGTTGGACAGGGTGATCTCCAGAGGTCCCTTCCAACCCTGACCATTCTCTCATTCTGCGATTTCTGCTGTTTTGTTTCTTTTTGCAGTTCCATTCTGTTTGAACAACTAATCAAGTTTACACTGACACAAAACCCAAGAAAGTGATAAAACAAACTGATAGTATTTCACTGACAGCAATTTACATTATTTCTCTATGGCATGCAAGCAAACAGTGCATGATGTTTTAGTATAAGCAAATGAAAATTCAACACAATCTGAGAGGTCGAGGGGAAGAGATAGAATGCTATTCTAGGGAGAAACAATTCAAACAGACTTGGAAGTCAGATTATGTAGACAGCTGAGCATGAGTTTCCAGTGCCACACTGAGGTTACAATGGCTAAGGTGACTCTCAGTAGTAAAATAAAATGCACAACAATAGCAGTGGCAGAGAACTTTATTTTTTACATGGATTCCACCACTATAGGAATTCCAGATACATTATGGAATTATAAAACAATGGACAATGCTGGATTAGATGAAATGTCCTTCTCTCCTATTCTTCAGCTGTGGCCAAATGGGATATCTAGGGAAGACTACAAGCACACACTGTATTTCCTCTTCATGTGTATCTTCCATATCCAATCACTTCCAGCTCAGTGAGGCTGTGATCTACGTGTGGTTTCTGTATATGTAATAACTGTCAGGAGAGTTCCTTTCCATGAACTTTACCATGACTGCTTGAGCTCTCGAACCTACATGAGTAGGTTCTCCTGCTGCCTGCAATCCTACAGCAAGGAATTCCAAAGATTAACTAATTTTCTGGGAAGAATCACCTTGTTTTGCTTTTAATTTTCATTTGATGTTCTACAGTTCTTGATGTTGAAGAAACAAAGACTAGCTCAACCTCTTCTAACTCCCTCTATGCTATTACAGATTTTGTAGACCACTATAAGGACCCCTCTCCTATCTCTCTTCCAGTCCTTAGTGATGTGTCTTCATGGTAACTATTTAATAACTTTGTTCATCCTTTTCCAGGCCTACTATATGATTTTAGCAATGGGGAAGCAGAACTGCACACAATAATTAGGGCTTGGGCAAGCCGACGATTATACAGTGGCACAGAGATCTCCATTTGCTTCTTAACTTTCTTAACTCTTTTTTGACTGCTACTGAGTGCTGAATTGACATTTTCCATTGAACAATTATTCAGATCCCAAAATACCACTCTGAGCAGCAACAGAGTTTGTAATTCTGTGTGAAATTTGGATTTCTTTTCCCTATATGGACCACTTAACCACTCTACACCAAATTTCATCTGTCATGTTATTATTTCTCTCATGCAGTTCTTTACTGTTGACCCTCATCTTTACTACCCAAACACTCTATGAGAGTGCTGATAGAAAAGCTGTGACAATGGTGACAGGCATTCTTTTACCATTCAAGGCAACTTGCACCTACGCAAGGGAGACTGCTGCCTACGATACTAGGCTGACAGAAGCAGCCTGCACACCACTGTGGCTGTACTTATTTTAATGAGGAACTCCCAATCAAAGCAGAGAGCAAAGCTTCTCAACTGCCTTACACCCCTCCAAGCAGGCATCATGCCATGCTGAGACTTGGGAAAAAGTCAGCTTAGCCATCCTGCCTCTTGATTTTTAGCCCACACCATGAAAAAAGTTTGGAACTGGTCCTGATTAAAGGACTGGCGACATGCCTAATATGTGCCTTCATGAGAAAACCAAAACTATTAAGGGATCAAAGAGAATAAGCACAAGTGACTCAATCACTTGAAGTGTAGAACAGAAAGTAACAGATGACTTTTCAAGATAACCAGCAAATATGTAACAATATCCACATGCCAAAAGTAGAAGCTTGGCATGGAACAGAGCAAGGCGCCTTTTCCATCCACTCCTATGAGAGTAACCTATCACTGAAATACTTCACCAAAATTTGAAGTTAATTTATTATTACATTTATTCTTATTTTATTTTCAACCGGAGCATAACTTTTAGAAAAATAGCCAAGCTGGAATGCGAGGAAGTCCTATGGTCTGTGTTGTACAGGAAATCAGAGCAGATAATCACAGTACCATCTCTCTAGTCCATTCTGTTATTCTAGAATGCTTCTTTGTGCCAAGCACTTTTGGGGTATATTTGCATAGCATAACAGAAAACTAGCAGTCAACTTTTGGGACACTTTTAAGAAATCTCTTGGAATTCAGCACAATACGTGCTATGTTCCACGTATTTCATTTCATTTGGTCTTTGCAAAAACACAGAGCACAAGCCAACAAAGCAGGGGAATTACAAACACATATCTAGCATCAAAAGGAAAAGGAGACACTCTCGAATTTAACAAAGGAAAACTAGGAATAAAACCTTAACTTGCACAATATTAAGCTTTACTGACTTTTAGAATTTCTACTCTTTCTAGTTCATTCTTTGCCCCCTGTTCTCTTTGGGCTTCCTACACCTCTGTCTTAAGCATCCCCAACACCTTTCTGATCCCTTATCCCAACCATTTCTTTTTTGTACAAGAATACTTCAACATTGCCTGTGGTCACAACGGTTATCCTTGAAAAATGCCTTAGTTCTTCTACTTCTCTTGACTTGGGGGGAAAGAAGAAATACCAAAGTCTTGTCAGTCTATTTTTTCTGCTAATAATTAAATTTTTCTACTACTAAAGTAGAAGGAGGTTTTTACCTATCACAACTTTCTTTTCATGATACCCACAGTGTCTGTAACCCTGTATAATTACCTTCTCCTTGTTCCTGCTCATCAGACAATTGTCCCTTTAAGTAGAAGCAAAAGAAACAAAAAAGCAAGGAGAAAAGCCTAGTATTTTGGTAAGTCTCGACAAGTCTCTTTAAGACAAATAAACTCAATACTATATATTCCTGGCTTTACCACACACTTAATTAACACAGGACACATAACTTTGTTGCTTACAGCTGTGAAGGGGTCTGCAAATACCAAAAGGACCTCTCAGGTATCTGCTGACAAAACTCACTAAAGCTGTAGATCCTGGCGGGACCCCTTTTTCACTACCTACCTTCTAGACTACCTCTTCCCACACTGCTCTGAGGGACTCTACCCTGCTTGTCCATCACTACCCCTGTAGAGTTCAGAGTCACAGAAAAGGTGAGGTTGGAAGAGACCTCTGGAGGTCATCTGGAGTCAAGAAACCTTCACCTTTTTCTGACTGTTGTCTCTTATTCCACTAGCTATCAGCCACCCATCCCATCCGACATTTTCCTAGAGATCAGCTTTAGCTCATGGTAGTGCACATGGTTTGAACACAAAACTGAAGTGCTGAAATACCTGACACTGGTGTACAAATGCAAGTGTTTATGTGAAATTCTGTGAGAGTAGCTGCCATCTAGCACATGTGGCAAAAGGCTTGCAAGATGGCCAGAGTGCTTTCACTGCAATGACGTGGACCAATAAGTAGTGTGAGTGTTTAATAGTTAGTATCCAATAATGATATTAATGCTATTAATGGCTTATGTTACTGGAGCTCCCCTTTCAGAAGAGTTTTGGCAATGCATGTAGTTTTTAGGCATCATTTTGGAAGTGCTGGCTATTAGTCATTAGTTCATGCAATGAATATGTTACACTGTATTCAACTGAATAATCCATACTACTACTTACACTGTCTTTTCAGTTTCCTTGGACACTGACACTTATACTTCTGTTTTAAAAGAGTACTTGCCAATTCCCAAATGTCCACAAGATATTTCAGCTAACATTGTCAGAAACTATCACAAATTACAAAAATTCTTTAAAGTATTAGAAATTTCAGACTTTTGTAGAAATCTAAGACTATTTTTTTTAATGAATAAGAAATAAGAGAAAAAAAAAAAAGAAATGCCAGCAGCACAAACACATATGAAAACACAGCAGGAATGAGAAAGAAAAATACCAGCCATAAAGCATGCAACCACTCTGCTTTTTTACTGTACTGCCTACCAAGCAGTCTCAGCTTCAAACAGAAATTGCCAGGTAAATAAATACTTACCTCCATTTCAGATGAAGATATGTTCTAAGATAGAGAACAATATCTAAAGAGGGATTCAGAGGGACAGGCCTGTAGATTTAAGAAGCCAAATTAACAAATGGAAAAAAGAGCAATTCTAATTCCCAAATAAGAATGAGTTTTCTTCAGGATATATCTTCTAGTATAAGACTTGTTCAAAGGAGCATATTAGGGAGAGGAGATCTGGCCTGAAGTCAGTTCCTTAAAGCCCGTAAATAGTTGCCTATATTACTACAGCTTTTTACAACCTCATCATTTTCCTTATTAATGTGAATTGCTTATATGCAATTTATGCTCTTGCTGCTTTGAAATTTGTTATGCACTGTAGCCTAAGGGCAAATTAGCCAACCTTTCACCTCAGTTTTTAAGTAGTGTATTCTATAAATACCTCAAAAACATGAGATACACTCTTTAATGTCACACGAATTTAGTTAGTGAGTAAATAAATGTATAAAACATAATACACGTCTTCTAAGAAATAGAACTTTTCCACTGTAAAACAGGAATGGAAAAAATTAATTCAGAATTTCTCCTCTTATCTTGCATCCAAATATGATGTATTCTACACTACTGCAGATTTTTTATAAAGGTGATAATAATCAAGTGACAGAAAGTAAGCTCTTTAGTTTAAAAGATACAAATGTTTTTTCAAGCTTCCCTTTCCTGTGATGAGCTGTTGATCTGTGCACCCCCAGCTTCCCTCCTCCTCCCCCCGGTTACCATGTATACTCCTCAGGAAAGCTAAACTCACAGTGAGTGCTACCATCACAATTCAATGGAGTGAACAAGGTTTGCACACAAAAGTCCACCTGGCCTTATTTATGGTATTCTTGTTGCTCTACAGGTGAGTAAATAAATACTGGTTTGAGTGTCAAAGCCATTGAAACCCCTCTTGTGCACAAGCAAGCAGGACCTTAGTAGACTCTACTTGACAGCTTCTGAGCACAAGACCTATTCAGAGTTGTCCAGCCCTTCTAAATAGATAACACCATCAATGCCACTAGACTACAGCAGCCTCCTTGCTGTGTTGGCAGTGTGGTCTCCAGGCAGCTGTAGGCATTTCTCCATGCTTCTAAATTAATCTCCCAGTCAAACATGGAGATATGGAAATGGATTGCAAGAAAAACCAACTGACCGCGTGCAAAGAGACACCCAGTAACAGAGTAGCATACTCTGCTCTGCTTTGTACCTTTCCAGGAAAGAGGATCAGGTACACAGGCTTGCTGACCAGCATCAGTATAATGGTCATTAGAACTGCTTCACACAGTGTAAAAATAACCAGTTAAAATAATGTTAAAATCATTTAAAATTAGTTTAAATTTTGGAAAGAAGTTAAAATAATGGAAAGAACAATATGCATCATGTTTCAAGACATTGGGTGAGGAGTGTAAAAAAATGGCACCATTGTGTTTGCTAGGAAATAGTTTAACACTAAAAGCACTTCTTCATTGTGGCAAATTCATTCCAAGGAATAATTTTGTCAGCAGATCATAAATCCACAAAACATGTCACAGGCTTTAGCACTAATGAAAGAGCAGGCTTAGAGGAGTTTTCTAGCCACTTTCTGAAGTGGCTTCTTCATTTTTAACATGAGAGCAGATGCTGATTTAAATGATTTTGGCTGGGTTGCTACTAATTGGTCTTTTCAGCTGCCATTAATTTATTTGTCTTCTTGTTCATTAAGAGATTTAATTGCAGCAACAAAAGATATTTGCCAATTTTCTTTTAGAAAAATACCGATAAGCTTTCAATTCAAAAAAATCCTCTTATTTTCCACTGCAAGGAGTTAGTTCCATATTATAGTAAATATTTCTATAAAATAGTATGTCTTTCTTCTAAGAGTTAGGAATTTTCAACTGTATGCATTCACTCATTTATATCTTAATAAAACAAAGTATTCAAGGAAGACCACAAAAGAAAACTTCATGAACTGGAAAAAGTTGTTAGCAAAAACAGTCACATAGCCCTTCACACAGAGAACATGTCTTTTATACAGCTGGTTGTGTGCAGATACCAAAAACCTCCAGATGCAACACACATTTTCACACAACCTTCCTCTCAGGACTGATTCAACCTCAGGCTCCTCATGACAAGTCAAAAAATGCAGACTTTTCTGTTGTTTTAAATGTTATTTTCTTAGAGCTTTTGACAAACTGTCATTAAAAAATGACAATTTATTGTTGCTGTCTGATTGAGAGTAGTTTTTTTTCTTCATTCTGCTCACCAACGGTTCTGAGAGATGAACTATGGCTAATTTTGTTGTGACAACTACAGATGTGAACTTGCCAGACTGAACATGGGCAGCAGAGCCAGAGGCATATGTTTCCATCCTGATTCTGATGCAGAAGCATCAAGTTCTGGTGGAGAAGCTGGGTGAGAAAATATTTTTCAGCCACAGCAGCTTTTGTACAGTGAAATTGTTTTAGCCTCTATAGCAAAATTTTGCCACTTTTTATCTCTCTGACTCACAGCACAGAGAATAACTGTACTCTGCTCCATCTTCTGCACCATTAGCAGACTTGTTTACCAAGCTTCCCTTAGTTTCAGTTGCCAATAATTAATGCTTTCAGAGCCACAAAGGCAGCAATGGAATTATTCAGTTGTTACAAAGGAATGAGTATGGGGAACAGAAGGGCTATTTGGTCTGCAGAACATTAAAGTCTGCTCTGAAAAGCCAACAAAAATCTTAACCACTTGCACATATCCTTCTAGTATTTGCCCTTACAAGCAATCCTTCACTTAAAAGTACAAATCTAAGTCTGGAGTCTTCACTTAAGAGTTCTACAACACTGTTTTTCCCAGGACCACCACCTTTCCTTTTCCTTATCAGATCACTTCTTATCTATATGTATTATTTATATCAGCACACTTTGTAATATAGTAAAGTAAGAGGAGAACTAGGTGCAATGAATTCACTGCTGGCTAAAAAGCTTCCACCCAGTCATTCCTAATACAGGAAAATCAAGCCCAGTTACTTACATGCTGCGTGCTTGTGTATTTTGTGTGTTATGTTAAATGCTGCATACAGATAGTAATAGTAAAGCTAGAATGTTTTAGACGAAATATCATGTCAAGAGAAAAAGCCTCAATCAATTCCAGAAGATACAGACAAAACATTTTTTTGAAAGAGTCTAACACAGATTCAACTCTTGAGAAGTACCTGATTCTGGTATATCTGCTGGCGTACCTCTGGCCAAACTTTCATATTTATGAAAATATAGGCCCTATTATTGGTCAGAAAACATTTAACTTCACTCACCATGAACCCAGTATCCACCAGTATTTACTTATCTTAAAAACAACAGAATTTAAAGTACAGGTACACTTCCAATATTTTAAGAGAAAATATTTTCCTTTTAAAGAAGGAATATGCACCTACCTGAAAGATCATGAGACCTAAGAAATAAAAAATCACCACCATCACAAATGCAACTCAGTTTAGAGATCAAATAAGCCAATTCAGCCCAAACTTTAATTTAAATTGGATTAAAAATCCAATAGAGACACAAAGTCTGTCTCCCATCCTTCACTTCTCTGCCAGAAACCTTAAATGTATACGCATTTTAAGACATACTTTTCGTTCCTTTCTGCTCTTCTGCTTGTGATATTTCTTCAGTTACAGGTGGTTTTGACACATTTTTTCCTAAAACACCCAAAAGGCAGTTATAATCCATCAAAAAATTTGAAAAGTTTTCATTTCTAGTAAGGTAAACCATCTTCCCTAGAGCAAAAAACCAAAAGCAAAATGAAAACACATAGAACTTCAACATAAAATTTTACTGACAAAAAGGAAAAAAACCCAAAAAACCCCCAATTAGTACAAAACAAAGCATAAAAACTTCCACCTTGAACTAAATAACAAGAAGACAACACAAAACATGGAACGAATTCATAAATAAGTTAGAAGGAAAATGGCTAGATTTCTGGTAGCTCTGAGAATTTAGAAGGTAAATTCTAGAACGTTTATAACTAACAGATAATTATTTTGAAGAACAAATGAATACAGCAGTCTTGCTAGAAAACAGGGGAGTGAGTAGTTGGAACTTGCAAGAAAAAAAGCAAAACTGTGTCAATATTACTTTTTCATCTAGGTCTGTCTAGAAACTATTTAGGAAGGAAGATTGCCAGCAGCCATGATGTCAAAAGTACTAAAGAAAAAGATAAACAAAAAAGAACTCTAAACCTAGCCAGTTACATTTATTTAAATTGAATGGAGCAATGCAAATGATGACACAAACAACCTCTCTAGTATTGTCAGGGACAGGCAACTCAGGAGGACTATAAGGATGTCACGAGGTTATGCAGGGTGAATATCAGAAAGCCGAAAGCCCAGGTAGAACTCAGGCTGGACACTGCTATAAAAGATAAGAACAAATGTTTTTACAAATACATTAGAAACAAAAGGAAGACCAAGGAAAATCTAAATCCTTTATTGGATGCGGGGGAGAACACTGCCACAAAGGATGAGGAAAAGGCTGAGGTACTTAATGCTTTCTTTGTCTCAGTCTTTAATAGCAAGACCAGCTTCCCTCTGGTTACTCAACCCCCTGAGCTGGAAGACAGGGATGAGGAGGAGCAGAATTCAGTCCTGACAGTCCAGGAGGAAACAGTTAGTGACCTGCTGCTCCACTTGGATGTGCATAAGTCTATGGCGCTGGATGGGATTCACCTGAGGGTACTGACGGAGTTGACAAAGAACTCACAGAGCTCTCAGAGGTACAATCTTCACTGGGCAAAAAATCTGGCTGTATGGCCAGGCCCAAAGAGTGGTGGTGAATGCAGCATCATCCAGCTGGTGGCTGGTCACAAGTGGTGTTTCCTAGGGCTCTGTGTTGGGGCCAGTCCTGTTTAATATCTTTATTGACAATCTGGGCAGGGAATTGAGTGCACCCTCAGTAAGTTTGCAGGTGATGCTGAGTAGGGACGGGGAGTGTCGACTTGCTGGAGGGCAGGCAGGCTGTGCAGAGGGACCTGGGCAGGCTGGAGCGATGGGCCGAGGCCATTCCTGTGAGGTTCAACAGGGCTCAGTGCCGGGTCCTGCCCTTGGGTCACAGCAGCCCCACACAGCGCTACAGGCTGGGGCAGAGCGGCTGGAAAGGGCCTGGTGGGAAAGGGCCTGGGGGTGCTGGTCCACAGCCGGCTGAGCGTGAGCCAGCAGTGTGCCCAGGTGGCCAAGGCGGCCAGCAGCACCCTGGCTGGTACCAGACACAGTGTGGCCAGCAGGGCCAGGGCAGCGATGGTCCCCCTGTCCTGGGCACTGGTGAGGCCGCACCTCGAACGCTGTGTTCAGGTTTGGGCCCCTCGCTGCAAGAGGGACGCTGAGGTGCTGCAGCGTGGCCAGAGCGGGCAGCGAGGCTGGTGCAGGGTCTGGAGCACAAGTCTGACGGGGAGCGGCTGAGGGAACTGGGGCTGTTCAGTCTGGAGATAAGGAGACTTGGGAGATCTTACCACTCTCTACAACTACCTGAGAGGAGGCTGTAGAGAGGTGGGTGTTAGATGGTCTCTTTTTCCCAGATGACAAGTGATAGGACAAGGCAAACTGCCTCAAGCTGTGCCAGGGGAGGTTTAGATTGGATATCAGGAAAAACTTTCATCACTGAAAGGGTGTTGAAGCATTGGAACAGGCTGCCCAGGGAGGTGCTGCAATCATCATCTCTGCAGGTGTTTAAAAAATGTGTAGATGTGGTGCTTAGGGACATGGTTTAATGGTAGACTTGGCAACCATGGGTTAGTGATTGGTTCTGATGATCCTAAAGGTCTTTCCGAGCCTAAATGATTCTATGACATTCTATGATATTCAAATAAATTAAGTAGATCCCAGTATTCACCCTTATCAACAAGATGGTATGGTAGAGAAACTCAGAAGTTTTTAAAGCAAAAGGAAATCATCTGTATACTTACAGGCCTGTACAGCACTCTCATAGGTCTCTTAATAATAATTAGCAAGTAGCATTATCGTTTGTAAGCACAATGTTTAGGAGTGCCTAGACCCAGACTGTGTGTGCTGGTTCATAATTAAACATGTTTGTTATCAAGAAGGATGCAGTATGTTTTGGAATGTTTTGAATTAGTGTCTCTATAAAATAAACTGCTAAAAATACATCCAGAGTGTCTATAAATTCTACCCTTTATTATCTGCATTAATGCTACCTCAAAGAAAATAATTTACTGAAGTATGTCATCTTTAAACTTAAATTTGATTGTAATGGGAAAGTACTTTTAAAAGCATAAAGTAAGAGTAGTCCGATGGTATTAATCTTAAAACAAAGCACCTGCTATGAGCAATGGTTACTCTGCTAAAGTTTAAAAAAAATTAAGAAAGAACTGTTATCTCATTTTTCACATCTTCAAATGTAAACATGCAATGAAATCAACAAATAATCACTCTTTGCTGTGTCTTTGATTTGTCCCAGCTACATGGCTTCCTTCATTAATTCCAAAATCTCATCTTGCTGTACTTGTCTTTTTGCACTCCCCTTTTCTGACATGTGAATTACCTGTCCTGTAAAATTCACTTAGCATTGTAGTACTTCTTTTGTTCAGAAAAATATTAGTTCTGCCAACACACACTCATGCCAGGGCAGCTTTGTAAGACGGAAGAACACTAGATTACTACTTACTGAAAGTAAGAAATGTTTCGGAAATGCAACGTGATGACCTTTCTCTGAAATTCATTTTTCACAGTATTCTGGTATTCTGTTTTTCTCCTTAAGAAAAAAGTAATTGTTCATACTGCTACAAAGATCTGTTGTTAATTGCAAACATATGCACTGTCATCTTTACCAGGCTATTTTAAAAACCAACCCAACTCACGGTAACAGGACAGAATTTCTATTCTATGATCCTCATGCTGAACAGCCATATAAAAGGTCTTCCCAGTGGGCTAAGTGCATACTTTTACCCTTTTTTTAAAAATGCAAATAAGTTGAAATTTCTAATGTTGCCTTCAGTGAAGAAGGAAAACAGTGAATTTCCTGTGATACAGGATACATGTTAGTCTGGAAGATGAGGGAAAAGTTTCAGTGAACTAGTATTTTAAAACCTCTATTGCATCTCCAGTTCAGATTGGTTTAAACAACTTGTTTCTTCTGTATATTTGAAATACAGCAAAAACTAATGTAATTGTGCAAGCTGTGACTGACTGGCACAATCAAGCAACCAAGAAATATTTTTAAAACTGCTTTTAAAAACTGACATATATTCACAAATGGAATGCTGTTTTCCCTTCCTCCAATGTCATGTGATTTCTTCCTCATCCTGTTTGAAGTTTTCACAAAATCACAGAATGGTCAGGGTTGGAGGGGACCTCTGGAGATCATCTAGGCCAGGGGTCCTCAAACTACAGCCCGTGGGCCAGATACGTCCCCCCAGGGTCCTCAATCCAGCCCCCGGTATTTAAGACCCCCCCATCCCCTCCCCGCCGGGTGTTGGGGGGGAAACCAAGCAGCCACAGATGGCTGCCTGCCGCTGCATCCGCGCGCCGGCCCCCTGGTTAAAAAGTTTGAGGACCCCTGTTCTAGGCCAACCCCCTGCTAAAGCAGCTTCACTCAGAGCAGGCTGCACAGAATCATGTCCAGGCAGGTTTTGAATGTCTCCAGAGAAGGAGACTGTACAGCCTCTCTGGGCAGCCTGTCCCAGGGCTCTTGTTGACCTCAAGGTAAACAAGTTCTTCCTCATATTCAGATGAAACTCCTTGTGTTGCAGTTTGTGCCTGTTGCCCCTTGTCCTTTCACTGGGCATCAGTGAAAAGAGCCTGGCCCCATCCTCCTGGCACTCACCCTCAAGATATTTGTATGCCTTGACAAGATCCCTTCTCAGCCTTCTCCAGGCTACCCAGGCCCAGCTCCCTCAGCCTTCCCTCATGAGGGAGATGCTCCAGCCCCCTCACCCCCTTGGCAGCCCCCCGCTGGCCCCTCTCCAGTCGCTCCCTGTCTCTCCTGAACTGGGGAGCCCAGCGCTGGGCACAGCACTCCAGGTGCGGCCTCAGCAGGGCAGAGCAGAGGGGCAGGACACCCCCCGCACCCGCTGGCCACGCTCCTCCTGATGCAGCCCGCGCTGGCAGCGGCCTTCTTGCCCACCAGGGCACACTGCTGGCCCACGGGCCACTCGGTGTCCTCCAGGCCTCCCAGGCCCTTCCCCGCAGAGCTGCCTGCCAGCAGGTCAGCCCCAGCCCGTGCTGGTGCGTGGGGTCGCTCCCCCCCGGCGCAGGACCCTACCCCTGCCTTTGCTGAGCTTCATGACGCCCCCCCTGCCCCACTGCCCAGCCTGCCCGGGCCCCGCCGAACGGCAGCGCAGCCCCCGGGGTATCAGCCGCCCTCCCAGCGCTGTACCACCAGCAAACTCGCTGCGGGCACGCTCTGCCCCTTCACCCAGGGCGCTGGTGGGCTGAGCAGGACGGGACCCGGTGCTGAGCCCCGGGGCACAGCGCTGGCTGCGGGCCCCCAGCTGGGCTGCGCCGCTGGTCACAGCCCTCTGGGCTCTGCCATCAGCCAGGTCTCAGCCCACCTCCCTGCCCACGCGCCCAGCCCACCCGGCCTGCGCTCACCTGGGGCGGCTGTGGGAGACAGGGGCAAGAGCCTTGCTGAGGGCAGGGCAGACAACACCCACTGCTCTCCCCTCATCCACCCGGCCAGGCGTTCCAGCACAGAAGGCTATCAGGTTGGTCAGGCGTGATTTCCCCTTGGTCAATCCATGTTGATTACACCCAATTAATCTTTTCCATGCTTTGAGGTGACCTCCAGCATGAGCAGTTCCATCACCTTGCCAGGGATGGAGGAGAGGCTGACTGGCCTGTAGTTTCCCTGAGTCCTCCTTCTTGCCCTTTTCAAAGACTGGAGTGACACTGGCTTTTCTCCAGTCCTCAGGAACGTCTTTGGTCCTCCATGACCTTTCAAATATGGATAGTAACTTAGCAATAACATCTTCCAGCTCCCTCAGCACTCAGGGGTGCATCCCATCGAGGCCCATGGGTTTGTGGGTGTCAGGTTTGCTTAAATGATCTCTAGCCTGATCCTCCTTGACCAAGGGAAAGTCTCCTGTTCTCCAGACTTCCTCTCTTGCCTCCAGGGTCTGGGTTTCCTGAGAGCTGGCCTTAGCAGTAAACTCTGAAGCAAAGAAGGTATTCAATGATTTCTCCTTCTCTATGCCCTTTGTCACCAGGGACCTGGTGTGACTACGTCACTCATTCAGCAGCAGGCCGTATTTTCCCTACCCATCCTTTTGCTGCTGATATATTGAAGAAGCCCTTCTTGATGTCCTTGACATCCCTCACCATATTTAATTCCAAATGGACCTTAGCCTTCCTCGTTGCATCCCTGCATACAAGGTGCACATCCTTGTATGTGTATTTAAAAATATTGTCAACTGCCAGGATTTGCAAATGCAATACTTTTTGTCAGTCTCCTCTTTCCCAGTCCCCCAGGCAGAGGAGAAAGTGGCAAGAGTATGTTCATTACACAAATGAGGATTTCTTACAGAGAAGAAGTCTGAAAAGGCTTCACAGTGTTCCTATATCCCTCCCAAGTGGCCTGTCCCTTTTTCCACATCCTGTAAACTTCCTTTTTCTGTTTGAGTTTTGTCAGAATCTTCTTGCTCATACATGCAGGCCTCCTGCCACTCTGCTTGATTTCTTACTCATTGGGATGCACCAGTCTTGAGCTTTCTTACACTTTAACTTGATTAAGAAAAAATTCAGACAGCAAAAAGAGCTTTCGCTACTTCCCATCTATCAACTGATTTTTTATTTCTCTATGCCTCACATGTACATTTAATTTACTTATCCTAATATTCACATTAACCCAACCGCAATATCTCAAAGAAGCCAAGACAGGCTGCCATCAACTTCCATCTTATTATGATATGGAAAGAAGAAGTGTTCATAAAAGTAATTGATTCAAGCCCTCACACAAAAAGACTAATCTCAGAGACTGTAAATCATGTTGTACAATGAACGGCTACTTAACAAACACTCAGTTTACTGATTTCCACTTTATGACACTGAAAAGCAACATAGAGATAATAAATATTACTTCCTCCACCCTGCCCCCCACCCCCTGCCTCCTGCCTCCACCCCCCCACCTAGTTCACCTCTAGCATCAAATTTTAGAGTGGTTGTGACAGAAAAAAGACGGGGAAAAAATAAACAATCCATTAAAAAACTGTAGAGTTTAGACAGTACTATAATAATTCTTTGAATTATCAGGCTCCTAAACATCTGCAGGACTGATGCTTAAAATATACCCAAAACATGCTACAATACCTTCCAAATTCAAATTAAGGATGAGATGAAGTATCCCAAAGAACATACGACCTGCAATTAGGATAAAAATTGTCTGTTCAGTTAAAGATCCAGCGCAACTATATAGGTAAGTACTTCATCCAAGCTACTTCAAACCAATATAAAACAAAAACCCGCTCTCATCTCCATGCAGCATCTATAGAAAGTTAGGCCATTTGCTTAAATACTTGCAGTTGAAAACAGCAATAAAAAACCTCTTTAAACACCTTCTATGAAACTTGCTTTTATTTGCAAACATTCTGTTGATATATGAGTTACAGATTTTCATACACGTCACATTACAGGGAAGAGACACTTGGTGCAGAACAATCTGTTCTCCACCACAAAAACATTACATGAAGATATACAGCAGCCAAAGAATTCCAGGGCCCACAGAGGAGACAACCTGACCTGGTCAAAGCACAGACTGCATACAAGAAAAACAAACAAACAAACAAACCATACTAAAAGGGCCAGAAGGAAACACATTTTTCAGGGAAAAGAAGGCATGCCATGGAGAAGATGGACATACTGAAATGCATAGGAGCACGATGGACAATTCCTGCATGGTGGAATTCACTGGACACAGCTTTGCAATACAATTATGACAGCAGAATCACAACCCTTCTGTTTTTCACTGTTGTCAACATGTTGTTTCATTACAGGCTTCAGATCTTTTAATGAAAGGCAATTACAAGATTTATAGTACTTTGCATTGTATCCATTGCCTAAATGAAAGATTAAAACGCAGTTTCTCCTACAAAGTGACTGGAGCAATGCGTGGTTATTTTCACGTTGTCTCTCAAGAGTTTCTCCCTGTGTAAACAAAAATAACTTTACTTTCTAAATGCCACTGAAGCTGAGCCTGCCAAACAATTTTCTTATCACTTAGCAGTTTGTTAACTTTCATAAAGAAGCACAAGACCAAATTCTGCCTCTCTCCAACAACTGAAAAATAGCATTATAATCTTCTGAATCTGAAGAAATTGGCAACACAGCAATCAATCAAGAGCACAATCTAACCAGAATAGTGTGTTACGGGAATGTATCCAGCTCAGCTCAGAGCCCAGAATGAGACGAAGTTTGCTGTTTATTAAGTCTTTGTATTTTGTTCCTAATGGGAAGAAAAACCAAAAACAAAATCAAAACTCAGTTAAGAGGCAGTGCAAATAAATTCCTTCAAAGAGGTTCCAATTAACATTTTTCATCAAAATACACACATCCAAATTATGATGAAGTATATTCACAGTCACATTTGCTGTTTCTTTAACTGCTGCCTTACTAAGGATTTAAAGGTGTTTTACAAATAACTCACAAACCCTCAGCATATTTTTGTTATGTGGGAAAGAATTACCCTAATACCTCAGCTCTCTGAAGTTCAAAATTTGTTTTTGCTGACACCACCTGCTCTTTTATGATACAAGAATTTTAATTTCCCCATCCTTTATTTTAAAATTTTTTTCCTATCTCTCTTCTCTATAACCCTAAGGAGAATAAGTAACACAAGCCAACTTAAACAATAAAGAATGTGACCGTAATTTTGTTTTAATGTTTGATGTTTGATCATATAAAATTATACTTTTTGAATTAAAAGTAGTCTATCAACTATATTTTCTTCATATATTACTTTTGTTAATAAACCTATAAATTCTACAAATTATTTCTGGCTCAGTACTTCTTACACAGTCTTCCCTATCTTGACACTAAAATTTAATCAACTGGAAATCCCTTTTAATTTAAGCAAATATCACCCAATAATTTCCTTACATATTCTTCATGATAATTGAGTAACTGATGCAATGAATGGATGCAAAGGATGCAACTGATTTAACTGAAGCAGATTTTTTTTTTTATAGTTCTATAATTACAAGCACTGACTGAAACAAAAATGTAATTGTAGACCATATGTTGAAAATAAAAATGGTTGGAGAATACATTCAAGTTATTTAAGTACATAAAAGTTGCTACCAAATCCATAAAAGGGCTGTAGGTGGTATGTTTTAAGGCATACCAACATTAAGCAGGTCTGATGTTTTCCTATACAGACCCATAATTCCTCGTTCTGGAGCTCTATTGACAAACCAGGCTCTTCCTGTCATGCACGGTCTAACTCTACAACTTAGATTAAAATTCTTTTCCTTTTTATACTTATTACCAGCTTGCAACTTTGAAAATTCTCCCTTCCTAGCCAGCTCTATCCCATGCCCACTCACCCTGCCCCTCTTTCCACTAGGAACTCCCCGTCATTCTGTAGAATCAGACAGTGGGGAACCAAATTCCCCACAAGACATATATGGATTTTTAAGGTTCTGCCTGTAGAAGGTTATTACTCAAATAATTTATGTAAAAACTGAAATTTCATGGACTGAAACTAGGATTTTCTTTGTACTGGCTTACCTCATTCTCTTTGGATGTGTACCGTATCTTAAAGAGTATTCATGGCTCTGATCATCACTTGCATGGCAGTGAATATGTTTTGGAAAGCCAGTTTTGTGAAGCTTTTTCAGACTTCTCTGTAACCTGATCCGTGAAATCCTCATTTGTGTAATGAACATACTCTTGCCACTTTCTCCTCTGCCTGGGGGACGGGGAAAGAGGAGACAGACAGAAAGTATTGCATTTGCAAATCCTGGCAGTTGACAATATTTTTAAATACACATACAAGGATGTGCAACTTATCTATGCGTATGTGAGTCACCATTAACTGTAGTCTCTCTTCTGAATTCTCCGTTCTCCATAATCTACATTGTTTTAGTCAAAATACTTTCATTGCTGGGTTTGGGAGGCTTTTTTTTTTTTGGTAAAAGATATCTATAAGTATCTTACAATGCGTCCTACAATGTTTAATCTAAGCATCTTGCAGGCTGAAGTCAGATTACCAAACAAGCAAGGCACTTGAGTACAAAAGAAAGAAAATCTGGTTTTGTAAGGATCAAAATCCTCCATATCGAGAACTTTGTACAAAGCTTATGTACCATTTACACCTTAACAATAGAGCCTGCACTAATCCTGAACATGGGGAAGAACTTCATCATTAGGCCACATTATTTAGTTTCACATTACTACTGATTGTTATATAGATACTGATTGAAAACGTGTTAACTGAAATTATGAAAAATACATTCATTGCTCTCAGCTACTCTGGGAATTATTGATTCTGTTTAAAAAACCCCTTACATATATGTCATATATGTAATATATGAACTTACATCATTGGTGTAATATTTTGCATATACATACTGTTTCAAGCCCATTTACAGCCCATAACAACGTATTTCCTGACATTTTTCAGGACATACACCTTGTTCTTCTGTTATTTCCTATTAGCCTTACAACAGAAAAATGTCTGCACTGCTCATATCAAGCAGCCACTCAAGCAGTGTCCCACCTCCAGCCAAGTTTGTAAGTGGCGGCCAAGAGAAGAGTAAAAAGAGGGCCAGAATATATGACACTTCCTCCACAAAACCCTCCCTGCATCTTAAAAGTTAAAACTTAGCTTAGAAGTTCATTAGCTGAATGCTACCTGTTTGGCAGTCCCACTGTAACTCTTGAGTATTTGGGCAGATGTCTCCTTAAAACCATGGGAAAATACATTTTAGTAAGGAGTTTCAGAGCTCTATCACCCATGATAGATCATTTGTTCTGAGCCTGGATCCTCCATCTTCATTCCTGTTTCTTGTATTCAATAAACCTTCTCCCCTGCCTTCTCCATGTATGCTCAATTTTATACACCTCTGTCATACTGTATTGGGTTTGTTTGTATGACAGAGGTTTGGTAGCAGGGGGTGCTGCAGGGGTGGCTTCTGCAAAAAGATGCTAGAAGCTTCCCCATGTCAGACAGAGCCAGTTTCACCAGCTCCAAGAGGATCCCCACTGCTGGTGAAAGCTAAGCCAGTGAGCAATATTTGTAGCGCCTCTGTGATAACGTATTTAAGAAAGGGTAAGAAAAACTGTGCAACAGCTATGTGAGAGGAGTAAGAATATGTGAAAGAAACAGCCCTGCAGACACCAAGGACAGTGAAGAAGAAGAAGAGGAGGTCCTTGAGGCACCTCTGCTCTCTACTTTGGAGAAGAGATTCCCCTGCAGCCCACAGAGAAGACCATGGTAGAGCAGTTTGTCCCCCTGCAGCCCATAGAGGACCCCATGCCACAGCAGGTGGACATGCCGAGCCCATGTAGGACCAGGCCCCTGGGAGGACCTGTGGCTCACAGGGTCCTACGCTGGAGCAGTCTGTTCTTGAAGGACTGCACATCGTGGAAGGGACCCATGCTGGACCAGTTTTTGAAGAACTTTGGCCTGTATAAAGGACCAATGTTGGAGAAGCTTGTGAAGGACTGTCCTGTGAAAGTGACCCCAGGCTGCAGCAGGTGAAGACTGTGAGGATGGAGGAGCAGGAGAGACTAAGTGTTATGATCTGACCATAACCCCCATTCCCTATGCCCCTGTGCTGCTCGAGGGGAGGAAGTTGAGTCAGGAGTCAAGCTGAGCCTTGAAAGAAGATAGGGCTGGGCGGAAGATGTTTAAAGTTTTCTCTTCTTCTCACTGCCCTTCTGCTATTAATTGACAATAAATTAATTTCCCTAAGCCAAGTCTGTTTGGCCCATGACAGTAATGGGCGAGTGATCTCCCTGTCCCTATCCTGACCCATGAAGTTCTTCATCGTATTTTCTGCTCTGTCCTGTTGAGAAGGGGGAGTGAGAGAGCATCTTTGTGGGCACCTGGAGATCAGCTAAGGCCAACCCACCACACATACTCACCTTCAGCTGTACTTTTTCTAGGTTGAAAAGTTCTAATCAGGTCAGTTCATTCTCAGATGGAAGATACTCCATAGCTTGATCACTCCTTTGACCCTTGTTGAAGCTTCCTCAGTTCTGTTTACCTCTGAGATACACCTGGAGTACCAAGACTTCAAATACTAAGGTGCTGCCAAAACTTAGATTTATGAAGTGGCACCATTGTGTTATCTTTACTGCAAGTAATCAAAAGAGAGAAAGTGCATGTGCCATATAGTTGTTCTCCATCTGCACTACTTTATGCTGGTCTACAATTAGCTTTACCTGCCATTTCACTGCCTACGCTCATGATATCCTTCTGCAGCTTTCAGTCACCCTTACAAACCTGATTAATACTGAGCAGAATTTTTTTTCTTGTAATTACTCAACCCCTTTCTCACCATAGCTTTCATTTTCCTCTATTTCCTGTTACTCAACTGATGCTGATGTATGATGTGACTGAACAAATCCATTCCTACCCCACAGAGCTTTTATATGAAAGGGTCATGGACGGCCTTTTCTTGTACTTTGCCAACAGAATGATGGTCCAGGAGCAAAAAAAACCCTGTTGTACTTTCTTATTAAAACCTTCACTGTAATTTTTCAGAAGTTCTAACAATTAACCCATCCTGGCTGAGCTATAGTATTTGCTTCACCTCTCCACTGAGAATCCACTGCTGGTTAACGGTATTCCCATTAGCAAACTTTCAGTGATTTACTCTTTAGTACCA
Organism: Falco rusticolus; assembly: GCF_015220075.1. NCBI lineage: Eukaryota > Metazoa > Chordata > Aves > Falconiformes > Falconidae > Falco > Falco rusticolus. The sequence goes on along the minus strand of NC_051210.1, from coordinate 44,179,656 downwards.
CTAGGTGTCGAAATATATCAGCACAAAGAGGAGAGTTCCTCTGAACGTTTCATCTTCAAATACAAGAAACTAGGAAAACACAGCAAATGCCCAACTCATCATACTCTATCTCAGTACCATAGTATCACTTTAATGAAAGACCATGCAACTGCAGGGCTCCAAACATTAACAGTAATAGCCAGCAAAACCCATGTAACCTAGAAAAGCGTGGTATGTTATGTGTTACTCATATATCATAGCCATTTTCCTGAAATATTTACGACTGTCATCAATCCTTACTCTATGACCTTCTTCTGTATTTTGCATCATCCATTGTGGACTTCCTTTCAAAGCTGTAGCTGCCCCTTATTTAAGCCCATGTTGTTCAACAGTCCTTCTCTAGGAGACTGACAGCACAGCTCTGCTCTCCAGGTAACAGGACCATAGCACTCATCAGAACATGATTTTTTAATCACATTTTTTTATCAAACAGTAAGAAATACTTAATATTTTTGTCTGTAAAAAGAAGATTAATATAGCTGTTCTTTCAACAAATATTCAGGATTTCTTTAATTATGGCATTGTATTGGTTTTCTTGAGAGATGGAACATAGAGATAAGCTGGAATACATACGAAACAAATATCTGGAGGAATCTATTTTAGTAAGATGCAGATGTTACATTATATACCACAGCCCTCAGAAAGGCAGTCCTGGCATTCTTCAGATTTAAGAAGTCAATGTAAATACAATTCAAATACAAATGAGCTGCAAAACAAAACCACCCCCCACCACCCCCCTTTTTTTTTACTGCCAGTGAAACCCTTGTATTTGAGAGGAAAACACTCTGATTAATCCAGGTTGAGTTGCTGTGCTACATTTTTATGTGTCAGAATAAACAGTCCTATTACATTACAGCAGTGCCCTCTATTAATGTTTGGGTTCAAGTAAAAAACATTGTGCAACAGTTAACTTCACTGTCAGGGATACACTGCAGTGCTATGAAATTAAGTTTAAAAAATCCAATTTTGGCTTTTAAAGAAAAATGCTGTTTTCCAAGTCCCACAAACACCAAAGACAGATGGAGCCAGGTTTGAAGAGATCATCACCTATAATTAAAGCTAGAGTTGTTCCTGCATGTATCCAATTTAATTTTAAAAGAAATACAAGGTTAACATTTTATTATTATCTGATTTGATCTCTTCTATACCAACCTACAGCACATGAGAATTGCCTATTCAAGTGATTAATAAAGTGGTATGAAATACACAGGTAATAAACAAAGCCATCCTGCTTTACCACTTGACCTCTCATAATCCTGAAAACGAGCTGATTCAAAAGCTTTGTGCTGCTCCCTACCTTGCCCTTCAGTAGAGGGCACACTCTTCCTTCTGTATTCTTCCTTCCAGCAGCTTTTCATGTGCCTAGCTGTGCCTCTTGTCACAAACCCAGAATACAGGGTCTCTGTGCAAATCCAACAACATGTGCTTTTTTTTTTCCCTTCCCATAAGCTATCTAAAAAAAAATCTTCAGTGCTCATAAGCTTAAAATGAAACAAGGCTTTTGAATCGCATCTCGACAGAACATAATTTTAAAGCATGTTAAAAAGTAGCAGGCTGTTCAAAAAGAGTTTGAATAGAGAGGTTGTGCCAATATGCATGAGAAATTAAGCTAAAGGTAACTGCATTTCAGGATAGAACTGCATACACGATCAGATTTGCATTGAGTATATTTTAATTCAAATTGTTGGAAAACAAATGGAGATACACAAATTTTAACTTGTGTTTTAAGACTTCAGATGGTGGGGCTTAAGAAAATGGAGTACACTTTTTACATTAGGATAATGAAAGTGGTAACAGGGTAGTAAAGAGCAGGTAGTACAGGAAGGGTAGATAATAGAACAGTAAAATATTGATATATTATATACCTTGGAGGTATGGAATCACGTTTTGATATTGTCCATTCTAGAAGCATTAGAGAATGGGGAACTTTACAACATGGCTATATACCTCCAAGGTGTTAGAATTCTAGAATTCTGTTATTACAAGCAAGTTTATAAAGGTTATTTGTGTAAAAAAACCAAACCCACAAAACCCCAATGTGTATTTTTCTCCTCAGTGACATCTTTTTTAAGCACTTACTCAGAATAAATTTAGTGCTTTTATCTTCAGGAAATGACCTGTTGAATCATTACTGCCAAAATACAGGATACATGCTCTACTGACCTATACTAGGCCAAGAGGCAAAATATTCTGAAAGGTTAAGATGTGAATAAATTAGTGAATGTCACATATTTACCTTCTTCCAGTCACTTCAAGCCTTCTTTTTTTTTCTCTCTGCTTCCAACTACCAATTGCCACGTAGGTAGGTGTTACCTAACCAAATCCACTTTCTCAATTAAAACAAATATTACATTTTTTCCGGAAAATTCAAGGAATACAACATTGTATGTATTTTGGCCATGGTCTCTTTTGTCCTTAACTCTTCTTTTGCCTGTCAGCTTTATTTTCCAAGTCTAGTACCTCAATTCTTTACGGAAGAAACAAAAAGTTACTAAAAATACCCAACCAAACAAAAAAACTTCAAAACCCCCCAAAACCAGAACTCTATGCCCTCATTCTCCTAAACACTTTGTGTGTGCAACTTAATTACTCAATGAGCAGACGGTGAATACAGTGAATACAGCCACAGCAAAACTAGATGGCTGTAACTGCTAAGGACAGAGCAAAGGTAACTCATTAGTTTTGCTAACCCTGCCACCATTAAGAGAAACAGAACAACAGCTTTAGCAGAGGTGATGGACTACTGTAAATCCTGGATCCACACTTGAGAAGTTCAAATGCCTGAGATCGGGGTTGCTCTTCATTGTTATCAGCTCTCAAACAGCAATGATATCTTCATCTACAGTAGAGACCAGCCCATGTGCTTGCTCCCTTCCACTTGCCATACCTGAAGAGATGGAGGTCAGTTAGTAAACAAATATATTTCACCTGTTGCTGCATGACAACAGGTTTCACTCTTGTCCCAGCAGCTGTGTCTCACTCAACACTGTCGTGCTGGTAAGGGACCAGTCACTGGATATCTTCAGGAGCAAGCCCCCTGGTCCCAGCAGAAGCAAGAGAAGTCTGTATTAGCTTCCCAATTGTCCCTGTTGTCAAGCATGATAAAATCAAAATGCTACAAGTAAAACAGAAGGTAAGGTACTGGGGTCATGAAACTAATGTTCAGTGCCATCTTTAGACCATAATCTAGTATTAAACCTCTTCTCCAGTTATAAGTGGCCACTGGGAAAGGCTCACTAACAGCATCATGTTTTATAGCTATAGCTGATTTACCAGCTCTGCAAAACTCAGTAGCCTCAAGCCTCTGCTCTCAAGCCTCTACAACAGGCCACATTTCTGACTCTCTTTAACAGAAAAACAGCTATTTCTGTTAACACAAATAGCTATTTCATGGGCAGAAATAATTATAAGAATAAAGATAGCAATATTTAGTAATTAAATTAGGAGATCTGCTGCTTGTACTGAAAACTAAACAATATTCAAACAAGTTCTGTAATATTTTGTACTGCGGTAGTTAGGCTTGCTCAGCTAGCAGAAGGAAACATCTTTCTATAACTGTAGGATTAACAGTTTGATATACCCAACTAAATTGTGCTAGTGCACAAATGTGGATGTAGCAAAAATGGCTTTAAGTAAATAAACCTGACTTACTGAATATTTGTGAGGTCAGAGCAACAAAGACATTTTTAAAACAATGGAGGCAGAAAAATTATACAGAATGAAACTCTTTGTTTCAAGGAGCAGACCTGAAGCAGAAGAAAGGAAATTTCTTATGTTATCAGAAAGGAAAATATTTAGAGTCATTTGGCAACCTTGAAGGACTACTCTGCCCCTTCCGTTAACTACTTTAATGGAGGGACCATATTAAATGCTGAAATTAGCTTCACAATGTAATGCACATAGTTACATGAAAACAAAGCCACAACCATTTCCACTACTACTAGGCAGGGACAGACAGTGTTTTTAATGACTTGGGGGAAAGCCAGAGCAGATTTCATCTCTACAACTCATATACAGTTAGTTCTTGTTTTCTAATAGGAATGTAACCCAAAAATAAAATGTGTTTTCACTTCTCTTGCTCATTTACCAATAAGCATCCCGATATCCATGCCAGGCAATATTTTGAAGTATTACCTGTCACCTTTTACTAACCAACAATACAAAAAACCCCACCATAAATGTATAAAGAAATAAATCTGGCAGGGGAGGTGGGGGAAAACCATCGAAAAAAACAACTCCCAAAAACCCATCAGCTATTTCAGATACTCCATTCATATTCTGTAGGATTCAGAACCATCTTCCACATCTGTTACCCGGGAAACAGCTCTCATTCACTATCAAATCCTGTGTCTTAAAAGCACATTCTAGTGACTTTTCCTCTGCTGATGACATGGAAGATGATTAACTTTGAAAATTGCAAAACTCTTAATGTAACAGAGAGATTGGCTCCAAACATATTAATAATCACCATCAAAAGCTCTGTGGAGAAAAATCAATATACTTTTTCAAAAGTTATTTATAAATCCATATGGACTAGCGCTATGCATATAGTTGAATGTCTGCTTCTGCACTGGCACCACTTCTTTGACAGCTATGTAACTCACTATTTCGATGTTATTTCTGCTACCAGGTATAAAGGTGGAGGCAATAATATATCTGCAAATAAGCCATTCAATTACAGGATTCTTAAAAACCAAAAGAAAACTTAAATACATACATTTTTAGTGAGGAACAATTACATAAAGCAAAAATTCTACTGGTCATTCTGGTCTTCTGTGCTATAAAAGTGCAGGATCAAGTCAGTCCTCATTCCATTATTCTAACTTAGGCCAAACACCTTGAAGGAAAGCATGAGAGCAAAATCAGCATTGGAAGCAGAACTTACAACCTCTGGTCAAATACTCCAACATCCATCCGCATGGAATACGAGGCTCTGTAAAACAGTTCACATGCTTAACATGTAAAAGCTACCACCCACCTCCACCCCCAACCCCCAAGTGTATGCTACTGTTGAAAATATCTAAAGTGCTTTTCAAATTATTTTATTAAAAAAAAACCAACACCACAAAAACCTGAAACAAACAAAAAACAGAAAAGGAGATCACAATGTGCAGGTGCACGTGTGCGTGTGTGTGTGTGTGTATCCTATAAAACTTATTATAGCACACAGACAGGCTTTAAATAGGAAAGAAAAGAACTTTTACAGAACAACTTCCCTTCATGATTCTGTGATTCTTCCTCTCTTGTGCTCAGGACCCCAGAACTGGACCCAGCACTACAGGTGTGGCTCCCCCAATACTGAGCAGAAGGGAAGGATCAGCTCCCTCTGCCTGCAGGCAGCGCTCCTAGTGCAGCCAGAATACAACCAGCCCTTGTTACTGCAGTGATGCACTGCTGGCTCACGTTCAACTTGGTGTTTGCCAGGACTCCCAGGTCCTTTGAGGAGCTGCTTTCTAGCCAGCCAGCCCACAGTAACTGGTGCCTGGGGTTGTTCCTCCCCAGGTGCAGGACTTTGCACTTGCCTTTGTTTAATTGCATAAGGTTCCTGACTGCCCATTTTTCCAGCCTGTTGGGGATCTGGATGGCAGCAGGACCCTCTGGTTTATCAGCCACTTCTCCCAGTTCGATGTCATCAGCAACCTCACCAAGGGTAGGCTGTCCTATCATCCAGATTGCTAATGAAGATGTTACACATGACTGGACCCACTGCTGACCCCTGGAGTACAGTTACTGGTCTCCCAACTAGACTTTGTGCCACTGATCATCACCCTCTGGGTCTGGCCATTCAGGCAGTTTTCAATCCATCTCACGGTCCACCCAGTCCATTCTTCATCAGCTTCTCTGTGAGGTTCTTAAGGCACGCAGTGTCAAAAACCATCACAGAACGTTATCACATTGGTCAAGCATGACTTCACTTTGGTTGATTTTCTTGTCCTCAATGTGCAAGTGTTTCCAGATTAGCTGCTCCATCAGCTCCCTGGGGATCAAGGGGAGGATGACCATCCTGTAGTTGTCTGGGTCCTCGCTCTTCTTGAAGATGGGGGTGACACCTGTTTTCCTCCAGTCTTCAGGGACTTCTCCCGGTCACTGAGACTGACCAAGGATTATTGAGAGTGGCCTCACAATGACATCAGCCAGCCTCCTCAGTACTCATGGGTCCCCTGCTAGGGCCCACGGATTATATATGGGCAGTTTGCTTAATTATTTTTTAATATCCTCTTCTTCCACTAACGGTATGTCTTCCTTGCTCTGCACTTTCTGACTGGTCTCCAAGTCCTTAGATTTTTCTGAAGTCTTTACTAGTAAAGACTGAAGCAAAGGCATTCAGTACCTCAGCCCATGCGCTGCATCACCAGGGCCCCTGCCTCATTCAGTAGTGGGCTCACACTGACCCTAGTCTTTCTTCTGCTGCTTATGGACTTGTAGAAACCCTTACTGTTGCCTTTGACACTCATCGTTAGACCCAACTCCACTTGGGCTTTAGCTTTTCTAACCTCATCCCTGCATTCTCAGACAGCACTTCTATGTAATTCCCCAGTCACCTGTCCCTTCTTCCACCTTCTATATAGTCTCCTTTTACATTTGAGTTTTGCCAGGAGCTCCTTGTCCAACAGTGCAGGCCTTCTAGCTTGTTAGTTGACTTTCTGCTTATTGGGATGGACAACCCTCGAGCTTTAAGGAGGAGACCCTTGAATATTAACCAGTTTTCTCGCATCCTTCTTCCCTTCAGGGCCTTATTTCATGTCACTGTTTCAAGCAGATCCCTGAAGAGGCCAAAGTCTGCTCTCCTAATGTCCAGGGTTGTGAGCTTAAGTTTTGTCCTGCTCCCTCTAGCCAGGATCCTGAGCTCTGCTCCATAGTCACTGCAGGCAGGGCTGCCTTCCACCTACACATCGCCAACATGTCCTTCCTTGTTTGTGAGTACAGGGTCCAGGACAGCACCTTGCTTCATTGCTTCAGGAAGCTGCCAGCAATCTTGTCCAGGAACCTGCTAGATTGCTTATGCCATGCCATGTTGTCCCTCCGGCTGATATCAGGATGTCTGAGGTCCCCACTGAGAGCAAGGGCATGCAAACTTGAGGCTATTTCTAGCTGTGAAGCTGTCATTTAATCATGCTCTCCTTGGATAATGTTTTCATATCAGTAAAATCATTCACTTCCAATAAATCAAACTTAAGGTGTACATTTACATAAGGAAATACTACACAAAGCACAGAACTCATTTACACAGAATGAAAGATAAAAGAAAGATATCACCCTTTTCAGTGATAGACAACTGAAAGAAAGGCTCTAGAAAATTTATGTAGCTGTGAAAAAAGTTAGGTATCCAACAAATGCAAAGCTGAGTCTGAAACTAACAGCTGAAACCCTCCAGTGAGACAAATGTATAAAGCTTCTTATCCTGCAAGGACACAACCGAAAATCTTTCAGCTCAGTTCTTTCTCCTGCACCATTGGTTAGTAGTAACTCATTAAAGTCAGCTAAACTAATCCTCTGAAAAACACCATCACACCAAAACTGTAAGAGCACAATTTACCTTAGTCCTAACAGATTTATATAGGAATGAAGATTTCTGAGCACTCCCCGCAGCTAAGCTCCTTTCCCTTTCAAGTAAAATAGAATCGTTGGTCTCTTTCCTTACTCTTAATGCTGAATTCAGGAACTCCATTAAGATCCAAATTCACTGGTTTAGCTAGTTCTCAAGTTTTAAACTTATGCCACAACTAATACTGCATTTAGAAATTACACCAGCAGATGGGGGAAAAATACTGTTTCATTAATCAGAGTGCGTGAGACGTTATCCCTTTAAAGAAGTACAATAGTCCCACATTACTCCTAATTGATTGACAGTGAGTATTCCCCAAATATAGGAAATACTTTTCCTACAGAAGAGAGGCAACCCACTTCAATTTCAAGTTGGCTATTTAAGGCCACCTCAGTAGGCATACAAGCCATGTCCATTAGTCTGCATAATAACCCAGCTTTTGGCAACTTCACGTATGAAACAGAAGGATGAGGCAAATTTACACTGATTTGCACCAAAAAGACACCACAGCTGAGGCAAAATTTGCCTACAAAATACAACTGTCAGTCAGCCTACCTTGCCACTTACTGTGAGACAGCTGAGAAGAAGGAATGACTGATCTAACATTTTTGAGTCCCTGCCTGCATTGCAGTGTCCTGTTTCAGAGCAACACCTTACTCTAAAATTTCACCATTTTACTTCAAATACCTTTTCCATATTAATCCATGAAACAGTGAATGCTGCAGTTAGTGAGCAGTAAAATGTCATTACTAGGCACCAGTATCAAGAGACTGCAGCCTAGCTCAACGTTGTAAAACAGGAAATAAACTACATATATGCACACATTTATACAAAGCTCTTCCACCAGGAGCAGCAGTAACTGTTTCAAATTACTTTCATATGCTCTGATTGCTGACTTTAAACTGACTGCACCACACACACAAACCAAAGACAGGCTTTACATAACACTTCCTCAACGCTTATTGCCAAATGCTTTTACTGCTGCGGCTACAATTCCCAAGTACATTGCAAGTGACTGACTTCAGTAAAGGCAACCTTACAACATTAGTGTACTGAGCCTGGGGACATGCTAATTTAAAAATATCACATGGCGGGGGGTGGGTGGGGGTGGGTGTTTGGAAGTCTTCAGTCATGAGAAAATGATAACTAAGTTGCTGTTACGTCCTTAAATGTGTATACTCTATGATCAGATTTGGAATTGGATTAGAATTCCCAGTAAACATGTTAGTGGAAGCCAGTACCCACGTGCATTTCAAGCTGTGATGGACCACAAAACATACTTAGGCGTGAGATGTTCTTTTATAACAAACCTGAAGATGTGTGTGTCCCTTTACAACAACCCAACTTCATAAAAGACCACATGCCGCCTTTGACATACATGGGTGGGCTCCTACTCACTTCAAAGGAAATTTAGTCTATCTAGTGATACACAGGATATAGACTTAAATGTTTATAAATATTCTAAGGAGTGGTAGTCTGAAACCTCATCTTTGACTGAGAACACTGTACTAAACAGGGCAATATGAGAGTTTATAGTTTGCCTGACCCTCACCTCTGACTATTCCTGCAGATAACAGTAAATAAATGACAGGAAGTTTCCACTTCAAGAATGCTATAACTACTGTGACTACAGTACCACAAACATGCAAAATGGTGCAAATGATTATTAGAAAGGTAATACAAATATGTTACTGCCATCTATTTATTTTTTTATAATTAACAATTACTGTTGAATAAGAAGGTTCATTTATATCATATAAAATGGCTAATACTGCAGTTAATTAACTTATCATCTCATCACCAAATTCAAAAGCAATGGAATGGCAAAACCCTGAAAAGTTCTTTTGGTTCTGAAGTTCAGGTGGCAGAGATCTGAAAACAAGTGTGATACAACACTCCAAAGAGATTTCATTCAATGCTGAGAAACAAGCTTTGGTTTTGTATAACATTGAAATGAAATCAAGAAGCTGAAAAAAACTGCTACCAACAAGGCTCTACAATACAGTGGCATGATTTGAAAGAGAAACATAGATCTGTCTAAATGTAAAGTAAAAAGAAAAAAACTAAATAGCATACAAAATACCCCCTTTTTTCTCCATCCTCCCCCCTATCCTTTCCCAGTCTCACCTATCTCTCATATGTTCCCTCCTGATGCCCTTCTAGTCTCCTCCACACCCCTCTTTTTCCTCTGTTTAGCTAGCACTTTTGGAAATAGAGCCTTCACAAAAATCCAGGCAGGCAACAAATAAATAAATAGTGAAGACCCAACGGATATTTCATTCTTATATTCTTTCTACTCTTCACCTTTTTTCTTCGCTGAGACTGTATTTTTTCGATCTGTACATTTCTAGCTACATTACTGTGCAATCCTTCAGGCAAATACATATTACAAACTACTACCAATCCCAAGAAATAGAACTGCAATGTAAAAAAGACACCAAATAAAACCACTATAATTAAAACACACTGAAAACTCAGGTATACCAAGGTAGCTGATGAAGGATGAACTCTACCCTATCTAGATCACAATATACCTGAACGTGTGACAGGACAGCCTTGCTATTGCTCTGTTTTATGACAGGCCCAATACGCAGTAGATCATTCTCCTCGATCAATACTGATGTTCCACTATGACAGCATCATGCAAAATTAGATTCTCACCAGCTCATTCCCCAGGAGAAAACACTGATAATCAATGTCTTGATATACCTTGATGCAGGCTCAAAAATCCTGTTTGAAACAGTGTTCTATGGAATAAAGACAAAGGGGCATCTTAGAATCACAGAATCATCGAATCACAGAATCATTTAAGTTGGAAAACCCCTTTAGGATCATCAAGTCCAAACATCAACCCAGGACTGCCAAGTCCACCACCAAATCATGTCTTGAAGCACCACATTCATGCAATTTTTTAAACATTTCCAAACAAAAGGTACACTCCTCTTTTCTTTTGGCCAGATTTCCCTATTTCCATGGATTTCTCAATCGCACAATAGACAGCTTTCAGCTTGGAAATGCATTCTCTTACTTTAAGGTTCTTGGTTTTTTTTAATTTATTTTAAAAGTCCTCTTTTTTGTACTAAATAAAAGGAAACAGTGAAAAAAAACTTCCTAATGGAAAATCTTTTGCTGCTGCAGGATGTCCTGGATGATGCCAGTAACAGTTTATATTCTTGGGGTGTGTGTAATAGGAAGTACCGTAACAGGCAGGAATAAAAATAAAACAGAAGAAAAAGTGTGTTTAAAACTGACAAAATCCACCAGACAAGAACTCTAAATACATGTTCTTGCCTTGCTAGATTATACTTTTAGTTGTTAGTGGAAGGAATGGGTCCAGTGCAAACAAAAGTGCCAAAACAAACAAGTGACTCATCTACAATAAACAAATAAATGCCAACAAAAGCCACCCTTTGAGCTGCATCTCTTTCACACTCTGTACAGGGTTAGCCCTGATAACCCTATGAAAACAACTACTTCTTATATTCAGTGGTAGGACAAGCTTCTTCACAAATATTCATTCCAACACTTCGAAGCTGATGGTAAATTAATCATAAAATCCCTACAATCCTGAATACCCTGACTCTCCGTAACAGCAGAAAAAAAACCCTAAAAACTGACACTGTTTGTTGTAGTTCCTGAAATCCACACCTGACTTCTAAAGGCAGAAGCCTCCAAAACCAATACAACCAATGCATGGCTTTGCTCAGGAAAACAGAGCTCCTTTACTGCATTGCCACAACAGACATGTCAAAACTGGTGGTCGGTGCTCAAGGAGTCACTGCCGCAGCGTATGGAAAGGCAAGGGTGGAGGGGACAGCTCCAGTGTTGCTAATTCATATGCTTGTACCCATTAAGGACAGTGAATACATGTGACTTCTTACATTAAAAACTTAGGCTGTCACAGCAGCTACTTAGCAACTTCTAAACGTTCTTAAAGCCTTTAGACCTAACAAGACACACAAATTATTAAAGCTGGCAAATGCATGACTGTTGTTCACAACACCACTTTTCAATTTGCTTAGCCTATGCGATGCTTCCCTCGCTATCCTCCCCCGCCCCCCCCCAAAAAAAAAAGCTGTAATCTCAACACTTCGTTCTCATTTCTGCAAGTTCAGTAACAGCAACACCCATCTTCTGCATTTTATAGAAATATGGCAAATAAAGCTGATCAGCAAAACTTTGCCACTTGGCACGGCAAGCCTCCACTAGCAGATATACGAGAACCAGGGAGGGCACAGGCTCCACTGTGTCTAGCATACCAGTGTGCGAGTAGCTCCCTACCCCTAGGACATTTGGAAGCTACCACCACGGAAATGTTACGTACATCTCCTTCCTTCCCCATCCACATCATACACCAATTTTCAACATGTGTTCAATCTTTCATCTCCTTGTTTCTTACTTCCCCTACTCTGCCAGACTATTTTAAAACTAAAGACAGAAAAAAGCCTAGAAGGAATTGAGTATTATGAGGAAACACAAACTTGCACTGAAGAATTGTAAGAACCATGATAATAAACTCTCTTCAGCTACAAGGAAAAGATGGCAAGGTCACATCAGTAATTTTTTTAACATTTCAGGACAGAAAGCTGTTCTTTACATAGCTACAGATGCCATTGGTACAGAGGCAAAACAGGAGTGGCAGCATACAACAACCATTTTCAATCTCAACTGCTGACAACAATTATGCTGTTGTAAAGGGTGCTTACAAATAAAAACAAAACAAACCACCACACACTAGGACGCCTAGCTAGAATCTTAAAGAAACTTTACGTAGTAGCAGCTAAGCACTTCGTAACCATAAGTAGTGCTGTATTTGTCAAAAAACCCAAACCCTTTACATCCTTCCAGCAGTGCTGGGAGCAGATCTTTCCAAAATCAAAGCAAAATGCAATTAAGACACTGACATGTCATGTTCACTGCTTACATTCTCTGCATTAATTCAATCAGCTGTGAAGACAGGAGCAATTTTGGAAACCAGATTTGAAATCAGAAGCCACAATGCACTTCTGCCTATGTAAGGGAAGTAAAAACTTGACGCACAGCAGGCATGTATGTGTATTCTCTTAGAATAAAAGTTAAGCTGGCTCTGACTGCAAGAAATATTTCATCCAGAGATCTCCGCTTTGGTACATGCACCACTAGTGAAATACATCAGTGACATGAGATGAACATGACATTAGTGACATGAATACTTCAGTGACATGAGAACGGTGACCGGAGTTCAACATCAGCCTTTTGCATGTATATTTGGCACAAACCCCAGAGAAGGTGTGAGTATCTGCACAAGACCTGTGATACGTGGGACCAAAACGACCCCCAAACTACTTCTGAGACAAAAAGCAGAAGTGGGAGATCAGCGGCACTCAGCATTCACACACTCTGAACTTTATCAAAATACTGATTTGTGGCCTAGTCTAAACACTAATCTATCAACACTTTCTCAGAACTACACTAAAGTTTTGTGAGGTCATCCTACAAAATATATAGCTTGATATAGTAGGCACTTGATTAAAGTAGAAGTTTCCCACCAAAATTTAACAGTTTAACTACCAGGATCGCTTTCTATTTTTTTTTTCCCTGCGGAGGATGAACACTAACTGCTTCTGAACAATTCGAGCAATTTAGCACCTGAAGTTCTCTTGACTTTATATGAGACTGAGACACTTGCCTGAGATCACTTAAAAAAAAATAAAATCTACACCATGAATTACTTGTGACTTACCTCTAAATCACAAGTAGTCTCCCACCCTGTATAAGCCAGTATTATATTGCTCAAATAGATACACTGCAATGTTGTTTTTCTAAAATATATTCTGATATTATCCCCAATTAGTCAGACCTTACATTATCACTTTGCACTGCAGAATACAAAGAGGCTAATTTGCTGTTGCCATAGTTATGCTTTATTTCACTTCCAAAAAGAGATGACACAGACTCCATCTCCTGTCACAGCCCATGCAGGGAGCACAGGACGCTGTTATGGGTGGTTACACACAACTATGAGAAAAGATACAAATTCCTGTTTCAGGAGGAGATTACTTAAGTATTTACAAAAGCCAAAGAACTTTATTCGATTGTTTATCAAATTGCTGATAAACAACAAATTTCCCATCCAAAATGTTCATCTGAAACTAACTTTAAAATACAATCAAAACTGTTCTCAATACATTTCATCTAACTTTGCCACCTTATATACACAGATATAATACAGGAAAATACTATTGGCTGTGTGATAACTTTCTGAAAGGTCATTTCACAGTCATCTTACATCATTTTTTGAGCTCCCATAGCTTTGAATCATTAAATTAGATTGCAACTGAGAAAGATTTACTGACATGATCCTTGAATGGCAAATGCAAACACCACCTGGATTTCAGTCTTAACCACCAATTTTATCATCTGTGCACCACCAAGGACAAAATCCCATTCCAGACATCCTCTCCTCTCACTTCACAGCCTAGGCCAAAATATCTCCATATCCTTCAGAGTCTCTGTTGTTGAGGAAGTAGAAAGCATGCAGCAACTCCTTAATTCTACAACACCATCATACACCTTGAACTAGGCATCTCCTGTGTGGTACTTGATAATAGTGTATGTTAAGAGTGTGTGTCTGACAAAGCTGTAAACTAACAAGAGTAGGAAAACACGGCAAATTTGCCAAAGAATATGGGAAGTTTTAGAGAAGTTAACTATACTCAAGTTTCATCTCCAGTCACCAAAGATGCTAAGTAAATTATTAATAATTTGTGATGGAGATTATCTAATAGGATTTTTAAAAAAGTTTTAGAGGTTTAAGTAGAATATTTATAAAATAAGTTTATAAAATAAACTTTGCTTAAAAAAAAAAACCAAAAACTGTTTTTTGCCTAGGCTGTGCGAGAATTCAACTAACTGAAACAGAATAAATGATAGAAAGTCACTCTGATATGCTGATGGACTGGATCTAAGTTTCTGACAATTCAAGCAAGAGTTTTCCCTTAACCCTAATGTTGTATTTTGAGCTAAGAAATCCTCTTGGTGACGGAACTTTAATTTTATAGGCTTATATCTGGTATTTCAATTCTATTTTTCCAACCCTGTGCTTCCCCAGGACCCAACATATCACAGTATCCCATAAGATGAAACACTGCAACTCCACCTATATAACCAAAGGTTAAATATGCATCATTGCCTTCCATGTTCCAGAGCACAAGAACTATTTAAAGAACTACAGCAACATATTACATTCAGGGGAGAAGTTTAATATGAAAAGGGCAACTGTGACAGAGTAAGATGTTTCCTAATCATACAGTTTTGAAGAATGTGAAAGCAGAACAGGAAAACAAGCTAACAGGAAGTACTCTAATGGTAGAAAATTATGCTGAATATTATCCTAACTTTAAAATCACACAATAGAACAGTAACATTTTTGTTCTTTAAATGGAAAAGACAGATTAAAATACAGAGACTGTTGCCATGCTTATGAAGGTTCCTTAGAGAGCAATGTAGTTGGAAACCATCTGCTGCATTTTGGACTAAAAACCTCCTAAAGTAAACAATGCCTTTTTTTTTTTTTTTTTTTTAACATCTCCCTCCCCATTGTAATCTCCCATTTTACTGTTCACGTAAAATTTCCCAGTTGTCTAAGAAATTTTCAATACATTTAATTTCTAAACATGAAGGGCAAAACGTATCGACAATGAAGGAACATCTCATCAACTCTAGGCTGCCCTATTGGTGACTGCTTGGAGGCTGGCTAGTACTTCTACATAGGTACCTCAAAGGGACTTAAAGTGGCTGACTTTTCTTTGGCCCTTTCCCCTCTAGCTCAAGGAAGAAAAGACAGTACTGAGAAAGCACCACTCATTACTTGTGCCAACAGGGCAGGAACTTACACAAGCAGAGAGCTGACAATCTGTAAAAAAAATTTCAGTAGGAATTGTGTATGTCTGCCACTCTCCTTTGTCAGTTTTATGCTACAGTATAGTGAAGTTCCCTGGTACATGGCTCAAACTCTTATCCCATTAGTTTTCCTGAGTGCACAAAGTTTTCAAAGTGAGACTGAGGGATCTACCTTCCTTATTATATGAAAGGCTTAAAAGCATTGTTCATGGCATTTGGGCGGTAGTTGCTAATTCTGGCTCAAGTGTGTGCGACAACTGTGGATACATTTCTACCAGTGAAATAAAGTTTTCTAGAGAGGAGAAGGCATGTTTGTATTTGTATGATACAGTTCTTAAGACTCTTATTTTATTTTAAAACTCAGCAGCTGGCAGTTCCCTTGCTACAATTAATCTCCTCATGAAGGCGTTTGTAACTTTTTAAGAACAGAATATTGCCATATATTTGTGATAAAGTCATTTACTGAGCATTACTGGGTTACTTTTCACAAGTACGTTTGCCACTGGTGACTGCAAGAAAAGGTGGAATGTCAAGAAAAGGGGAAAGTGTCTCTCACTGTTACGTTCACCAGCATTGAATGGGATGGCACAGACCTTATGCCTGCTGACACTTACCTGAAATAAGCTCTGCCTGCTAAACATGACTTACACCTTTGAGACATCTACAGTTTGGAAGATAGTGGAAAACCTGATGCACTAGATAGGTTGCTGTGCTGCAATTCAGAGGTACCTCAACAGGTAGGAGAATAAGCCTAACGGGAATCTCATGCAGTTAAAAAAAGGGAAATGCAAAGTTCTGCACTTGGGAAGGAACCGTTCCTCCCTGGGCTGACCATCGGGAAAAAAAGCACAACAGAAAAGACTCTGGAGGTCCTGGAGGAGACATCAAGTTGAACATAAGTCAACAGCCCCCTGAACTGCATTAGGAGGAGTGCAGCCAGCAGATGAAGGGAGGTGATTCTTCCACTCTAATCAGCACTGGTGAGACACAGAGTGCAGGGTCCAGGTCTGGGCTCACCATTATAACAGGTACAGACATACTAGAGTGAGTCCAGTGAAGGGCCTCTAAGATAAGCATCTCTCCTATAAGGAGAGGCTGAGGCAGCTGCGACTGTTTCCCATAGTGAAGTCTCATGAGGGGGTCTCATCAGTGCACATAAATATCTGAAGCTGAGAGTAAAGAAGATGGAGCTAGGCTCTTCTAGTGGTACCCAATGACAGGACAGGAGACAACGTAGATAGACTGGAATTTAAGAAATCCTGTGTAAACATAGAAAAAACTTTTTTTTGATGTGCAGATGACTGAACATCCAACTGGTCTGTACAGGGAGGCCATCTCTATCTTTGGAGGATGTTCAAAACCCAACTAAGCACAGTCCCGAGTAGCCTTCTCTAGATGACCCTGCTTTGAGCACAGGTGGGGACAATAAAATCTTCAGAGGTCTTTTCCAGTCTCAGTGACTCTGTGATTCTATGACTGGGTGGATGAAAACACAGCCCAAAATAACACAGTAGTATGGTAGGGAGAATATGGAAGTTGACTGAAACCCTGTCCCCAGAGGCAGGGGCACCTTGCATAAAACTTGCGTTGAACCAAAATAATACTGAGCTTGAAAAGGCTATTTGGTCACAAAGAAGAAAAGATAAGAACTTGAATGCCAGTAATCCTGCACATCCCTGGGAGATGGACAGAATGAGATCTTAGTCAGAGAAGGAGTGGTGACTAAATGGCAACAGAGTCCAAAAAGGATGAGTGGGATCAAAGCACAGCTGCTGTGGATCCACCCAAATTTAATGTAGATTTTTGGACAACAGATTGCAGATCTTCTATTATTCTCCTACAGATTTTTTTTATTAGCAGTATTATTTAGATATTGCTGGTCAAAAAAAGCTAGAAGTACTGACTTTATCTCAGAAAAGATAGAAGGCAGGCATTTTGGAGTCTGCCAGTAAGATTATGGATTGCCAGAAACAAACTTTGTGGCTAGCCAACAAACAAACAAATAAAACAACAAACTCAAAACCAACACGCCAAACCCCCACATACTTTATCTTAACTGCCAATTATAAAGACTATCCTTATCCTCCACTTCCTTTGTTCTCCCTGAATCAGCAGCTCTACAGCTTTCTTCTTTAAATACTATTGGGAAAGAGGAGGTGAATGGGATAAATCCATACTTGTACCACATTAATATAGATATAAGCAAGCTCTGAAGGTTACCTTACATAGCTTCAAGCTTTAACATCACAGGATGACAGCCATTGTTTACAACTGTGAGCTTTGTATGCCATGACAATCTCCCATTGCAAGAACAAGCTGATGAATGTGGTCTTTGCATTGAGTTATAGAAAGCTTTAGAAACCAGCAATAATAAATCCTGGCAAAATCTGCTTACAAAATGAACATTTTTTCCTGATTTTTAACAAACAGCAATAAAAGTTTCTAGTTTTTTATTTTCCCACCAGGAAGTTAAAAGTTTTGCTTGTTGTTTACAAGGGTCAAGAAATATAGGTCAATTATTCCCAAGTTATTTTTACATAGCCAAGAAAAGTAGATTATGGTACTCTTTTGCTATTTGATCTGTAGCAGTCCCTTAATCTATTCATAGGTGTTTTAAAGAATCCCATTTCTTCAGTAGGCAAGTTCTTGCTGCTACAGGTAACAGAACCTGAATATACCAGGATAGCAGAGGCTCCACACAGCAAGTGCACACACCGGAACAGAGTTGACTTAGTACCCCGTATTTAGAAGTAGCAGAGTCATTTTTGAATGCCACCAAGCCTCAACTAATAACCTTACCAGTCAGATGCTACACAGGCATGACTTCCAGAGCTGAGGTTGCTTCCACTCAAGAAACCTAGTAACCTCCTTACTGCAGTTCAAGTTTTGGCATCAGAACACACAAAAGCAGACCATGCCTATTTGTGGTTTCAATGCTATACACAAGCAAGCTGTCCAACCAATTCTTGCAATTGTAGGACACTGCTGAAGTTAATCACTTTGGATCTAAATATACAGCTTTAAAGTGAGAAACTACCAAGAACAGCACCCATTGTTTGAGGGGGGTGTGTGTATGCATACGCATGCACACAACACACTATTGTACATATACAAGTGCTTTCTTTTATCATGCCTTTGTTTCTGTGAGGTTACCTAGGAGAACTGTCTGAACCCAGACCTACGCCTTACTAAAATTATATGGCATAGCAAGGGAAAGAAAAGGTCAATTAATTTAGGCTGGTGAAAACTCTATCTTTCCGAGTTTTGCTGTTTCCAGTGAGCTGTTAAAAAAATAAAATTTCACTCTAAGTAACATGATTCTCCAACCTCCCATCTCTACCTCCAAAATCTCTGGTTTGAGACCAAATACTTTCCCAGCCGCAGAGGACCATATCACTGCACTTAATGAACCAGGTCCCAATACAGTACTGCGGCAGATCAGATCCAGAGAAAGTATCACTCATTGGTACTAAGTAAGGCCATGGAATCCCTGTGAGACCCTGTGGGCATGCAGGTATCAAAACCAGAGCTTTTGCAGTGGATCTGACATTATCTACCATCATTTGCTATGGCATTTCCTCAACAATGACTCTGGATCCTCTAAGGAGCTAGAGCCACATGCTAGTGCATGCCTGTCCAACCATCTGCAATCACTTACGACCATAATTTCCCTCACCATTTCACAGACCAATTTAGATCTGCATCCCAACAGGTACTGTCATAATGGCAAGTCTGATCATGAAATTGAAGTGTCGAATTATAGAGAGCTTGTACACTCCTGATCCTTCCTTCAGGCTGAAGTGTCCCTTATATTTACACTGTTCTCCGCAGCTTCTAACACCAAACACACAGTTATCCAATGTGTTTTAGGGTCAAATTTTTAAGTTCAGACTTAGGCTTTGAACCTACAACCATTGCCAAACCTCAAAGAAGCCAGGATCTTGCAGGGCTTAACTGAGAAGTAGAATGAGAGTTTAATGTGAAAAATCAAAGCAGTGGCCAAAAACCAGCTGAACTGGTACTGAACCTTTCTTAAACTTAAATTTTAACAGCTCAAAGCCCTCACAGAACTCTTGTATTCATTATGCAAATACCAAGATTAATACTGAGATAGAGGGTGTTGTGCAAACTCACACCTTAGCCAAGAAATACAGATATATTATGAAAGGGAACTCTTTATCAGGGGCACTCAGGAGGCTGAAATACTTCTTAAAAGTTTCTAAGTATCAGAAGTAACTATCAAAAATTTCTTAAGTGGATTTAAGAAGGTGACTGTATCCAGTAACATGACATTACATTAATATAAATCTATTTGAAATATAATAATATGCATCCATGTAAACTGGCAAAAAAACTCAATGGGATTTGGGGTCATAAGCTTAATCAAAACTGCAGTAACCTGAAAACAAAACAGTTGTTATTAACATTTGAACTCAAAGGGCAAAAGCCCCCTAACTCCTCCCCCCCAAAAAGAGTATAATAATATTCTTATAGTAAGAATTATCTTTTATACCCTGGCCTGCAGAGAATATAAACATATGCCAACCTATTAACCTGGTTGGTATTCCTGTGGCTGCTGTATTAAACTGAGCACAGCTGGATGGACCTTATCAAAGAGACAAAAAGAGAATAAACCAGTGTTCTTGAAATGCAGAGTCTTAATCCTCCTAAGGAAATTACTACCACTCAGATCTAGAGGTTATGTTTTGCAGTCAAGACAAATATAGCCTCCAGATCCATACAGTCCATTATAGTTACATATAACAAGACTATAGCTAACCTTTTCAATATACATTATGTAGAACCCTTAAGAAACAACTATAAAACCCTACTCCACTCTCAGAAGTAACACATAAATAGCCAAACAACTTAAAGAGACAAGATGAATTTGGTAGAGATTACTTCTGCAGTTATTTGCCAGGGAAGCAGAAATAGTTTAATGGGTGGCCCACCAAAAAGGTGCAGCCAGTTCAAAAAGGCAGTCAAGTAAAATTGTTTTGTGAAAAATCATACTAATACTGAAGTCTAAGTCAGGGGGTTTGTGTAGCTTCTAAGTAAACTGAGTTACAATTATTTCATCTAATCAAAGAAGCCTTCACAGATTTTCTGAGAATACTTCTACTGTTATCAAAGGTCTTTTTGACACTGAAAAACAATTCTTGAATGAAACAGTTGTAATACATGAGCATGAAAAAGTATCTCCACACATCTTTCTGAATCGCACATGTGAACACAGATAACTCCTAGATGGTTTTACAAAGGAAAAAGTGATAAAATATGTACTTTATTCCAGCATACAGCCCCACAATTACTCCTAGGAACGGTAAATTATTAGGTAAAACAGATACTAGTTAGGGATTGCACTCTTATGTCCAAAGCATACTCAGCACAGTGAAAGCCATTCAGCCGCTTTAACGGATACTAGTAAGTACCTACACAAATCATGCAGTTAGGATAAAATTTGCTTACTGATCTCCTTGAGACTGGCCCCAATGAAAACCATCCAATGATCAAAACCACAGCCTGATTACAGTAAACGTTACTAGCAGAAAGATACTGAGCTCCAAAATAGCTCTTTTTTTGAGCTCCAAAAAAGCTCACAGTGGCTCTTCCATAAAGTAATAATTAAAACAATAGACTCACACAACAGTATACTTGGTCATACACACAGCATTTTCCCCAGAAGGTAGTAAGAGATATACAGCGTCCTAATCTGTTTCACAGCAGCAAAATATTAGACCTCTGCAACTAGACTACTACATGTTCTTTATGCATGTATATATGCTTTACGTATGCTAACAGTATCAATACACAATCTCCCTACCTCATCTGGTTTCACAGGTCATAATTCAAAAACTGTATCACCATTCCCTTGCCATTATCATCACACTTCCGTCAATTCTCTATACACTAGAAATACTACTTTGTATTTCATGAGTGTACTTCTACATCAGATACAAGATCAAAACTACGAAATTTTACATACATGATTTGGAATAAGAGTGCAAGTACTAAGCAGGTTCCCCTGTTTAGTTTGCATTTCACAGAGCACCAGCTGTTTCTCCACATAGCCAAATAAAAAAACTTGAACAACATGCAGTCCCCAAAAGATCCCTTATCTTTCCCAGCATTTAAGCTGGGATTTTCAAGCATCTACATGTTGAAAACAATTAGCTGATGAGAACTGCAGGATTTGAAGTGTGAGGGATTACCAAATTAAATATTGTTGAAGAGTGCATTGATGAAAAACAAGAATATAATCAAGACACAATAGTGTAAATCAACTTCAAAATCGAAACTAAAGTTTTCTGTTTTTACAGAGGTGAGAACATCTCATGAAAAGAAATATCTGCTGCATTAAGTTTAAAAGTACTGAATAGCATACTTTGTACCAAGTACTGTAACAGACTATTTTATGTTAAAATGAAAAAACATTTTGCAAGGAACTGCTGCTCTTTAAAAACATACCCATTAATGATTCAGTTTATTTAAAAAAAAACACCACATACCTTGAAGTAAAAAAAGCTCTTACATCACCCGAACATCTACATTCCCTTAAGTTTCATTAAGCCTACTGGCATTATACTGAAGACATGCTCCTAAATCTGTTAGGACTGGCTTTACCTCACGTATTGGGAGTTTCAGCATGTAAAAAATTTCAAAACAAGAAGAGATCTCTCTGTCTCATGCAGTAACGGGATGGTAAAGCAGCTCTACCCTAAATGAACAGCCACCTTGAGATTTCACAGGTCCCCAGTTCTTTTGCATGGGAAATTGTGACCAATTTAATCTTGGGAACAGACTGCCAGTCAGCTCCGACTGCTCAGGTCAGCTCATAATTCTAAGCAACGTGTTTGCTCCCTTTCTTCTTTCTCTTGGCAAAAACTGGATTTTTCGAGTATTTTTACAGCAACCTGCCGATACAGTTGTGCTGGGAGATGACTGTATTCATGCAGATTGCAAGAACTCGTGAGTAAAGAGAGTTACATGGGGAAGAACTTAAAAGGCTTGACACTACAAAAGATACCAAAGCGAAATAAAAGCTTAATAACCAGTGAAAACTTCCAGTGAAATAACTTTGCTTTCAGCTACTCAGTTTTCACACTGCTTTATGACTAGGAGGGAAAACAAAACAAAACGAAACAAAAAAGAAAAAAAAAGGAAAACCTACAGCACACTAATACACATGCAGAGTAAAGGTCTGGCAACTCAGCACTGTAAGACTGGCAGGAACGCCTCCAAAACATAGGTTTGCAAGCTCCTTGTCTTGACATTCATTGCGCTAGCATTTAAGAATTTCAGCTGGAAAATAGGACCCCATATATCTGTCAAGTAAGAGATACCAGCTTCTACTCAGAGGTTACATAGCACGGTGTCACAGAAGGTGCTACCTCCGAAGAAACAGAGGCTTACACATGGCTTTCTGATTGTAAAGTAACAATAAGCCAAAGTTAAACACAAAAGCTTCCTGCCTGGGCAATGAATGCCAAGTTTTTATATAAAACACATTTTCATTTCAAACATTAAGCTACGAATTGTGAAATGGCTATGTCCTAAGGGCTAGAATGAATTGTTTGGCCTTTCCTACCAAAGAAAACATATCAGGTTGGGAACTTACTTGCTTTTTCAATTACATGATTTTGGATTACCTCCTGGCACTATTACCTTGGAAATATTTAGATCCAAAAAGTATTTACTTGTAACATAAAAAAAGGTTTATTTTGTGACTCATTTTTATTTACTTAAAGTGTTTTGCTTTTTAGTTAGTGTTCCATGCAATTCCCAACCAGCGGCTAACTACAGATATTTCCAAAATGCTCTGCATAAAGTTCTAATGCTTTTTCAGGAGAAGATGGGCACAAGTACAAGCGCTAGGAAAAGTAATCACATTTAAAAGAAACTAACTACAGAGACCTGGGACTAACATGGAACCACAAAAGATTACAGGTATGTAATACCTCTAGAACTCGTTCTTCCTTTTTATTTAAGCATTATTTTACAAGAATTTTTTCTTCCATGGAATATCTTCAGTTTGGAGATATCAAATGAAAGTATATCCAATAAACTATTTCAGCTCTAGCTCAACATTAAGAGAGAAGAAGGTGTCATCATTAAATTAATAGTTTCATAGTAGAAATGGTTATTTCAGTACTGAGGAGCATTAATTACTACTGAGGAACCCAACAGAACTTAAATGATGAAATACTTCAATGTATTCCTGAACTTTAACGAAGTTTTATTAACTTATATTTAGCATTCATTACAAGCACACTGAATTTTCTTTTAGAAAGATGGAATACTGTTTCAAAACATAATCCTCTAAGTTTCCTAACGTAAACATATTGAAATTCCATAATGATGAAAGAAAATAATCATAAAACAACAGTGGTATCACTGTCCACAAAAGCTGTTGCAAAGATCTACTTACCTGTGCTACTGCTGTAGAAAACATCCTATAATCCTAATCACATGGAGACAATAGTTTTCAAGAGAGAATCCCATATTACATGCCAAAAGTTCTGCCTGCAGAAAGAGCGTCAGTGCCTGAAAGCCTAGAAATAAGTGAATATCCAATATGATAGACAGCATCATCTCCCACATTATAATTCAACACCATTTTTGCCTGCGGTGAAATGAAACACACAGAATGTGTTTTCACACAGAAGGAACTGATTCCTACCAAAGCCACAGAACTTCATTCCTATTACAATTTTTTCCATACCCATGGGCTTGGGCTGATAAAATTGCAGGTTGAACAGAATTAGCATAAATATATTTGAAATAAATTAAATTAATTTAAAATACATGTACAGTCACTACTACTACAAGCAGAAGATCCTACATTCAGACAGCAAAACTTACTCTCTTCAGCCATAAGGGAAAAAAAAAAAAAAAAGTAGCAATTTATTTTCAGGCACAGATTATTTTCCCATTTACAGCTCAGAACTCTTACCTAGAGAAAGTTAAACATCCTGTGTTATTTCATAGGATGAGTCTATTAGAAGGGTATGAATATTAGAAGAAATGTACAAAACAGAAACTATTCAATGAAATGGAAAAGGACATCTTTCTAAAAGGACATTTGAGAAAGCAGAAGGAAAATCTCAGCTAATGAAGTAAGTTGGCCTTTAAGTTTTGTTTAAGAACATGTATACTTAATGTGTACTACCTGATTTAAAGAGATCTCAAATTTAAATTTCCCAAAACAAAATTAAAAGAAACAAGATAATGAAACACATCATCAATTTCAATAAATTGATAATGTATTTTATAAATTATTATAAATAATAATAAAATACAATATCAATAAAATACATTACCTTTTTCCTTACCTTTCAGATGAACCCCCCTAACTTTAACATATATGAAACATAAAGATTGCTGTGGTAAGCACAGACTGGGAAAAACTACATAATTATATCTTTATTTTTTAACATTTTTTCACATTACTTTTGGTAATACTTGTATGTTTTAACTTGAAAATGATCCCTCTCTGTACTCTGTTTTCAACCCATGTATCAGTGAAAAATTTGCAAATAGAAGTGATAGAAAAATATTTTCCATGTTTCCTATGCTGCAGTTATCACTGTGGGTTAACTATGCAACAGTAGAAACTGGAACATCTAAGAAATTGCGGTATCGTTCTATGATTCTGCTGTAAATAAACTCAAATTTTACAGTTTTTTCCGTAACAGGCTACCAAATGTTGGCACATTCCTTTTTCAACAATACCTTACAGTACTTTTAGCATGGATATTGCAAACTGTTTTCCATAGAAAGTAATGGAAGACTTCTAAGACACTGTATTTCAGAAAAATGCAGATTCCTGAGAGCATTTAAGAAGGAACCAAAGAAATCCAGTCAACAGCAAAACATCAACAATGTATCTCAGAAGTGGAAAAGGGCAAAAGCAGAAACCCACGCTGTTAGGGTACTGAAAAGTTAGCTTACTCTTTAAAGAAATACTGCAAATAAAGTTACTTCTATAAAATCATACAAGAGATGTGAGGCAAAACATAGTAAAACACAGCAATTACAAAAAAGCATTTACACAAAATTTAAAATATATAACCAAAAAGTTTGTAAGCTACTGCTAAGTTTCAGCAATTAAATATGATAAATAATGGAAATTTCAGTGATAAAAGTTATCAGTATGACCTAATTTTTCATACTTTTTTTCATTTGCTAAGCAAATAAATGAAATATTTCTTCAGAGCCCTTTAATTCACAGGCTACAGGCTAAACTAATTTACTGATCAAAAACATGAATGTACTTGGGTGAAATTGTTTAGTAGTTATCTGTCATCACTGCTGCTCAGAGAGAAATTCAATCAAGAGTCAGGCTGTGATTTTAAGTTGTAGTTCCTCAGTACTTCAAAATCACAGACTGAAATGCATAACCTCCCCCATTCATTTATGTTAGCTTAGTGCCATGTACTAAGAACCACAGTACGTGGTGTTCATGCATAACAGGGGAGCTGTGGAATCCTAAACTCTAATTTTAAGCTACAGCAGCCCTTAGAGATCCAGGTTTCACAGCAAAAAGATACACTACTCAATTTACTTCTTTCCACTAGTATTAGGCAAAGTAACTCATACAAAGAACAACAAAGCAAATACAGTAACAGAAAGTAATCTGAAGGCAATCCTAACAAGAATTACTTAGCAGTTTCCAGAAGATTTAATAACATTATCATAAAAATGTACTTGTTCAGTCTTTCATTCCTTCTCTTTCAAAATGGTAAAGATGATTACATTATACCAGTCACTAATCCTCCTTTTAAGTAAAAACAAAACAAAACAAAACAACAGAAAATTCTAATTTTGCCTTGCCTGTTACACTATTATTTCCTTTGGAAACAAAGATGTGATGAAATGAAAAAAAAAAAAATCTTCCTTTATGATAGCAGCCACAAAAAGAAAACCAATTGCATTTTCTCCCTTATTCTGTATTGTTGCTTTCTTCAAGGAACACGAAGAATGAATATTAGCCATCTTGGAGAATGACAGCACACCAAAAAGCCAAAAGGCTCGACAGTAAGATGTCTCTTTATAGAAGAACTGCAGGGAAGCCACTTTAGTCCTTTCAGTGCGTTACCTTTTTGGGACTTTACAGATAGCAAACATTCTCAACAGATCGTGTCCTCATCTCTTCGCTGCTGATTTCTCCCCTCCCAAAGTACTGCTTCAGGGGTTTTGTATACCAAGTAATACAAAACCAACAACAAAGCTGTATGATCCTTTCCCTCCTCAAAACATTGTGCTTGTTTTATCCTACAACAACTGCTACTAGTTGTCTAGTAACTGCTATCCCTTTCAACATCTAAAAAAAATAATTGTTTTTATGTTTTGGTAATGATGGCATCAACTAGAAACACAATATTAAATTATCTCAAGCATAATAGGGTTGGAAGATAACTGGCATTTTCAATTAATACCCAGTGAAGACAAAAAAAATGTTTTTGGCACAAAGCACTGGCATTTAATGATCATTTTGCTGAACTTCCAAAGAAAGGAATGTTACCTTAATATAATCCTTAAAATACTTAAAATTTCGTAATGATAATATCATGAGAAAGATGTAAACTGTTCTATTTGAAGAGCTGAAAAGCTGTTTTAATTAAGAAGTACACAAGGGGAATTCATGAATTGTTGTTTGATAGCTTCAACGTACCTGTCTCAGAAATAAAATCCGGTTCAACTAAAATTACTGTCTTGGCACACATACTGATGGGAAAAATCTGAGCAAAGGTTTCAGTTAGTTGCTATAAATGCTTGCTTTTGCCACCTGGCATGTTCATTTAGGGACCAGTCTACCTTCAGCCCTGCAAAATCAGGTTCTCAATATTAAACACATTTTGTTTTTCTAATTTATAAAAGGATGCTACCTTGCTCCAACTATCTGTAATGTGATTTAGAAATAATTAAGAATGAAGATGTATTTTTACAGTGATGGAGATGTTCTTACATATGCTTACATTATCTCTGGACTTCCTGATGCCAGTCAACCATGCACATTCCAAACAGTTTGTAAGTATTCTAGAACTGCCCATCATGATGAAGCTTGCAGGCACCGAAATTTATTTGTATCAAGTATTTGCTCAGATTAGCTTCTAAAGAAATGGATTACCTCATTTAGTCTTAGAAACCTTAGTACACAATCAGATTCTAAAGGCATAACCAGGACTTGTTCATTGCATCAGTTTTCTCTAGAGTAAATTGGGAATCCTGAGTAGCAAACTACCAAAGCAAAATGAACAAGAATTAAGTACATTCACGTCAAAATATTATTCCTCAGACTAAGACAGCCTCCTCTTTTTGTACCTACTCAAGTCAGATTAGTTTTACACTATTTCTTCTTGGTAATAATTTTGAAATAGATGGGAAAGAAAAAAAAAAATTACCAGGTTGCCAAGCAGAGGGATTCCATGTTTTTTTTATAAAATCTGTTCACAGAAGCCAACCCAAGGTTGTATAGTAAAGGTATAGTAAAAATGTCTGACAAAGGCAAGCAGACAGCTTGGAGGAAGAAAGCTGTAGAAAAACAAGCAATCACTATCAGATATGCCCTCATGATTTAGGATATAAGGACTCTTCTAGCACACATAACCCAGGAAACAAAACCAAGAGCCATTACTGCGAATTAACAGTGCTGAGGCACAGCAGCAGTTTTTCCATGTCTATTTGCAGTGCAGTATGCAGCTGCACAGGCTGAGATGCCTTGATCATGCCCTCCAGTACTCACATGGGTTCAGGTACAGTCATGCTCACTGATTAACTCAGCTCTGTCTCAGCTCTTATGGTTTTCATCAGTCTTCCATTCACCACAGATAAATCTGGTTATCAACAGTAAATAAAAACAATGCATAAAACCCGCATTTAAAATGGAAGAGTAAAAGGCTTCTAGTAATTACAACCCAGTGAGAGCTACAGCAGAAAACTGACAAACCAACACTCAAAGCCATTAGTGTGCTGAGAAAAAAAAAGTCCTATTCACTCTAGGTGCTCAGTCTTGCCTCTTCAAGCCAATACTAAACCCTAAAATGTTTATTTCAGATTACATTATGCAGCCTGCTGGTTTGGATTAACACGAACAGATCTACTAAGGACTTTGGTAAGATGTACTCTACCATCACTGGACTTATATGGATGTATTTTCTTTCTCCACATCTTTCTGACTTGTGCCAATTCATCTCCATTTCATCACAGACAGGTTTCTTACTTCTATGCCGCTACTCAGAAATTATAAATTGTATTTTACCACATCCATGAATATCAGCCTGCCCAGTGCCATTGAAAAAATTAATGGTGCTGACACATCTAGAACTTTCCTATTCTTAGAGAGATTAATTTGTGCTTCCTGTAGAAATGTAAGGAAACAAAAGGTCCCAAGATATGCCTTGCTGCTACAACAAACGCCAGAAAGCGCTTCATCTGTGTGGAAGTTTCTGGTTCAATACAGCGCTTCTGTCCACACACCCGACTAAGTGAAAATGTAAAACTGGGCTGTTTCATACTAGATTGTAGCTGAATACATTTAGAAACTCATTCTTTTTTGGCATAACTGGGAACACAGATCCCACAGAAGGATTGTCACACATTTCAGACCACTATCCAGCATGGTCTGAAATTAGAAAGAAAGAAAAAAAGTGGTTCATAGACAACCCACATGTGATAACGACCAATGTAAACTTTTCCAGGTGCTTAAATGAAAATAAAGGCTTATGACAGCATGTCTATCAAAAGCGTAATCTTACTTCACTGAAATCTATCATAATCTTGTTTGGCTTGAGATCTCCCTACTTCCAATCAGGAGTCAATGTATTGCCAGTCTATCATCTTTACATCATTTCTTAAAACTGCTGTGCATTATGGCCTCCAAATGCACCTCTCCACACTATGCAAGCCCTAGAAAGAGCAGCTGTTCTGTCTGATGGCTTATCACAGAGAACTGATTCTGCCTGCCCAACATAACCCTCTCCACACCTGGCTATTATAATGATGCAGGCTGGAAGAAAATCTGCTTGAGATGGCCTCACTGGGCCTTCAGCAGGATCACCTGAGCTTACCTCCACAGTTCACAGTTTGATGCTTGTGTGTGTTCATAAGTGGCATTATGTTCCCCGTGCTTAGAGATTTTACACTGAAGTTTTATTCACAATCATCATTTAAGTATTTATTAATAAATTATTATATCTTCTATTAAGCTACCAGGAAAAGAATACATTAGTCCTCTTAGCCATTATATTTATTTTGGTTTGGTTTTGTTAAAAAAATACCTGCTTCTCTCAGCAACAAATTCTTTTTCTTTAAGAGTTTTTAATGGGGTCTTTCTTTAGGAACCTATAATGCCTGCAATGTGATCCACTCAGCAAAAGGTCTCAGTACTATGGAGTAATCCAAGCTCCATTCAAAGTCTGCAACCACTGTCAAGAGGGAAACCCTAATGCATTGTGCGTGCATTGGGAGGTGGGGGAAGACATTAAAACGAAAAAAAATAAAGAGCCAAAAGCAAAAAAGAAAAGCAACTAGAGACAGATATTCAAAGGTAAGAATGAAAATTGATGTTTAAGACGAAAAACAGCTAGCCATTTCCCCATGTATTTCTCAAGAAGAACCAAGATTTCAAAATATATTGTACTCCCCTTTATGAGCACACCACTCCTATGCATTGGTATAGGCACACTGAAGAAAAAGAAATCACTTGCTTCAACCTAGCAAACAGATGGCTGAAGACAGATATAATGGTTCTGTAACACCAAAAGAGGCATGGGGATGAATGAATAAGCATGACAGTCTGCTGTCTCCTTCAAAACAAATATTAAGAGGTTTTAAATAAGAGGAATAGGTCAACTGAAAACCAATGATATGGTTTTTGATGCAGAACACTGGTAAGCTGACCATCTCCTGCCAGCCACAAAATGCTGTGGATGGCAGAAGGATGCTGGGTAAATGCATGGAAGAGAAATCCACTGAAAGCTGCTGAAAACTCAAACCCCCATGCGGCTCAAGAAGCTCAGAAGCCGTTGGAAGCTGAGAGTACAGGCTACAGAAAGAAGTCATGTTTCTGCCATTCTTGCATCATTTCTTAAGATCTCTTTTTTTGAGGACAAAAAATGCTGGATGGATAGCAATCCAGCCTAACCACCTCTTTTCCTATCATGTAAAAGACTACAGGAACTGCTAAATTTGCCAGACAAGAAGATTTACTTTCACTTTACATTGAACAGAACTACACACTTCAAATTACACTTTCTGAAATATATTTGCAATATCTGGACATACATGGTTACATCCATATTCAAGAAAGTATCTTAATACCATAAACAAGTTATGCTTCTTACATATAGTGATTATGTCCCACCTAGTTCAGAACAAAGTTTTTAGTTTCTCTACTGCAACCGCTAGTTTCAGAAAAGGCTTGGTATTCCCTCAAGACCCATGAGTACTGCCACAAATGAGTGCTTTTGAAAAGTCCCTTCTTTGAAAGCATACTGCTTCTTCAACAGATTTGCCGTCTTTTTGTGATTAATACTATTAATTATGATTAATAGTATTGCCCCACCTGAGTTTTTCCATGATGGTTTTGCAGTAAAGCAAGCAAATAAAAGTACCTTTTAAAGGAGAAGCTGACTATGGTGCAACACAAACCAGCAGATGAATACAGACTGCAGTCAAACTTAATTTTGGCCTTTCAAGTTATTAACATTACAATTGCTTAAAATTTTAAACTTGGACTCAAACATTGGAAGTAATGGACAAATCTGCCACTCAAAATAAACCAATAGCCTCATTTGCTTCATGGCTAATAGGGACATGGGATTTCATTCTAATTTCTCCATCAAATCTAAGTCTTACATTAGCCAAAAACTTTCCTTTGAGATAGCTATGAAAAATGCTTTCATCTAAGTAACTCAAGGGTTGGAGAAATCTAGAACCAAGCCTCTCTGAGCTGGTCATCCATGGGGTTTCCCCACCATGACTCAACAGTGTTGGCCAAGCTGTTCACAGGAATGCAGCCATTACCTAAGGACACCACCCTCAGTTAAAAATTCCATCTCATCTTTGATAGTAAGGTATACAAATCCAGTTTCCAGATGCAGCAGCACCTTATGATTTGCCTACTAGGTTCTATCATTTACTTTCTTGTATCTTTTACTAAAATCACACCAAGAATCTGCTATTTCTTGTTCAGAAACCTATAAAATTATCCTTGACCACAAACTATAAGTATTATTTGTGTATTATGCTTTATGTTCAAACAGCCAACCTGTCCAAGAAAAGAATTATTTCAATTGTGTACGACACAATAATCTGCTGTGCACTGCTGCATATAGCTGGAGAAGATGTGTTGTACAATCATTAGTAAGAAAAAATACTAACAGAGTGATAACGTCAGTGTTTTGGTTTCTAGCAGGTTTTTTGTTAGTTCTGTTTTTCCAATCAAACTGAATCGTTCTTATGCTCCTATTTTCCTGATAAAAACACTGAATGAATATAAAGACACCTGCAGTGTTTTCAGTGAAACCTAAGCAACATTGCAAAGCATGGGACATCCCAAAAGCAGAGGAGAATGTGAGAACAGTAAACATTCTAACATTTAAATCGCATAAAGGTGGAGCATTATCCTGAAGAAAAGCAAATTGCAATAGAAAGTACTTCACAGTCTTTCAAGCCATCAGCAGCACACAAGAAACACTGCAGTAGAGTACTTTTTAAAAGGCAATACTTGTTTCTTACGAATTTACACTGCAAAATCCAAAGTCCAACCGGTATCAGTTTAGACTTGCACCAGTCCTCCACAGTTCTCTATACAAGGGGCAAAGGCAACGGCAAGCCAGACAGACAGCACTGAGGGGGAGTCAATATTTTGGGGTTTCAGTTTCTAAAAAAATCAGTTTTGTCTTAAAATGATTTTGCAATTCCACATTTGGAACAGTCCATTTAAACCCAGTTCCTGATCCACAGTTTTGTTCAGTCTTCCTAAACACTTAGGAAGGAAACACTTCCTAAACACTTCCTAAACACCAGTTTGAAGCCTGGTTGGTTATTTAGTGATGTACCTTACGCAAGCTGCCAAGTCTCGACCCATCCGCAGCAGAGATGTGGCAGAGCCTCCGGCCCGGCAGCGTCAGCACCAGCACACGGTACCGCCAGCCCACCGGCTCACTGCACCCTTACAGCCAAGAGCAGCTGCTGCTGCACTGGGAGCTTTGACACCCAAGAGCTTCTGCACCGAGCTGCTGGTGCCCAAACAGCCGCCACAGAAACAACTCTCCTAGACTGAGGCTGCTTCACCTTAGTTCACCATTTCGTACCGGATGGTTTCAGGTTCTGTGTTGTCTTCCAGCTGCTGCTGTGGGCTGAAGCTCCCCCCCCGGCCCCGCCAGCACCAGACCAGCAGGACGCTGTCGTAGCGGTGTGTTCGGTATCTGCGCGGAGCAGCGACAGGTAGAAAGGCTTAAAGCTGTCACCTTCACCTGCTGGCCGACACCGCCGCCAAGCTGAGCTACCACCGGTGAAGGAGCACTCGTTGCGAGCGTCAGGTGGCTGGTGTAGGGCCCGACGCCCCTGAAGGGGCGCCCCGAGGAGACGCCCGGTGGGCAGGACCAGGCAGGCCGGGGCGCCCCGCCACGGGAGGCCCCCGCCCGGTGCCGGAGCCGCCGTGCCGCCCGGCCACGGGGCCGGCCACGCGTCACGGTAAGGCGTGCAAGCACCGTCTCCTGAGCTTGCGGTTACCTGTCACTCACCCTGCCTTAACGGCGTCACCGCACCTGCCACCACGGCCGCCTCACAGTGCCTGCGCACGTCTGGGTAGCACTTGGTTTCCCTCGAAAGAAAAGCACCCGGGCAGCGACCCCGCTCGCAGAGGGCTGCGAGAGCCTGCCAGCCCAACCCCGCCGCACGGAAGGGCCGGCTGAGCCTTCCGAGGAACCGCTGCCAGCATGGGCAGGGCCGCTTCAAGCCAGCAGACCCCCGCCGGGACGAGGTGCCTCCCCGCTGCGGGGCGGGCGCCGGGCCGAGGCGGGCGGCGGCAGCCACCACTCACCCGACAGCGGCAGCTCCCGGCGGGCGTCCCGCCCGGCCCGGCGCAGCTGCCGCTCCATCTCCGCGATGATGCGCTGCGACTCCTTCTCCTCAGCGCAGAGGCGGCGGCAGCCGTCCTTGGCCACCGGTGCCCCCGGCTTCCGACGCCGGAGAGGAGCGAAGGGGAGCCGTCCGCAGCAGCACCACGCCGCGGCGAGGGGCTGCCTCCTCCCCCCCGCCGCCGGCCGGGACGAGCAGGTGCCGCCTCCTCCCGCCGGTTAACGACGGCAGGCGCGGCCGGGCCGCGGCCCCAGCGGGGCGGGAACGATCCCCCTCCCGCAACGCCGGAAGCTTTGCGCGGGCGGAGGGGGACAGCCTGCAGGCAACGGCGCTCCGTAGGCCTTGGGCGGGGCGGGGGGGGGAGCAAGGGAGCCGGTTACTTAGAACCAAAGCAAAATGCCCTCATACACACACAAAAGGCCCATAATAATAAAAACAAAACAAAACAAAAAAACCCAAACTGAAACCAACAGAAACCCCACAACCACCAAAAAGCAAAACTTCATGCACCCGCTGGCGAAAGCCAGGAGGCCGGGGGGGAAGGGGAGGCTGGCGGCCACCGCGGGGCTTCGGCTGCCTGCGGGGCGCGCCGCCTTGTGCGGCGGGCGGGGGGCTGCCGGGGGGCGGGGGGCTGCCGGGGGGCGGGGGGCTGCCGGAAGGGCAGCGGGCGGGCGGGCAGCGCACCTGCGCCCTGCTCTTGCCCGCCCCCGAGGCCGCCGGAGGGCAGAGGGGCGACCTGAGTAGTTGGTATTGTAAAACCCCGTACCAGGGGCTTGCTTTCCCCCTCTAACGTCTTTGCCTTTCAACACCGATGGGAGCTGTGAAAGGCCGGGAACGCGCCTGCCTGTGGTGTCAGCTGGTCGTCATTTTGCAGGTTTTTTGGAATTAGCGGTATTTCACTTCTTGGTTACATAGCTGGATCTAGCATTTAACTTACTGGGTTTGTGTTTTGTAAGGAATGCGATCTTGGAAGATCGTTCACGTCTAAGCCATGCATGTAGTAGGAAGACGAACACCTCAGAGCAGCAGGGAGGCATTAACACAAGGCTGTTTCAGGTGCCCTGTCGATGTCCTGGGAGCCTACCCTGTCTCATGGTAAGGCAGTGGTCGCTTTGCTTCTGCCTACAGGTAGTTCAAGGTCTGCAGCAGTACGGGTACGTAGCATTTAGCAGTGTTATTACAAAAGGCATGTTTGCTACTCCTTGATATAGAAAAGACTTACTATGGAACAATTACTACCATCTCCTTTGAGGACATGGAACTTCAAGCAGACTGCTTGATTACAGTAGTGCTGAAGATCTACATAGTCACTTGTGCTGTAATGATGGGTATAACTCTATGCTGAGGGTGGTCGAGGTGAGAACTCCTTCAAGCTAGAGAACCCATGGCTTCAGGACTCTTTCCAGTTCAGCCCCTTCCTCTCTCCCTCTGCAGATTCATCTCCATAGCTGTTTTTTCAGGACACGCCTGCTAATGTAACACTAGCTCATACTCCATGTCCCAGCGTCTGAGACTCATTTACAAGTTTGCAAACAGTGGAGAATATGGTATTTATGACCTCCTAACGACTGAAGGTCTCTGCAAAATCAGCACTTGATTTTACAATCTCTTTTCAAGGATACTTCAGGTGTACAAAACCTTTTTTTCTGGTTGTTGGTTTTTTGTGGGGTTTTTTTTTTTTGGGGGGGGGGGGATGGGGAGCAGAAGAGATAGATCCTCAGGTTTATAGTACCACTGTGGTTGCACTAAAAATTAAACTATTGATTCTTTTTCTCAGCTTTGCTTTCTCTGTGATTGTGTTCAAAGTTTCCTTGGAGTTTGATACTTTACTTTGTCATCCTCCATCCTATTCTAAAGAAAACAAACTTTGAAATGGTACTTGAACTTTTGAATATGCAGAGTTTTGAATGCATTTAATAACAAGCAACAGGCTTTTGTCTCAAAGTTTATGAAATGATGATAGGAGAAACCATTAGAAAATGGGAAGATGAGGAAATATTTGTTTAAACAAACATTAATTGGTCGGTTTGTTGGTTTCTTCCCTGTAGGCAGTTGCATGTATTTATACTATTAATGTAAAATATTTTTTAAAATCAAAGTTTAATATTTCTAGATCTGTGGAAAACAGTTGTCTCCACCTTTACCAATTAAATATATAAGACTAATGGATTATAAAGCAGATGCTTCATCATTTGAAAGCTAAATATTTTTGTACTTTTTAGTGATAGTAATTTTTTAGAATACTTTCCTGACCTAAGATAGAATGCAGACAGTTTTTAAAGAAGTCAGATCCTCTGAGTCTGCTGATCCTGGAGTTCCATACAAATGTGGCTGTTCTTTGAATAATGTTATTCATTGTTAGTGCAAGTAAATATTTGCCTTGTCTGATAGTATTTGACGACCAGTACATACAGTTTGAGATAAGTGTTAGAATCAGGGTTTTTTTGTTGAACTATAGAAAGGTGTACACAGCAGTAAAATTCCCACTACGCTAATAAATTTGGAAATTCACATCATATTTCTGTTCCCACATTAGGGTTGGCTTTCCGAGGAAAAAAATTCAAAGCCATAATTTGTTCTTTTGTATATGTATATATGTATAAATACTGTATGTCTTTTACCTTTATAAGCATTATTCAAAAGCAAAAATAAGCATCTACAGAAGAGTTTTCAGAATTGTATTATATGAGGTTTTCCTCCATGGTTCCACAGAAGCACATCAGCATCAATAAAAATTCCTTTTTCAATGGAGTAGAGACCCAATTCCCTCATCAGTGATTCTTCAACAACAACAAAAAAGCATTATGATGCAACAGCCAAAGGAAGGGAGAGGAAAAGGGAAGCTACACAGATTCCCATCTCTTACGTCTAGCAGGGTTAGGCTTCTAGAGGACGGGGGTTTTGTGCCATAATACAGTCAAGTTCTAAACAATTACTCAGTGACCATGGAGTTCCCTACCTGTAAATTAATTAACAGGCTGAAGAACTCTTCCCAACATATTACACTGTTTCACCTATTTCTTCACCTAAGAACAAATTAGTATAATGTAGGAAATCCTTTGGGCAATTTATTCCTGAAACTAACATTTATGTAATATGCTTAAGCTTTCTTTCAATCACTGGTGCTATTTTTTTCAGCCTACTTGTTTTCTTGCATAAGCATGTAGCTAAGTTATGGAATTGTGCAGATTACAAGACTAGCAAAATTTTCTTCTGAGTTCCTGAAGGCTTTGTTTATCCCAAAGTGCTGCTACATCTCTCTTGGTGCAGCTGAGGGGGAACACAGCCACTCAGAGTACCTGACAGCCACTTTTGTCCATAGCAGCATCTAGGCTTTATTAAAAGTTGCACTCCAAGAGTCTGTGCAGAACACTGAGGTTTAGCAGTATTTTCTAGACCAGTTATTAACATCCTTTAACTCAGTCCTTTGGCTGATACACCGGTAACTAAACAGGCCTGCCCCCACAGATGCAGACATGCTAATAACTTCGAGAAGGCTGCCAAAAACTAACATGTATATAAAAGGTTGGTGTCAGAACAGTTTTTCTTGAGAGCTGGTTACAATATAAATAAACATCAGTGCTGAAAATTCTGCCCTCGGCTAAAAAACAAATTGTATGTTTTGCTGAAGGTAGGTTTGAGACTTTTAAAAATCTGGTGATGTAATAATGCTTAGAACTCAAACATCTGATTGTCTGACATGCCCATATTGCTCTAAAAGTAGCTGAAAAAGCTGTGCTTGTATGCAGTGGGGAAAAGTTTCAAATCACTCCTGTTTTTTTAAGTTGGGTGGCAGTTGTGTTTGAACTCATGGAGGATGGTCAGAAGTAATTTTCAGTGATATCTTGTAACAAAATCATGAAACAGCTATTGTACATGGTTATTCCTCAAGAGCAAAGACTGTCAAAATCATACACTGCTCTGTTCTGCTGACAAAGTTGTTGTTGTTATACTTTCTTAAGAGTGCACATCATCTTCAGATCAGCAGGGTACCAGCTAAAAAGACCAAGAAACAGTGCTCAGTGACAACCAGGAGGAGAGTGGGTATTGTGATTCTGGGTAGAGGTCGGAACCTGGAGAACAGCTACAGTAGAAGGACCTTTTTGGTGTTTCATAACCTTGTATTTTGTTACGTGCTTTACATGGAAGTAGTTGGCTGAATAGAAAAAGGTAATGAGTAGAAGTGAGCCAGATCATGCTTTAGAAAAAACATGAGCAAAAATGTATCACTGTAGATTCAATGAGGGAATTAACTTCAGTTTTGCTGGTTTTAAAAGTGGGTTTTTTTGATGGCTCAGAGTGGCTTTTGGGGTATTGATATGGAGAGAGAACTTCAAGGCAGAATATTTGATACCAATAATGTTTCAGTTTTACTCCTACAGTATGTATACACTTTTTCTTAACTTTCTAGCGAAGAATATATTATCTACTATGAGCCAGAGCAGTGGTAGTTGGAAATCCTGCTGTCATTTACTCAAGACATAATGAAAGATTGGGAAACCTGCTTTTTTCTGGGCCTTTGTAGAGCATCGTCAATTTAAGCCATGAAAAATGGATACAGGATTTTTATTTGGTAGTGGTTTATATCCACATTTTTTAGGAGTAAACAGCTATGTAGGATGCAGAGATTCAGAGAAACAGACCCCAAATGTTATGCATATTTCAAAATTGGGAGATTATAATAAACTCAGTTTTGCACTAACAATTATGTGTGGTTTTCTCTTTAAGGTGGGTGGTTTAGTTTCTGTTTGTTTTGTTATTTTACACAGTGATAAAGTTTCACTGCAACTGACTTTTTTCCTTTGCTGCTCTGTGTACTTTGTGTGTGTCATTGCTCAGTAATCACAGTAGCTTGCACTCCTTAAAAGGAACAGACTCAGAGAAACTTTGGTACTGGCCCAAACGAGTGTGACAGGTTCAATGACCCCAAATACTGGTGCAGTATAAAATATCCCAGATTCATCCACCTTCCAAGTACACATTATTTAATACACCCTTACCCTTCAACAGAAATGCCTGGATTAAAGTAGCACTTAGAAAGTGAACAGTTAATTGGATAAGAATCTCAAACCAGTCTAGTTCTCAAAAGGCAAAACTGGGCCTTGCAGTAGGAATACTTCGAAAACAAACGACAGCAGCAGCTCAGGTTTCTTTCTAACAGATGTCTGAGACTTATCATAGCCAAAATTTGCTAATTCAGTTGCATGATGAGTTAACCTCATCTTTGCAGTGTAAAGTTACCCACTATCTGAACACTGCAAACAAACAAAAAATTATGGGAGTAAGATAAAACTGCTGGTGTTCCTTATCTCATGAGAGAAATAAAAAAAAATTTAAAGAAGGTGAGCAAATGAGGAAGCAAAGGAATTTTCAGATTATTGTATGTGTAAGTGGAGACTTAAGACTCTTCTCTTAAATCATAAAGTTTTGACCACATAGGATAATTTTCCTGAGTAATTCCACATGTGCCTCTGTTGTTAAGATTTACTAATGTTTAGTATTACAAGGGCTGATGGTGTGCAGGAATAAAGGAGCTAATGCACATTAAACCACAAGACCACAACCTGTTGTAAGAGGAAAGAAGTCGCATATTTTTACTATTAAAAACACTAATTAGAATCAATGTTACATAAATATTTCAGTGTCTATGGAGGAATTAAATCCACTGTCTCCTGTAATAGTGGTGGGCCCTAACAGCAGTCTTAAAATTCTGTCCAGTTCAAGTATTTTAAGGTGCTGATTTAAACACATTAGATAACTGCAGGCTCAAAGAGGGACCCAGAAATATACTGGATTAAAAGACATTTTGGAAAAAAATACATGTTTCTGTTGCTGGCAAATACAAAAAAGTTTTGCATTTTTATATTCTCTTTTATCATGTAGCCTAAACATAACTAAAATTAATGCATATTCCTCCCATAAAAGCCTGTTTGGATGGACTGTTTTTACCCCCTGTGCTCCACCACCCCTATCTGAAAGGCCGGAGGGTGGTGAATCTGGTTCCACTGGATCACACCACGACTACGGCAGAAATGGAACAGGAAGCCTGATTCTATCACTTCTTGTCTTGTTCTTCAGTTTATCGTAAAGTATTCAGGAACATTCTGGCAAATGTTTTTGAAAATTTATCAGGGTGTTTACTTTTGCTGACTGATGGCAGCATTTAATTAATTAAACTACAGCTGATAGCACAACAGCAGCACTGTTCTAGTCTTCTGGTATTTCTCTAGGAGTTCATGATTTATTAATTTTCACATCAAACAGAACAAGACATCCTCAGAATTTTTGGCTGCAAGTTATGTGGGCCTGTTTTAATTCCTGCTCAGTATTATTCACAATTATCCTTGGTTACTGGTGAATTAGAAAGTATTTAATCACGCTTGTGTAACAGCACCTTGCTATGTTCTCTTCAGACATATACCAGATATCAGCATCTGGCACTACTGCTTCATAAGTTCTTCATCCTCATATTTTACCATTCAGGTAAAAACACGTAGGACCTATAACATTGCTAATATATTCTAATGTATTTTAAAATACCTGCCTTTTTAGTGTCACCTTATCCTTAAGAGTGGTTGGTATTTAAAATTCCATTTGACACTTTCTGTACTCCTTACCTTTGAATTCCTATGATTTATGATTCCCTCAGATGTAAATCAGACTTAAACTACATCTAGTTGTGACCAGCATATGTTTCATAAAATAATAGAATAATAGGCACAATGCTCTCAGCTCTTCCCTCACATTTTTTTTACCCTGATGACACAAAAGCCCGTGTTAAGAATTGCCATTTCATCTGGGAAGACACTCAAGGAAGATCTGGCAGTTACCAGAGTACTCCTTTGAGGTTCTCAGGCCAATTATAGACAGGAATTTTTGATAATTTTATAAATATACATGTATGTGTGTGTATTTATATGCATAGTGGAAAATTACTCTTTCTGTGCATCAAATTATACAAAGCAAGGATATAAACAAAACATAATACATTTAAAGAATCATATAATCAAAATAACATTACGACAAACTAGTGTCTCCTTAATGTCTTTGTGCCACTCAGCATGCGTGTACATCCACACAAAGTTAAATATTTTCCTTATTACAAAATGTTGTCATTACAGGAAAAAACTGCATACTTACAAAGACAGTCTCATGTCTAGCCATGAGAACATGCTGCCTATTTTGCTTCTGTCTCCACCTAAGAGATCAAAGCCACTGCTCAGTTAACTTTATCATCATCAGGTTCCTGCTAATGAACTCCACAGTCCAGTTTGTAGGTCTGCAACCATGAATATCATTGATGCAATTCTGGTTCCATCCTGGTATTGACTAAAAGGAATCTGAAAGGGAAAGACTAATTTTCATGCAGAAGCATGGAGGAAAGAGGCCTTTCTTCTATAGTAGTGTATGTAAAATATTTGAACCATGCCATTTCAAAATTACTGCTACCATTTTGTGTCTCTGGTGTTGACCTACCACTTCTGAAGTTACACCTATTCCTACTATTCAGTTATCATAGAATCACAGAATGGTTTGGGTTGGAAGGGACCATTAAAGATCATCTCACTCCAATCTCCCCCACCATGGGCAGGGACACCTTCCACTAGACCAGGCTGCTCAAAGCCCCATCCAGCCTGGCCTTGAACATTTCCAGGGACGGGGCATCCACAGCTTCTCTGGGCAACCTGTTCCACTGTCTCACCACCTTCACTGTAAAGAATTTCTTCTTAATAGCTAATATAAATCTGCCCTTTTTCAGCTTAAAATTGTTACTCCTCATCCTATCACTACAGTCACCGATAGAGCCCCTCCCCATCTTTCCTGTAGGCCCCCTAAGGGGCAGGGGTAGCCTGCTAAGGTTGCTATAAGGTCTCCCTAGAGCCTTCTTTTCTCCAGGCTGAACAACCCCAACTCTCTCAGCCTGTCTTCATAGGAGAGGTGCTTCAGCCCCCTGACCATCTTCATGGCCCTCCTCTAGACTCAGTCCAAGGGGTCCATGTCCTTCTCATGCTGGGGGCCCCAGAGCTGAAGGCAGTGCTCCAGGTGGGGTCTCACAAGAGTGGAGCAGAAGGGGAGAACCACCTTTCTCAGCCTGCTGGTCCCACTTCTTTTGATGCAGCTCAGGATGCAATTTGCTTTCTGAAATTATTTATAGTGATTATAGTGATTACTTATAAGAGAACTTTTAAAAATTATATACTTGTATCTGAAAGTGCTTTTTTTCTATTGCTTGGAAGGAAAGTATTAAGTTGAGCTGTAATCAGGTCTGTCACTTTTTCTATTCAGAAATGTAGGCTTTCAGGTTCTGGAAATTTTTCATTCCAGTAAGCCTCTCACTAACTCTCTGTCTAACAGCAATTTTAGAATCTATAAAGTCAACAAATCAAACCACTGTAAATGCAGTTTATGGCATTCTGTCAGGGTCTGTGTCCATGCTCTTCACTCACTCAGATTCTGCAACAACTGTTTTCCACTAGTCTGGGTAGGAAAAATATGTTGACATGGTGGCATTCAGAAACTTGAGATTTGTTTTCAAAGGGTTGGAAGAATTGAGACGGACAGAAAATCAGAAGACATATCCAGGTCTGGCAGAGAACTCATTAGTTGTGAAGGAACAGGTCAGAATGAGACACAAATGTGTGAACAGTCAGAAGTGGTAAAGCATTTTATGTTAGTATTTATTACAGCTGCACAAGGGCTTGGGGTATAAGTCAATTTTGTGTGTCAGTGCTAGAACAAGGACATTACTGACACTGTGACTATTATTTTATATAATGAACTTTCCTGTGGGAGTCATATTCTCATTCCTCTTTCTCTTATCATTCTCTGACACATTTCCTTGTGAGTGTGACTTTTTCAAGTACTGCAGATCAACTAAATACACTTGTGACAGATGGTACTTTACTAAATAAAGACTTGTGTTTGAGTTCCAGGTCCTGATCTATCATGGACAAGAAACCCTTCTCCTATTAACTGGTAGAGTTCACTTGGAATTCACACAAATAGTGATTTTAGAGCAAAAAAATTGACTCTGCTTTTCCTTATGCCTTCTGCTTGCAAACATTCAGCGTTCATTTAAAAGCTCTGAAGTAGAAATGGGAATGCATAAAACAGAATCATATACAGTTTTATTACACTAAGTTTTCCAGAATGTAAAAAATTTGTTTAGTGGCCTAAGCTGCGGGAGGCAATGAAATGATAGTTTGTGATGTGTTGTCCACAATCTTATTAACATGAGTAGAGAAATTTTGGTTGAAACAATGTCTGCAGGCCATGCACACGTCCCCCCTCACCTCATTTGCAATGTGGTTTATGCAAAGGATGGCACACATGATACATTGATGGAGGGGTGAACATGCATGTATGTTCTTCCTAACCTGAATATCTCTGATTATTGGCAAAGTACTGTTTTTCTTGTAGTCACACATACAGTCAAACTGAGAAACTCCAAGAAATCACCTCTCTAATGTTGATAATATCTTGAAGACAGGTTTTAAGTGTTCCTTAGACTAGTTAGATGCAACAGATGATCACTGCATGATCACAGGAAAACTACAGCAGCTGGTATATTTGAGAGCAGTGTTAAGGGCAGATGATGCAGCAGTGTTCAAAATCAAGATAGTCTTTAGCAAGGTTACTGAAGCTCTGCAGATTGTATACTGTACTGTGATAAAACTACACTAACTGGTTATCATGATACCAATCATCATCAAATTAGATGTTCTCCTTTTGGAAATATCTTTGTCTTTAAAAGTTTAGCAAATTGACCTGAGCAGCCATAGAAACTCTGTGGTGGTCTTAACCATATGCAAGACAGGAAAAAAAAAATGCACTGTAATTTTATCCTTTCCACATGTGACTATTCACGGAGTTCAAGGCTTACAGGGGGAGGAAAAAGAGAAATCCACTGAGAAACGGGGTCTTTTTTCAGGAAAGAAACTTACCATTATGCAACTTAGAATACCGCTTTTCTGGCTGCTAGATGTGCCTTAGTTAGATAATTGCTCTTTCAAGGTCAATAAATGCCCTAAGTTCACTATAGTTGAGACCACCTCTGGAAGGGATGGTAGCTAAAAAATATACTAAGGTGAAAAATAAACCCACTTGCCCAGGTTGGTCTGCCTATCAGAACCCTGTTTCGGGAGCTGAGGCACTCCTTTCTGTCCAAAGCAAATACAGTAACTTACCAAGCTACAAGATACAGATGCTGAAAGGCATAAC
This sequence comes from Falco rusticolus, assembly GCF_015220075.1. Classification (NCBI taxonomy): domain Eukaryota; kingdom Metazoa; phylum Chordata; class Aves; order Falconiformes; family Falconidae; genus Falco; species Falco rusticolus. Next base: position 44,135,882 of record NC_051210.1, on the reverse strand, counting down.
CCTTCTGAGTAAAATGGCAGCAGTTTAGGATCGTCAAGAGTATTAACATAGGGGCAGCTGGTAAAGTAATGGTTTGCATGGCAGTCACCAGATTGTATTTGCCATGTGTCAGAATAGTGGGACACAGGCTGAATTTTGTACCTCTGAGACAACAAAGATTCAGGCTTTGACAGGTAATGGTGCGTGGCAATTCCAACAAGAAAGTGTTGTGCACCATGACATCAAGAAGGGCTTTTTTGATTGGTTCCCTTTTAGCTAAAGCTGCCTTCAGTACTTATCCTCCTCCAGAACTCAGTGGGGAATTAGATGGTGCTACTGAGAAGTGAAGAAAGTCTTTCAGAAGATAGGAAGTTGTAGCTGGATAGTTGGTTAGGCAATCACTTAGATCCTTTCATATGCAGACTGCACAGAAACACTGCACCATAACACTCACTGTACAGGTAAGATATTCCACACTCTGCAGCCTCAAAATAGGACCACATAAGGAAGTAATATATTTTGGGAACTGAGGAAACAGATAATTCTCTTAAATTAGTGAATTTTAAACAGTCGGTCTCTATGGGAGTGTTTAATGTATCAATCATTTGCAGAAGACTCGAACAGATATCAAAAAGCATGTACAGAAGGACAGGTTCTCTGACATGAATAATGCTCTAGATCTATCAAAATGTATAGATTTTTAATATTCTGTCCTTATAACATATAAAATAGGTATGTTCTTTTTAAATAGCAAATTTGATCAAAAAACGTATTGCCATGTTTACCAAAAAATGTCTATCGATCTATTTATGAGAAATAGGTGCTTTATCAACTCCTACATCTTTAGCATCTTTGGTGGTTTATATGGTTAATTTTTCTGCCAGGAAGAAAACCTCCTTCATACCTCCATATTTATGTTCCACCATCCTGGTAACTGACCACTTTCAGTTTTGTCTGGAAAAGTGGTTGACATACCTTCATTTACAACCTACTGGTGAAATTATAAAATTACTCAGCATTTAATTTGTGCCCACTGAGCACAGGGAAAATGGGTGAAAAAAGTTCTGGAGGTGGGGGCAAGGCCTGAAATAACCTCCATAACAGTATGTTTAATCTGCTTTTCATAGGAGTTCAGCTGGTTTGATACTTAAAGTAGGAATGAAAGCCCGTCAAGGCTGGAGGAGTAGCTGAGGGACAGTCGGGCAACCCCACACATCATGACTACCTCTGCTAAGGAAAAAAGGAAGGTGGTTGCCATTGGTGACTCCACTCTGAGAGGAACAGAGGGCTTGATATGCCGACTGGACCCAACCCACAGTGAAGCCTCCTGCCTCCCTGGGGACGGGTAAGGGATGTCACTAGAAAACTCCCTTGTCTGGTACAGCCCTCTGATTACTGCCTATTACTGGTTTTCCAGGTGGGCAATGATGAAGTGCAAACGACAAGTCTGAGGGCAATTAAGAGAGACCTCAGGGCCTTGGAGTGACTGGGTGAGGGATCAGGAGCACAAGCAGTGTTTTCTTCTATCGTGCCACTTGCAGGGAATGATGGTGCATGTAACTGGAAGATCACACAGATCAATACTTGGCTCTGGGCCTGATGTCATCGGGTAAATTTTGGGGGGTTTTATCATGGGTCAGTTTACACGGCACCAGGATTGCTGGGAACAGATAGGGTTCACCTGTCTCAAAGCAGGAAAAGGATTCTAGCTCAGGAGTTAGCAGGGCTTACTGAGTGAGCTTGAAACTAGATAAAAAATGGGGAAGTGAATAAAACCAAGCTGAAGAGACAAGCCTCAAGATGGCATGTCAGTGTTGGAGGTGAGATCAGTAGAAGAACTGAAGTGCACCTACATCAATCCCCAAAGCATGGGCAACAAATGGAGGAGACAAACAGGAGGAGCTGGAAGCCGTTGTGCAGCAGGAAAACTATGACATAACTGCCATCATGGAAACATGGTGAGATGACTCACATGACTGGAGTGCTGCAATGGATGGCTACAAACTCTTCAGAAGGGATAGGCAAGGAAGAAGACATGGTGGGGTAGCTCTGTATGCCAGGGAGTGTTTCAACTGCCTAGAGCCTGATGATGGTATCAACATAGTCAAATGTTTATAAGCAAGGATCAAGGGGAAGGCCCCAAGGTGGATATCCTGGTAGGATTCTATTACAGAGAACCCAACCACAATGAAGAGGCAGATGAAACATTCTGCAAGTAGCTGCGAGAAGTCTCACAATCACTAGCTCTTGTTCTCTTGGGGGACTTCGTCCTACTGGATGTCCACAGGAAATACAACACAGCAGAGAGGCAACAGTCTATTCCTCTGTTATTTCCTGACACAGCTGGTGAGGGAACCAACCAGGGGAGATGCCCTGCTGGACCTACTGTTTGCAAACAGGGAAGGTGGGTGGTGTCGTGGTCAGAGGATGTCTTGGACACAGCAATCACGAGATGATAGAGTTTTCAATTCTCGGAGAGATAAGGAGCGAGGTCAGCACAATTGCTACCTTGGAATTCCAGAGGGCCAACTTTGGCCTGCTTGGGAGATCGGTCGACAGAGTCCCTTGGGAGACAGTCCTGAAGGTCCAAGAGGTCCAGGAAGGCTGGACAGTCTTCAAGAAGAAAGTCTTAAAGTTGCAGGGGCAGTTCATCCCCATGGGCCAAAAGATGAGCCAGCAGGGGAGAAGACTGACCTGGCTGAACACAGGGCTTAGGCTGGAACTCAGGGGGAAGAGAGTTTATCGCCTTTGGAAGAAGAGGCAAGCAACTCAGGGGGACTACAAGGATGTCATGAGATTATGCAGGGTGAAGACTAGAAAGGTGAAAGCCCAGGTATAACTCAGGCTGGACACTGCTGTAGAAGATAACAAATATTTTTACAAATAGAAACAAAAGGAGGGCCGAGAAGAATCTGCATCCCTTATTGATGCAGCAGGGGACATTGCCACAAGCGGTGAGGAAAAGGCTGAGGTACTGAATGCTTTCTTTGTCTCAGTCTTTAATAGCAAGACCAGTTACTCTCAGGCTACTCAGCCCCCTGAGCTGGAAGACAGGGACAAGGAGAAGAATGCAGCCCCCAGAGTACTGAAGGAAACAGTCAGTGACCTGCTGCTGTACTTGGATGTGCACAAGTCTTTGGGGCCAGATGAGATCCACCTGAGGGTACTAAGGGAGCTGGCAGAGGAGCTCACCAAGCTGCTTTCCATCATTTATCAACAGTCCTAGCTAGCCAAGGAGGTCCCAGAAGACTGTAGTTCGCCAGCGTGACACCCATCTGCAAGAAGGGCAGGCAGGAGGATCAGCCTGAACCTCACTGCTGGGGAAGGTTCTGGAGCAGATCATCTTGAGTGCCATCACACAGCATGTGCAGGACAATCAGGAGATCATGCCCAGCCAGCATGGGTTTATGAAAGGCAGATCCTGCTTGATGACCCCGATCTCCTACAACAAGATGACCCATCTAGTGGATGAGGGAAATTCTGTGTATGTTGTCTACCTAGACTTTATTAAAGCCTTTGATACCATCTCCCACAGCATTCTCCTAGAGAAACTGGCTGCTCATGGCTTGGATGGGTGTACTCTAAGCTTGGTTAAAATCTGGCTGGATGGCCAAGCCCAAAGAGTGGTGGTGAGTGGAGCTACATCCAGCTGGTGGCCGGTCACAGGTGGTGTTCACTGTGAATGCACCAGTCCCGTTTAGTACATTATCAACAATCTGGAGGAGGGCATTGAGTGCACCCTCAGTAAGTTTGCAGGTGATGCTAAGTAGGGACAGGGCCCAATGCTGATGGCCCAATGCCAACTGTATGAGGTTCAACAGGGCTCAGTGCCAGGTCCTGCCCTTGTGTCACAGCAGCCCCACACAGCGCTACAGGCTGGGGCAGAGCGGCTGGAAAGGGCCTGGTGGGAAAGGGCCTGGGGGTGCTGGTCCACAGCCGGCTGAGCGTGAGCCAGCAGTGTGCCCAGGTGGCCAAGGCGGCCAGCAGCACCCTGGCTGGTACCAGACACAGTGTGGCCAGCAGGACCAGGGCAGCGATGGTCCCCCTGTCCTGGGCACTGGTGAGGCCGCACCTCGAACGCTGTGTTCAGGTTTGGGCCCCTCGCTGCAAGAGGGACGCTGAGGTGCTGCAGCGTGGCCAGAGCGGGCAGCGAGGCTGGTGCAGGGTCTGGAGCACAAGTCTGACGGGGAGCAGCTGAGGGAACGGGGCAGTTTAGCAAGAGAAGGAGATTCGGGGGACCTTATTGCTTTCTACAACTACTTGAAAGGAGGTTGTAGGCAGATGAGTGTGGGTCTTTTTTCCCCAGGTGACAAGTGACAGGACAAGGGAAACTGCCTCAAGTTATACCAGGGAGGTTTAGATTGGATATTAGGAAAACTTATTCACCAAAAGAGTTGTGAAGCATTGGAATAGGCTGCCCAGGGAGGTGGTGGAATCACCACCCCTGGAGGTGTTTAAAAAATGCATAAATGTGGTGCTTAGGGACATGGTTTAGTGATGGACTTGGCAGTCCTGGGTTAACAGTTGGGCTTCATGATCTTAAAGATCTTTTCGAACCTAAATGGTTCTATGGTTCTAATGTTCAGCCACAATGAAGCAGTTTGTGCAGGTTCAGCAGAAATAAGAAAATACCTTTGATATTGGAATGTGGTAAATATAAATTGCTAAGAATCTTATGAGGAGCCTATTATGTACAGCAATGGTCAGGGGCTTTTGTGGATGGCTTATTAGCAGGTGTGTAGGCTTTATTTTTCTACAATGTGTTTTGTCTGTAAACAAAATGGGCTATACTTCTGTAAAGCTATCTGAATACTGATTCACTCACTATGAGATTGTAGCAGATCTGCAAGTATTGATCTCTAGCGTCTTTGGATAATCACAGTGAATTGCAGACTTCAGATCCTGGACTTGGGACTAGAAGTTTAGATTTCTACCCCAAGAAAGAGGGAAGCAAAGGCCCAATGTAGACAGATGCTCTTCAAAGGGCTATGACTAATCCTAGAACTGTGATAATTCTCCATTAGCTCCCACAGGCAAAAAATAGTGCTTATCCTGAGGTTAAGCAACAGAGAGGATTGGCTTATGAAGTCAGTGTCAAGGCACTATGTGACAGAATGTCAGCACTAACTACTACAAATGATAAATGCAAGTCGTTTGCTTGAATGCTAGTCCAGGGAGGATGGAAATTCAATCAAGAAAGAGAGAATATTTTTTGTTTTATTTTTCTGAATTTAGTATTCAGATGTGCTGTGACCTTATCAGTAACACTAAAGTCTGGGAAAGGTGCAAACCCTTTGCCAATGGCAAGTCATGCATGGGAATTACATGACTTCTAGAATCTACAAAGTGCTTGTTTGTTTTTGTAGTATTCACTGTGACAGTGTTGCTGTGCTAGGACATGCACGATAAAAAGAGCCATCTTTTATTTCTTTGGGGGATAAATATTCCCACTCTATTCAACATTTTTCTTTGAATGCAAATGCAGTTTTGTAGTAAATGCTAATAAATATGGGTTAACTTATAATTGCTCAACTAGTTCCAAATTCATTCAGTATAGTTCTAAAAAATTAAAATCCACAAACCAATACATGTAGCATTAACACCAAAGACATTGAGAAGGACATCTGAGACTTACAAAATCCCAAATGATGAGATCTAAATGATGAAAATTTCAAAAATATTTGGAAAATATGTATGTTCCAACTATTGCTGTTTTCAGATATTCACAAGATACTTCTGGTCTCTTGAGCACACACTACTTCAGCATCCTGGATTTTCTCATCATCATTCACTGTGATAATACCTTTCAGCCACTGTAACAACCACTGCTGTACATAGATGTAAGAGATCCAGAAACTCAGGCACTTACTAGAAAACATCTTTAGAATAAATGTCCATTAAATATAAAGCAAAAAAACCCCAAACGCCCCCAAAAAACAAAACAAGAAAAATCAACCCACCAAACACCACAAACAAACCAAACACAGCCTCTAGTTTTCATTAAAATCTGTGAAATTACAATAGTTTTATAATACCTTTCTGGAAATTTTTGAAGTAGGTAAGCATTTTCTATAAGACTATGGCTCTCTCAGACACTGTAAACCATCTGATATGCCAATAGAAATGCCTATGTACATATAGACAAAGTGTTTGTGTTGTGATGAAAGATGTAAAATTGTGTGGCCTGGCATTGGCTTTGTGTTAAATTCTTTAAGTCATTGTTTTTATATGCCATTTCCTAAGTGTCAGCTCCTGCATTTATAGCTAGGTAGTATATGGTTGTAAAGATACATTCTGAACTTCATTTGCTTTAATGACAACCTCAAAGTCTAGGCAAAATGCCTCAGATTTTACCTTTTTGTGTTTTCAAAATAGTTTTTATTAAGTGGTATGATCATTTTCACATTGCTATTTTCTCAGCATACTTTTGGTCTAAGCACAGTTGGTTGCTGAATTAGTTTTCCACAAAAAGAAAGACCTGTCGTCCTGCATCTGTAACTTCAGTGTGTGGATACTTCAGAGCCCAGCATCTTGCTTGTTCTTACTGTTGATGACCATCACTTGATGGCTATCTATCACTAATTGATTCTTTTCTGGCCACTTGAGAAATTCTAAACTGAAACCATCTTTTACAGTATCAGTAAAGGTATCTTTCTAAACAACAAGGGGTACCTGCATATTGAATCCCACCAGACATTACAGACTTGATGTTGTAATTACAGGCTCAAAATGGATAGCCAGTGATCATATTCATAAACCTATTGGTCTCTTATTATTATTGGTCTGAGCCTGGAGAGAAGTCTCTGGGGAGACATTGTATCAGCCTTTCAATACTTAAAAAGGGCTTATAAGAAAGATGGGGACAGACTTTTTAGTGGGGCCTATAGTGATAGAACAAGGGGTAATAGCTTTAAACTGAAAGAAGGTAGATTTTGCGAAGAAATTCTTTACGGTGAAGGTGGTGAGAGAGTGGAGGAACAGGTTTCCCAGAGAAGCTGTGGACGCCCCACCCCTGGAAGTGTCCAAGGCCAGGCTGGATGGGCTTTGAGCAACCTGGTCTAGTGGAAGGTGTCCCTGCCCATGGCAGAGGGTTGGAACTAGATGGTCTGTAAGGTCCCTTCCAACCCAAACTGTTCTAGGATTCCTGTGGGCTCAAACAACACTACCGAAAACTGTTGTCTGGAATGTGAAGTGTAGGATGTCATTAGCCTTCTCAGTTCCCCTGGAAGTTATTTATTTAAAATAAAAGCAAGAGAGAAGGAGAGGAAAAAAACAGACAGTGTGTAAGGTATCTCTGTGGCAGAGAAATTCTGTTCCACTAAAGGAACTGCAGAACTGCTCTTCCTTTGAATGCAGAAACATCAGACACTAAGACTTTCTGTTAGTATTTCCACCCTTTGGGACCCTCAGTTCACAGGTGGCACACAGTGGGTCAGGGTGACAGCAGTGTACCATATGGGCACTTCCATCTACCCATGTGCATTTTAAATAATGCCACATTGTCCTGAATCAGTCTGCTCAATAAACTGCTGGTGGTGATGGAGATGCATGCTGTCTTTGCACTAATGCTTCAATCTCCGCTACTTACAGAACACTTAAACTAGCAACTTAATATTGAAGAATTTGAGATGATTAGCTCTAACAGAACACTTCTCTGAGAAGTTGTTTTTTTTTCATAGATCTGAGGGGAGTCAAATTTTTGCTCAAAGACCTCCAGGCAAAAAAGCGGATCTGTTTTCCTTCTACTAAAATGTATTGGGCACAGAATTACTGCGAAGACTGCAGGAGCCAAACTTGTCTGCTATTTCATTAATTTCTGGTGGTAGAGACCCGTCTTTTTGCTTGCTGTGAATGGAAGACTACATAAAGGTTATACTCATGGCTCTCTAGAAGATAAATTAGGACATACAGTGCTGGAGAGTTGCAGAAAGGAATTCACCTTCTGTCTTTGTAGCCCAGCATAAGACAATTCTTCTTTCATATTTCCTTTAGAATGACTGGAGAGTGAGGAATTAAAAAGATTACCTGCTAGGCTACTGAAATCACAGTAATATTTTCTAATGCTAAGATAAACCGAATACGTAAGACATAACTGAAGTATGCATATATTGCAGGTCAACTAGCAAAATCAGTTTCACTTGCTTGCTTGAGGATGTGAGGCTAGCCTTGCACGATGTGCAGCACTGCACTAGTCCCCTGTGCTGCAGTTTGGAGGTGTCCTTCATTTTGAATGCTCTGCAATAGCGTATATAATTGAATTGAACACCCGAGTAAGGGAGAAAGAACTATTAACCTGCATTACTTTGTAATTTTTCTGACAAATGTTTAAAAAAGCCTCTTAGAGATAAGTTAACAAAGTATCTCATACCCAGTTTTTATTTTCCTACTAACTTTGTACAAATGAACGCTCACCCAAGTGATTCAAACCCGGCTCACTTACATTCTACCACCATCTAGGATGAGTCCTATATTCACCTTCTAGAGCTATATATATGTTGCTCTTCTGGTTTTAAATTTAAAATGACATTTTGCTATCAGTGGAGTTGCTTTTGTTTCATATTAGCAGAAATGAAATCAGCACATATGCATGTGAATACATATCAAAAGAGAATTGTTCAATCACAGAAATCTTCCATTTATGCCACCATTTCTGTACTTTCCCAAGAGATGCAGACAATTTCCAGGTCATATTGAATAATGGCAAAAGTCAATTAAGCATTTTTTACAAATAATAGTTAAAATATCATTTTAACACTTCTGACAACTGGTAAAGGATCTGAATGATATGATTACGTATATAAGATGAGGAAAACTGATTTCTTCTGTCTTAGTACCACCATAGCCTGTTCCAAGAGGAACAGCTCCATCAGCTAAATTATAGTGGTATTACTGATTTATGTGTTAAAAGATTTATTATGCAAAGGAAGTATATCAACATTGATTATGCTTATATCTGGCCTTCTGCCTCTCGTTTACACTTAGGTTGCTTAACTTAGGTAAAGTCAGAACAGTGAAGTTCTAAGGTACTTGAAGAAAAACCTTAATAATGGATTTTACATGGCGATTTCTCAGGCTAAAGTAAATCAGGCCCTATCAGTAACTGTAAAGGCTCTCCTAAGACATCCTAAGAAAAGTAGCAATTAAGATATTGATACAAAATGTTGTTCTGCCTTTCCAAAATCAGGATTTATAATAAACCAAATATTCTACAGCATGTGATAAGGAATTGATTATACAATAATCACACTTGTGTGCACAGTTAATTGACAGTTTTTAAGAGACTCCAGATACTTCATCTTGAGATAAATGGAATTTTATTTTTAGGGAGAGAGATTCCTCTTTATAATAAATGTATAAAAGTGCAATATATTAAATACTGACTGCATGCAAGTTGCCTTTTTTTGTTAGCATCATATAAAGTAATCTTATGCAATAACTTATCTCTGCAAGAATACATTTGAACTTATGGTCGAATTAATGCACCTCTTCAGTTGAGTGCCAGTCTGATCATTGCATTAACCACCTCATATAGGACTGTAGGAAAAAAAAGCAAACACAGTTCTCCATTGACAATGTGAAATAACATATTTAAATGGGTATTTTGGCCCAGTTTGGCCCATGTTAACCTATATCCTTCAGCTGACTGTATTACAACTATATAGTTTTGTTTTCTGAAATGCCTGTCCACAGGCTAATTTGATCTGCCCCCAGTTACAGGAACTTTCTGAAGCTATTCTTATTTGCAATTTGTCTTTAATTCAGCCAGTATTGTCAATTCTGTAATGATTACCAGAACTGAATCTGATACATCAAGCAACCTTCTCTTTATGGCAAACAGGATAAAGGAAAGGTACAGAAAAATAATCAGAATAAGATGGCAGGAGGAACATGAAATAAAATTAAGCAAAAAGTGCGGTCTTCTTCAGACGTATTACACTTCATCAATTGTTCAGTTTTAGCAGACCAATTTACATTTAATTCACAAGGATCAGAAAGTATTCCAGAGTGTACATTCATAAAGCAGTATTGTAAAAATATTTTCTTTAAATGGCAGGAAGCAATTACTCAGTGTGATAGACAAGTGTGAATGGAGAAGGAAAAGTGCCTTGGACAAGGACACAGTCAACCTTGAATGTCATGCACAGTGACACAGCATTTTAAATACCTCAAGATGGAAAATATTTTAAGATCTTACTGGAAATGCACAAGAACTACTTTTTTTTTTTTTTTTTCCTGTGAATGAATGAAAGCCCAGTTCTTATATTTCTCCACCCCTAACACCAAGTGTGACTTGTTGGCTTTAGTCTGACTACAGATGGGTCTAGTCCATGTATACACAAATTGTTTACTCTTAATGGGGAGCAGGAAAGTTCTCCTTGTCCTATCATTATGTTTTTCCAGGATAAAAACGAAATCAAGACCTTTCAAATTGAAAAGAGCAAATCTTCCAAGCCAGAATACCTAACAGCCCATGAAGTGCATAAAACAAAGGCTTTAGAGACTACGTGCTGTTCAGGCCTCGGTTTTAAAGGGAGGGGAATGTTCGTGCTTTCTTTTCTAAGCCTTCTGGCCACGCAATTCTACTTCCGCTTAGTCAGCTTAGCACTTGCCAAACTGTTCATTAGCTAAACTGACTGAAACCCATGAAAACTAGACTACTAAACCAGCTGAGCAAGAAGAGCAATATCGTGGGGTTTTTCACCTAGTTTACTGGCTGGCCAGTTGCGCAGGGCTGGCATATGGGAATGGGAAACCCCCACGCAGCTACGAAGCTGGAACTGAGGAGGTCTTAAGAGCAGGTCCTTTTGTAGCAATGAGCTACGAGAGAGGGTCAGCTGCCTTGACACCAGATACTGATACCAGATGTGCTCCTGAGGAGATGGCAACTGTGTGTTTTGTGTCAGTCTACAAATACTCTGGAACTCCTAAGTGTTTGGAACAGTATCCTACGAAGCGGTTGGCAACTGGGTGATACAATCATAGTATGTGATGCAAGGTTTTATCACAACTATGCACAATTTATCACACAGATACAGTTTCTACATCTATTTCACGTATCTAAATATCACCACTTAACACTGTATTTTTGTTGACGTTATCTTCACTGAGACATAAAGATAAAATAAATCCTTCCCCACTGATCCCTCTCCCTTACATTCTGCAACAGGAAAGAAAAATCAGGAAACACTGACTGAAGTCCTTGCTTAGGCAAACCATTTGGACAAGAATCTTACTTAAACTGTTGTGATCACATAATAGAGAATAAACTAATTTTTGCAAATGGCCTGAATTTCTGTCTCTTCAGTAATTAAGACTTGAGATCCACTGGTTGTTGATCACATAGGAGACAGGCTCCTGAAAAGCAACCTATAGGCACCTCTCGGTTACTCCTGTCACCACACAGGCGAACAAAAAGATCGAAGAAACAGTCTGCTTTTGCAGTACCATTGCAAACAGCCAAAATGCTTAAGAAATTCACCTTGCTGTCTGCAACCTCTGAAAGTTTTCTACTACTGAGATATTACTTATTAGGCTATTATTTTCCCTCATGCTTCTAAGTTTCTATTGTACACATGCCAAATCCCACCTCCCCTTAATAACACTGTCATATGACTTTCTCCACTGTTACAAACCTTAAATGTTTTGAACTTTCTGGCTGTCATAAAGAAATTCTGGAAATTTTAGTATTTAGACAATGATGACAGAGCATATTAATTAAAAAGTAATAAAGAAATAATACATCTACCCAACATTTATCATAATAAGAAGCATCTGGGGAGAACAGTAAGCCCAAATAGTATTTCAGAAAAGCTTAATTTCAAGGAATGAAGATACTATAGTACAAAGTTATGGCCAAAAATATTGTATTTTTAACCAGCAACATTTTTGAAGGGCAGGAACTGTACAATATTAGTTTTTTTCCCCAAAAAACTATTTATGTCCCTCAAACAACACACAATACATGCATTTAATTGACACTTTAAGAACAGCAAATATGATCTTTATTTTTAAATACTGCAAGTTTAAAAATGTATCTGACAGCCCCTCAAAAAAAAAACAATTGGTCAAACACGGATTTCCTGCAGCATGGTAAATGAGGAATCCAGCGACAGACTTCAGCTTAGACTGTATTTTGAGAGGAAAAAACCCCAAACCAAGAGATTTATGGTAAAATGGATTCCAGCTGACTTTATATTTTTCATACTACCTTCAAAAACTGCCCTCCTTTCCTTTCTTCCCTTGAGTGAAACTTAAAGTAAAATCCCTTTAACTATCTAAATAGTGACGCTCCATGCGTTGTTGACTATGTAGAAACGTTTTTGGTTTGATTGATAAAACATTATGGGTAACCAAAAGCCAAAAAAGAGGAAGTATCAGTAGCTCCTCTACTCAAACTAAATATATGGTTTTGCAAGATCTCTACTCAACAGACTGGACAGGGACAGATGGCTTTATTTGTTTAATGTGTATTAAATTTTCTAATTCGTGGTTTATGTTAAAAGAGGGACCGTATTTACAAAAATGTAAATTTCTAAAATACCGTAGTTAATCACCTGCGCCAGCACATTTTAATTCCCTAACTTATGATGGTCTCTCCAAAGTGTATTTACTTTACTGGTCTCTTAGCTAGAGGTAGGTAATTTGTAGGACTTGTTAATACGCTGTGCACACTTCATTAGTTCACTAACGTAATAGTCTGCAGGACAACCATGCACAGAGCTCCAAGAACAGCAGCACATATAATAAATTAATTGGCTAAATTTTATTTTTTCAGGTGGCTTAACATGTTTTTATTTTCTCCCAGTATTTCATTCTTTTGTGAAGAATGTGTAACAAGGAAAGAAAAGGTAATGAGGCTGAGTAATTTGAAAGTCTTCTGCACCTTAAAATCAAAGGCTGGGAGTCTAGCAGTGTCTTTATATGCAGCCCTTTTCCCCCCATTTAGAGTTTTTGCAAATCATGCAGTCAATTCTGACTGAAACTCAGCATAAAATGTCTCTTCTCCACTTTCAAACTTTAAAAAGTGATTCACAATCATGTGGCAGTATGATTAAAAATCGCAGTCCATACACCTTGACAATCAAAAGAGTCTGAATTATAAAAAGTAAAATGCCCTTATAGCTGCATCATCCTATATATGGACAGTGCCAGTTAATTTGTGAAAAAGGCAAGTTTAAGGTTTCTGTAAAACATGTATTACAGCTTTCTTGTGCTAGTGAACATCTAGAATACACAGGTTCCCAAGATGTTTTCCTTCCTTCTTCCCCCATTTATGACATTCAAAGAAATAATGTAATTTTGGCAAAGTTAAAAGGGTTTCTCTCTTGATGTTTTTGCCTTCAGCTTAATGTTAGAGGCACAAACTTCTGGACTCAAGCACTATAAGGCATAGTAGAAACCACCAATTAAAACAACAGCAACACCACCACTACCACCACCACAACAGAACATACTGCAAGTGGGAACAGCTGTGTCATTTAAAAAGGAAAAGTTTTTGTAAACTGTCACACTGCAATGCTGTGTTAGGTGATTTATGTAAAGCTTGCCTTGGCATGCCGAATATTTATTGTTTTTTTTTTCAGAACATGCTGAAATGATCTAAACATTGCCACAGGTTCAACTTACCTAAAATATACCAGAAGTAGCCCCGTGGCACACACTCTTGAAAACTTTTGCAATCACAATATAACTATAAAGCATGAGTAAAATTTTGTTTTGTTTTATACAAAACTCAGAACATTTCCTTCTCCCCCACCCAATATCCCATAAGAAAACAAAACAAATTAAAAAAAAAACCAAAGAAACCCAAACCTTTGTTAGACACCACTGTCTGTGTTTTTGGTTTTGGTTGGTTTTTTGTGTGTTTTGTTTCTTTTCTTTTTTTGGCTACAGTTCCATTTATAGCACTGAATCCAGCATGGGGATTGTATTCCCAGGTTATGAGAAGGTATATTATCAGCAGTGGAACTGTGAAAATAGAAGCTGTGTTGCATTTATAGCAAAATTCAGTTTTGTTATGGTGTGTGTAAAAGTCAGTGCTCTGATCCCCTATTCAGAATGTCAGTGTCACTTTTTATAACCTAGATCTACCTGCTTTAGCTTTATTAAATAAAATGCTTCAACTCCTTATTAACAATAGTGACTTTTTGGTTGTTATTGTTATATATAAGCTTTCTGCAGTTTCTGAAAGACTTAGATTGATCTCATGTTCTGTATTTTTTTATGGTATTTTTAGGGCAACAGCATATACTCATTAGTACTTACGTACAATGAAGTATCTCTAAATTACTTTTCTAATAAAACTTATTAGAAAAGTAAGAGTAACCTAACATGAATCTGCCAAATATAAATTATTATTAATTACATTTATATTTAAAGGCTTATAATGGCATAAGTTCTTCTAATACAACTGGTTTCTACACCTGCATAAAGCCCTGACAAGATGTTAGCATTACTTTGAATGTGAATGGCCTCTGCCTGGATGCCTCCAATTTACTTCTGTTCAGGAATGTGCACATGATTTTATAGAGCACGATGCTAGTACCGCTCTGTACTATAGTAATTTTTTTTTTGTTTTGTAAATAAAAAACAACAAATCCCTAGTCAGAAATAAACTGACAAAATTTACATTCTTCTCTCTTAAAAAAGTAAATAAAATAACATTATTTAAAATGTGAATTAGCTATAAGACATACAATACAATTACATAGATACATATCAATACAGCACATTCAATTTGCCAAAAATTAATGATTACAAAGCCAATATGGATGCTGCCATATATATATATATAGATGTATGTACAATGATATAGCATTCATAATTGCACTATACCTACAACCAGTTTTAAATTACAAGGTGTTTTAAGAGGGAGCAAAACATAGCAACTGTTCTTATTATTGTTGTTTTGGAGTTGGGAGGGTTAAGGATGAAAAACATCTCATTAGTATTTATTGTTAATTTTGGTAATCAGCTAATAAGCCATTCTTTTTTCCAGCTCCCATCTGCTGCTATGAGACAGCAGTAATTTCTGTGTTAATTGCACTCTAGCGCTACTTGGCATTGCAGATAATCAATCCAATTGCATGTTTTCTATAGCTTGCTATCAATCATGCACCTGGTCAAAAAACACCTTTCAACCTAAGCTGCAGAATAAAGGCTCACCAATGTGTGCTGCATTTTTGTTGTTAAAAAATTGCACATTTAATTTTCAAGAATTATTTTCTCACTGTTTCATTTACATTAATTAATCTTTTCTAAAAACGTTGAGAGAGGCTGTTTTTCATTAGCCTATCAGATGTCTGTGAATCAGTTAGTTAACAAGCTACCTTATCAAGAAAGGTTCCTGAACGTGATCTCTCATCAATAATTTCTTGTTACACAACTAAAGGTGCCTTGATATTATTACAGAAAACAATCTCATGTCATATCTGACATAAGGAGAGATCTAAACTGTCTTTAATAGACCACATATGTGTGCATGGTGCACCTCATAGCGTATTCATCCACACTGTTGGTTTTGGCATTAGAAAATGTAACACTTTCTAAAAAAGGGAACATATGAGCTGAAACTGTGTTTATCATTTGGCAGTTGACTCAAACAGGTCAGTTCCCAACCCATCAGCAGTTTGGCATTTCAATCAGTATCTTATGTTTCAAGAGCATTGGTTTTATAAAAAGCCAGATTTGGCAACATTATTTTATACAACAACAACAAAATTTCTACTGTGGAAAAAGAACACTTTAAAAGCTCTAACTTAAGAAAAAAACCTCCACACAACTGAAAAAAACCCCACCACTGTTGCAGGCTGTAGCCACTGGGGAAAATGTAGTGTCTATGACATTTCTATTTGGCATTTGTGAATAAAGGAAGAAAGAAAAAAATGGCACATGGCAATTAAAAAGAGATTCGAACATATTCCACATACATCCCAGGTTGTGTCTTAATTATTTCATTACTGTCTTCTGTGCATCGTTCCAAACTGTGAAAATATGGTTAAATTTAATATTCTTAGATAATTGTAACTCTATTTTGCAATCCCAATACTCTAGTCTCAAAAGTAAGACAGAATGAAGACACTCAAGTAAAGAATTTAAAAATCACAGTATCAATACTTTTTATCCTTCAGAGAAAGTACATACTGTAAATTTAGAATAACTGATGACTTAAATTCTGATGATGGTATTTTCCTGACCAAACCACTCAGCAGAAAATATTTCACCCAGGAATGCAACTGGGAAAAAAAAGGCCATTGTACCTTGTAAAAGATAAGGGGGGGAGGAGGAGGAGAGAGAAAGGGTCAGGGAAAGAGGAAACCAGCTTGATTTTGTTTCAATAGCAAAAAACTGCTATCCTTTGAAAATGTACGACTGAGAATTTAAAACACATTGAGTCACAAGGTTTCGCCTAAAAAATGAGGAAATGTGCTGTGAATGTACTTCAGCATCTTTTGTTTTTCCTCCATATAGTTTAAATAAAATCATAATATTAACTACAAACTCTGTGGACATTCACAGAGTCCAGGCCGGCAATAAATTAGTATTATGCAAATTGTTTTCACAGATAATACAGTCCCTCTTGTATATCTTCAATCACGCAAAGTTGGTTTTGGAGGGCCTCCTAGGCACAGTTAGACCAGGTTGTACTCCTTCAGGTTTAACTGTAGAATCGTGTCCTTGACAGCAGCAAAGACGAAGCGGATATTCTCTGTGTCTGTAGCACATGTGAAGTGGGAGTAGATAATTTTGTCACTGTCTGGATTCAGATCCACGAACATCTTCAGGATGAACTCCCGTGCCGCTTGTGCATCCCGTTGTGGTCCTGATAATTAAGAAAAGAAAGTCAGTTTTCTTCAAGTGGATTCAGTATTTGAACATAATTTCTGTGCTGCTGCATCCTCCTCATTGTTACATGGCAATACCAGTGCTCAGCTGTTACATGCAGCTCTATCCTTCAGTACTTATGAAATCTGTACTTCGGAGGTTAGCACTTGCCTGCCTATTTTTGGAGGGGCACACCTGCCCTGAAGTGGGTCTCTCAGGTGGTGTGTGGAGTATTCATACTTCAAGCTTACAGTTGCTAACATTCCCCATTTGGATAAGTCTATTGAATGTAGGTAGGGAATGCACTGAAAAGAATTCACATACTTTCTGGTGTGCTGCAAATCCATGTGGAGGCAGGGCAAGATTCTGCAATATATGGCTGTATGCACAGGAATATGTATGTACATACATACAGATGACACATTTCCTGAGATTTAGGGGTCTAAACAGACCTCTGAAGCAGGATAGAGAACTGTTCAACAGTTCTACACCTTCTAAACCACAACAGGGTCGTAGCATTTGGATTGGCGACCCATACTCTATACACAGCAGCAGCATTAAGTCTCACAGTGCCATGAATAAATTTGCAATATTTGCAAAACTCTTCAGACTTTCAAAGACAATGATTTCTTCAAATTAAACCACTTACTATTTTCAACAACTTCCTAGTATTTTGTTAAGCAGTAGCTAGACATTCATAGTAGCTAGACACAGTGCGCTTTCAAAATATATTCACTATCAAAATCTATGCACTATTCAAAGCCTATATCCAGATTTGCTTACCTAATCACATGTCTACTGACTATCATGTAATTTAAATTTTTGTTTGAGTGTAGATGAAGTACGGAAAACTGAGGTTTGAAAGGATGTTTATGAACTCAGCAATTTAGAAAAAAAATTTAATGAGTCAATGTTAAATTTAGACTGCAGAGTGGTAGGGATCTAAACAATATGGAAACCTGGAAAAGGACTGCCATATAAACCAGTAGGTTTCTTGTTCACTGCTCCCTGATCAGCAGTTTTCAAAGAGTGTCTCTATGTGATACATTCAAAATCTATACAGGAAGTATTACACCAATATTTTCTCTTCATTTCCTCCCAGCTAGGCCCATCTTTGTCTCTGTCCTCTCTCCTTCTCCCAGCTCTGCATTCCAGCCTGTTAGTCAGTCTTCCAGCACTAGCCATGCAGGGATGTCTTCTTGGGGTCGCCTCAGTCCCCCTCCCCATACTGTTAAAATACACCATGCAGCAGAACTGCTTAGCTTAATTTAATCAGTCCAATTTGCCACCCTGCCTAGCAGTTCTTATTCCTATGTTACCTTCTCCCTTGTGCAGAAAAAGCAATGGGAAGAGCGATCCAGCTAAAAAATACCTAATTCTGATCTCTTCCACAGATCATCCCCCCTCCCACATCTTCAGCGTGCTGAGACAGACAAGGGGACCACATGGTGACCTCTGAGAGCCACAGACCCCATCCTGCCACCAGAAGAAATCAAATCAAACAATAACCTTTGTCTATGGAGTTAAGTCCAGCAAGACCTGCAGAATTAGGAGATGAAGACTCTTGAAGACTTTCAAGTCTTGACTTCAACAGCCCTACCAGTCCATAACCTTTTTTTTTTTTTCCTCCCCTCACCGATAGGAAAGGACAGGAGAAACAGGGTTTCTCTGAGCTGAGTGGTTGAGTTTTGTCTGTTTTTTTCTGCACAAGCGTTTTAACACAGGCTTTGTTGTCACTTAAGTGGTAATAACAGAGTAGACCGTACAGTCTTTCCACCTTCATGATGACCTCTAGGGAACCTGTCATACAAATTAAACTCAGAAGAACAAGCATATTTCTATTCAACTGCCACTTCTCCTCTGCAAAGCACTATGAAACTAAGCTCACACTGACTCATAAATAATACAGTCTGATCCTGCAGGCTGTTTATTGTTTCCTTCCCTTTAAACAGGAAACAAAATTTACGTTTTTCCTATTATTAGTTTCCATATATGAACAAGGGAGTTTAAATTTTTTATTCAGCTTTCAGATCTGCTAAAACAGATTTCATTTTTTTTAAATAGGAGCATTTAATTCTTTGGACCTCTTATTATACGAGTTTGATTTTTCTCTATTACGAAGACCTCAAATCAGTTACCTGAAAAAACTTTGCTTTTTACCTCAGAAGAACTTTCTGAAAGTACAACAGAAGTGAGGAATGCATTTTTATTTTTATTTTTTAGCTTTTATACTTCAGTTAAACCCTTACCCCAACTTATGAAAAAGGACAGAATGCAGTTCACTGCTAATATGACAACACTAATTTAAAAGTCAAGCACTTCCTGTGAAAAGTTCTGCCATCCTACCCACAATTACAGCAGAAAATGAAATCCTAGCAGTTTAAAAAAATCCCACAAGTTCAATTGTATTTTAAACATTCAGATGATTAAAAATTGCAAATTACCTTTCTTTTTCCTTCAAAGAGCAAAATATAACGAAGGATCTATCTGTCTAGCATTTGGACACAGCTATTACAATTTGTCGCTACTGCACTGTAAACAGAACATGAGATCTGATGTTATTATACTTACCATCGTATTCTGGAAAATAATCAACTAGATGGGAGTACATAATTTTCTCCTCTAAGAGATCTTTCTTATTTAAGAACAGAATGACTGAAGAGTTCTGGAACCATGGATATGTGATAATTGTCCTAAAGAGTGCTTTGCTTTCTTCCATTCGATTCTGGAATTAAAAAAAGAGTGGAATTTTGGTGGTAAAAAAAATTGTACAAAAATAAATTAATGCATTTCACTTATTTGGAAAATGGATCCTTTTGCACCTTCATACCAGTATGTAAGGTTCTAGTAATTAAATTACAATTAATAAGCAAGCAGTTAAAGAAATATGCAGACATTTTGCTTTTGCAAATTCAATTGCTCAAGTGTAAGTATTCTCTAAAACACAGGTCATGAACACGAAAATTCTAACAGGTACACGTATGCACAATTATGGCCAGCCAGCAACCTGGTGGGTATTGAAATGCATGTGATGCATGGTAGGCACAAGTATAGCACAAGAAGACATAATAACCAATTCAATGTTTAAGACCATTACTTATAGGTCTTTACCAAACTTCAAATGCTGAGTTAGGCAATTCTTAGAAAGAGGTCAGCTTTAAAATAACTGCAAGTAAATTCGGCACCTGAAAACACTTCTACGTCAAAGGCTTATGATATAAAATCTAAAAATCTGTCCATCACTCTATTTGTTTCTAACACTGTTCAGTTAGCCTTTATATAATGGCTTAACTGCTGCTGAAAACCACTTTGCATTACAGCTGAAATAGAAGTGAAGCCTACAGTTCTACTTGTAACACTTTACCGTCATTGTAAAATTATGTTATGATTTGATACAGTTCTGAAGAACTGTAAGGCTGTCACAATGTGGTTAATACAGAGTCAGAACAAACTGAGTTCAAAACAAAGGAATCAACTTTCTCTTTTTATCATTATTATTTAAAGCTGCAGCCTCCTCAAAAAAACATTTTCATCACTGAGCTGGGCTCCAGAGAACAACAGCAAGGAGGTGAATCTTGCAGATTCTGCTGTTGCTGAGCCATAACAATGTCAGATAACTCAGACAGTTTTGCAGTAGGTGTACATTTACTTGCATTAATTTGCATTTTTTAAAGACCAACATAAACATGAAGAGTAGGAATTAAAAAAACCCACCACAAACAACATCCGAAAACCAAAAAAAAACCCCATCCAAAAAAAAAAAAACCCCTAAAAAAATTCCCTTTTGTAGAAGTTGATGGTTTGGTATCCTATGTCATCACAGTATCTTCAAGCAATTTGTAAAACTTCAGTGCATGTTGGAGTGGTGGCTGAGAAGAAATAGCTGAATTTATAGACTAATAAACTTATGCAGAGGAGTAAAACCTTTGCTTTCTTGCAGTCAGCTCTTACGACTCATATTGATTTCAACACTGCCAGGATTCTAGTCAGAAAGCAGAAAAGCTGAAATATCAACAGGGCTGATCATAAAACCTAAGTCCTTAGACTAACTGTTAATCAGACCATATTTTCTTCTCAACATGTTACAAGACCTTACGGAAAGACAGCAGAAACTACACAAGATAGTTAACACTTTTACAGCTTGATGAAAAGGAGAAGGCAATGTAAACTTACAAACTGTTTAAATTACAAACATCTACCTAAACTCATTAACACTTGGTATCTCCTAATATGACACTCAGAAGATGAAACAGCATCATGGATCAATCAGCAGTGTTTTTTCACAGTAAAATAATAAGGTATTGAAAATTTCTCAGTAAGAAAAGTGCACAAAGAAATTACTTTATCTAAGTATTCCTGCTTTTCACAAAAAGCCTTCAAGAGGGCTGCAATATTTTCATCTATAGCACTGATTTCCCCCCGTATACATAACACAGAATTGCAAAGACAAAATAAATAAATCAATTTAGATAAATTCATGAGCCCTCCTCCAGAAAAGCTCAAGAAAACTGTTTTGCAAACATTGTTACTAGACCCAGAGCAGAATTTCATTTTCTGTTTGAAAGGGATGCCAAACAAGATGAAGCAGAAAAGGCATGCAGACTAAAGCTACACTGACATCATGCCTAAAGCAATTTCTGGCATCCTATCAGCTAAAAAATTAACCCTGTAAGTGCTGTGTATCATAAAAACACCAAGAGACACACACAATAAAGAACAAAATACTGTCTTCAATGTAAAAAGAGTATGTAATGTATTATGCATTAATTATGAATTCTGTATAATACGAATTGCAATCCACAATCTCTTTTTTCCTACTATAAATTTATAAATGTCTCTCAAGTCTTTTAAGACTTGAGGCATCTGACTTAAGCCTCTCCTTGATGAGATACACGCTAAAGATTCTACTCAACAGACAGATTGGAGATGAAGTAGCTTTCCATGATTTCAAAGATAGTTCAATTAATTCAAAACCAATCTGGAGTGCCAAAAAAGGATACTACTAAGGCAGCGGTGTAAGACAGCTCCTTCAGAACAATGATGTCATATCAAAGGAAATAATTACAGCATTAAGAAATTTACATAAGTGGTCAATATGTGCAGTCTAACACAACTGCTTCAGGAAAAACACATAGTTCAGGGTGTCAGTAACTGAAGTCAGTCAACAGTACCAGATTATCCCACCCTCATTCACTGCACGGTGTTCTTCAGTACAGTCAAAGTTTCATTCCAGGCAGAAGCCACTTGCCTCCAGAAGCCACCTGCCTCCAAAAGTCATCCAGTTAACTGTATTTACAGGAAGAGCCAGGCTAAGTCTAAAACTATTCCTGATTCTGGGAGAACAGGCTTTAAAGAGGCAACAGAGGAGACTGTTGCCCTTGCTAATTTTGTATTAAATTATCCACTCCAAAACAAAATTAACTGGAAATCAGAGAATTGTGGGAAATTACAAAAAATGCACATTACACTGCCAGAGCCCACCGAAGTAGCATTATTTCTTACGGTATGATAATCTTGCCCTGTACAGTTGTACCAGATGAGGATATTGGGAAGGTAAGACAGTAAAGTCTTGCACACCAAATGGTAGCTCTGAGGAACAGCAACTATCTTAGTATAGATTATTTCAGAGTGTCTATCACTACAGAATGGCCCTTACCACACCTGCAGAATGAAGCAAACAGCAGGGATCAAGACATTAGGAAGGCTGCAGACACATTTCCTAAGGAGTTAGCAAAGGATGACAAGCTGTCCCAATCCGTTATGGAAAAGGTCACTCTGCTTAAGATCCATAATTGACAGGTCTATGAATTTCCATGATCCTTCTCAAGGAAAAGACCATACAATGCTATGTTCTGCCCTTATGACAGAAGCATAGAAAAAAGGCTATCACAGATTATCTTCTCTGACTGTATGTCACATTGCAATGCTCCACAGACAACCACTCCTTCTCAGAAGTCATATGTAATAAGACAGTACTGTCAGAAATTTAAAAGGTGAGATCAGTCAGTTCCAGGGATTCAATGCAAATTTCATATAATTTGTATATTTAACAAGTGTCTTGCAAAGCCTCATAAAGATATTAATCAAGAAAACTCCTCTCCAGTTCATTGTGTGAAATACATAACATTATGTATATATTACTAAATGATTGCTATGGTCAATGCTATGCTATTTCACTGGAAGAAAACCTTAACCTTAGACGCAACAGTGTCAAGAAGGAATTGTTCATGGGTTTGTTCATTTTCTCTGATTGGATCAGCTGGTCTAATAAAATTATTCTATCTTCTTACAAATCTTGCTTATTTTAGCATTTGTATTTTCCCTGGGGATCCTTTCAAGTATGGCAGATGTATCTGACAGCATCATAAACTACAGGGTGGTTATTTGCAGTCACATTAACATCACAGTTCTGACATCTAATGATCAAACCAAGGAAATACAAAATCCGTAATTGTTAACTCTGGGCTTTGCTGGTTTCTTTTCAGTCTGTTATGCATAGACCTACTACTACTACTACGAACATCATAGATGAAAACTCAAGGGGACTTAGAGGAGCAGGGGAGGGGGGAACCTAGTAAATGGACATCCTAACTTCATAGTCAGGTTGGGGTTTTTTTGCTATTTTTTTCTGTGCCTTCTTAGTGCCACAAACTGCACTTACAGTATGGACAATACTACCAAAGTGTAAGAAAACTAAGTACTTAACATGCCCTAAAGAGAAGACAGAGACTCACTGTATATTGACAATACCTGTATTTTCTCTTGATGTGTAGATGTAACACAATAAAACTTAAAGGGTCTCTCTTCTGTTCCCTCCCCATAATTACACATTCAGTTTTTCCACAACTGAGCCCCAATTTAGCAATTAAATAAAAATGCTTACCACTTGCCTCAATTATGGGAAATCTCACTGGCTTCTTCCCTTTCCCTATCCTTAAAAGGAAGGTAGACAGGATCTCGTTAAATACATACCAAACTCTCAGCACTTTTTAAAAACTGTCCCAAAAGCCAGCACTGTAAACTTGAAATTAATATGTATTACAAACAACAATCAGCCTCTGCCTTCTCCTTTTGAAACTCTCCCACATACTGAATCAAAAAATTTGCTTTTCAGTTTAACAGAGTCATCAGAAAGTTTAGAAGATGGCAAAGACACAACAAAAGAAGCACAAAGGTGAAATGTTATAGCTTCAGTACTAATGGAAAGTGATGGACTTCCTAGGAAAACATTGCGATCTGTATTTCAAATTTAAGAACTGTTTTTGTTAAACTTCTCAGCATAGTTACAATGAAGAGCAAGTGCAGTCAGCTTATGTGGGGGCAGCTGATAAATATCCAACATAAGCTCTGAAGATGAACATTAAGAGAAGAATTAATCTTATGTTATTAACATGTAAAGAAGCTGGATTCAGTGAAGTACTTAAGCACAATTCTAAGTATAAATGTGCATGTACTCCTGCAAAGCTGCTCCTTTGCTTATCACTAGGTTTAAGTCAACTTCTTGCTGTCAGATGCTCTGTTAGGAAAGGAGTAGGAAATTACCATCGTATGTTCTTCCATTTTTAAGTAGCTCTTCCCAAGAAGCAACCTTCTACATTCTCTGCACTAAGACATTGGGATGCTTATATCTGGAGAAGAATTTTGCCTTTATTTCACTGGAAACTACTCATTAGAAAATTAGAAACAGTAGTTTACAGTTTAGTTCCAAAATCAGACTTTTCATGTAACAGTAATACTGCTCCTACCCAATACACATTCAGTCTGGCTACGGCTTCTGAATAAGGGCTAGGTCTACCCATGGTAAAAACACTACAATTAGATGACAGCAGTTACTATTACAACCTAAGAGAACATAGAGAGCATAATTACGTACACACACATCAGCAGGACTGCTGCTGCACTGCTGATACCATTTAGAACTGTACAAAAGGAGTAACAACCCTACCTTTGTAATTTGTTTAGACAGTTGTGAAGTGTTCACAGTGACTGTCACACATCTTCCACGGAAGTGGCAACAGAGTATTGACTCTGAAATGTTGGCTAGAAGGCATCACTAGAGTTCATCTACTTTAGTCTTTCACTCAAGCACAACTAATGACACCACAGAAGCCTGCCAGTCATGGCTTTGTGGCAATTCCTGAAAGCCTCTACAGATGGAGATTTCAATACCTCTCTGGTTTCTCTGTTGCACTGCTAAACTAACACCCAAGGGAAAAATGTTTCCTCATACAGAGCCTAAACTTCCCAGGCCACAATTTGTTGTATTGTCTACCTAGAAAAGTTTGCCTTCATGACACACTTTTCCAACTCTTCAAATACTCATGGTAATTATTAGCGTCCTCCTCACTAGACTGAACAAGCTGTCCCTCACCCTGTCTTCAGCTCTGGGCCCTTCATGCCTTTCCCAACACTTTATGTGATCACTGAATTGTGTTTATAAACCCTTTGCAATTATTTCAGGGGGAAATGCAAAGGAATTGTATTAAGGATGGTGAACAGACCAAAATTTTGATATTTTGTCACTCAGATGTGTACTTTATAGAAGTTTTGCAGGAATTCAAAGATGGCCTAAACACTCTTAAGCAGGTATTATTTGCTTGAGCAGATAAAGCAATATAGGTCCTGAGTTTACCGTAACAGAATAAACATTCTAACACGGCTTCACTATTTTATTGTAGAATGATTCAAGGATTAATTGAAAAGTATAACGCAATTAATTTTTTAACTAATCAATCTCTGTTTAACCTTCTTCGGTCTTTCATCTCTCATTTATACAATTTCTAAGAGCAAATCAGCTTTTATGGATGCCATGGCAGATAAAATGTTTTTATTCCAGAAGTAATTTTTCCAACAATACTGCTTATTCTTCTCTAAAATTGCTCTTAAACAGCTTTTCTGTTGCCAGTGATAGTTTGTAACATTGGATATTTGTCATTTGCCTTTATTAAACATACAAGCAACATTACTGCCATGATATTTTTAATCAGTTTAGTTAAAGAATGTTTGACAAGATGAAATTGTTGAATTATGCACTGTTCTGAAAAATACTTGTCATTAACAGTATGCACTTTTAGGTATGGAAGTACATCGTTTCACGTTAACAGTATTTTCACTGGAAACAGGGATAGGATCACAAGGAGTATACAAAAAGGCCAGCACTGCAGATCTGACCTTCTGTCAGATGCAGTGTGAAGGAAGCCTTGCCAAACCAAGCAAGACAGTGTGGCAGGACAGGAACAGTGGGCAGCAAGCAGTATTTAATAGTTCATTCAAGCCCTTGATGTGATTTTATGAGCCAGCTCTACCTCACAAAATTGCTTCCAGAAAAACCTTATTTCAGCTTCAATGGAAAAGGCTGCAGAAAGAAACTCGTGAATAGCTAATACATAGAAATATGCAGCTGGAGCTGGCTCAAGGTTTTCTCAGCAGCTGACAGCCATCTGCAGCAGTAATGCCAGCCTTCACAGAAACCCCGCTCTGACAGCAGCAACAGCTCATTGTGGCCTCCTTGGCTTTGCAGGCAGCTGGCATAAGGAAAATGAGCAGCAGGATCACTGTTTTCACCATCCTCCAAGGTCTGCTGGCCTCGGCAACTTCCCTGCTCTGCTTATGTCTGCAGTCAATCCCGAAACGCACAAACGTACATTGGTATCACCAGCCATTACACCAATTTTCTCGTTATGACATACAGATGCCAGGATAAAATTCTCCCATCCTCCACACAAACCGACCCAGTCGCAAATCAAATGTAAAATTACCATCATGAAACACAGAATAAAAAATATAGTGCACAAAATCCAAAAGTGCATAGAAATACGTTAACTATAAACAGATTATATAATCTTGGATAAGATTATTCCATTTTCTTATTGAACACCAAGAAAAACCACTGCACTTACTAATGAATCATAGGGCTATCCAGTTTTATAACTAAAAACATGTTTTTATGAAACAAGAATAAAAATAAAATGTCTTTGTACTATGTACCTCTTACTATAGAAAAGTTTTTGTATAGATGGTTAAACATTAATTCAAATATAACTAGCATACAAACCCTGTTTTCCCACTTTTTTATCTAAGTGTAAACTCTTACTCTTCCTCATTTTGGAAGATTAAAATAGTACTTCCTTCCACTTTTTTTTTTTTTTTTTTTTTTAAATCCTATACTTTCAGTTTTCATGTTAAAATGATGGATTTCTAGTTTGGATTCATGTATTGCAATTCCCTTTGCTGTCTGTTGCTCTGCAAAATTATGCAATTACTCCTGCAGTTGCAGAAATAAATAGAATTGGCGTAATTTATAAACACTTGACTCTAGAAGTCAAAATCTGAAAAATACCTGAAGAGCGCTAAAATAGCATTTAAGAGCTGTATCAGCTGGTACCCAGTGAAGGGAAAGCAGCATCTCTCAGCTAACATAGTGCTTTGACAGAAAAGACCAAGTACAATGAAACAACACAGAAGCAGCAGTGGAGTTTCATGCATTACTGTCTTTATGGTTGTCTAGAGTGGCATCTAGTGGGCATACTGTAACTTACATATTGAATGAAAAATGTAGTAAGTAACTTTTGTCTTTAAAATTGCTAGTAATTTAAATAGTGTCTGTTAACAAAATCAGGATTTCACAAATTGTAAGGGACTGAATGTTGTTGAAGTGATGCAAGAGAAGGTGGTGAGGAGGGAAACGATGCATTTTTCAGTCAACAACTGGCACTGTGTACATAACTATGTTTCTGCTGGTAACAAATGTTTATTTGACTGAGAGGGCATTCAGAAACAACTGTAGAAGAGGAGGTACTGACACAATAGACCTTCAGGAAAAAAAGCCGAGGTTAATATTTCAGAAGTTGTTTAGTATCACAGTAATGGACTTACATTATTTTACCTGACAAAATCTTGTGCATATGAATGGTATTTGGTGGGAAAGTCTCTATTAATTAGGAACGTCACCATCCTCCAAATAAGACTTCCAACAATTACTGAAGTAGAATCAATGCCTAGCTGCACAGAAAGACCTACAGTGTATGCCTTGGCTAGAAATCTAATAAAGCTGTTACATGAAAGTTGGGAAATAACAGGAAATCAGGAAGTGGAAGGTAAGTGCAGAGTCCTCCACTACAGAAAAAAAGTAAATACAGTACTAAACCGGAAGCGACTCAGATTTTTGTCACTCGTATGAAGTATAATCTCGCAGCTACACTGCTATAACTAGCTGTCTAAGAAAAAACCTGTGACAGTTGTACAAATACTTTGGTGAATAACTCAAATGCAGTAAGAGACAATTTCAAACACAGAGCTCAGTAGTAAATACTTTCTTCACTGGTCTTGAATCTTTCTGCAAACTAGCCTGAGAAAATCTTCTGGCAGAGGACTGGGAAGACATCTCTGTAGGTGAGAACTGTACTTTTAAATCACCTGGGAGCAGACTTTCACCTCTCAAACAACTTAAATTTGCAACACTGAATGCAAAAATATACAGCAATTTTATGTATCCAGCAGAGGGACAGATGAACCAAATGACAGCTGAAATCCATCAACCAATCTGTTCAATAAACACCAAAGCACAAAAATACTGTACAAAAAAAAGTGGTCCAAAAACATGGTCCAAACACTGCTGTCAGATATTTCCAAAATAAATAAAAAAAAGACTGTTAAATTAATTTTGATGAAGTAACATGAATGCCGGAATAATCAGTTTTTCATGAATACCTACATACTTTTGAGAAAATTGGGTGAAAATATTTTGAAATTAAATTGTTACTGAAAAAGGCCCTTTTCTGGACAGTTTTGACACTGGTTATTGAAAAAAGTAAGTGGCAGTTCCCTTTGCCAGCAAGTGCTGCCAATAGCAACATTTACCAGCTGCACTTCTGGCAGCCTCTGCAAGTTAGGTTCACAATCATTCAACTTCCCATTTCCATTATGAACCACCCATTTCAATAAAAAGAGAGGCTCTAACTCTTCCTTATGCAAATGATGTTACCCAGTACTGATACTTTACGTTCAAAGGATTTCTTATCCACAAACCAAAAAGAAAATAGATACGCATAATTGTGAACAGGTAAGAGCAGATACAATACATACAGCAACACGGTTTGGCACAGGTGGTTAATGTGTTATTTTCCCTGGTTTCCAATGAGTTCTGGAGATTTTATTTCCCATGGAAACAACATTGCTAAATAATTATGAAGACCATCTGAGAATTTTAAATCTGTCTGGGAGTTCACGTTATCCCTCTGCCCTACACTCAATTATACTGGATTGCTGAATGTTGATGCAAAAAACCAGACAACTAAAGTATTATGTTTATTCACAACGCAGAAAAGGAGAAGTGCTCTAATCTCAACATTGTTTTCTTCCAGCCTTCATGCTCAGCCATTCAGGATCAGTTTGTGAATAAGGAACACAAAGTGCTGGAAGAGAAGGGGAAGCATGCCCAGATGTGAACAGCAAGATAATTCAGATGAAAAAATGAAATACGTGCTTCAGATAACTGCCTCCATAAAGAGTGAAAGTATCCTGAACTCTGTGGCTTCATGCCATTTCTTATTTCTTGTCACATCAAAAGAAAGTGCAACTGGAACATGGCACCAACTTGTCACCCGTTAACAGATCCCAGTGATGAAGTTCCAGCTAGGCTTTGGACACTCTATTTTGCAGATGTATTTTGTCCAGATTCAAAACACGAGCATGTATGCTTGCATCTACATATCTGTATAGACACAAAAATGAGTTCACATTAAAAATACCTATCCTGGGTTTCATGTAATTATTTTCATGTAATTTTAATACATTAGACTTTAACTGGAATACCTTTTAACAAACCAAGCAATATTGATCCTTTCTACTTGGGACAACCCAAGAATAATACAATTTTCCATCTATCAAAAGAACTGACATCCTTGCACAGTACCTTTATTCAATACTTGGAAGCACAGAAATACTGCAGAAAACCACCCTACAAAGTTCCTTCAGTTTCAGTTTGCAGTTGTGGTTGAGCTACTGAATCTCTAATTTTCTAAATATTCTGTTTTGCCTTCATACAAGTGTTACTTCTGATAAAATTGAGAACAGTTCTTCAGCGTAAATTAAGTACTGTGAAGGTAACTACATTAATTCATATAACCACTAAATAAAGTAGGGTTCTTCAGTGTTGTAAAGAAACTATGGCAAAACCTTATAGCATGACCACAAAGATGCTCCCCAAAGAAACGAATGAAAAAAACTCCTTTCACTTAACTAACTGTGACTTTTTCTACTTAGAATCACAGAACAATTTATGTTGGAAAGGACCTGTGAAAGTCATCCGGTCCAACCCCTTGCTCCCAGCAGAACTAACTTCATCATTACATCAGGTTGCTCATGGCTGTGTCCAGTCAAGCTTTGAACACCTCTCCCCAGGATGGAGATCCCACCCCTCTAAGCAGCTAATTCTGCTTCGCTCACTCATATGTAGGCATCATCTTTCAGCCCCTGTGATCTCTGAACACCAAGCTAAACACATTTTTACTATGGGTCACTGTAGTTACAGACTGTTAAGCCACTAGACAGTTTTAATGATCCCCTGGTGGTAATGTTTTGGACAAAGCATTTTTAAGAACGAACTTTCCAGATTATTTAGCTCCACACTGCTTACAAAAGAGACTCTACCAGTCAAACGTCCCTTCCTCCTTCCACCTCTCCTGTTTCAGTTGTCTGAATACTGCTTCAAATCCCTGCAAGGTTTATGCAATGCCTTTTGCAAATGTTTCTTGAGTCACTTCCAGATCTACTGGTTCTGTTCACATCTCAAAAATATTATGCTTTCCTACTGCTGGTGCCATGTGAACATCTACTACTGGTAAATGAACCTCGTATTTTGTATCTCAGAAACCTGTAAGACTTGATGGGGAATTACAGCTGCCCTTTGCTCCTAAGTAACAGCCACTTCTTTAAAACTTTATAAACTCAGGATGAATCTGTAAGACAATGGGATGCTGAACATAGAAAGAGGGCATCAAGTTTTAGCAGCAGAATTCTCAACAGTGCAAGCAGCAGTCTGTGTGCAACTCTGGCTGCTACACCACTGTACACTATGCAGCAGCAATGGAGCAGGTTTAGACAAGTTTCCAGGGAACTCCTTCTGTTCAGAACAAGGAGAACGGTAACACATGCAAAAGTATTTGTTGGAATGTTTCAAAAATTACTATCAAGACTGGCACAAAAACCATTAAATCTGGTTGTCATACCAGGTTAGATGATGCAGGTCCTTACAGCTGACAAACCATTTGGTTCCACATGGTAAGGAAGTGAAAGCCAGTGGAAAGATGAACACAACGCAAAAGCAAGAAGCTGGGAAAATGATCTCTATGGCATTATTTTTGTGGATGTGCACTAAGCCATATGGCATTTGTCAAGATCACAGAGAAGACAGATCCTATGTAATAGTTTAATGTGTGAAAGGAGGACACACAGGAAGTAATGGCAACACTAGAGACAGCTTGAAGGCATGTGTCTAGGATTTCTTAAGCCAAGGATTCAATTTTGCTATTATTTTCAAAACTCAAGAATTCTTAAGTCATTTCAGCCTGCTTCATACATTACAAACATTTTTCAGCAAGAACTGCAATCTAGGATCAAACCTTTAAATACATGAATTATGAGGAGGTGGTACTTTCTGTCACACTATAATGCAAATCAGATGATAACTCTGATGATTAAAGGGAAAGGAAGGAAATACTGGGTTAAGAGAAATTCAGTTACACACTATTACGTTTAAACTAACAATTTTAGCTGCAGCTAAACCAGATAATGTATTAAGACATAGTACAAGCTTTAAAAAACAAAACCCCAAAAGCTTAACAACAGCTTTGAAACAAAAGCTTTTTTAAAAAAAATCAGTATTCTAGTTAAGAAGAATCTCCTCCTTTTCTGGTAAAAAAATAACCAATAAGGATTCTTAATAATTAACGTCTTACAAAGCTTGCAAACTACCTGTCTGGATAGGTTATATAAATGAGTTACAACTTAACAGTAAAATTTGCTTGGTTTTTTTCCAAGGTCAGTGAAAACCCAGCAAATAAACCACCTATGAAATACAAGTTTTTGAAGTTACATTAATGGTACCATTTTAACAAAGGAAGAGACACTTTAACAATTCTTTTATACGTGGTTTCATTCATCAATGGAAAGAAATTGCTTAACAAGTAAAATAATTAAAAAAACATTGCTTTCCTAAGGCATAGAGATGTAAGACATTTGTATGTAATACAGGATACATATTATGTATTTATAATGCTGGGCACTAGTGAAATTCCGTACTCAGAGGTCAAAGCAGACAAAACTTTAGTTGTAAATACTAGCAATATTTATATCCAATCCTGTTAAAACTTCACATATATTATTTTTTTTTTAAACCAAAATGTATCAGTGTAGAAGAATGGCTGCAGAAGCGTGGCCTTAGAATCTCTGAAGATCTGCACAATCCAGGCCTGGTATTAGAATAGGCCTGTAATTAGAATTGTGCAGATCTTCAGAGATTCTAAGGCCACGCTTCTGCAGCCATTCTTCTACATATCAGCTCTAACCAAAATAATCTAAACTGGCATTCTCCCCCTGATTTATTTTGTGCAATGGATGTTCAGAATACTCATACTGA
Organism: Falco rusticolus; assembly: GCF_015220075.1. Classification (NCBI taxonomy): domain Eukaryota; kingdom Metazoa; phylum Chordata; class Aves; order Falconiformes; family Falconidae; genus Falco; species Falco rusticolus. The sequence continues at coordinate 44,103,442 of NC_051210.1, read as the reverse complement.
TTTACTTCTAAAAATTGTATCTTATCAGTGAATACTTCAAGATGTTCAATGTCTCAGTAGCTTTGCTGCCTCGACACTTCAGGAAAGACAGCATTTGCTTTTTCATAGTTTAGAAAACTTTGAAATTTCACTTAGCCTGTCAATCCATTAATTTAGCTGAACGGAGGAAATAGTATCCTGTCTTTTCTGTTTTCCCTACGGGAACACAGAAAAAGAAGGATCTTGACCTACAAATAGCTCACATTTTCATAACCACCATAGACCTGTACAAGCTATATGAAATCATATATGCCTTAAGACTTTTAGTGCAGTAATGTAGAAGAAAAAACACGTACAAGCATCAATAAACACCATCCTTCATTCTGCCATTTCCAAGTAATCATTAAGCCCTGCAAAGATAATGAAAACCGTTTTTTTTATTAAACCAGATTTTACAGGTACACTGTGATGTCTCTAGTCCCTCAGTAACTGCAAGTGGTTACTCGTTCTCTTATAAAGCTGGAACTCATTTTTGCATTTATTGCACTAAGACCATGAGATTTTATATGTTTAGAAGAGCTACCTGTGATACATATTTAAATGCAGTATATCCTGGAACATGGACTAATATACTTTATCTAGAAAAAAACCTTTATTTAAGAAAACAAGTTGATTCTAAAAATAGAAAAGTTCTAAACAACACTTTTTGATAAAACCGCAAACTTCCCCAGATCTGTTGGTATAATTCAGAGCAAAAACCTGACCTTGAGGACATAATACACTATAAATTAATTCACCAGAGAGATGATTCCTTCATTTTTTCATCTCACCTCTAATTCTGTCAGAATTTTCTGAAAAAGTGAAAAGGTCAAATATCTGATAATTTAACTTATAACATGTTCTCCTTCATCACATCATATCAGACTGAGGAACGATTTACTTAATTTACAGTACTATTAATGTAATTAGTATATTATGTCCTCTGGATCAAATTTTGTCCTCATTTCCACCAACGTATCTAGACAGACTTACTGTTTTATTAAGGGCAGAATTTGGAACAGTTAGCTACCTATCCTTTTTTATGTATTTAAGAAGACAAAGGCATTTCAAAACTGTACATCATCTGAAATTATTGAAAGATATGTTTAAATATACTGTCCTTACCAATTCTTCTCATTTTGTATTTATGCAATGAAATCAGATGCTTAGTTATGTACAATCTAGACACATACTTAAGAAAGGAGAGACAATGTTGGTTCTGATTATTGCCTGTTAGAGGAATCATAGTTAAAATACAGTTGGGCAGCTATGCATGCATTTCTTCATGAAAGTCCCCAACCACTTGGCTGCAGATCTCTGCTATGGGAGTGCAATTTCATGGATCTATCATTTAAGTGTCATCTTACACAGGACTCTGACTAACAGGCAGTCTCAACACTCAGTCTTATTTTCTCTGTATGATGTACCATTAGAGTAGTTAAAATGTATTTCTGAGAGCTTTTAATACCTAACTCCTCCACGGGCATGAAGACAGAAACAGTCCCCAGCTCAATCCCACATATATCCAGTGAGTAAAAGCCCTTGAAAGACACCAGCGAAGCCTCTCAGTTTAGTATAGCCTCATGTGATTTATAACCCAAATGTATTTTTCTTGAATAAGCTAAACGAAGGTAAAAGTGGATTTACAACTGAGAATCTATCAGGCACTGCATTTTGAAACACAGATCAAGACACTTAAGGGCTCTAAACCAGTTTCATTATCATGAACAGTTATATAAACACACATGCACCAAATGGAAAATAATAATTCTTACAGATTTATGTTTACTCATGAAAACGAGATTAATGAAAAATGTATTAACTAAAAAGAACGCCACAGATGATTAAAAAGTATAGTTCTCTTTGTAAAAACATATTACGAGCAAACAGACTTCAGGCAATAACATGCAGTGGACTAATTAGAAAAGGAAAGTAGGCCATCTTACAAAAATCATACTATTTAATCAGGCCATGAAAGCAATGCAAAGGGACTAGCAGAACACTACAAGCTGTAGACTCAGATCTTTTACTTTCAATGAGAGGTGCACTGATCAAAGAAGGATTAGGTTCTATCACAGCATCACACTGATGGCATGCATACAAAGAAAGTAGTGCATTTACACACACTGTCACTTTGGTGCTAGAATTTGAATACTGTTTCACAATTCAAAGGTAAGTGTGAAAAGTATCTCTTGGCTGATCACCAAAGTCTTCAAGTTAAATTACTGTCTTCCCTACTGAGTTTGTCCCACCCCAGTGAAGAACAAAAATATATTTGGGGGGTAAATTTCTTAATTCAGAGTGTCAACACATTTAAAAACTTTTCCCATATTTCTGCTACATCCACATTCAGACAAACTACGCTTTGCTTTACACACAATAAATAAACGCATTCTTCTCCCATGTGTTCTGGGACTGCAATGTTTAAGGATGCAGGGGAGGAAAAAGGAAGGGCAGAAAGCAGTGCTCTAGTATAACAACAAAATCTAGACAGTCAGGCTACAGCTTGCTGAAAGCCAAAACTAATCTGCCCAGATAGTGCTTAGCTCTAAGACAGTCTGGATCCATCCCAGAGCTAGAGTAACACAGGCCTAAGGCTGCTGGAAAGTGCTCCTAGGGTATGTACGTATGACTAAAACAAAACCTGGTTGCAATTAAAGTTATGAACATATTTCAAACTGAAATGCAAAAAGGTTCACAAGTTTTCCACTGTTGTTAACGAGAAACAAACAGTTTAGCAGCAAGGTGGAAGAACTATCTGCAAAACAAGGAGTTTTACAGCTTTTGCCTCCACAAAGTGTTTCAAAAGTGAAAAACAGAAAAATCAAAACAGCTTTACAAGTGATCTTCTTCATCATAGTTGAAAAGTAGCTACAGAAAAGCTATGACAAGTTTAGGCATCACTTGTCACTGGAGAGCCCAAAACATAAAGGAAATTTTCAGTCAGATGTTCTATTCAGTTCCCAACGCACGAACCCTTTCAGCATACAAGAACACAGAGCGTTGTATATTCCACTGAATCAGCCTATGAAAATACCGCTCCATGTTCTACAGCAGGGATGCTCTAAGTCACACCAAACCAAGCTGACATACCAGAGCAAAGGTCTGAGCTAGAACAGGATACACTTAATAGGGAACCAGAGCCTGGTAAACCTCTCCCTGTGAGACAGTTCCTACAAGAACTTCTCCCTATGAGAAACACAGTATGAAAACACAGTGATAAATATCCAACATCAAGAAGTTTGAAAGTTTAATTTGGATAGTTAGAACAACATTTCAAAATCATCATAACTGATTTTTCTTTATGTGATTTCCAAGATACTTTGTTTTGACTTGTATAATTAAAATGCTTAATACTTCTGTGTTGACTTTGTGGTTAAAAAAGAATAATGCAAACAGAGAAAGACAGAACCAGACATTTCTGGCTTTGCTTGAAATGAGCCAAGTCTGACTGTGTTCTCTTTTTATCTACATATCCAGCTTCCAAAATTACAAGAGATGAAGTCGGTGCAGATCACAGCATCAAATTTTTTGTAAATTCAGCTTTGAATGATATAGCTGATTATATAACTAATGTAACGATATTCTTCTTTTACAGAAAGACAATAAATGTAAGGACTTTCACAGCTCCCATAATTTATTGAAAAATTAAGCCTGAATGAAGTTCAGTATACAAACATGAATGTCCAGGGACACCCGTTTTACTTTGTTATGCCAACATTCTCTCAAACTGAAATCAACATGTACGCAGCCATGAAGTTGTTTTCTTTTTTCACCTAACTTCTGTCAGTATGTGTTAGAAGACTTGCATAGGACAGTGACAGTAAATCATAACAGTTTCATCAATAACTTAAAACAGTCCTCAAGAAAGACAAAAACATTAAATAATCTCCCCAGTCTAAAACAGCATTAAAAGTGCTGGAACTAGTGTGCTTTGCCCCCTCAGCTCATTTACTTTCCTACTTCTAGTATTTTTTTTTTTAAAATACATTATACTTCCTATGTTTTAAGTCAAAGGCACAAAGTTTACTACATTAGGGTGTGTTCTAGCAAAGAATCTATAAATTTTGTCTTCATTTCCACTGCCTATTTTTGTGGCTCTGCCAAAAAACACTGACTGCACAAACAGCTACACTAAGAGCACTTCTGTATATTCAACTGTATTCTCTTTCAACAGAAAATAAATAGGTTTCTTTGAATCATCCACGGAGCAGATCAGCTCTGACATATTTGAAGACTGATCCCCTCCTCGCCTCTTGATCCCTCTGGTGCTTGTCACTCCACTGGCCGCAGTTGTGTATGACTGCTGATAGATGCATTTGAAAAACACCTGGGACTGGACAAGTCAAGCTACTTTTTCTTTAAAACTAGTGCTTTTTGCTGATGCTTTCTTACCTCATTGTCTGACTCCACAAGCACTTGATCATATTCACTAAGAGCTACTAGGAACATGATAGATGTGACGTTTTCAAAGCAATGTATCCATTTTCTTCTTTCTGATCGTTGGCCTCCTACATCCACCATTCTGCAAAATTAACATCCACATCAACTTCATAATAATTTAACACATAAACACACAGACACACACAAAATGACAAAATTCAAAAATTCAGTTGAAAACACAGTTTGGTTTGTTTTTCTAAATAATTTCTCTCATTGATATTTAATGGAACCTGTTGTAACTAGACAGTTAATTGTATTTGCTTTTAAGTCTGTGTTTCCTGTATTTAAATTATTGTGGGTTTCAAAACCCTCAGATTTCTGAGATATAAACATCTCATGAGCCATGGTTCGGCAATGTATGTATGCCCTGTGTATTCAGCAGAAACAGATGTGAACAGAATAGACATGGTGGTCTGCCTTTTTCCCCCTGAATTATCAAAGTGAAATTACCAACTTGTTAAAGCTGCCCCATTTTAAGAGGAAAAATAGAGTACAATATATATCTATTAGAATTTTTAATAGCCAAAATTAAAATTCAGATTTGCTTTTTAATAGCCAAAATTAAAATTCAGATTTGCTTTTTAATAGCCAAAATTAAAATTCAGATTTGCTCGCAGCGTATTCTCACTTCATCACACATCTAAGCTTAACTAAACACAGCTGTTCAACTTGCAACTGCAGTTCTATAGTTTTTTAAGCAACTGCACTCACATAGGGTGATTTCTCTCTGAAGGAAAGTAACCTCTCTCTGAAAATCAGTACACAAGTGATAACTTTGTATTCCATAATTTACATGAATTAGGAGGACATGGTTGTATTTTCAGATTATTACTCCACAGTGAAACTTTGATACATATTATTGAAAAGATAAATTGCAGGTTTACTATCAGTATTATCTACCTTCAGAAAAAGACAAACCTAATTGTCTTTCATCCTTTTCCCATCTTTAATATTAGCTTATTTTTTAAAACATAGAACAATTGCTTTTTATGCAGTTTTAACCAATGCCCTATATACCTATATATTACTAATGTAAAAGGAAACAAAGCAAAGCAAGTGGGTCTTAAAACCTTCTTTTCTACCTGAAAATGACGCTTTGTAGGTCGAATGGATATTCAATGATCCCTGTTGTTGGGACTCGAACTCTGAGCACATCTTGCTGAGTTGGCAGATAGGTGGCATCTGCTATGCGGTCCAAATCATTAAGATAGCTATAGACAGGGAGAAACAACAGGAATGCAAGACAGTGACACCATCATTCCACTGAGGGAAAGAGAAAGGAAGACTTGGGAATGGAAATGGACTGTGGGGTAGGAAAAAGTACAACAGAAGAAAGAGCATTATCGGCATAAGAGGGGACAAAGTATAAAAATGTGCTCCTTCCTCTCTTCCTGTACACTTCCACAGCTTCAAATAAATTCTACAAAAGGGTAGCGTTGTTATCCTGGTGGGTTTTTTTTTCATACAAGTTTGCTTGGCTTTCACATGTAAATTCACCAAAGATTCAAAGTTTTCAATGACATAATTCTAGGCAATTCAGAGAAAAACAGTATTATAAAATGTGTGAGAAATATAAAATTGCACAGTTTATTTGAATATGTAACATATTTCTTTATATTCATTTTGCACTGTCTACATAAATGCATGGATAGACAAACAAGAAACTCCTAAGCAATAGTCAGCTCCTATGGAATAGATCATTATCAATTAGGAAGTGATAGCAGGATAAATGGTACTGTTTGGAGATTAAATATTTTTTTTTAAAAAAAGGAAACCCCCACCCACTGACAAATTAAAAAAATTTCCGGATCTTGTTATCAGAAGGCAGCACTGATTATTTAGTGGGATGCCTGGCATCTGAAAGTCCTGCATTCGCACTGAAACATCTGATTAATTTAATAAGCCTGCAGTACATGAAATACATGCCAGTCTGTTAACAAATAACCCAAAGTTCTTATAAAATGGCTTGTAAAGGGTCATTAACTACAACACAAAAGCATTCTGCAATTGCTTAATGGTGGGTTTCAACCATAAAGCACCAGTGTGCCGAAGGTTTTAATTAATTCTCATAAAAAAGATGCTTCAAAAGAGAAGCATGTACCCATATGTATGAGATAGCCTGTTTGGGTTCAGAAGCTGGACATCTCATGAAATCAGTGCATCAGGCAGCTTGCGTTCTCCCCATGGTAGATGTCTGGGAGAAAGCCTACTGCAGAAAATGGAGTTCTGGGGTGTCTGGTTACCTCCCAGCACAGACTGACCTAGTGTTAGTCACTGAGAAGATAAATTAACCAATGGATGCCCTCATTCATTCTAGGGGAGGAGAGTGATGGCCTTGTAATTTATTAAATGATCGCTAAGCTCTGAACATGTTCTTTTCCTTGTAGTTATTAGTGAAGGTGCTCTTTTTAAATAACCCACACAACAAATCAGATGCTTTGAATGACTTCTGAACAAACTAGTGAAAAAAGCTATCCTGATCAATGACAGAAACAAAGCAGTTTGATTTCCACCTTACAGTAAAAATACAGACGTATTTATTAGATCTAGGAGGGAGCCAAAACCATTATCAAATCTCCCTCACTATGATTTTATTCATGAAAGATTAATCCAACAGTAAACATTGTATGTGAGAAAGTTGCACACAATCAGAAAGTTGTATTGAACCATATACCTCAGCTAATTCAGGAGCTACTACTCTGCAAATACTTTCTGAGAACACTGATTAGTTTCTGCCAATAAGAAAAATGCTTGTGGGTTTCAGCACTTCATCTTTCCTGATGTGCTTCATACAAAAAGCAGAATGGAGAAGCACATCATCAATATGTTGGTGAAAAAAAAAGTGTAAGTGAATGAAATTCATAACCACCACAACAAGAAACTGACAGAGACCTTGAACTTGATTCTTTTTCCCTCCCACTCCCCAGAAAACTGGTTTTGGTTTTGGTTTGTGACTGTATTCTGGAAGGGTACAAAGAAGCATTGCAGGTCATTACATGCTACAGTGGTATTCACAAGAGCAGCAGAACTTTAACTGAATGAATTGCTAGATGGCCCATTACACAATCATCTTGTTGCGTTTCTTTAGCAAGCTTCAGCCTGCAGTCATCGTGAGCCTGTTACCACACCTCTGCACCACAGGTAAGTGGACACTTAATAAGACATGCTGTAATGCACATCTGGCTGATTTTTGGAAGGCCATAGTGCAAAGGAACATTATTAAATAGTTAAATCTCACTTGTGTTACTGGAAACCATTAAAAGGGCAAAGGAGTGGTTTTTTTGTCCTACCACAAACCACTGATGTCATTAAGTTCCAGAAGCATTAATTTATCCTTAAAAATAGTAATCTTTCCCTCATCCTTGTTCATTTCTGCTCAAGTTCTGCTCAATTACTGAAGAGCAAGCTTCTCACTCTTTTCACCCATAGCACCTTACAGAACCTACACAGTCCACAGAAGAGTCCTTATGCATCCTTACGGATTCCTGTTTCTTTCCCTGGATTTCCCTCACTTCACAGACCAAAGGATGTTGGGCTCCAAGAAGTGTCCTGAATTATACATTCAAACCCAGAATAAAGGAAGTGGTGTCAAAACCAGTAAAAGTATCTCACAGAAAACAGATGGCACACACAAAAATCTTTTAAAAGACAATCTTTGTGATACTGACAAATCATAACCAGAACCTACAGTCCAACAAAAGTAATTTAGAATACATCCTGCATTTTTTGGTTTTGAATAATGACATTCAGCCCCTACCACTTTTCGTTCTTACTTAAAACTTAATAAACAAACATATTATTGTGTCCATTTATTTAAATGAAAATGTCCCATTTGTTGCACAACCTCACTTTTAGATCTTTTATTATTGCTATTTTCATGCTGTGAGAATACAGCAAATAGTCAATTAAATTATTAAGCAGAAAATTTTAATGAACTTTGTGCACTGTTGCTCTGAAGCAAAGGAGCAGGATATTTTCTGCTACCGACGCTAACAGTTTTGCAGATCAGTTACACCTACCTCCTGTTACCATGTAAGGATACGTAACATCATATTCTGCCATCAGCTTCAAGGGGCTTGAACAATTTCTGAAAATCACACTGAAAGCTTTGCCTGCAGCAGCAACACAAAGCTCTCTTCAAGATACTCTAAAATCACTAAAAACTCCTTCAGTCTCTCTTAAAATTCATACAACCTCTAAATCAAAGTAACACAATTAATTAAAATAATGTTCTCTTTGGGTAAGAGCATACATCACTGGAATTGACACCAGGGTATTTCTTTTCCATTGCACGCACTGTTTTATAGCACATCTGAAGATTTTTGATATATTGTGGAAATGTCTTGTCTCTCTTCAGTCAGATGCAACCCTCCTAAAATGCCAGTGGAAGTGAATCCACACACTTATGCTCAATACATCATCATGACTTTTGTGTTACTTGCATAATGCCATACTTCTACATCCATAGTACTACATAGACAAAAACCAAGTCACTTTCTCTTCTTGAAGCACAAGAACAGATTTTTGCACTGTATTAGGAGAGGTGGGTGAATAAGTGATTTGCTGGGCTGACTTACTATTTCAAAATGCTGGGAGGGAATATGTAAATGAATACAGGTGACTATTTACATTAAAAGACAAATGGAATATGGGTATTTAAAGGCATACTACCAGCACACACAATTTTCACACATTAGTATTGTAGCTGTTCCTGAAACACTGACAATTTAAGATTTTATTTATTTGGTTTATCAGAGTTTAACTAATTGCCATAATAAAGTCTTATATTTTCAAATCTTCCTCATACCAAAATGGTTGGAAATTTAACTTTTGTTTTTCCCACGTGAAAGCTGGGGTTTAAAGAAATTCTCTGATCACCAGGGGGAATGCAGCACTGCATGCACAGGCTTTAAGCACCCTACAGCTTATTAAACTAGTAATTTATTTATTTTTAAATCAATTTAGCAAGCAGCAACTTTGAATAAAACCATCAAACTAGCTAATGCTCATTCTTTCCACTTTCAGCTGTGCAGGCTCAAGCCCCAGTCCAGCTGCATCTCTGCCCATCCCCCGCTGCCAGCTCTTTCACTTGTGCAATGGCCTGATAACACGTTTCTGTCAAAATGATTTGAAATAGTGAAGAAACACTACTGAAATTGCTCAAATTAAGCTAGTTTATTTGATGGATACAGCCTAGGGTGTGGGAAGTCCATAAACTCCAGCAGGAAAGCAGGGTGGAGTTACTTCCTCCAATGGCTTATCTGCAACCAGAAGACAACTTACAAAGCCAGGACTATGTTAAGTATCTGGAGCCTGAATTCGAATGGGTGAGGAGTGCAAGAAAATGAGTATTTTTACTGACTTTTTTGCATATCTGCTTATTAAAAAACCCTATTTACTATGGCTTAAAGCATTTATCTCATGCATCATCCTTAAACAAAATACTGGTAAATACATTGCTCACCTGGGCAAAGAAATCCTGTGCACAAGAAATTTAAGCACATAGGAGATATGCACAGGGTATTTTAGGGTAAGTGCCCAGCTCAAAATGTATGCACAAATACTGCAATCAGCCTTTGCAATGCAATTAACTCTCTGGCATATACTAGAAATGGCTATGCGTGCACTCTTGCAAAGAAACCACAAGACTTGTCATAGACACGAACTTCCACAAAAATATTGCTGCCAACAACTGCCCAAGACAGATGACTTCCTCAGTTTATTAACTTCAAAATTTAAAATCGTAATGGTACAGATATTGGAAATACACTGGCAACTGCCCTGAGTGCTGGTCCAAAAGTGGGTCACCACCAGCATGACCACAGGGAATTCAGCTGTATGGGTAGCAGCTAGCCATTTAGATCTCAACACTATATGGCACTCTGAATTTATTTCTACACCTGCTAAGAAATGTCTTTCTCTGATGAGACAGACACACTTCAGTTGTACAGCGTCTCACCCAAACAGCACCTACTCACAGGCATTATACAAAGGAACAAAAGAGGGAAAACTGGATAAAATTACTTCTTAAAAAAGCACCAAACCACACAGGTCTGTGTACATCTACAATACAGATGAAGTTTAAAAAATTAATTACGCCGGTAATTAGCTTTATAAAGATGATTTTTAGTGGCTGCTGAGGTTTCCCAGGAGGTTGCTATAGCAACAGGCAAAAGGTGCACTACTGGGCCACCAGTGTGTGATGAGCTGCTGGCAGCGGCCCTCCCCTGCCGCCAGGAGAACCTGCCACCGCCGCACAGCCTGCTGACCAGAAGCAGAGGGAGACTTCTGTTTCCCAGGCAGGGCCGAGAGAGGTACTTATTTTTAATGCTTTTAATCACCTGTGACAAGGTCCAAGCCTGCAGCCAGCTTCAGGGAAGCAGCCAGGCTATGGAGGTGCTAATGATGCCCTTAGGAAGACAGCACTTTCAAAGGTACTTTTCAAAATAAACAGCAGGATTGGGATCATGGGAGTAGAGTGACCGGCTCTGCGCTTTACTGCATGCCTTTCTCATACTGAAATCACGCAAAGACGTGGGACTCCCAACCTTAATAAATAGACCAGAATTGTTTCAACCAATAACTTTCTTCAAGCAGTTAAATATAACCCCTGTCACTGTGAACTGGCAGCTCGACATTCAGCCTTAATTCAAGTCCCACAGCTATATCACCTAACGAAGACAGACCATCAAAACTTACTTCAATTTACTTTCAGCGAATGAGGTCTTAAAGTACCTTCAACGTGAAGAAACACGGGGCAGGCACTTCAAACAAACACCCTCCTCTAGCCATGACCTACTATTTTCCAGCATCTTTGAGGTCATACTTTAGTTGCAAATAATAAGTTGATAAAGTAGCATTTTCTCAGGAATAATTCCATAATATCATTTCTGTAACTTTAAACTAAGTTTAGTGTATAGCCTAATTAATGAAGAGAAGGCATTAAGGCACAGACAGACAAGGGTGGAAAAGCTACAGCTTTCATCCATCTATAACAAACTCGTTTCCCTTTCCAAGGGTAAAAATGACATTGCCCTATCCACCAGTACTGCGTAGTAACTCTTCCCAAACTCAGCAGCAAAACCGATGTAGCAAGATATCCAACCAATATTCACCACCACACCAACAAACCCTGTGCTTAGCAGCAGTCTGCCTGCAAGACCTTTTGAGCACAGAAGCCCCCGGGGAGCAAACTCTCTCTGAAACACACTGCTTTGTGTGATCAGAAGGGATCTGCCTGGCAGCACACCAGAAATACTCCAAGAGAAATCTCTAAAACAAACCCAAACATGCAGAGATAAGAGGTAATTACACAGTCAGCAAACAATGTTGAATATTTCTTAAATATATATGGGGAGAATGAGAGTACAGGGGAAGAGGGAAGGGATGACCTGAAGAAAATCTAGAAAGTTTGTTAAGATAAAGTTTGCTGGGTGATTTCAGTGTAACCACAGCTGCAAAAGCCGGGCTCACCAGTACCATTTCATATGCAAATGTTTCCACTGTGTTCAACCACAGCAGCCAGATACCTCATGGTTGACTTTTTCCAGTTATGACAGTAACCACAAACTTTTACATCTTTTCAACCTTAAAAGTGCTCAGGTTTAATGCACACACATACAAAAAGAAGCATTTCCCTCAAAGTTCGGGTAGTTCATAGGTATGACCCTGTACAACACCTATAGTGTCAGCGCAGGTGAAAATAAAACCCTAACCGAAGTGTATGACTAAGGCTAATTAGGCAAACTATGTAAATAATATATTTAATATATTTCTGTCCTTTGGAGCCTGGCTATTCTGGAATTGAGTGGCACTACCTTCATACTGCTGTTAGGGTTTGGTGTCATTTTGGCGGGGGTAGGAGGTTTTTTTGTTTGTTTGTTTTGAGAAACTGAACTGGGTGATAGGGCTACTAGCACTAATTTTGACCATGTGCTGCAAAACAATCTTTGAAAGGAAAAAGCCTTTTTCTGCATTTGTGAAAACACATACAACTTGCTTGTCTTTCAGCTCCACATATGCAAAATGTTAAAGTTCCTGTAGCAGGATCTTTCCTACCTCACAGAGCTGCCAGAATAAACTGACACAAGCATCCTCTTTGCTAACATGCAGCAGCACAGTAAATGGAATCAATTTTCAGTGTACAAACACAAGCCGTGAACAAAGCTAAGTGTAAACGAGTACTGGCTGCCTTTTCAGAATTTCTGTAGAGGTCTGCATTTCTGAACCACTACACCACCAGCTGAAAGTTGAGGCACGCTTACCAGTTTCCAGAACTACCTAATCTTAACCTAAACACTGTAAACCTCAGGTCTTTGCAGCGAGGTAGGAAAAAGTCTGTACTGTTTTTATCCTTATCCCACCCAAATACTACCTAGCTGTCTCCTTCAATTTCCTACATGGCTAAAAGCCAATCTTAGCAATGGCTAAAAAAAGCAAGTCATCAAATAAAAAATGCTTGTGCAAACTTTTCTTAATAGCAAATGTTTTAAAAATTACAGATATTAAAAACGTGTTCAGTACTGCATGAGAAAAAGGATCTTGAAAGAAATACATACTGTATACTGCTTTATATAACCCCACTTCCCTTTCTGAACTTCCCTAGCCCTGTTGCATAATCTCCAGTTTTTCTATAGGATGCAGTGCTTTGGTATGCAGTAGATTTCATGTCCCATCCCTCTTCAGACCTTCCTTTTATATTCAGGGACTATACCTAAGACCTAAAATAGGGTCTGCACTGTTCTGCTGCTAGTACTTGATCTTAATCTTCAGACTTTTAATTTTATTTGCTGTTTTTATCTTACCACAAACCTTACACAAATAAGGCTGTGTGAAATGTGAATACATAAAAGCAGAATCCACCATTCTGCAACACAAAGAGTCTCCAAATATAACCTTAAAACCTTCAAGAACATATTTACAAATGTAGGGAAGAAGGATCAATAAGTAGTACCAAAATGTTTATTAAATAATGATGCACTTATGTATCTTATGAATATATGGTTTTCTCACCCTCAGCAAATGACTGTTACAGTGGTATCACATAGACAGTTTTTCATAATTTGCTATACCCAGTGTCAGCTGCATAGCAGGTCTCAATTTAGGACAGTATTAGTCCTTCTGAAAGGCTCACACAGACCCATGATACTGTAAGAGTTCCCTACAACTTTATGAAATAAAAGAATGAATGTTGATTGCTAGAGGCAATACCAGCAAATGGAGTAAACTGCTGTAGTAAAAACTTAGGATTCTTATACTGATCTTTCCACTGGTGTGCCTCTAGGCACATCTTACTTAGCACACAGTAATTCCACTGAAATGCACCTGTTTCAGAAGTGGAACATGGAAGCAAAATGTTATTTTTAACAGACAGGTATGAAGGAATTAATTGTTCAGCTGAAGTTATGAAAAACTTCAAATTCAGATGGAATACTATAATGAAAAAATTACTAGATGACTAAAGCACTACAATTCATGCAACGGTTTCACAAAAGATGAAATATGAAGAAGAAGACATCATTAGGATTAATCTCTTTGTTCCTTGTTATCAATCAGTGATATTCTGAAGATGTCCTCAAAGTCACACCATAGTGCTCTTATTACATGTAAAAAAATGGAATTTGCATTTCTGCACTAGCTATCCAACTAACTCAGTTCACATGATCACACGTATATGCATAGTTGTGTAACTGTAAGTTGTTAAAGGTGACAGCAAATGCAGAAAAAGAAGCCCAAAGGCTTACATGTGTGTAAGGTAACACCATGGCATGTATAATTAATAAAGCAGTGCATTAAATAGTAACAATGCAAGGTATTAAATACCAACTGGGGCAGTTAACACAGCGGGGTAGGAACTTGTTGAAAAACTATATTTAATTATCTAAAGTGTTAGAAAACACAGCCATGAAAGGGAAACTAAACAGATATCCTCAGTGCCTGTGTGGCAACTAGAAAGTCCCTGGTTGGAGGTATACAATGACGTAAGACTTTCATTTCTTGGGGCCAGAGAAAGATGGAAGTTTTCCAGCGAGACTCTGAGACACTTCCCAGTTCTAAACACCTCCTACTTTTTCTTCATGAAGGGAAAGCCCTTAGTTCATATTGGGGAAAAATGGTGATGAAATCTCCAGAAATTCTAGTTGCAACCCTAATTCTGTATGTTATCACATAAATGTGAAATGTCACTTATGACCACTGTCTCTCTTACAGTGTGGTGTGTGTTTACATCTGTCTCACACTGTGAACGGTATCTTAAAGGGAAGTGGTTTAGTGGTAAGCAGCTAAGTCACCCTGTAATGTATATGGGAAGTGAATAATCTCTGTTTACCTGAAGTGTTCCTGACTTTACTTCAGAGAAGTCTAGAAATCACTTTTAAAATCAAAATGAACACACAACCTTTGGAGCACCCAATGGTAAGGGAAGAGAATGGAATGTGTCTGCTGAGCATCCAGAGGTTCAAACCAATTCCCATGATGCAGGAAATCTTCCTTCTTAGACCCTACCCTCACCCCTTGTGGTAAACACACATCTGACATATGCTTCCAGGGTACTAGCAGCAGGTATAACAACATCAAAATTGTAGCAGACAATGACGAAACAGATCAAAAGATGACAGAATGTGTAAGTGTAGAAACACACAGGATATATTATAACATACGGGCACAAACTGAAACAGAAGAAGTTCCATCTGAATATGAGGAAGAACTTCTTTACCTTGGGGGTGACAGAGCCCTGGGACAGGCTGCCCAGAGAGGCTGTGCAGTCTCCTTCTCTGGAGACATTCAAAACCCGCCTGGACGTGACTCTGTGCAACCTGCTGTGGGTGAACCTGCTTTAGCAGGGGGTTGACCTAGCTGCTTTCCAGAAGCCCCTTCCAACCCTGACCATTCTGTGATTCTGTGATATTAAAAAACAGAAACAGAATTTAGAAACAACAAAAGAAACGAAAGTACAGAGGAAGGTATTTAGGAAGGCAATGTATAGTAACACTGATGGGCAGAAAGAGGCAATACAGGGAACAGACTGGAAGCATGGGAAAACACTAAGAAGATAAGAGGCTTACACAAGGGTTGAATAAAGAACGTGTAACATTACCGACACACAAGCTTAAAAATATTGACACCTACGCTTCCAAGAAATCTGGCTGACAACAAACCATTTTGGTTTATATATCAAGTCCGAAGAAATTACTAAGACTCACCAAATAAATGGGCACTGGGTGCTTATTTCTGCCTTACTGCCTTGTGAATCCCAGTAGTAACTTGTAAACATTTTGTTTTCTTGCTTTATGATGTGGATTCAAAGGAAATTCTCTTTGGGTATTTTAGTACTAAACATACATACTGTATTTTTGGAACAGTTTTTCTCTTATTTCTGCTAATTGCTTTTACTGGACTTACATACCTGAAAAAACTACTTGCAAGCATAAATATACAAGAGGCTCTTCTAAAGACGCATATATAGTGATTCCAAATACTAATTTAAAACAGATTTTGCAGAAATACATAGTATGAATTATAATTGATTATTGTTAAAGTCACCTAATTGCAAAAAAACCATGTTAAATTGCTAAACAAGTTGAGCTTGACAAATAACCAACCAACCAGCACAATTACCTTCTGCAAGGCAATATACTAGCAATTTGCTCCTATAACTACTTAATTAACTACTCCCTGCTATTTTTAATACTACTCAAAAGTTCTACTATGGTGACACTTTCATTAGAACCGGATTAAAACTACTGTCAGTGCAGTCTGATCTGAAGTAGCATCAGATGTTTATTTCCTACATTGGAGAGTAATTCTATTTTTATCCTCTAAGGAAAGCACATGAAATACATAGATTTATTTCAACCTTATAAACAGTATTGTATCTATTGTGGAAACAAACAGGACCTACAAATACAAGAAATCAGAAGTATGAGACAAGCTCTGCTTCACCTTCTACTGATGCTTTCTGCTCAATCCAATATGGAAACAAGATGGAAGTCAGTAACAAGTTACTGTCAGTAACTTGTCTCTGAAATTTTATTTTTACCATTTATGCACCCTAAAACTTTTCATTTTATGTAATACTCTCTTTTCTTACCACTAAAACCAAAACCACAGTATGATATCTTTGGGGACAGTAAGAATCCAAACAATGAAAGACAGTTGCCACTGTGCTTTGCACCACCTCTGCACCAAAATGTGCATACACAAATGATAGGTTGGGAAGGTAACCAGCTCCAGAGGACAGCAAAACTGCATAGGACAACAGGAACCCTATGCATGGCGTAAATATAGCCAAAGGTCGTGTGGTGATACCATTAGAACAAATCTGAGGAGATCCATGTCATGCATCTGTAGCTCTTCAGCAAGATACTAGTAAGTTTGTCTTGACTAAATCACATATGAAGTGTTGTGCTAGGTAAGAATCCTCAGACTACCGTGCAGCTAAACATCAGCCCAGATCTCTCATGTCTATAGCCCTGTTCCAGTGAGCTTAATGGGAGCTTCATGGTGCCTTTCTGTTCTATGCTTTCCTCAGTAAGAGGCTTCCATTCATGTACACCTGACAAATGGAGACTGGAATCATATCATCAAAGTAACTTTCTTGGCTAATACTAAAATTCATGTGGAGATGATGAAGGTTTCTGCCACAGCTTTAGGAACTAACTATGCTGTGTTTTTTAATGCTGGTCAACATTAGAAGTTCATCATCCCCCACCGTCATCCATTTCTTTGACAACAGATGAGAAATTTTACCTAAGCTGTATGCTACATTACTCAAAAGGAACTGAATTTCATGGAGTCAATCTTCAGGCAGACCTCCAACTCCAATTTTAGATTTCACAGTGCTATTTTATCAGATTGCTGCCCCAAGAAACGAAAGGCATAACATTTCAGACATAGTTTAGTCACACACACATTTATTACCGTTGAGCTATTACAAACAGGGTTTAACTCACAGTGCTTTTCCTGTTACCTTCCTGGCAGCCACGTTCTTTAAAGTTTAGGCTTTGTTTCCATAAAAAAAAGACAGTTCAATACAACACAAGAATCCTACCTTGGTACTATTTACTTCACCACCAGGAGTGCAAAAGCAATCTGTAAGGGAAAAGGGGAAAACCTGGGAAAACAGGAGTTCTGGGGCATTATAATTTTTATGAAATGTATGGAGGTCTACCTTGATTGCACCTCCCAGTACCTACTACTTGTCTAACTAGTAGTACTACCCAGTACATACTACATGAAAGTATTTTTGTCCAGCTTGCATTTGTGAGTTTATGTTAGAGGAGAGTAAGGAATTACAGGTATAGCAAAAGAAAACAAAAAGATCAGTGATTAACAATCCCTAGTTAGAATCTTAAATTTAAGACTTCAAATGATTACAGACTGTCATGCTGTGAAACAAATACAGATTTAATCCTAAACTAGATGTAGTCCACTCCTTCAAGTACCCTTTGAATTCAATTTAGTAAGTGTATATTTGGGTACATTTGTGCTGCATATGCATACAAACATGTACACAGACATACAGTATAAGAAGATAGAAAGTAAAAATTACTTTCACAGAAAAAGATATATGGTTGTTGGTAGCCACAATGTACTTACTATTTAGTTGAATCTGATAACTGATACTCCCGTCGTCTATCATAACACTCCTGAATTCCAGGGTCATTCCATAAGCTTCTTATTGCATCTACATACGGGTTCTCAAAAGTTGACACCTTCTCTACATCGACTTCCCGAACTAATTGTGCATGTGCCTAATTCAAAACAAACAAAATAGTAAATTTTACTTCATTTTCTGTGTTTGTAGACAGCTTATATACAATGAACATGATTAACAGGAGTAATTTTTCATATTGGCCATACCACTGATGTATATACATAATTTGAAAAATCAAGTACCACTAAAAGGGTTGTGAAGATGGAAAAAGAAGACAACTGTCATAAGCAAGTTCCTTATAACAGAAAAAAAATACCACTTTTTTATGGAAAGTATATATTTTTCAGCATGGATCAGCGTATTATTTACCTTTCACGCTAAAAGACAGTGTTAAGCATAATACCCACCAACTGCATCACTCATTAGCAACTGAACCTGGGAAACCTGGACAACTTCAAAATATAAAAGATAGTAAACCACCAAAATATTCAAAGATGGATATTTTACAAAAATCTGTATTCACATGAATGAACTTAGTAATGATGTAGGAAGAAAACAGTGATGTTGATTTACCAGGAAAGACCTTAAAGTAAATGGTGAATGAATGAGAATAAATAAGAGTACTGAGTAAATTATGAATAAGTAATGATACGGTCTGTTCAAAGACAAATACTGCTAAATATGATTATGACAGAAAGTGAATTAAACATACACAGGGGCCCTTACTTCAGACTAAGTTTACTCCAATCCACTACTATGTAGAATAAACGGATGAGGCATTCACATTAAAATTTGTGTCTAATTAAGCTCAGTTTAAAGAAAGCTTTCATTTTTATTTTTTCAGGTACAATCTTAAGAGTATATAAAACATGATTTTAAAATGATGACTAGGTAACCAACTTGACAGATCCAGACTCTGATGTAGCTGAGAGAATGGAAAGGAGGGAAGGGATCTGCCTTTCAGAGAGATTGATAAAAAAGTGCTTAATGTTACCACAAATGTAACAGCAGTTACCAGTAAAAAAAGGGCAAGATTATTAGAAATCGTCTCTAGTTTCAGTTTGTACTATAAATTATGGAGATTCTCAAAAAGTAATGTTTAAAATTGGCAGCAGGATGATTTCTAATTTGTCCTGGAAGTATTATTGACACATTTCAGTACAAATACATGAATGTATGTATTTGTGTAGAGATATATACACATACAAACATACACAAACAGAGAAGGCAACAGATGAAAACTTGGTCCTGCAAAAAGATGGAGGGATTCAACTCTCATATCTAGTCTGCATTTGAGGTGAGGACACAAACCTCTTTCCATTTTAAATTAGGTGAAGGTATACTGAGTGTTCTTGTTGATTTTTAATAAACTTATGCTCTGTTTGCACGTATACAATCCCCACACCCCTTTTTAGACAGTCCAGGAGAATGATGCTACTCTTCATTACTTAACAAAACATCACACCTTTGACTGTTGTTTACTCAGGAGGAAATAAAAACCTCAAAGTTCAATGTGAAAACTGTGTGTCTTGGAGATAATAAGAACATATGTTCTGTTACCAGGACCCAAATCTCCAAAGTTCTAACAAAGGGTATTTTCTTCCAGATCATGCCCACACACCTCCAAAATGTCTGGACAAGTTATGATGAGTCCCTACACCTTCTCACTGCAAATAACAAGAAATAGTACTCTACTAAACACAGGACGAAGTCCTTTGTGCCACAGGATAATTTTTTTTTAACTATCTTATATGTTATCAAGCTCAGCTCTGTATTCTATTGCTCTTGCGTACTTCCAAAAGAATGATGTCTTGACTATTTTCCCACAGCTTGTGACAAACTGATAAAAGAATTTATTTTAATATTTTGCTTTTGTGCTTGAGCTCTGAAATTACGGCCAACTGTCATGGTTTAACCCCAGCTGGCAACCAAGCACCATGCTGCCACCTGCTCGCTCCCCCCAACCCAGAGGGATCAGAAGGAGAATCAGAAAGGAATGCAAAACTCGAGGGTGGAGATAAGGACAATTTCATAGGTAAACCAAAAGCCATGCACACAAGCAACACAAGGAATTCATTCACCACTTCCCATGGGCAGGCAGGTGCTCAGCCACCTCCAGGAAACCCAGGCTCCATCACACATAACGGTTACTCGGGAAGACAAATGCCATAATGCCAAATGTCCCCACCTTCCTTCTTCTTCCCCCAGTTTATATACTCAGCATGACGTCACATGGTACGGAATACCTCTTTGGCTACTTTGGGTCACCTGTCCTGGCTGTGTCCCCTCCCAATGTGCCATGCCCCTCCAGCCCTCTGGCTGGCAGGGCCCGAGAAACCAAAAAGTCCTTGATTTAGTATAAACATCACCCAGCAACAACTAAAAATATCAATGCATTATCAACATCATTCTCACATCAGAGCCAAAATACAGCACTGTACCAGCTACTAAGAAGAAAGTTAACTGTATTCCAGCTGAAACGAGGATACCAACTGATATCAAAATGATAACAGAGCTTGAAGACTAATTTACTATTCAAAAGCTTTCATCTGAAATCCATCATATCTGAGTATTTCTCTAACATTTCCCTAAATATTCCCTAACAGGTGCTCAAGTATTCTATATTGGTGGAAAAGAAAATCTTAAAAGGGGATTACTTCAGTTACCTATCTAGACTTATTATTACAAAGCTGTCCAAGATCTTGCATTGTTCTATTTATCAGTTCTGTATGTTCTGACATATAATTAATACCACTTTGTACTGTGTGAAAAAACTTACAAAATAAATTATGATAAATGCCAATAAGTTGCATCCATAGAAAAATTGATTCAACTTTTTAAACAGAAACAGCATTTCTTCAATTAACTGCTCCTGCTTCCCAGGGGTTTGCCTGGCCAAACTCATGACAGCTTGCACCCTATTCATCACACCTCACATCAGTGCTGCTTCTCTTAAAAAAGTAATGCCCCTTCACATAGATTTCAAATTTTTTATAAATCCTCAGCTATGCCTTCTTGTTCCCAGAGGTACTACACTTTCCTGTAGACAACAATCAGTCTGTCTTTGAGAATCTTTGTCAGGCAACATCTTTTGCCGGCTGCTAATTTCTGATGGTGGAGACAGAGATGAAAATACAGGATCTCATCATTTGGCTTAACTTTTCTCTCATTTGCCCTGGTATAAGTCAAAAGTAATTCTAGAGAAACCTTGTGAGATGGAGAAGCATAACTTTAATGCAGCAGAAGAATCAATCATGAATGACATGTGGTATCACTGCTGCTAATTACTGGCTTAGTTTCCCTTCCACTAATATGAACAGCAGATTTGGAATATAACTTTTGAAGTTAGCACTCAAACATGAATAAATCTAAAGGACTCATAATTAATCCAGTTTATGCAACTATAAATGGTATCAAGCACTTTTTATCTTTACTAAGCCTCTCACTTTACCCAAAAATCAACATTATTTGCGGGGACAAAAGAAAAAAGTCAACCATGTTACCCCTGAGGAAGTTGCACCTTCTTAAGAGTTCTCTCTTTTGGGACATCAGTAGTTGTTACTGTAGAATTACAGAATGGTTTGAGTTGGAAGGGACCTTAAGGATCACCTAGTTCCAACTCCCTGCCATGGGCAGGGACACCTTCCACTAGACCAGGTTGCTCAAAGCCCCATCCAACCTGACCCTAAGCACTTCCAGGGATGGGGCATCCACAGCTTCTCTGGGCAACCTGTTCCAGTGTCTCACCATCCCCACAGTAAAGAATTTCTTCCCAACACCTAACCTAAATCTACCTTCTTTCAGCTTGTCCTATCATTATAGGCCCTACTAACAAGTCTGTCCCCATCTTTCTTTTCTTATAAGCCCCCTTAGGGTACTGCAGGGCTGCTCTAAGGTCTCCCCAGAGCCTTCTCTTCTCCAGGCTGAACAACACCAACTCTCTCAGACTTTTTTTCATAGGAGAGGTGCTCCATCCCTCTGATCATCTTCATGGCCCTCCTCTGGACTCACTCAAACAGGTCCATGTCCTTTTTATGTTGGGGGCCTCAGAGCTGATCACAGCACTCCAGGTGTGGTCTGATGAGTAGAGGAGGAGAATAACCCCAAAATGACAGACAAAACTGAAGCATTTTTTAAGTACCATAAAATTCAAACTGGTCATTAATATGTAACTGCTAGTTCAGCTGTAATGTTCCACAAACAAAATCTAGATGGTGTAGATGATTTTTCAGTCCAATATACTTTTGACATCAGCAATCAACATCTTCCATGGTCTTTTGGGAATATAAAACTACTTGCAACAATTTCAATATTATTTGCAAGAAATCTTGTAAACAGTCATTCAATTCTTTTTACTAAATCACATCTCTCCTATATTTAAAAGCTGCTTCACTGATTTCTACAAGTATTCAAAAAATTATCCCAGAATAAGAAAACTGGAGGTTTTGGGAATAGTATTGGCTTCTGAAACCAGGAAATCTGACCTAAGGAGATACCAAAATAGCTGTAATTTCTCCTTTTTCATTTCCCTCAGAAAACTATCGACAGTGTTAAAAATTAATTCTGTGCTTGAACAGCATTATAGTTTTATGCTGGTCTTTCTGCCAATACTCTTTTGGCCACAATTTATTAATAATAAGTATATTTTTTAATCTCTAGCCTTCACCATGTCAGTTTTCTACTTACTATCTTCATAATTTTTTCAAAGCTCTGATGCTTCTCAGGGATTGACAGGCCAGCCAGTGGATCTGGTCTCATATTCTCTCTGTACGTGCATCAACCATTTGGAGCCTTACAACAGTGGCTACAATCAATGTAGCAAGCATGGAAAAAAGGTTCTTATTTTTATATTCCTTTTGATATAGCCTCTCTAATTTCCCCAAATTAACACAAGGGAGATCAGGAAAAAATGCACAGTCTATTTCAAAAGAAATTCCCATGGGATTTTAAATCCACAGGAGAAAGGAATATGCTTGAGATGCAGCAGGCAAGGTTCCTTTGTATCAATGGTCTCTGTGGGCTAGCTGGTTTCAAGGTGCCTATTTAAAGAATTCTTTTACATGGGATGGAACATCTGTTCCGTAAAAGGATTTCCCAAACCAATCAGAAAAAGCCTGTGGCTGTAGTGCTTGGCTACCAGTAACTGAAGGATCAAGCACAGTGATATTATTTAGGTCTGGATACTGTAATTTACATTGATTGTAAAATTGAGTGCAATGGCATGTGATCAGGTCCAAGCAGTCTAGCAGCTGAATGGAAGTCATTACAAAGACATCATCATAATCATAATCATGCATTTGTCTCTCTCTTTTTTTTTTTTTTTTTTTTTTTTTTGGGGGGGGGGGTTGGTGGCATTGGGGGGTGGCAGGGGAGGGGAGGAATTCTTGATAATGCAGCTTAGAACTAGAAGTTATTATTTATTCTATAAATAACAGGAGTAATTTTTAGACTCAGACCCCGGTGACTTCTAATCTACAAGTTCATACAAATACCTTGCCTTACAGGGCTGTATAGCAAGATATGCTGCTTTGGAGACTGCTGCAAACCTGCAGATATTTGAAGCCATTCAAGGAGAGCAATACTAGTCTATGTCACTGTCTTGAAAACTAGACAGTTGGGGGATGTATTCCTTAACATGACAGAGAGCAGCAGCTACTGACTGATAAACCGGTCCAAGGTAGGGCAGTGTTTTGACATAGCAGCCCACAAAAACTAAGTTTTAAGAGGACAGTAAAGACAATGTTGCTTCCCTTGAGCAACTTCAGAGCACAGAATGGACTAGGGTAAACAGGGAGGAGGCTTCATGGTGTGCTATACCAGAGGACTGTATTTCAATTTATTCAATTCAAGTGTTGCTGAAACAAGGCTTGGTGCGACACTAATCATCCTTCAGCTGCTGACAAAGGTTAATAGGGTATCAAAGTATGTAAATCAGAATCTGTTACCCTTTCCTGTTTCACATTGTAACCTTTGGAAAGAAAAAAATAGCATAAACTCTTTGAAAAAGAATTCCAGACACCTAATAGAATCTAAAAAAAAAATGAGTTTGCGTTAAGAATTTTTTTTTCTTTACTGGTCATTGTCTGTAAAAGCCTAGGATAACAGACCCTAACCCATGGCTTGTGGGAAATACAACGAAATGAGAAGGATTTAAACAAGTTATCTCATGACTTTACGGGGTTTTTTTGTTGGTTGGTTTTTTTTTTTAGTAGGGCTCAGAGAAAGCTCAGGAAGTAGCTGAATCTTTATCTGTGCACTGCAGAACACCATTTTCTTGGTGTCTTGATTTACTTTTATGCTGCACCAGACATGGAAGACAAACACTAAGTCACCACTATAGGGCTGCAACCAGAACATTCAAGCAAGCTTTTACTGAGGATTATATCAAAATTTCTATATACATGAAAGGATTCTGAAACTTACATTTTAAAGGTCATATTATCACTATAGCCTTCTTGGGAAAATAAAAAAAAGCTGTTTCAATAACACAGCAAGAGAAACATTATGAAACAACTTCTTGTCACCCCAGCAGATTCTGTTGCAAGTGCTAAGAGACACGTAACTCATGCGGATGGAGAATACAGGAGAAGTTAGGTATACAACTTAAATACAGAATCCAGATCTTCATAATACTATTACATCCTGAAGTTTCTGATCCTCTTCTTATAAACAAAAGCTTCTGATAGGAACAAACTTAAGATTTTTCTGATGTCAGGCAGAAAAGTTAGTTTCCTCTCTGATAACTAATTTACCCAGTGTGAGTAACTCTTAGAAAGTTAGGTGACTTAGAAAATTAAGTATAGAAAAATACAGTTTCCCTTCATGAAACACGAGATTCCCTCCTGTGAGATGGAACAAATGCATTGTTTATTTAGGGAAAGAAAAGCTATGGGACAGTGCAATTACAGCAACACATGTGTGGATACTGTTTAGAAGTAAATAGATCTAAAGAGCCCAAAGCTAACACGGATTCATTCTGCTGTGCCAAATCATAACATGGGGCAACAAAAGGGTATGATCATTTTCCTGTTTGCTGTCCAGCTTTCCTATTTTCCATACATAAACTTTAGGTAGCCTGGCTATCACTGTTAAGCTGTTGCCTAACAAATAAAAGCAACATAAATATATAAACATTAACATTACTGTTACTTCGATAGAATATCCAAATCCATGTAACAGCCTGAATTACCACTTTCATCATTATTCAGCCCTTCCCTCTCAAAACCCTATACCTATTGTAATACTTCCATCAACTGAAACGCCTTCTTTGGCAAGCACTTCTGGCAATCAACCTCTATAGAACAAATAAGGTTTTCAAAACACAGGAGAAAACAACAAAACATGGAGAAAAAGAGAAATGAAGTATCCACAAGCCATTTCCTCCCTACCAAAAGGACAGAGGCAGATAAACTAAAACGAAATCAGTCTTGCAGTGATCTTAGGTCATCTCAACTGTTAAAGTCTTCACTATTTCTTCTTCGATGAATAAGGCTAGGTTTTGAACATTCATCCTAACTTTGCTTGTAATAAATCTAAGCAGAGTAATTTACAAGAAAACTGTGGTAAAATAATTGATTTAATATGATAAAAATCTTTCTGAATTCATATCTCTGAAAAAAAATACTGACTTTTAGATTTTTGTATTATATAACACAGAATTTTAACCTAAAGGTCTCAAGACAGTGCAAAAATGGTCCTACGTATCACTAAGTGCAGTTACATAATATTGTCACGACACGCTGGTCAATCATTTCCAATGGTGAAAGTGTAATCATATTAGTGTTAAATTAACAGCAATTACCACTCCATTATCATTACATTTGAGACTAAGGTTCAGTTCTGTAGGAGAAAGTAACTGTTACCTTCAAATGACAACTCTTCTGTAAGGATTTCTAACAAGGTTACTGACCAGAGTACAAACCTGGTATGTCTACATTGCAAGTCACAGGACTGTTAAATGGCATATACCATGCTGCAATTCAGATGCCCATATACAGACTCACACATTCTTATACATCCCCAAGTAAAAAAATACACTTTGTCTAAACTATCACTTCAATTTAGTGAAATGCCTCTGTGATTATTCGAAGAAAACTCTCCCCCAAGTAATAGGTTTCACAGATTTAGTGCAACTTTCTGCAGCCAAAGTATTCAGCCTGATTTCCTTATGTACAAATTGCCCTTGAAAGGATTTCAAGGAAAAAAAATATTTAGTTGCAAGACCCAGGAAGCCTACCCTGTTGAATCAAGAACATTGCTTTTTATCTTCCTAATAGTATTTATTTTTTCCTAATGTTTGTTTTTCAGTTTTGGTTCTTCTCTGCCCCAAGAAAGTTTTTAATTTTGATATAATGTGCTATTTAAATGTTATATTTGATTTTAAAAGCATTGTTTTAGAACAATATGTCTCCAGAATGGGAAAGAGGTTAATTCTGAAGCAGAATTACATATTCTTACCACTCCCTTTAATCAAAACACGGTAGAATTATACATCTTTCAGCAGGTAAGGTAAAGATATGATGTTCATTTCACATAAACACACCAAACATGGATTGCCATGTACTTTTAAAACCTACACTGGTCACACAAGAATATCCAATGAAGCCACAAGACTTTCACATGCTGATATTGCCATGGTGAGGAAGGAATGGATTTAAGACTTAAGCAAAACTATTTCTTCCATTTGCTTTTGCAGTAACAGGAAAATGATGGGATTCCCAAAGGTACTTGGAAATACCCAACCCTACACAATCTACTTCAAAAGGGAAACATAACTGCTGAAAAACTCCTGGTATTTTTTAAGACTGCTCTCTGTCACTGTAGGACTACATTAATGGTGATTAGGATTTACACAAGACTTCCTTTCCATCAATGAGTTGATGTTACACTGTTACAAAGTACTTGCTTTCTTTAGCTATTTTTGTACACTTAAAATAAGCTGGGTTTTACTATTTCACTCAAAGTAATATTTTTGCTGTATTACCACAGTGTTTAACTCTGGGAACAACAGCAGTTAGCTGAATAAACTCAGGAAAAAAAATATGTGATAGCAAATATCCATTTAATCTTTCCAGCTATAGGAGCAACCAAATCAGTCATCTTTCTTCTGTAAAGCAGCACCAGTCTTCAAAATTAAACATCAGCCAGATCCCTGAGGAAATGCTTCATCAACCAAAAAGCCTCAAAATGGTATTGCTGCTTTCTCTCTTCTGTAGCCTTTGTATGGACCAAGAATGCCCACAAAGCATACCAAAATCTTGGAAATCAGACGACTGGCCTGTCATCTTCTCCTGGACAATTTATGACCCCATAGAAAATGGAAAGACAAAACAGCCAAAAAGCACAGCATGTTTTTCAATTGTCTGATTCGTGATAAACAATGCAGGGTCATGGAAAGCCACTCCAAACTGTGCATACACAGTTTGCAGATGTTGCAGAGAAAGATACAGACTTTTTCTCTTTGTTTTGTTAGCTTATTTATTTACATGTCCCTCTCCTGTGAAGAGCCGGTACCACCTAGGGAATGGAGTAGAAGGGATAAACACCCAAAAAGTCTGATGTTGCCACAGGCTACTGTTGTCCTGTTACTGAACTGAATTACAGGTCAGAAACTGCTAACAAGTCTGAAATTTCTCACAGGAAAACTCTCCAACAATATTTCAGACCTGGCTGACAGTCAGATAATAAAAAAAAACAGATTAAACAGCAGGAACTTTAAGAAATAAGTCATATGCTTGCTACCAAATGTCTGCCAATGGTGGCTCCTTAGTAAAACTCCCGAAAGACTGAACTAATTTTACTGGACTAAAGGGACAAGGCAGGCAAAAGTACAGCGAAGAACTACCTTACTGTTTTGTTAAATTGTTACTTATTTTTATTGTTAAAATGACCCACTGCCTAGCTTTGTTTGAGATCAGGTCACAAGACAAAGTGGCAAAAGGAGAGAGAACCTTTTCAACACCCTTAGAACTGTGAAGATGCTACAATAAATTTACTTGGTAGCACTTTCTTTAGGCAGTATCTTTAGCTTCTGGATCATGCTATATAACAAAATCAATATGAATGAAAGCTAAATTTTCAATCCCATGCATGAAGCAAGTTCAATTTTTCCATGGCAATTTTTTTCAAAAAGCTGGGACCTACATGGACAGCATATTTAGTAAGTTCATTTCCAAGAATGATACATGCAAACATCCAAAATTATAACATCAAAAACTCCACGGAAAATCCCAGAACAGAGATTTAAAATGCCTCCTGATAAATTGTTTATGATTTCACTGATAGCTAAATGGCTCCCTACCCATTCTACCATGAAATTTTGTTGTAATTATATGACTATATTAAAATGTAGATGCAACTGTAAATGTTTATAAACACAAGCCTTATATGTTCCTGCCTAAAAATCATGCCACAATTTACATTAAACATCTCTAATTTAGAAGTTTTACATCTTGTTAAAACATACTAAGACATATTTATTGCACCTGCCTCTTCCAAAATCTCAACTACAGAAAGACAATGCCACGGCAACTTTCAATAACCCCTGTGGTTTCTGGTAGGTTGAACTTAAATGCACAAACTAAAAATGCATGTTGTAACACTTGAAGAGTGAGAGTGCTGCAGCTGTAAGGCAGTATGTACTCTAGTTATTTACACATAAGGCAGCCAGTGCCTCACAAAACCTGTTAGAGCAGCACCCTCCTCACCCTAGCTCCACCTGTAACGTGAAGATATACACAATTAGGCAGACACAAAGGGAGAAAATAAGGGTGCGTAATAGCTTCTTCATTCTTTTACAGTGAAAGGGTGAAACTCTAGCTGGGTGAACTGAAATCCAGTAGAATTTCAGACTAATTTACACAGAGCCATTTCACTGCAAATAAACATGCACACAGAGAGTTCTAGTTCATGATATGACATGCTTAGGGACATGGTTTAGTGGTGGACTTGGCAGTCCTGGGGTTGGACTTGATGATCTTAAAGGTCTTTTCCAACCTAAATGGTTCTACAATTCTAAGTATTATCATCAATATAGTGCCAATATACTATACTATCAGTAAGTTTTACTATACCCTGACATAATGTGTTACATCAATCCTGGCACTCTTCTGCCCAAAAGGGGTAACTTGAAGTGGACTCTATAATGACCTCAGTAATGCTTTCACTAGGCTGATCAAATGTTTGCAACACAACACAAATCCTCAAATGAAAACAGTGCATACAATGTTACAGACCATGATTATAATATTACACCACCCTTGCTGACTTCTTATCACTAAACCATCCTTTAATGATTCACAACAGATCTGTTAAGAAGCAGTATGTCACCCAGAAGATATGGAGTAAGCAAAAGTTAGCTTTGCAGGCAAACTTTTCCATGAAGATGGGAAAATGCACGCATTTCTGAGGAACTGCTCAAAAATCTTACAGCTCCAGATTGCCCAGAAGGGTATACAAAATTGTAGCATGAGGGAACATTTGTTCTCTGCCATGGAGGTCTTAATTACTGAAGTATCTCCAATGTTTTGCCTCAGTCTGCTGTAACAGGCAATTTACTGTGCATATCATGCAATTTCAGATATTCAGACTAAATGAAAATTACAGGTATATATTTGTTTTTCAAAAGCAAAATGAAACTGAATGTGTTCTAATCTTTGAAATTACTGAACTACATTTAATTACCAACATCACAGTCATTTCTAAGCATCTTTTAATCTCTGTGCTGCTGGCCTGAGAAGGAGGAAATAATATCTGTCATTGGAAGGGACAGGGGGAACTTCTCACTCCCTCTCCTGGCTACACAAGATCTAAGCTCCATAGGAGATAACTCAGTATCTTCTCAATTGGCCTATGTTCTCTCTGATGACAGAGGTGAAATAGAGAAACAGAAAGTCCAATTTCAGATTTCAGTTATTAATTCTCCCCTTTTTCACTAGATCTAGTTGCTTCAGTTTTAGATATAGAATAAAGTATGCTCAATATAGTATCAGATCTGTTAAACAAAGTTGATAAGCCCTTTTATCCTCTCTTTTAGAAGTTTCATACCCCTAACTCCTCAGGCAGATCCTCAAGATTTCTAGGGGGCTTTTGGCTACTTATTTTCTTAGGTAACATTTTAATGAGGTGAGATCATTTTAAGCATTTACAGCTTGTTTTGTTAATGACTGCATAGGCTGTTGCACTCTTTAAATATTGCCATGGCTATGAAAGTTGAGCTGGAAGATGATACTAATGTCCAAAAACTGAAAGCCGGTTGCAAAGAACTGTTTCAAAAAACACCATACCTAGTATTTACTCTTAAGTGTGTGGCTTGTTAACATTTGCAATAGACTATAAATTAGACACTTCCACAACTCTTGCTGGTAACACACATAGCACTCCACTGAAATTTTTACACACTGGTTCTGAAATTGTGGACCTAGTGAATACTTTTCTGACATGTGCTGTAAGAATCTGTCATTTTTGCTGTTCAGGATCATGAAAACAGAAACCACTTTACTCTCTGGACAGGACTTCTGTTTTACAGGGTTGGGCAAATTCTACTGCTGACTTTCAGAAACCTCTTTATGGATCAGCCAACTGCCATGTCCTTTCCAACAGCTGTTGCAATTAACTTCCAAATATTTTTTTTGTCCTGATGCTCTTTTTGCTAGATATTCTACCTTGAAATTGATCAAAATAATCTGCCTAAATCTACTCGATTACATTCACTTCTGCTAAAATACTTTTTTTTAAATAGACATGCAATCATATTCTAATTGTGAACAACAGCTTCCATTTCTTTACAGAATTCATTTATATACATTTAACTGCTTGGTAAGGACTGCATTACATTAATTCAGCCAGTTCAGTTTGTTTTCCAGGCTGTGTCTAATTTTGATTTCAAGAAAACAGAGCAACAAGTAAAACAGGCCACATAAGTAAAGAGAGATCCAAAGCAGTGGACCCCAAAGTTACCTTACTACTAGATTTAAAAATTAAATAGTCCCAGAACATCATGTTTTGACTTGTCTTCCAAATACTACTTTTACTGCCAAATTTTCAGAGGCTTTCAGTAGGTGTCAAAATTCTGAGATTCACACCTTGGTTCATATAAATCCTTATGTTTCCCAAGGAAGCAGTGGAAGATGGTTTTGAAATGGTTTTGAATTTCCAAAATAGTTCAAAACTAATAGTAGCATTTCAGTTCTAGCATTGCTAATCTGAACATAAAACTAAATCCAAACTTCTTCTCTTTTGACAATTACTAGCAACAGTTTACACCCTCCTGAAGACCTCACAATTGATAACTTACAAGCCCAAATGAGTAAAATCTTTTTCTAGTGATAAAACCTATTTTTAAATTTAACTCAAATCTGCAATGACAAAACATCATAAAAATATTTCAGATTTGAACCAGCGTAAGCAAGAATTAGCAGCAAGATTTCCCCTCACAACAGTTCTTGTAGCTAATACAAATCATCCAAATATACTGCTTTATCTATATGACGACAGTATTACCAATAACTGTTTTCAAAACCACATTCAAGTATGCATACATAATCACACTTTCAGAGAAATATCCATGCCCTTTCTTTTTTTTTTCTTTTCTCTGAGGACCACTTCTAATCTGAGATCTTCAAACAAATATTGTGCAGTAATCCTACAAATAATTACTGTACAGACACACAAGAAAATACACAATTTTTTCCTGAGCTAGCTAAAGCAGTTCATACACACACAGCAAAAAGGTGAACTACTGGACTGCTTCTTAGTGTTACTCCAGTTGAAACTCCAGTTAACTGTCATTAAAACTGCTGCATCGAGTCTATGCGCAGTAAATACAGAGGTGGGAGGGGGTATATTCGCATCTGGTAAACTCAACTCTCTCTATATATCAGCTAGTACAAACTGGGGCAGACTTAATGCTGTTTTCAACAGCAGTGAGAAGAATGCCAGCCCCAGAGTCAGGGACACATTTTTCCATTGCACCACAGTTCCTAATCAAGTATATGGCATGCGCCTGACATGCCTGTCATCAGGAAACAGTATTCAAAGTATTGGACTACATGGTAACAAACCAAAAGTTCTCCCTCACACTTTCTTGGAAAGCATCTTCCTCCTGCTTTGCCCACAGAGAAGTATTTTTTATTTTTTTTTAAATACGGATCTGGAAACCAGAAGGGGGGGGGGCAGGCAGAAAATTCAACTGCCAGTCTTTCTACAGTGACTTCCCAAGAAGCTAGAACAAATCACCGCAGTTTCAAGTAGTCTTTCTCCCAGTTTACATGCATCACAGTTTTTAAGGGCTTTATAGCAGGCTAGTCCCAGTATCTGTTTTTGAAGAACAGTGCTCAATAACAGTAGTGCAAATAATGGAAATTTTTTCCATAATAATACTTTTGTATAGTTGTACAGTTGCATTAATGGCAAAGAATGTTATGTAAACAGGGACATGCTGAAATTTCAATTCCATTATCAAGCAAAGTAACTGGCTGTACCTTACAATCCCACAAAAATCCACTACCTCAGTCAACTACTGCAATACAATAGTAAGTGCATTAAAAAAACCCACCAAAACCAACAAAAGCCCAGTGCTCAGTATGTGAATTTTCACTTACAAAGTCTACAGATACACAAAACTCCTGCTGAGCCTCACTCCTGTACAAAGCCTGAATGAGCTTCGCCCTACAAACATTTTTAAGCATCAGAGGACTAACAGCGTTGCTTCGACTCATGGGTTCAAATAGCTACAACTGAAAAGACTGTACGCCTCCTCACAGAGCAGAGGTTACAGCCAGTTGATTCAGGCAGTTCAGAAATTCAGCCACTGATCCAGCTGCCTACAGAAAGGACCTGCAGAAGTTTCACTGCATTTATGATCTAGAGAAGAACCTATGGTGAATACAGTATGGGCAGAGGGAAACCACCAGCAGCTTCTTTTTACGGGAATCATGTCATCGTGCCTCTGTTTCAATTCAGAAGAGGAAGCACTCCATGAAAAATAATCCTGTACAGAATTCTATTGTATCAAATTTCACAACTATAATTCAGACTTAAAAAAAAAAAAAAGGAGGCAATGCAAAGAAAAGCATTTTGTCTCTGTATTTTTAAAGCATATCTTTTCTTTTTGTTAAAGGAGGACAGTGCCCTCTGCTGACTCACACATACCAGCAAAGACAGTTATTTCAAACTGGTATTTCTAGAAATGTCAGAGTACTGGGAGGGTCCCTTTCAAATTAATAAATGATTCCAGCAGGAATTTTCCTCTCAAAAATTGCAGCTAA
This sequence comes from Falco rusticolus, assembly GCF_015220075.1. Taxonomy (NCBI): domain Eukaryota; kingdom Metazoa; phylum Chordata; class Aves; order Falconiformes; family Falconidae; genus Falco; species Falco rusticolus. Next base: position 44,070,061 of record NC_051210.1, on the reverse strand, counting down.
CTTAAATGGTTGCATTTGTGTGTTGTTCAACCAAGAAGATTGTCTTTCTAAACAATTACCTCATTTCTTGGAAACTCTGAAAATAAGCTTCAGACTTACCCTAGGCATGAAAAGCTACCCGATATCCTATCACCTACTTCTTTTGGGTGCTTTTATTAATCCCTTTATGTCTAGACTAACAAATTGGCAGGATGGAAGTAAGGGGGCAAAATGTGATCTCAGATGAAAAGCTGTTGCTTAGAACAGGGTCACTCAAGAATGAATTTAGCCCCAAGATGTTAAAGATAGCAACCCAACACTATTTTCTCTAGAGAAACCACAGACATTATATCACGGTGATGAGTAACTATTTGAAACATGCCTTCAGGGAGAATTAGAAAAGAAAGTTTTATGCCATGTGTGACCTAAAAAAGTGATAGCTTCTTTATAAATCAGGTACAATCTTCTAATTCCTAGAAATACACCGTATTTTTGCTGGCTCCAATCAGATGCCAAAAAGAGCTTATTCAAAGGACAGCAAAACACTGCTGCCTCCTCTTTCAAGGCTTCAGGCAACATACCAGTCTCCTGAAACACGCTGCCAACTTTTATGTTAGGAAGGAGGAAGGAAAAGCAATAAAACACAGTATCTTCCTTATACAAAAATCACAGATTCAAGTTTTATACAAGTAAGAGCTTGAAAAGCTTCTTACTTTGCTGCCTGGCATGTGTAAAATTGATTCATAGTCTGACAACCTAATTAATATATATTTTTAAATGATTAATTTTGCTTACTAACTATTCAGTATTTACAGGGAGAGGTCACAGCAGGCTTTTTAACAACCATTTGGGAAGACTTATTTATCTGCCAATGCACAAATGTATTATCCTCCCAAGACATTAGCCAAAATAAGACATGGTCCTTATAAATGTGTCATTAGTCATCAAATGAAGGGAAATAGGTTTTTGGAGCGTTTTGTTTGTTTGCTTGTATTAAGTTTTTTGTAATCTAAATGGTTTATAAAAGTCCATGTTTTTAATAAGAGTTAAATCTATGTAAAGGAAAGCAAAACTGAGGACTTTTTAGAATTAATTTTGATGGAAGTGTATCTGGAAGAAGCTTCTGGGAACTGAGTAAGGCAGGTAGAAACTGTATATTGAGAAAAACTGTGTAGCCTCATTATTAGTATAGTAAGGTTTCCATATTCAAGTCACCTACTCTTGCTGTGCAATATACTCTGGAGATTCCCCAGGACACAGCAAGGAGATGAAGATCTAGGGTCAAAGCCAACAGCTACATACTGACCTATCACATCAAGCCTCCTGGAGTCAACAGGTTCCACTCCACACATTTCCAAATCTACCCTCCTATTTTTTTCCAGAAATGTCTGAGGCAGTTTCCCAGAAAATCTTCAAGTCAAATCTATCAAGTTAGATTAAGAAAGCTGTTGGTGTAGAAAAGAAAGGCTGTTTGTGTTACATTCTGCTATCCGGAAAAAATGCTTATTAATATGCCTTATCTACCTTGGTCATAAGTACTGTCAGAGACAGGCAACTACCTAGGAAATCAGCATGCAGCTACCACACACATAAACGAACATTTTGAATTGGAATTACAGTATTAATGCAAATGCTGGTACGAAGACTGAACTAGATGGTTAACAAAAATAGTCTGTAATTAGTCTTTAAAATTAAGGAAGATATCATTAATTCACCTTAAGAAAGGATTTTGTCAAAAAAGCCCGCAAAGCACTATTGCCCTGACCAACTACCAACTCATTTATCATCAAGACTTCAATTTCCTTCAGTGTGCTTTAAACTCCCTCTTGATATGAAAATGACCCTAATTCCTTTGGACTGAGTAGATTAAGTATTTTAATTCAGACTTCTGGCCTAAAAGGAATGACAAATTGGATTAAAGGTGAATAATATTTAGCTTCACTGGATAATTATAGTACTTTGATTTCATGCAATCACAGACTCACAGAATGGTCAGGGTTGGAAGGGATCTCTGAAGATCATCTGGTCCAACCCCCTGCTAAAGCAGGTTCACCTGGAGCAGGCTGCTGAGCCATATCCAGTGGCTTTTGAATGTCTCCAGAGAAGGAGACTGCACAGCCTCTCTGGGCAGCCTGTCCCAGGGCTCTGTCACCCTCAAGGTAAACAAGTTCTTCCTCATATTCAGATGAAACTCCTTGTGTTTTTGCCCATTGGCCCTTGTCCTGTCACTGAAAAGGCACCACTGAAAAGAGCCTGGCCCCATCCTTTTGACACTTGCCCTTAAGGTATTCATAGACATTGGTAAGATCCCTTCTCAGCCTTCTCCAGCTGCACCGGCCCATCTCTCTCAGCCTTCCCTCATGAGGGAGATGCTCCAGCCCCCTCATCCCCTTGGCAGCCCCCCGCTGGCCCCTCTCCAGTAGCCCCCTGCCTCTCTTATCACCCACCTACAGAAACACTTATGCATGTCTGTAGGTAGGCCAGGACGTTATTAATCAAATTAAAGACAGCACAGCTGGAGGGGAAAAATTAGAAGTTTCACGCTGGTTTTGCAGCCACCCAACACTTTCTTTGGAAGTGCTGATCACTAAACCTTCTGCAAAAGCACTGCAGCACCGCAGTCACTCCAATGTGTGACTACGGTTAGTGACCTGACAGCCCATGCCACAGTCAGGACCTGGCAGTCTGTGCATTTATGTACACATCCACTGCTGTTCTCAAACCACCTCTACAGTCTAACACAGAAAGCAGTACGAGACTTGTGTGGGATGAGACGCTCTTCCTTGATCTGCATGATCACAAATCATACTTGGAAATGTTATCAGAAGAGGGTAAAATTTTAAAAGGCTGGGAAGTTGAAGTATAGTGCTAAGGGCATGGCTCTGCCACCTCCTTTGTATGCTGGTGCACTTTCCTTCACGCTACTATTTTGATACTATAACTAACATGTATTTTCAAATGTCTGGTTTAAATGACAGATTTAGTTAGAAAAGTCAACACTGAGCAGATAGAGGGGACCATTATCAATGCATGCTAACCATGTAGTTATGTGACATAGCATGGACTGTCCCTTATAATAGTCTGAACTTTACCATCAAAATACAATATATTGGTTCAGACATCAGCATAACAACGTTGGATCATTTCTTATTCTACAGAGTTACTCTCAGTTGCCATCTCTGAAATGCTACCAAATTGTTTTTAACCAAAATCCACTGGATGTGGATTATAATGGATTTACAGTAGTGGCATAATTCACTGCACTGGTGCCACACTGGTGAATTATTTTTAACTGTATAATAAAATATTACAAATCACTTAATGTAAAGATAGGAAATTGACAATATAGTTCAAAGCAAATACTAAACTTTCTCTTATTTGTGGCACAGGACAAGGGAATCCCAGAACTCATGACTTCCAGAAAATTTCGGTGCTGTTTCCCCCACATCATCTTCCTTTCATTAATCTCCTCTTACAGCACACTAGTTGCTGTAACTGCTGCAAACTGAACTGGTTTACATTTTAGAATATGGCTTTCACTGAAAAAAAAACCCCAACAAAACACCAAAACTTGGAAAACAGAATATTGAATTCTGCTATGAGATTTTTCCATGCAGTAATCAGTCCTTTTCTTCTTTGATCATAAATTGCAAATAGTCCTCATTATTTTTCAAAAGTCAGCTTTTCACAATACAGAAAAATCTTCCTTAGTTAGGGGCAGTATGATACAGAAAGCTAAGAGTACATCTAGAAGCCCCAGTAATTCACCACCAGAAGTGTTTATCTAAAGGCAAATTTGGATCAGCAATCATGTATTTACCTTTCACAAACTGCTAATCATAGAGCAGTAAAATCATTCCATGCTATAACGGAAAAAAGTAAGATAACAGTTTGAGGTCAGCAAGTCTTTTGCTCTTTGTAGGTCACCCTCTTTTCAATTTAAGCAGAAAAAAGCCAGAAATGTTTGCAATGTTTCCTCCTGAGAGTCATCATGTGACTCAAATATAATGGAGGAAAATAACTACACAAAGAACAAAACAGTTTGGATAAGAACAGAAGGCTCTGCCTGTGCACACTTCTGTGGCTGCTGCTCTACAGAAACTGTCTCAGCCTCCTGCACCAGCGTCACAGCTACTGCACAGTGCTGGCAGGGTCACAAATATAGCTTCAGCTCTGACAGGCAGCCTATGTGCACACAATTTGGAAAACATGTTAGTGAAGAAAAAAGTTAATTGAGTTTGTTAAAATGCAGTTTCTTGAGAAGGAAACAGAACTTTAAATAGAAATCATATTGTGATCCCATTAAGACCAAAGGTTTGACAAGCAGCATCACTAAATTAAGAGAAACACTCACTTGCGGTTGGTGTCTCAATGCTTTTGGAGACACCACTGTTTGTTCTTCTCCCATATTATTTTAATAGGAATCAACAAATTCTATCTGTATATCATGATAGATATCATACATACTGTACCTCCCTGCAACTCTACTGCTGTAATTGTAAGCAATGCCTTTGATCAAGAAAAAAAACTTGTAACAAAAATCGTTGATTGTTATCAATCTTGAAATATACCCAACCTCCCTCAGCTCTACAACTGACAGGATCAATGGCAACGTCTTCAGTCTGGCAGTGATACTTCCACATCAAGATAGAAATGAGAAAGCGGGGGGGGGGGGGGAATAAGGAGTAAACAACAAAAAAGAATTCTCTAACTTTTAAATGGTTTAGCAGCCTCATCTTCTCTCTACTGAAATCTAAAGCAGAATAACTCCTGTAGTCTGTACTGAATGAGCACTGCAGAAGTCACTATCCCTATACAAACCAGATAAATGAAATGGTAAACTCCATCAGGGTCCTGCAAAGATCTGGATGCTGTGTTGTCCACCTTGCCTTGTCCTGGTATCAGACCATACTGGAAATCTAACCACTACACACATTTAATGAATGATGTAAGTGGTCCAAAAGGCTGTGTTGACTAATTACAGGGTTCATATGTCAAAAGATGCCCTGCAACCCTTCTGTGAGGGTTACTGTGAATTCAGTGGCCTTAATTTACAACAAATCTACTTTTGTTAATACAAAGTACAGCTGCTGAGTTCCTTCTCCTGTTGCATGTGCCACCAAAAAATAAGTGATTGCGACAAGAAGGAAGAGATGTGGAAGGAAACAACATCTTTAAAGATGATATCCTGTGGGCAGTACCATGTCCTATTGTCCTAGGATTACAATTATATAAGGACGGCTGTATATCCTGAAGCCAAGGGAAGTATTAAACACATTTCTATAACAGTATTTTAGAAGCGTATTTAAATTGTTGCTGCTATACCAGTCTCCCGACTTTTATACACAGATTTAGAGGGTGAGGTGAAGAATTTATTATTTAATAAAAATAATCGACAAACACAGCTATAACCACATAGTTATAGAATTTTTATTATTCTTTTTCATGGTAATGGCACCACCATATTGACTGTTTTCATGTACACCCCTCTCAACACCTCATTACAGGTAAGTTCAGTTTTAAATGTTCAAGTGATGTACCAACAGTACCCATGCCAATGCAGAAAAACTTGAATGCTGAACCCCTTGAAGACTGCTAGGGGTTCATATCCCTGAAAAGACTGAAGACAGATGGCATAAGTAGTCCTTTTCTCTTCATTAAGAGGCCTTGCAGAGATTAATGCTGGTCTTGCCTTCCAACATGAGTAAATAAAGATCTTGGAACAAGCAACAAGCAGAACAAGTACTCTGGGAGAAACCAAATTACTCATCCAAGTGTCATAGTGGCAGCTTGCCATGAGATTGTGAGACGCACATAAACCGCATCAAACAAAGCAGGAGACAGCTGCCCCTCATAACCTGCACAACTATGGAGGAGGTGCTTAACCGTTTCTAGACAACAGAAGAAGCTGGGCATGTCTATACATTCTACACCTCCATAATTAAATTGTGAATTGCTTTTGCAGAATACTGAGGATTGAATGTGACTGTGGACTGTATTTGGTAATCCCTGAAGTATGTTCTCCGAGTCAGGCTGCAAAAGAAAAGCTGAAACTGAAGAACCCAATGAGGTAAGCAACGGCAGAAAAGAAACCAGGAAGCAGGCTGATAGGTGGAAAGATGATTTATGAATGAGAACGGGTTTTTCTTTTCCCATTCCTGCTTTCACTGCCCTCGGACTACTCTTCTAAGAAGGCTGAAACCAACCCTAAAGCAAACGCAACATGACCATGCATTAGTTCCCACCTTAACAGTCACTTAAGACTTCTAAAATGACAGTGCACAGATTAAATATTTACTTTTTATCCTAAATAAACAGGTTTACTTAGTTCTAAATAAAAGCCCAAAGCTGCTTGCCAAAGAGATAATAAATATTCCAATCAGCTGATCCTCAAGACAAGCATCATCAATTTGGTTACGTCATGCTAACATCACACACAGAAACATGACTAAGCGAGGAACAAGTAACTCAGTATGACCTAAAAGTAACTTCAGAAACTTACAATAAAATTACTATTGGAATATATTTTACTGAAAGGTAATTTGGATCTATACCAATGCTAATGAGCCATTGTGTTAGGTATACTACAGTTAATAAAATAGTTTTTACCCTCTGTTCAAGCTACTATATTGTGGACTGTTCTCCAAATTTAAAACTGGATGATCGTTCTGCATTTGTACAAATATTAATTTCTCATTTGCAGAAGTTGCATGTCATGGAAATCACTTACTCCAAACACCATTTATCTGAATGAGGCTTGCTAGTCTTTTTGGTACAATTTATATTACCAGCAAAGTCAGTACTTCACCAGTGACTCTGGAAAAGAAAACAAGGCTTTGGGTAGTACTGAACACAGAAGAGGAGAATGGATGGACATAAGGAAAAGCAGAAGAGCAAGACTTAACACTGAGCATAAATGCCAGATACAGTGTATGTGCTTCAGTTCTTTAAAATGGTGTAGCTGAAAATACTTCAAAACTCTTAGTGCAGATGAAAACTGACAGAGCTACATCAGAAAGCAGCAAACAGAGGAAATGGTGTGAAAGAGGATCTAAGACACTTACGAAGTACATCACATCTCAATATGTGCACTAGAGCATCTCCAGAAGGTCAAAAGGGAGAAACCAGCTCCAGTGACTTGAAGCAGGACCTTCAAGAGAACTGCATTTATTTATCAGAAAATACGCAACTTTATAGGTTAAAGAGGATGATTATAAAGAAACTAAAAAGAGGAAAAAAGAGCCTAGCAAAAACCTTCAACATAAAAATTGCTTTCCATGATATCATATAAAATGGGTGGAAGGCATTTTCCATCTTGCAACTAGAACCTATGATTTCACTGTTCTGATCCAGATCAGGAAAAAAATGTCTTTAATTAAAATCTGAAATTAGTGATCACACATTCAGAATAGATCACCTTGGTGTATCACTGTTACCCTTGAGATTAATGTCTAAGCTATCACTAATAGTACTCAGCGGGCAAAAAGATGACTTAGCCATGAAAAACTACCAAGAAAACATATGTAATTGTGTTAGTGCAATGAACGGTAGGCTGCTGGAGGAAGACAGCTTTCTGGCTACATTGGAGCCACACAGAAATCTTCTGAAATCAGAACTATTAAAACAGACAAACCACCAAAACTGAAAGCTGGAGAGAAAAAGAAAAAAGAACTCATCATTTATGTACCTTTCACCACTGAATCCTTACCAGTATTGTTCTTATTTTTCACGCACAACATGCTCCTCTTATTTTTGTCCTCAGGGTAACCTTCTACTAGCCATTACTTCTTCATTTTCATCCCACATCAAGCCCTTAAAACTTACACAGGTAGACATGAATAATTGTATACGGACAGCTTGGATTAACACTGTAATTTTTAACTTGTTTTGTTTGCTGAAGGCCTTGTGGATAGTTTGCTAAATCTGCCACCCTTCCAGAAAAAAAAACCCCAACCAACCAAACCAAAAAACTTCACTTGTGACCACACTGCAAAATTAACACTCTTTCACTTTCTGTTGAAACACAGTTTAAGAGCCAGACATTTAAGACTTCACTTCCTTTCAAGGTGTTTAACTGTTCTGGGTTCTTTCCGAAAGCCTGGAAGCTAGCTAGCTCTTACGGCCCTGAATGTAGGTTGATCACATTAAAAAGAGAAAAGAGAAAAAAAAAGAGACTTCTATGGGAATAGCCACTTTACTTTCTGGGCATAAGAAATGGGTATTTAAATTGAGCTCATTCTTTGGCAGTAGGAGAGCTTTTACTGACTCACAAGCTTTGCTGGATTCAAAGCTGCGTGCATGTATCATGCAGTTCTTGAGGAACTGGGTTTGAAATAACTGCTTTGGGTTTCTACCTGATACATTATACAGTCTGTTTTATACCAAAGCTATAGCTTCAGTTAAGTGTTATGCTTGTTGCAGTTATACTCACTGGTTAATTGTTATATGACTTTAGGCTATTGCTTATGGAACGTATTTTATTTTTCTGTTATTTTTTTTCTGTGCATGCGTTTGTGAACAGTGAGAAATATAGTTAAGGACTTCTAATAAATCTATTTTAAGAATAAACTAAGTGGTTCCCATTATTTTTCTTCCACTTAAAATCTCTTTCAGTATTACAGCACATTTTAGGTGCTACCCACTACCAAAAGCAATGGCTTCTCCATGCATAAACACATGAACACTCAGGAGAATCAACTAAAATTAACTACAGTGTAGACAAACTCATTCAGTAAATAGGTCTTGATTCAGATCAGCCTAATTCAGTTTGGAAACTAGGCCTGCTCTTAAAGGTTACCAAAAAAAAAAAGAAAAAAGAAAAAAAGAAAAAAAGAAGGCTGTATTAGAATGGAGACTTGGCTTGTATCTGGACCTCCTGCCCCTAAGCTCATCTATGAGCTCTGCCCTAGTTTGAACCTTGGCTGTGGGGCATTTGAAATGTTCACAGATGTCATGTGTTAATGGAGATTGTTAGTTATCATTTTCTCAATTACTTGGCCCAGGAATGAGAGACTGTAAAAACCTTCTGGGTGATTTCTGGCCTCTTGAGAATAAGGTGGACTACTGCAATTTTCAAGGTGCTAGATTTATTTCTCTAGAGAAGCACATTACAATAAACATTCATGAGTTCGTAGCTACATTAGGTCATTTAGATTTATCGCTCACAGGACTATAGTCCTGAGTTAGAACCTCCACAAGAAAAATCAACCAGACAGAAGACCATAGGTAGGTGGTTTGCAACTAAAGGTGGCCAACAGCACAAAGTACCCCAAACTCTGTCTCACTGTGCAAAATTATGGGAGGAGCCAGTAACCAGGAATGTTTGGTGTACTGCAAGCCCCTGAGGCCACCTCCACTGCAGCAATCTCCTTGCCCACCCAATCACAACAGATGCAAAAATTACTGTATGGAATACTAATGAGTCAAACACTCAGAAACTTCCATGGTGTTCATACCCTTCATTTGGTTTTGCTTATGAGATACCTACTAGAAATGCTGCCTTCAAACGGCAATAGAAAAAACACATAGATTTCATCCAGATATGTAACTTGGCTGCTTACATTGTAAAATATTTTACAGTATTTTAGTACAGACTGAAATACATTCAAAATGCACAATCCTTAGCCAAATTCCACAGGTGTATCTTGGTAAAAGATAGTTGAAACACATCCAAAATGCAGACACTGCTCAAGCAGTTGAGGATTCTCTCCACCCTAATCTCATTTTTCTGACACTGTTTCTTTCTTTATTAGATAGCCCTACCTTGTGACTTCTTCGTATTTTCAAAAACATTTTCAAGACAGTGCGCACTAGCCCCATAATAAAACTGAAAAATGGAAGTAAAATGTAATCTGGGACTACATTCCTAGAAAGCAAGCCTTTGGTGGCAACAGTGATTTCTTTCATCATGTTACTGATTACAGGTTAAGTCACTGTTACCTGGTTTGTCTGGAAGAAACAGCAATATACTGTTTATATGCATTACACCATCTGTTATGTAGGAGTCATCATTAGCGCAACATATATTCTGACAATGAAAGTAAAATACTAAGTAGAAAAATACTTTTTAAACTTAGAAGTTTTGTCATTAAGAAATTGGAATTCTATTTAGATTTCTTTGGGAAGTTAAATAATATTCTTACTTGTGCTGAAGTATGGTATTTTAGAAAATAAAAACACATTTCTTCCAAAACTTGCTGAAGTGCTAAGTTATCTTATGACTAGTAACATCCAATTGTTGCATGTAGAGCCCAACTGACACGAACCAGCACAGATTCACTGAAACCACTGCAAATGTTAGGATTTTCCAAACTTCACCAGCCTCTTACACAAAACTTTCACTTATATCATCAAATAAGCATCACCTTTTGATGAATATTACTCCAAGCTAGTAAATGGCAGATATATGAATGGTACAAATTCAGAAACATTTCTATTAAATGGATTTTTAAGTGTTCCCAGTTATTTTGGAGGTACGAAATATCTACACCATATATCTGAAGCTAAAAGTTAGAGGAGTCAACATATACCAAGTAAATCTTTCCATTAAAGGGGATCTACTCTGCTACTGATCTATCTAAATTCTGCTGGGTATGAAGTACATGCCTATTAAGAGGTAGGTCTTCAACACAGTATTTATGCTTGATTATCATATTAGTTCATCAAAAGGTATATACTGTAATCCACAAAAATGGATTCTGGATAAATCATGAAATAATTAAGTCATGGTGAGATGTAAAGTTATACTGGAAAACAAATTTTTGGCCTTATCTTGGATGGAATACTAAGAAAAACACACACTATGAAAATATGGTGTATTCTTTCAACATGACTTCAGCAGAATACTGCATCACAGAGGCAAAACATTTTAAAGATGTAAAAAGGATTTTTTATCTAGGGAAAACATTAAATATGTATAAAAGATGAAAATATATGAAACTAATTCCTTGTTAAAGTTGTATTAACTTCTTAAGGAGTAAAAAAATTATTAAGTATAATTTTAAATATTAAACAGATAAAGATATACCTGCTTTGTTATAAAATATTATATTTATTATTAAAGCTAAAAGAGAACAAGCACACTGTAACATAGGTTTTGCTTCTCAGCATATATCTAAAACAAGACAAAGTAAAAAATGTTGACAATAGAAATCATCACTGCTGTTGGATCCACAAACTGAAAAGACAACAGCCACTGGGCTCAGAAATAGCAAATCAACAGAGAATGAATGTTATCTGCATCTAAGAACAAAAACTGTTAGAAAAAAATTCTGGGAAATGAACATGTTATGTCCATATATACTGAATGTAATGTGCTTATTACAGCTATGAGGACCAGATGTAAATTTAGCCTCCAGCTTACGGAAACTGTAAATGCTGAACACTATTTCAAAACAAAGTAAATTCATTCAAATTACACATCAGTTATATTTTGCAGGCCTGCAATATACAGTAGTAGGAATCTAAAACGACTAAACAAAATACAGCTTTATGGATGGCATCATGTTAACAGAATATTGAACTAGAAAGTTTTTCATATAGAAAAATAGAATCATTTAGACTGGAAAAGACCTTTGAGATCATCAAGACCAACCATTAACCCAGAACTGCAAAGGCCACCACTAAACCATGTCCCTAAACACCATATCTACAAGTTTTTTAAACACATCCTTGGGCAGCCTGTTCCAATGTTTGATCACCCCTATATTTCAAGGTCTCCCATACTGAATTTTTTTAAACATTATTTGTCTGCAAGTTTTTGTGGACATGAATTATTTCTACAACCGCACATCTTTAGTCACATGCAGTTTAAAATCAGTGCTCTGAGATAACTGTATCTAAGCTTCAGGTATTGGAATCATTAATAGTTGAATTTAAGTTAAAATAATGAATTAAGTAATGTATTCCTTTTACTACGTATTAAGTTATTCTGCTATAAGAACAATGAGAAACAACACACATAAGGATTTTTCTTCATTCTGGTTTGTTTCAATCAGGTTTCTTCCCTCAAAAAAAAAAGCAGATGTCCAAAGGCTAACAAACCCCAGAGCTACACATAATTTTCTGTTTTAATGGAAACAAAAAAATAAATTACTTGGAATTATTGTACAGTCACTAGTATAGCAAGGCTTTACAATACTACTTATCCAAAGCATATGGAGAAATGTTGAATATAGGCAGAAAGAAACGGGAAGGTGCCTCACTACTTCAGAAGACAAAACTGCAAGTGGGTAGAGAAAAATTTACGGAACAAACTTTTCAACTTTTCAAACAGCTACAACTCCTTCATATGTAGTAAGCAAGGACACATTCTCAGAGGAAAACTAAAGGAAATAACATCCATTTGGACTTCCTTACATAACTCCTTGCATACTTCTCAGTTATTCTGAGTATTTGTGCTACAGCATAACTCATCTACTCACTTTAAAAACCTCTTACATAGAAGATGCAATTAAAATGAGAAATGTAAACAAAGTAAAGCAGTTTTACTATTCTAGACTATATACATCATTATGGAGACGCTCCATTAAAGTCCCATTCAAGGAGTTAAACTTACTTCCTGCAACTCGGTAAGAAAAGTGTTCCCAATTAACTATTTTCTGGTTCCAAGCTAGATAATCAGCAAGATTATCAGAAAAGAAAACCAATTTTTAGAGAACAAATTGTATTTCATCTTCTGAGTTTGAATGTTCTTGCATGCATGGCAAACCTGGACTTTACAATAGTAACACTTTAAAGTGATGACACAAGTTTGACAGAAGGTTTATGTTTTAAAGGAAAGAGAAATCAAGGGGGATGAAAAAAAAGGCAGAAAAGAGATGGCTTGGAAAGACCTACTTGAGAATTTCACAAAATGGTGCCAGTTCAGGCTAGCATTATATATAATTAGGTGCATTTCCATTTGAATTCCTTCTAGATTAACCTGTGATTGACAAAGGCTTTCCCCCATCCTTCCCCCAAACTTACTTGCAAATAACACAAAATAAATTTGCTAGTCTGGACAAGAGCCAGAAGAAAACTCAAACCACAAAACCCAACCAAATTGATCAGGAAAGGTGCATAAGGGAATAAAATAAAGAGCTAAAGACAGCAATTTCTTTATAATTAAGGCTGAAACAGACTTTCCACTAGCTTAATCAAAACATATGAAAAGTAGCACAGAATTTCCTTTAAATATTTTTTTTCAGTTGTAATCTGACAGATGGTTCTTTGGGAGATACTGAAGGTTTCAGAAGAAATGATCTAATTCTATCAACATTTTGTTTCTTGTAAGCATTCAAAAAAAGTTGATACAACTTGCAGTTAATGAGTTGCCTTTTGTTCTCTTTTGTTGAAAATGTGCTCAACCAGAATACAAAACTTCTTGTGAAAAACAGGAAAAGAAGTAATGAAAATTTCCTAGGATTCCCATGGGTTGTCTTCTTGCTTTTCCTCACTGAGAAAAATAAATCCATTTCAACTGCTCCAGCCCCTCTTGTCCAAAAGAGTTGGGCCAATCCATTAGGGAATGCACACCCCAAGAACTTTCAGGCATAAAATTCAAACATATTAGGTAAGACTGTGAAGAGAAGATCTCTTTTCCTGAAATAAGGAGTTTCTGCATAAATTACGATTCCCACGGAGTTCTCAGCAGGGCAGGAATCCTATGGCTGACATTATATTGCCTGCACAGGCCCCCAGAGGACCTTCTGAATTTGACCCAGGCCCAGCGGGATGGCTCTGGTGAACAAATTCCAATCACATGTGAGCCACAAAAAGAAGGGAAAGGGAAAACAAAGCGAAGTATAACTGTGAAGCATTAGAGACCTTCATGAAGGAAGGCAATCAGGAAGACATGTGAGGCAGGAGGGTTAACAGGGCTGTTCTGAGAATTACCAGATGACAGTCTCAAATTGGTCTCATAATCCGTGATGGCTGTTACAAAAATATTTTGTAAGAAATTAGCTAAGAGAGGCTTTGCAGCACACAAAGGCATGGAACTTTTAAAATTCTGATTTTTTCCAGTATCTGCCAATTATTTGAAGGAAGGAATATATAGGATATAAGTGATTTTTCCTGAACAACAGAGAACTTGAGAATTCAGATCTATTCTTTTGCTTGTTAAAAACACACATTTTTAAAAGATGCATTAAAAATATGGTCCAGAAATAGAGTGATAATGAAATATGATGCAATGGTACCACTGCCCCAAGTAAAGGCAGCATAAACAAAGCTATCTTTATTCCATCAAGATTCTGAAATTAGACAAATGATCTGAGCAAAATTAAGTTTGTTAATGGTCTGTAACACAGTAACATTACATAAAAGTAATCTGATACTACAATAAATCATTCCAAACGGACCATCCAACCTGGAAAAGGAAGGGTATCTAAGTGTTTTCACCAGTTATCAAAACAACCAACAGACCTATCTCTCCAAACCTATGAAGCTGCACAAGTATTGTTCATTCACTGCAAATCTTTGAAAATAGAACTAACTAGAACTAATAGGACTCAAGTATGTGTACAGAACGATTATAAAAACATGTTCAGCACAATGTTGCCATTTTGTAAGTACCCGCTACAGGTACTGATACAGAATTCACTTACTTGCAGGAAAAATGGTGTAAATTTTAAACTCTGTTAGTGATGTTAACTTCTTCAGAAGGAACGGGGAAAAAGTCCATCATGTAATAGCCTACTCAATAGTCCTGTTTAATGAGAAAGTAACAACAAAACTGGCGTGCTGTTTCTCTAGTTACGACTTTTCCTTTAAGTATTTAAAATCTAACTAAAACTCAGCAAAAAGGGGTGTGCGTGCGTATATACAAAAGTCACATAAATGGGACAGGATTCACTGGCACAAATATTGCTACTTTTGGTTTCTTGCATTACATTTCTTGGCTGAATATGCTGTTGTTGAAACTGAAAGTGCTTGTTGCTGCTTTACTATTGAATTTAGATTCCCCAGTAGAGACAAAATGTTTTTCTTCTCCAAGCAGTGAACATTTAAAACAATGTTTAATTTAAATAATCTTCAGAATATTTCATTAAAATACTTCCCTATTTTGAGATCCATGATGAAAATTGCAGGGTTTTGTACTTGCCATTATGATGAAGTAACTTAAGTTAAATTTAAAGTAAGTGAAAAAACAGAGGATGCATAACTGAATATTGCTCCTTCAGTGTTTGTTGCATTGTACTGCAATTTCAGAAACTAGGAAAAAAATGTTATGCACCTCAGTGGTTACCACAATTGCTTAATGTCCGTAACAAAAACATTCGTCTTTCTATACAGTACATATTAGGCAAAACTCCAGACTGGACAAATCAACTATGAAGAAATTTTTTTACAGTTCCAGTTTTTTGCTACTTGATAATCCTACTGAAGGCAGACATTAAACCTGCACAGGTAAACATAACGGCACAAAGATAAGCTTATTTAGCATATTAGGTATGATGTAAGCAACTTCTGAATGCAACAATAGAAAACTGCAACAGTTTTACAATCCTAAACTGTATGAAATGCTGTGGGTTTCTTTCCTGAAACATCCGTGGATAATGAGATCAGGTATAGATTCCTTATTAGAATGAAATCCCTCATGGAAGAGCAGAAGGGCTAGATTGAATCCACAGTTTTGATGGGTAAAAAGAAAAAACCAAAACCAACCAACCAAACCCAAACCCTAAAGCAATTCCTACCTGACTTCTGGTAATTCAGCAGATGAAATGAGACAGAAGACTGTTAGAACAACCCAGTTTGGAACCAACTAATTATGGAGGCAGGTACAGAATTATTTGCATAACCGAATCCTTCCTTACCATGGAAAGGTATCTTCTGGCAGCACAAGAAAAATGAACGCAATGTCCTGAATGCTAAACTATGTACAGGCTAAGTGTTCTTGCTTTAAAGTCTCTGGAGAGACATGAATAAGTCTGTTGTCAACAAAAAAGAAGCAAGCAATAGCAACACTGTGATAGGTGGAAAACAGATAATTTAAGGTCTTACAGAACTAAAAGACCCTGAATGCTGGAACAAAAAAACCCGAAACAAAATCCCCAAAACACACCAAAAACCCAGAAGAGAAGCTGAAAACCGTATTATGTATCTGATAATATTTCCATTATTTTTTATTATCCTTTTGAGAACACTATCAGGAGTAAATGGCTATTGAACTCTACAACTGACATAAATGAACTCTACATAAATATTGATATAGATAAGTGTGATCACCTTTTAGATCTGTTTACAACAATACATTTTTAATACGAAAGCCTTTTCAAACCAGGGAAGAGAAAAAACTAAGTAGCATTATATACTGGATCACATGCTGCTGCAATAAAAATTGCAATTTTCATATTTTTGGAACCTCTGCAACTATACCGTACTATGTAAACATACAACCCTATACTATTCCTTTCCATTCCTTTCCATTGTTTTACATATTTTCCACCACTCCAATACTTTCTCTTGTGTTCTCATCCTCTGCCCCTGTAGCCTTCCAAGTTCCTGCAAGGTGCTGCCCAAACTTGCTCAGCCGTTTGTGTTAGTCCCCATACTACCTATAAACATTCCAGCTTCCAAAGGTGTGTCCCCGGGAAAGGACACAGGGGATGACTTCTAGTGATATGACTGTACAGCACTGTACAGTACAAGTCCACAAACTCCCGTAAGACTTCTAATTATACCTTTCACCTTCTTTTTTCTCTTTTTAGTTAGCACCTCATAATGTACAGTAATTACATACTACACTTATTTTCATGATGCTCTGAACAGGAGTGAGTTTAGTGCATATGGCTGCTGAATTGAGTAAAAGCTAAAAAATTTTCTAATTTTCTCCTGTATGCTATGTCTTAATTTATATAAACTAATAATTGTTTCTCTTATTTCCTGAACAATTACTCATAAATTCCCCAAGCACTACTATGAATCATGCATGCTCTAACACATTAAGATTTTGGTATGCAATCTTCCTGTGTAGCCCAACATACAGTTTTTTACTGTATGTCAAGTGGAGTTTTGTCCTAACTTTATTTTCATTATTACATTTCTCATACAGCACATGGTGCTGAAGGCCTTCTCTACGTTTTTAACTAGTATCATCCAAGATGTTGGATTTTTTATTATAATAGTGACACACTTAGAAACAAGTTAACATAAAATTATCTTAGCACAGATAATTTAGGATTGGCACGGTTATCCAGTCTGTTCCAAAATTACTTTAACCACAAATATTTAAAGCAGTGTGGAAAAAAAAAATATTCCCACAAAAGCATTTATCAGAAGATACACAACCCTTGACATGTATTTTCAAAACAGCTTTTCAAAATAGGTTGTAACTTTTTAGGAAACTGCAAACACTGCAGTATCACTTTCTTTTAAAAATGTACATGAATGTCTATACTAATAAAGTCAAACATTATACAACTTCCCAAGACCACTATTAATCAGCATTAGGTTTAACAGGATGATCAGGGAACAGTATAGTCCTCCAGATCCACTGAGACAGACCTTACCCTAATAGATGACCACAATAATTCATCTCAGTCACTAAAACAGCTATATTGTTACAGCCTAATGACTGCTTGGTCACCCGTACGGAGAGTTTCCTGACATCTGCCTAACTCTTTGCAATGATTTACTACTTTGTTGTTGCCAACTTAAGAAGTAAAAAGTTATGGACCTCTGCAGTGAACCCCTTCAGTGCCGTGTCACACCTAATGCTCACACACTGCCTTCTCCACATTACCGCCTCTCACATCAGCATCACAAATACCAGAGCACAGATTCCAAACACTCTGCTTCTGAATTCTATAGGGCTCCTGGCTTCTCACTGAAATGATGAGAGCCTGGCCTGTAAAGGCTTATTTGAATCTAAAACACCGAGCAAGCAGAGCTTATTGAAAGGCAGATTGATGGAGTCTGTGAACTAAGGAGGTAACTGATGAAGCATCCTTCTTGATGAAGCATCTTCTACCTAATGCATTTACAGAGAGTGTAAAATCACCAAATCATAGAATTGGTTGGAAAAGACCTCTGTGATCATCAGGTCCAACTGTTAACCCAGGACTGCCAAGTGCATCACTAAACCATGTCCCTAAGCACCGCATCTATGCATTTTTTAAACAGCTGCAGGGATGGTGATTCCAGCATCTCCCTGGCAGCCTGTTCCAATGCTTCACCATCCTTGCAGTGAAGACATTTATCCTATTTAATTTATCCAATTTAAATCACTTCTAGCATAACTTGAGACCATTTCTTCTTGTCCTGTCACCTCTTATCTGGGAGAAGAGACCTACACCCTACCTGTCTACAACCTCGTTTCAAATGGCTGTAGAGAGCAACACGGTCTCCCCTGAGGCTCCTCCTCTCCAGACTAAACAACCCCAGCTCCCTCAGCTGGTCCTCATAAGGCTTGTGCTCCACACCCTCATGAAATGGTCAAGATAAGGAATTTCATTGATACTAGGCAGAGGCAACTGCACTTCTTGTTCTGTTGTAAAAGCAACTGAATTAGAGGAACAGTGAAAAGCCCCCCCTCCCCCAAATCCTCCCATGATTGTTAGGTCACAATTTACGTAACAGAGCCCATGTATTATGGTGAAAGGCTGCACAGTTTATAACAGATGAACCACTTCCATAACTCCCTGGAGCTGCTTGTTTTGGTTCAGTTTTCAAGGCTGTTTCATGAATAACTTGTTCGAAGTAAAGTACTATTACTTGCCTCCTCCTTTTGTATTTACAGAGATAACAAGCATGACTCACATGCCTATTAGAACAGCGCCGTCTTCCTGTGTTAACAGCCCAGACGCCGAGCTGCTTGTACTGCTGTTCACAGCCCTATCAAACACTAACAGAAGGAACCAACAAGTTTACAATCAGCCTCACCATTATTTTTTTCAGCAGCAGTCATACATTGTATGCTAACTGTATTCTGCTGCTAATGCTTAAGGGAAGTTATGAAATACAGATCTGTTCCTCTTCTAGACTTGAGTTCTTAAGGAAGAGGAAAACCTAAAACAGCCTGAGACAGCCATCAAAAGACACATACGCACAAAGGCTTTCAGAAATAAAGGCTCCTTCTTCTCTTCCTATACTGAGCAGAACTGAAGAGGCCATCAACTTGTAATCGGAGCTTAACAGAAAGGAGTCCCAGAAATTCCAGTCTAGCACCTTTAGCACATATAACAAAGAGAATACCATCTTTCCTTCTCCGAAGCTATTCACTGGGTGTTGTCAAGACTTCAAAAAGAAAAGTATGGCCCATTGTAGATTTTTGGTTTCTTGCTTGTTTGTTTTTCTCTTTAAATTATTACTTTGTTTAAATCTGGCTTACTAGGTTTAGTCTCCCTGTTAAGTGGAATAGGTGTGAAAAGTCTCCAAAGATGAGAGTCAAAGCTAACTGGTACGGAAGTTGCAACTGCCAGAAAGTGCATGACTTTGCCAGGTAACCAGCAAATCCCTCCCACTTAATTCAGCTACTGGCTGCACAGATCCACCATTTAGTTAGAGCCTCAGGAGCAACAACAGGAAAAGAAGAAGAAAAAAAAAAGAAGCAACGTACTGAAATTATATAATTTACTCACTGTTACAAGATTTAATTCAATCAATGCCTACAGTAAGTTTTCACTGCACAGTTAGGAGATTGAAAAGTAATGAACAAAACAGACAAAAAAAAGAACACAATTAACTACACAGTGACTCATGAATAACCCAAGTATGTATTAAGTAACATTAGTTATCCCTAATTTGCTTGCCATCAAGTAGCCAAACCTAAACCCAAGGGAGCATTGTTCTGGAAGCAATGTGTTTCTGGGGAAGGATCCCCATAAAGAATTGCTGTCTATATAGACTTTTTTAAATTAAAAAAAATCCTGTTAGTAAACATTCACTTTTTTCTTTACCACTTAATTAAAAGGGAAACAATTTTTCAGTAGTTACATCCTTAGAAAAGGACTAAAATTAATCAGCTCAGGCAACATGACTTGAGATGTTAATTCTCCCCCCGCCTCCTCTCCCCCTTCACAGCTAGCAGAAACAAGGGAAAAGAGGGAGTAAAGCAGCACAAACTTAAGGACATGGATTTATATGATTAGGGAAACAAAGCATCAAATATGTTATTTCAAGTATATTTAATTATATTTATAAATATAAAATTTATATTTATATGTCATATATAAATATATTAAAATATTTATATGTCAAGGAAGACAATCAGTTAGAGACCTGTCTTTTAAACATTTCAAATAACTGAGCCCAATTATGCAATCTTCATTCATACTCATGAATTCTTACAAGAATAATCTGGTATTAGTTTGAGGAAGTGCTCACAGACATGATTAAGAGGACAACCACTGGACCCACCATAATTAATGCTGAGTCATAAACGCCCTTAGGGAAGAAAAAGAAAAACAGTTAGGGGCCAAATCTAGTTCTATACTAGATTTGTCCCATAACTATATAGTTTATATATATATAAACTAGTTTATATATATATAGTCTATACTAGTTTATACTACAAAGGTTAAAGATTTCTTTGAATACTTGTTTTATGCTTTTTTTAAAAAGGTTATTACATTAGGACTTCCACTAGACTTGTAAAACATGCTTGGAAGGATGCTTCATGTAAAGAGGAAGGTACCTGCAGAGTAAATAAATTGAAAGTGCATTTACATTTTTGGTTACAATTTCAACTACATCTTTCATCTTTATTGTTTTGTTGAGAAAAATCAGTGGGAAATTCTTTTACTACCTCTGTCTAATCTGAAATGCAGGTACTGTGGCTCCTGGATGAGTGGCTAAATACTACTCAACTGCCAAGACTAACTTCTACAGCAAATAATCTGTAGAAAATCAGAGGCAAAGGGGTTTCCACAGGAGAAAGCTCTGGGGTGAACTACCCATTCCTGCTAACTGCACACAAATCACATGGCACCTGAACCACAGGCTGCTGGTCTGGAGTGGTAGCGGGGTGTTCATTAAGAAGACCCATAAATGACAAGTAAGTAACCAGAGATTAAAGATGTAAAAAATGGGGCTTTTAAACATTTTTACCATTTACCAAGGAAAAATTCTTGAGCCAAGCTCTCTTTCTGCTGGAAGCAGCTTAGCCTGCATGCATTGTGTACCCCACTCCATCAGTGCATCCAGTTTAGCTGACCTACAGACTAGATGATGTATGTTTGTGCCAGTGTACTATGTGTATGGAAGTCAAATGCCTTACCAATACATACTGCATTTCAACACTCACAAGACCATGGAGAAAAACACAGGTTAGCTGAATCAGATTCTTTTTTAAGTGAGGCTGGTGGTGCAATTAAAAAGAGGTATCTTCTCAGAAGTCTCACTACACTTTCACTGTCCATCTATCTGTGGGGCATCCACTTCTGTTAACAGCATTCAATTAGAAGAGCTGGAAGACAAGGCAAATAAGCTTTGCCTTCCTAATTGTTATATTTTAATTTTATTCAGTTGCAAAAACCTATCCTGTTTTCATGTAATTGCAACAATGATAGTGGAATGTTAAAAAGCAAGTAAGTGCATTAAAAAGCGGAGAAGAGGTAGTAATGCAGGGGTGGGGATGGGGAAGGATGATGACAGAAAGAGTTAGCATTTATTCATTACAAATTGACTATGCACAGTCCTGCAGTTTCCAAAATTAGGACTCATTTGTTACAACTTCTCACAGAAGACAGATTTGCTAACCCTATTAATAAAATAAAAAAAAGAAGAAAAAAGGACAGAGAGAGTCAGTGAAAGTGGAATTAGCTGCTCAGTTATGTGTCCTCTTGTTGAATCCAGCTTTAGCAATAAAAACATGGACATCAAAAGCCCTTACCTGTGTCTACAAAATGCTAGTACAATTAGCAACCTATTAGAAAAAGCTTTAAAATGCTGTCAAACATAAGTCAGCAAAGAGCAGAGATTTTCTTTTTAAATATTTAAAAGAACTGATGCCAGAAGAGGCAGCATTAATTTCATCCAATTAAAGGAAATTTACTGCAGCTTGTCTTTTGATTTTTCAGAGAAAAACTGCATTTGTTGAAGCTAGCATCTCTTTTCCTGCTTTTTATATAACCAATACTAAAATAAAAGTATCTTTGAAGCAAAGTTCTTTATAAATTGCCTTACTTACAAATTGAATTCTAGTTAAATCACTGCTGCTTAATATCCAGAACACAGGATTTCACTTCTTAAAAGTAACTTTGCCAAGATTAAAAAATAACAAACAAACACATCTCAGAAAACCAAAAAGCCCCATCCTGACAATGTGTGAAATTCCTGTCCACAGACCAGTGAACAGAGAAAATTTCTGCACAGGCAACAGTTTACACCTTCAATCTCAAAACAAAGAATAAAATGTTTGTCATTTTTTACCAGGAACAAAAAGGATTTTTCTACCCTGGTTTTGGTGACAAATAAGCAATATCAAAACCTGCAAATTAAAAAGAAAAGAAGTCTTCAACAAAAAAATCAGGTATGAAAGAAATGAGACCTAGTAGCAAAACTTCAGTTGCTTACTTTAGCTTCAGGTAGACCACTTTCTTAGCTTAGGGAAAAGTTTGTTTCTTGTTTTAACAAGTGGAAGGCGTATTTAATTCCCCGCTATATCTGAGACGGCACTGAATAAAGGTACATTAAAAATCCCCCAAAAAGGCTATCTTACTGACATTTTCTACAATGTTTTATTGCCGCATGTTAGGTCTGAGGTCAAACCCTGAAAGCTAGCTAAGCAATATAAACTCAAAACACTTAATAAAGCGAGAGGGTGGTGTGGGGTTTGGGGGTGGCAGGCAGCATGGGGCTGGGGCAGGGAAGGGGGGGTGCAGGAGAAAAGCGTTAAGCATTCATTTCTGCAATCATACAGGTTTTGAAGCAACACCAAACTAGCAGGATTAACATATGGTACAATGATGTTATAAAGGGAGGAAACAGTTTTGTTTAATATAGAGGTCAAAAAGACAGAAAAAGACAATTGCCATTAAGCAAATGAATCTGCTTGGAAGTTTTCTATCTTTAAGTAAATAACATTAATGTTAACTTAAATGCTTTGGAATCCTGTCCAAGATCCACACTTGGGTTCTTAGATAGGGTGCTTCAATTTACTAATTGGTAGTTATACTAGCTATTAAAATTAAGTAAATTAAGCCAGTAAACCAAATTAAGGCACTACTATAGCGTATTTAGACCAAATTACCCAGGTTGATCCAAGCATTTTCAACACCTCCGGTAAAACTGACTTTCTCATGGCCACATGAGACAGTAAAAGTGAGGGATTGAAGACAGGATCCCTACAGCCTACTGCACATGGGTGAGAGAGAATCTAGCTCAGAGACTGTGTAACTCATGGTGATCCATGGCAGCGTGTCTTGGGCATGCTACCAGTGCTCTCCATTCATGACTCCATGCTGTACAGTGGACGCAGGTCCATCCTGCAACAGCTCATGATGAGAGTGGGGCAAGTGGTACAGAAGCTGGGCCAATGAACGGAGCCACAGTCCAACATAACAGCCTCCCAACAACAGCTTTGAGCTCTTTTTCAGCACTGTTCTTCAATTTAAGGTCCAGTTATTAATATTTCAGACCTACCCACTGGTCTCTTAACAGCCCAGGTCTCTGCACAGCAAGATCGTGTAAGAGGATGAAAGACAGCACAAATGCTCAGAATGGCAAGATTCCCTTGAAACAGAAAAAAACACTTTAAGGGCCATGAGCTTGCCTTTCCCTTATTCTGTAATTGTTTGTGCTGAGGAAAAAAAATTATATGAAGTGCACAAAAAAATGCTGAATGTTACTGAACTGTAACAGTGCTGGCAACCATAACATATTGTACCAGTGAAGATCTTCCCCTGTTACTTTCATTAAATTCATCTGCTGATAGAGTGAGGCATAATTAGGAGATTGAGACAAATACAGATGTCTGAATTTTGGGTGTGGTAGGGTTCTGGTTAAGCACATTTTCCTTTAGCCTTCCAAAGTATCTATGAACTCGAGTTTCTAAGACAAAATTACTTCATATTAAAAGTATGCATTACATTTCTACTCATTTTAAGGAAGAGATAGTTACTGTCCCTTCTTGTCATGTAGCTTATAGAAGGGATGTTTTATATTTTGTGCAATGCCGCCAACTGCAAACCCAAAATTATGGCATTGCTTTCTGTTTGGTTCCTCAGCCACTTGGAAGTACTTACTTTTAACAAGCACTGTAATAAAATTCCCTGGAACTCTGCAGCTGGCATAACCCTGTCTCTTAGAAGTGGGTGCTGGAAAATGTAACTAAACCAGGAAGTCTCTACTCCACAACCACCTTAACCACATTTTATTCAGTCATATGTAGCCATGTCAAGTAACAATCCCATATGGTTAATTCCATGATCCACATTGGATCTCCATGCTGGAGAAAACTAAGACTCTCCTAAGAAACTTACTAAATTTCAAGAAGTGTAAAAGTTCAAAAGGAGCATGAGAATCAGGTAAAAAACCCAGCAGCACAACAGTTCTCGTTATCCTCCTCTTACACTCTTCAGCAGAACAGAACTGCGCTAAGATCTCATTGGGAGAATTCCCAAGAAAAAGACAAAAAGAAATACAAACCTTAACAGAAAGAAAAAGATCTAATCACCAAATCTAGAATGGAGGGGGGGGAATAAAAAAAAAAGGTGTTTAGGGAAAAAGCTTATTTGGTACCCTATTGAGAAATAACTGTGTCATGTTCAAAGAATAATGACTTAATGAGACCATCTGAACACTGAAGAAACATTAGTAAACAAAACTATCTTCAGGGACTAACCCTTACTTTAAAAGTAGGTTCTTGACAACCCAGTCTACATACCAACTGCATCACTCTCTTAACACACACTTCTACCAACCTCCCTCCAAGGCATATTTATTTACATTTCCTCTCATTGTGGTACCTTCATATGAGAAATCTAATTATCATTGTTTTCCCAACAGGAAAGAATTTGTAAAATCTAATTCTCATGTAGTTTGGACCAGCAACGCAGGACACAATAAAAAATTGCATTAAAATGTTGAACAGCCAGAATTTGATTGCATTCTATGTTGGCAAGGCTTCTGTAGATGGTGTCTGTCTCAGTAGACACAGATGGTTATAACATCTGCTTGGAATGTGTTCATAAGAGGTTATTTTCTACTGCATATCCTAGTCAGTAGATGATAAGTTGCAAAAGACCTGCTGGATCATAGAAGTGCATCCCAATGCAAATTAAGAAAGTAACTGTCAATAGTACTGACTTCAATAAAGAAAAATTAAAAGCATTATTTGTTGCGGTTTTCTTATTTTTCAGATGGGCAAAATACCACCCACATTGCTGATTCATATGGTATCATCAGACAGCAGTGCACAGGAAGCTCTACAGGAAGACCACAAAAGATGATGAGTGTCCAAAAGGGGGCAGATAGGCAGAAACATACCAGTAAAAGCATACACACCCCACTGGAATCAGGAAACAGCAGAGCTAGTGAAGGAGAGCTTCATTCAGTCCTTAATAATTAGCTCCTCTACTAGATCTACTAGCTCCTCCTCCTAGATCTACTTCTTTAAAATGTAGGTTTCTTTTCTGCAACACAGATGAGGAAAAGTTACATAGTTTTTCACAGGAGGGAGTTGGTGTTTAAAACATTTTGCAGTGCAGGAATGAATACTTCACTATGGCAAGGGCAGCCAGTGCAAGTCACTGTTTATCACAAAGACACGTGCAACAAGGCTGTACTGCCATGCCCCTGTCTGATTAGGATGGTTTTATTTATAAATACTGCCCTGCAGAAGAATTTTTTGTTTGCAATGAGGCTTTTCACAATGAGTCTAATAATAATTTGTTCTTCTGGTCAGTGGCACTAGAACTACACACAGATGAAATTCCAGAAATTCCAAGACTCAGCAGAGAACTGCTGACAGGTGTTTACATTCTTCTGGAAGAGCAAGAAGACTTGGGTTGCAAGCAGTGAATGAACTATACACAACACTGCTCTTACTACACAGAATCTAAAAGAACAAGCTTCTAAAAACTAACAAGCTTACACAAAGACATACTCTCTCTCTAGATCGCAAAAGTCTCCTTAGAAACTTCCTGACCATATTTGAGAAACCACCTGCAGAGTCTATGCTCTTCCTTGCAGAAATACCTCACTTATTTTCATTGTGCAGGCTCTTCTAAAACATCTCAGATCTGTCCATTCATGCATTACTCAGTTTCTTATACATATCCTTATACAGCTTCCCTTATGAGCAAGTTTCAGTCAGACAAGTAACTCCAACTTCTTTAATACAAATCCATTTTATACTACATATACTACAGCACATACATGCACTACTCAAACATTCTTCATGTCTTTTAGTAATGTCTCACTCCAATACCAACAGCTGCTTCAAAAAAGAAAGTACTTAAGCTAATTTCTTCCCCAAATTGCTACTGCAAAATTGAATTATAAATCCTTGGAATATTTCTGAAAAATGCCACCACATTTCATTATGCCCTGTGCTCTTCTTTTTATTTGCTGACTACTGTCTGTGAAGAACTTATAATATCCGGTATGATTTTGCACTGTTTTGAGTAGCTTTATTTTCAATCCTTCATTTTTACTCTTTCAACTTTTCAAAGGTCAAGGTAGTATTTAAAAGTTCTAGTAACAAAGAAAATAAAAGAAAGAAAAGGAGGAAAAAAATAACTAAAAAAAACCCATAAAGGTCTAGGTTTATGAGGAAAAGTAATTAAAACTTTACTGCAAAAGATTTCAGCTTTCAAGAAGTCTTTTTGTGATCCAGAGTTTGAATGAAAGCAGCTTTAAAAAAAATGCATAGGGTCAAAGGAATCCTGTAAAAATGTACATTAGGAGTTTCTCAAAACCATTCTGTCCCAGAAATCAGAGTTTTATCTTTTGACATGGGGGAAGGCAAAAAATCCTACCCTCTCAGAGCTTAAAGTTGCACAAGATTCTTCCTATTTGATTGTGATGGGTGCCTTTAGAAAGTGCATTTAGCTTTCAGAGGCTGGTACAACTAAGTATTTTGGCTTTAGTTTTATTCTCAAATGATATTTGTACATACGCTGTAATGGCTTAAGACACAGAAATATGGTTTTTCATGGAGTATCATCTTGAACTGATACCCTTAACAAAAGAAACCCAGTTAAAAACAAAAGCAACAAAAAAAAAATCTGCCAATCCAAACTATATATTATTTTTCAGTACTGAAAAAGTACACCGGTAATTAATACTACCTTTGCATCTATACTCACTTCAAAAGCAGTATTTTAGTAAAATGCAGGAAAGTGCTATATATCAGAAAAATTCTTAACATTCTTACCTGGGCCACAAATCCTGTTTCTGCACAACTACAAGTTGTCAGTGTAGTGTGAGAGAATACTTAGTGAATCCTGTAGGTGTAAAAACTACTGACTGTTTCCCTACTCAGCAGATTTCTGCTTTAAATGATCCTTGAAGCATTTAAATAAGTAATGGCTGCTACTGTGTTTCTCCACATCCCCAAGTCTTCTTCATGCTCCAGTGATAGGCAATTACCTTCTCATCCAACCTGTACAACTGGCAGCATTTTGTTTACGGCTGAAAAAAATAGCTAGATAAAGACAGGAGACCAAATGCAAAGAACATCTTCACACATCAAGTGCACTCATCTACCTCCTGTACACACAAGAACACATACAGAAAGCTTAAGTTCTTAAACTTAAACCAGCGGTCACAGTTTGCCAAACAAAAAATAGCCAAAAATAGAGCATCTCCAAACACAAATTACTCCAAACTAGCAAAATAAGTCACATGCAAACTACTATTATAATGTATCTACAAACTGGCTTAGAAGTTTAATAACTAAAAAATAAGCCAAATTTTAACTCTGGGTGATAGATCACATCACGAAAAATGTAAAGTCATCATCATGAAACAACCTTAATTAACAAGGAAAAACTTTAATCATAACAACTCTTCCACAGTATCACCTGCCTCATCCAAGCACCCACAAACTCTTATACATGATAGGAACTAAGGCCATGGAGAGACATGTGAGAGTTAGAAAAATGTTAGGAAGGATTAAAAGCAACTCTTGGTTGTTACTACCCCTCCAACCCAATATTAAGCTCCCTTTTGCCATGCTTGAGACTGTTCACAGAAATAACTTGCCCACAATAAATTCTTTTCCTACCTACCCAGTATCTTAAGTCCACCATAACACTAAAAAAAGGACAGTCAAGATCTATACACTTTTTTTTGCCAAAGCTAAAAGATGCAACCACAGCCCTGATTGTTATAAAGGTATTAGAAAAAACATTAACACATAACGCAACTGATGTCATGCTTAGATTTGCCTTTGCCAACCTCCTCTTCCAGAAGCAAAACACTGCACTCTTGCCTCATGCCTCACCTGTATGCAATCACCCAAAGTGAATACAATGTCGACATGGGCCCACAGTCTGAAAACAAGCAGGCATGTGACTGGATTGATGAAGGCTGAATATGTATCAACTCCTCCTGTGCAGACTTTATACCAACTTTAATCAGAGAGAGAAAAAGAGCAAAATAACCTTTCAGAAAAAGTAAAGAATGGATGTGATGGAAGGAATTATGTGAATACCTCTACCAGGCAATACATCTTATAATACAAAACAAATTACACTTGAGAAAAAAAAGGGGGTGTGTGTGCTACATTTTTTTAAAACAACACTTTCGCTTAACATGAATTAGTATATTTTCTAAGCCGAAGCTGAATTTTATTTTAAGAAAAAGAATTATTGCATCTCAGATGCTGTAACTTTTACCACACAGGAAGTGCAAACTGAACAGACTGACAAAACATGCAGAAAACTTTGGTCCATTTTAGCTGAAGTTTTCTTAATCCATTGCAGCAAACCTTATTTCAAGCAACTTTTGCATATTACTAGAAATCAACAATGAAGACATGAGATTTCAATAACTTTTAGTCATTCTACATAAATATAACTAGAACATAACTGGGTCTGAGTTCCCCAGAAAAGTTTGCTGTGGGAAGGAAATATTTTCGTAGATTCAGAGGAAAATATAACAAAAATACTGCAATCTGAAATTACTTCAGAAATAAATGCTGGATAACCTTAGCATGTCTCCTGTAAAAACGAATGAAATAATAAGGAAGCTATTACTGTTAAATATTTTCTTCTAGGAAATACTTGTAAATGTCTATATTTATATATTTTCTGTATAAAATTATATTGTATAAATACCTGTATTTACACAACTGTTATTAACTATGGAGAAAGTCAGAACCATTCCAAAAATACACTAAACTCCTATTACACACAAAAGTTGCGCTGAGTGTATTTTACATCTTCATTGTCAAGACATGCTCACCTGAGCATTTCCTTTCAGACACACAATATGCTCTTCAAGCAAAACTAACTAACAAACATTTGGAACAAAACTGTCAGAAAAAAAGGAAACCTAAAATACTAGTGGAACAATACTGTCAGAAAAAAAGGAAACCTAAAATACTAGAAGCCTGTTTTCCTGTATTTATGGTCCTTTGTCCAGTTTATGATCACAAAATCCACAGGAATCCACTAGCATTATTACCACCCATTTGTTCTCCACACTAGCAGAAACATTAAAATGGTGGAAAGATAAAACAGATCATGGCCCACATGAGTGTTTTTGTATGAGACTTACCACTTCCCATTAACAAAGAGCAGTTAAACACTTAAAATGTTGTATTTAAAAAAATTAAAGAGCTTCATTTAAAATAAAATATAAAAGGAGGAAGGAAGAAATCTTACTGTTCTGCAAAAAGAGTAGCTAAAATTTAGTTTTCACATTTATGCTAAACTGCAAACTAAGACAGTTTCCTCATTTCATATTGGTGAAACTACCTATTATTTTACTGGGGAAAGGAAGAGAGTTCATTTATCTGTTTATTTTAAATGACAATAGTCTCAGCTCTTTGTGGAAATACTCAACCGTGTTTGTCTAGCTTACTTCTGATACACAATCGTTTTTTCCCCACACTTGGAAAAATTTCTAAAACTCACACTTCTGCTGGGGTGAAGTATGAAACAGCAGTTAAGCAGAATACAAGAGAGGAAACAAGCAACTTGCAAATTCACAGGAGCAATCCAGACAAATGCAAGAGACCTCTGCTCTAAACAGAGAACAAACAAATGAATTAAGTGAACTGGCAGAAAGAGGACAGGATGTAAATCACTACAGGTATGGCGTTTGGGGTTTTTTTTTTTTTAGATTTTATGCAAATGTAAAGGAGAAGAAAGAAAACAGCAGAAAGCAGGAAAAATGGTAAGGCCACAGTTAATTAGAGACCTGCTGAGGCCAAACGTACATAAGACTGGAGAGGTGGCAGACAGAAAGGCAAGGCATGAGAAGAGTAAATGATGGAGACTGACAAAAAGACAAGACAGACAGCTGGTGAGAAGCTGGGATCTAGTTAGGATTGTTGAAGTGCTCATGAAGGGCTCTTGATGAAGTTCTCAGGAGGAAATTTTTCACGGCTTTACTGGAGCCCCTAAAGCTCACTGGTCAATGTTTTCACAGGAGGAAACATGGCTATCAAGGAGACAGGTTTTACCTCACATTATGGCTCCTGAAAAGAACACGCTATCCTCAGTTGCTGTATCTCAATACATCTTGTTAGAAGACAGTGGTATTTTAAATCTAGCTATACTCTCTTGCATGTTGGCTGGCTCTGCAGTGATCTATTTCTTGCCAAAATAATGCATCTGGAACTTCCTGGTATTAGAAGCATTTAACTCTTTAATCTCTTTTTCTTGTAACCTTCGTTAAGCCCCCTGTTCCAGGTTTTGAGATGCTGCAGAATACTGCTTATGCAGATGACACCATTCAGGTTTCTCCATCTGCTTGAAGAGCTGCTTGATTATCCCTGCTCCAAACTAGTACTTTGTTTCACCATCCCAAGAACATCATTCTTGCTTTAAAAAAAACCTAAACAAACCAGCAAAACCTAAAAGCATATCTCGCTAAAAGGCCAGCAATTCCTCTTATTCTGCATCGTTTGACACTCAATAACCCTCTCAGTGTTTGCACACTGCTGTTCTGGATTCAGTCCTTCATACTCTTCATATATTAGGTGAGGTATCTGCAGAAGGCTCTTTCTTCCAATCTAGGTTTGTTCAGTATCAAATTTCACCCAAGGGATCCAGAACACTAATACCCTCAACTGCTCTTCCAAGATAAAAATTTATACAGGCTCACTCCATACCTGCTCCTGTTGTCCTGCTTCTGTCTGTATTTTTATTTATTTGCTCCAGTGGATTTGTCTGACTTATTACAAACGAGCTAACAAGGTAAACATGGACTTGAAGATAATGCCAGTAAGATTTTGGACTCTGAAAGCATTTCCCATATCTGCTTATTTTTACTGCAAAATATTCCCCAAAGGAAACAGGCATAAATACAGAAACAAGTTCCACAGAAAGCGATCTTAGAAACTTAACAGCAGATGTCTATTGTACAATAAAACTAGCTTTTATGTTTTCAGCCTCTTTAAAAACTTTCTTTTAGCCTTTTCTATTACCGTTACTCACATCAGTTATCTTGTTATGAATATTTAAGAAGTCTCACAGGAAATTATGGGCATGGGATTCAAGTAAGATTTCCTGCCTGTAATCACCATGGAGTGACACCTTCCTGATACTGTTGCTCGCTAGAGCAGAGAGGCGACTGTCTTTTGGAAGTTACACTGAAAGGGAACAGTCTGGGGCAACAGTGGAAGTCAGTGTTTAGTACAGTAATAATTTATTTGTTTAGTATAGTAATAGATTAGGGGGGGGGGGGGGGCCAGGGGGAAGCCACCCATGTGTACTCCCCACCTTCAGCAATATGGGACATGGGGAAAAAAAAAAAGGATAGAAAAGGAGAAATGGACACTACATTATCTTAAGGAAAGGCTTCTAAGCCATTCTGAAGAACACTGAAGATGTGAGAATTTAGAAGATTAAAATGAACAGTCTTATTTCAGTATTTGAAAGGAATGACAGAAGCATGGATACACAGTTCAGCTTTCCAAAAAGACAAATTATAAAAAACATAAACCTGTATTTTAGGTTTTTTTAAAATGTGCATTCGGATTACCTGTGGTTGCACATGAGTTAGCACTGTACACTCACAAAATTCTGCAAAACCAGACAAATTTGAGAATTGCTTGTAAACATTTTTATAAAAACTAAGGCTTTCCCGTATTTCATAAAATACTTCTTACCCTAAAATTCAAGAGCCACATGAAAACTTAACAACTTCTCGTTAAAAAAAAAGTAACGGAAGCACAAGAACATTTACCCGAAAGGAAACTAAAACCCAGTCCATAAGCCACCATTTCCTATGACAAATTCCTAAGAGAAGAGATCACCCTCACCCATTATCTTAAACCTCAGTAGAGCTCATATTCTGAAGTTTAACACAAGAAAGAAATGTCTTTCATGTTATAATGCTCTATCATCGGTTCTGAGATACTGCATTCTAAACACTATAGTTACACTTCTCAGTTGACTTTCACTACACTGACAATAAATCTTTCAGAACAGCCTAGATTATTATAATATAGGACAACACATTTCAGTCTTTGCCTCTTTGCTTATGTTGGTGACTGTGAAGCCAACATATTCCACAAGAACTTGCTAAACTTCAAACTTGCCTCTTGCTACAGTGATTATATTAAAACAACCCCAACTAAATGTGATATTGTACACCACACAGATTGCAACTAGCCTACTTAACTATTTTTTTTCTATGACAGCAGTTCAAATTCCATAGCAGAGATTTGAAACACACCGATTTTAATAACTCCTAGTTAAAGGCAAGAAAATTGGTACAGTAAGAAAAAAAACATTTCAACAGTAGCCCTTAAGAGTATCGCAGAACATGAAGAATTTGACTAAAGCAGCCACTCTTCTTTAGGCCCAGCCACATCAATACCAGCCTGAACTGCAGTTTTCTAAACTATTGTGCAAAAAACAACTACTGTGCTAAAAATATGCTGTTACTCAAACTTCGAAATATTCTCTCCAGAGATAGGACTTCCTGATAGGAGATTCAAATTAATAGGAAGTGCCCTTCCTGTGTTTTCTAGACTGCTAGGCTAATGAGTTTGTTTTCAACTGCCTTTAAAAAAAAGGAGCACATTAACCAATTGATTGGTGTTCACTGCTTTAAAGTGACCTTGTACACAAAGCACAAATGTAGCAGGCCACAATCTTCTCTATTCTGGTGTGATGTTGCAGCAAGTTTGGTTTCCCATGTATTTTAGAAGGAATTTGTACAGGAATTGCCTTGAGACCCTGTCAGCTGGTGATTCCATTTTGCTCTGCCTGTAGCCCTATTATAAACTGATGGGAATGCTTGTGAAGGTGCTGAGCACAAAGACAGACTTCTACCTTTAGGAAAGTGATTTCTATGTAGACAAAGTGAACAGCTCTGGCCATGCGTATACATATGTATGAAAACCTAACCAACTCACTGCACACTGCAACTATATAAAAACAGTATATAAATTCAGCACTCATAGTAACTATGGAAAACTATAGAACACACACTCCATAGTATAATACAAGGAAAAAAATGCCTGGTTTATGATTAGGACTTCCAGATCCTATGGCAAAGTGCCAATCAGTACCAATTTTGAAGAAAAATGATTGTGCTTCACCATCAACTGACTTTTCAGGTCATTATGCTATATGCTTTGAGCACAGCAAAAACATGGAGCCAAAAGCCTGAAATACACATAGAAAAGCAGTTTTCTTTTTAATACTAATTACACATTTTATTTTGATTCATGAGGGATGAGGGGAAACTAGACAGCTCCAGTATGCAGTCAGACTAGGAAGTTCAACAGTCTCTTTTACCAATTAGGACAATTTTTTCAATTTTTTTCCATGTACACAAAAAACCCCACCCACCAATACAAAAGGTTAACAATATGGATTTTAACCTACAGGATCCTCCTGACTTCCCACTGCATAAATCCAGGCTCCTACAAGACTCTGGCTGTTGTAACATTACATCACCAACAAAGGGATGATCAACTGCAATGACTCTGGCAGATGCAAATTGGGAAAGAACTCTTCTTTAACCTGGTAATAAGCTTTATCTTTCCTACTTCTAAATTAAATATCTTAAAACACATACAGCAGTTCAATTCCAATAATTAAACTTCATAAATGTAGACACAAAAGATTTTCATCTTAATACAAGTTTATTTCATCCTGTCTTCCCCAGTTAATGGCAGCTTACTTCTTTACCATAGATGTCCTTGCTCTTTAATAGTTTCTGATATTTAAAAAAAATATTGGAGTAAAAGAACTTTTGAGTAATCTATTAGAGAAAGTATTATTTCCATCCAGAATTACTGAATTGTTGTATTCATCCAGGATTACTAAATTATCATTACTCTTCCACAATCTTGAAAGAAAGGTAAGCTCTCCACTTGTGAGAGATCTTAAACCCCCCATCTGACAACGTTACTGATACTGGCTCAACAGTAAAAATCACAGCAAGTTCTCAGGAACTGTTATCAAAGTTGTTCCACTCCTGTGACAAGAAGTGGGAGATATAGCTATGTAATCCTGTGCCTTACCATGTATTCAAGTAAATATTACACATTTTGCTCTCCTTCTTGGAATGTTTAAATTATTTTCCTTACCTTTCTTTTAAAATGTAAATACAAAAAAAAAAAAAACAAACCCCAAAACATTGCAAAGAAGTCAGGCTAGTCGGAGATGAACCTTCCAAACATTTCAAATGTATTTTGTCCTTTTAAATTTCAATAACAGCATCATTCTTAGAGGAATCTAACTGTTCTAAGGTCTTGCTTCAAGAATTTTATTTCCCAGTATGTTCACACACAAACAGGTATACCCACCTATTTTTCTAATAATTTGAATTTTTTCCACACGTAATGTTAATGGCAAACCTTAAGCAGTAAGGTTCTCCCACAGATCAGATGAATGGTTTAACTGTGCTCTGGCCAAAGCATGGCCTGGCAGGAAAAGACAAGGGGTAACTGAAGTCACAGTCAAATAGCAGCCTGCCATTAAACCTCTGCCCTGTGACAAAACCCCTCAGGCATCTTGTTAAGAGCAGCTCTCTCTTGTTAAAAGCAGCAACTTTGTGTTGTCAAAGTAGCAAAAAGGGCAGAGAGCTAGCTAAAGACAGGACTGAAGATGCCCTTTTCTTCTAAGCTTTGAGTATAATTTGTGTGATGTAATTTTTTTAGAGACCTTCAGTAGGTTTCCTAAAATAAAAAGAAGAAAAGCTTCAGCTTCAAAAATAAACAAAAATCTCACCTTGTTATGTTCATACTTGTATGGGATTTTGAGGGTATCCATGGCTCTGATCATGGCCTGCATTGCTGTAAATATATTCTGGTACACCAGTTTTGTAAAGCCCCTTTTGTCTTCATCAGAGTAACCTGATCCATGAATGATTCTCATCTGCTTGATAAACGTGCTTTTGCCACTCTCTCCTGTGCCTGCAAGACAAGTAAGAAGGACACGCTTTAGCCAATGGATACAAACATGACTTTTTTTGCACAGTGCTGACAGCTTGTTTAGTGCAGGGTTGAACAGTGCCAAGGGCTGTTTGCAAGGTAACTACAAGGACCGGTTCAGTGTCTAACAGCAGCATCAGTAGCAACTGAAGAACCACTGAATTAAAACTTGTATTTTGATTTAATAACTAAATTACTGAATAAAACTAAACTCAAAAATATACGTATATGACTGCATATTTAAAAACTTCCATTATTGAAGGTGTAACTGTCCAAAACATCTAACTTCAGGTAATCACTATGAGATGTTTTATCACAAAAATTCAGGAAGAAAGAAAAAACTTCAAATTCCTTGGCCAACCTTCAGGACATTATGATAGGACGTGTACAACCAATAGATATGTTTGTGTTTTGGTCTGGTTTTTTAGTGGTTTTCTTTTTAAAAGCAAGTAGTGTAACAATTTCAGCCCTGCAAACCTTAACCTCAGAATCACGTGATATGCCTTAATTAAAATTTGGTTCATATCCATTAATGGGCAGTCATTCCTTCCTTCCTTTAAATTTCTTCCCATCTTTGTATTAAAACTAGTTTGTTAATAAGCATTTCTGACTATTTGTGAATGTAAAGTTAAGATCTTGTTGGAAATTTCACACAGGATACATCTCACAAGATTTTTCCTTTGCTCCAATTCAGTGAGCTCATCCTCTGTGACTAGAAGATCTTACCTATATTATTCCTTTGCTTGCTTAAGAGGAGTTGAAATTTAGAATGAGCAGTTGCACAGCCACACAAACCCTGCATTCACTCAGCAATTCAGCCCTGCAGGAAACAAACGCATGCACCAGAGTGCATTGCTCAGTGCTTGCTGTGCTTTTCTACCCTTCAGACTGGGTTTTATTTTAATAATTTCTGTAAAGCTTTCATGCCTTATACCATAATACTCATGTCCCAAGATGAAGGCAGCCTCATGCCCTTTTACCTAATGTTTTAGGTATCTTATCAGAGAAGTGTGCTTCACAGCAGTGCAGTGCAAGGTGAAAGGAGCGACCCATAACCATTTCAGCGATACCACACTCGGCAAAAATCTAAGCTGGAAGCCTCTAAAAGCTTTTGTCTTTACCACAAGCATCATTTTGAAATCTTCAGTCCCATTTCCCGCACACATAAAACAAACTTCTAACATAAGCCTTCCTTACATACACATTCCCAGAAAATCAAGCACACTGTTACATACCAATCAATTTTACTTTCTCTGGGGAGAAAGCGATTATTATTGCAATGAAGAATGTGCTCTCATGCTGAAACGTGAGACCAAGCCTGCTTGACCCTCTGCCATCACAGGGATCCTCAGCCTGTGCTGTGGTCAGGGGTGCAGCCCTAGGTGCACAAGCCACCTCTGCAGAGCACTGCCTAGCCACCGGGCTCAACTTGCCACACACAACATGACAAATTCATGCTAACCAGGCACAGATCTTTGTGGAAAGGGTGATACAGTACAGACCATCCTGGGTCAATGAAATCTGTCTCTCTTCCAGTTCACCACAATCAGAGGTAAGATCTTTACACTTCTGCAATCCACCAGTGTGCCAACCTACCAAACTTTCCTTAAGACTGTAGAAAATTACAAGCCTTGACAATACAGAACTATTACACTGTCAAAAATAATTCAGGCTACCTTTAAGACCACCAGAGTTTTTCTCTTTTTCTGAAACCTATGAAACAGTCATGTCCTTATATATGAAGTGCTATACCACACATTTTTTAGCAATTCTGTAATATTGTTCAGCTTTTCTGCAAGTTATGTCACACATTTAATACAAAAATATGAACAACATGAACCTATAAAGCACAGAATGGTATATGACACGTCTTTTTGACACAATTAACTCTTTTACTAAAGATACTGCTTTAACGCATAAAGCAATCATTTCCACCAAACACCTCTGAATCAGTGGAATACAAAGTGACTTCCAGTTTTGGTCCTGACGCTTCCCTACTAGGGAATCCAGATTCCTTCCAAATCCCCAAATGCAAATTTAGCATCAAGATAGGAAGAACACATTTGGATTATCTGCTATGTTTTAAAGACAAAAGCTTATAATTCTTTTAAATCTTTACTGGGAGTGTAGGTAGCAATTGATACCACACATGATAATCACACGCAAGAAAACACGGTGTAAAGCAATCTGATCATGTTAGAAGACAGTATTTCAGATTATTTACACCTTGAAAGTGAGTCTACAAAAACTGCAGTAGGTAGGAAAACAAAATTAAAATCCAAAGGAGAATCTAAAACTTAAGTCTGCATCTTATTCAGCTTTGTGGTTCTGTAATTGGGTGTTACCATACTAAGACTGTCAGCCAAAGACCAGTAACAAAATTATACTTGGAGATCTAAAGATATAGATACACACACTGTAATTTAATGTATTTTTTCAATACATATGTATATGAAAAATATATACTGTATATACATATAAAGTATGTATAACTACCCATACATATATGAAAATGGTACATCTCTCTCTTTTTTAAAGCCATCTCAAAGTTTCCTTCAGTCTGCCCCACGTCAACACTTAAAACTATGTGCCTGCCCAAAGACTAATTTTCTGGTTAAGCCCACAGCAACAGTGAGAAATTTCTAGTCCTCCTTAACTGCATGGTGTGTCACATGCACAGGGGGCACAGCCTAAAAACTATCCTGTTGAAAAAGGATTGAAAAAGGAAATAATGTAAAATTTACAGCACAAAATTCACAAAACCAGGATAAAAGAATATGAATGACACAAGAATATTAAAATTTACAGGGCTGCCCAAAAATTACCAAGAAGTGAAAATGTTCATTTTCAGCACAACATGCAGGAACTCACAAAAACTTCACATTGATAGTTCCTCTTAGATTGTTATGATCAAGGGCAGAAAGTAAATATTTTTATATTGTTGCTGACAAGGAAAGTATACAAAGAAATTTCAAGTATGGCTTTTTTTTTTTTTTTTTAAACAGTGGCATCAAATCTTTCAGAAAAAAAAATCCTGTTTATGTGAAAACTGCGTTATAACGACAGAACACCACTTAGAGGTATGATTTGTTCACATACTTCTCCCTAAACTAAAATAACTGGAAAGAAAACAAGCAATGTTATTTACTATCAGAGAAACAGGGGAGAATTTGGCATAATGAATTACCAGGGTTTAGCTAAGCAAAGCTGCCAACATTACAGCATTATTCTTGGTGGGGATGGGATTTTAAACTATCACTGTTACAGCACTAAGTCAAACCTAGATTTTATTATTTCAATGTATTTTTTGGCTTTTAAAATTCCATAACTGGCATTACAAGATCAAGATGTTGACTGATACAACACCAACCGTGCTTTCTACAGCCTCATCCATTACAGAACAAGTTAAGAAATACAACCTGGTAATACATGCCTAAAATTTTCCCTATCACCATAATAAACAAAAAGAACACTGGGTAACAGGCTGAACAGGACTCCTGAGTTGGCCTGTTTCACCTGGTAAAAAGAAGAAAATCTGGAAGAGGATAAAAAGAAATCTACATGTCCCGAGAGGTTCTGAATACCTTACAGTTTCTGATAACCACTCTTTCTACCACCCTCATCTCAGGAATACCTCTAGCTGACGTAAGGAGAAAGCAAAGGTGAAATGGTAACAGAGTGGATCAGCACAATGGACCAAGAGGGATGAAACTATAGTGAAATCAATCTTCTGCTGGCACATGTAAATTAGTCCAAGACTTTTATCAGTTCTCTGAAGCCAGACAAGTAATACCTTCTTGCTTGTCAGAAGACAGCTGAAGTCCACACAAAATACCTTATCTCAAGATAATGATAAAAATAAAAATACCACCACCCTCCTTCTTCATCTTTTAAAAACAGTGACTTTCCAAAAAGGATCTCATGATCCTAATATAACCCTTGGGTGGCACTTCACAGAGAAGTCAATGGTGTGAATGGAAAAAAAAATAACTTCCTGGTTTCAAGCACACACTATGGTTGGTTATCTGACATTTTTCAAATTTCTTTCCAGATTAAAAATAACCCAAGTGATGAATGAAAGAATTAACTGTATTCTAAAAACAGCAAAGAACTCTCACAAATAATAATGAATTCCCATTCACGTGCAGCACAGAAGATTATCAAAACTTTTAGAACCTTAGCATCTTACTACCTGGAAAACCTCTGAAGACCTTCCCAAAATTTTTTTCTTCAAATGGTAATAGCAACAAATACCATCATCAAGAATTTTACAACCAGAGATCTGGAAGTCCCCCTAGCAGTAATATCTCCAAAAGCAGAACCAGGAAGGAAGCCAGGTTGCTTAAATGCAGCAGTAATCCCTTAACTTGCATGCTGGCACACACATACATACATACATACCGTGCATAATTTGTTGTATTATTACTGTTATTCCTGATGCACAGCCTGCAAAACTGAAACTACAAAATATTGAAACACACATTCTTTGTCCTGTGAAACTTACAGTGAAACTTAAAACCTGGTTAATTTTAAATAGATGACAATACAGATACTAGCAGAGTGGCTTCAAAACTCATGTGTGGCTGACAAGGAAGACATAGGAGACTAATTCAAAAACAAGACTAGAAGCCCTGGCTGACATACTTTTCTTTCACATGAGTGTGCAACACATACCTGTACTTATTTTCATGTTTCTCTGCATTGTAATTTAAATAAATCCAAAGTATCGTATCTTCAGTGATAAATACCAGTCTTGTTTTAAAACTAAATTAAAGATGCAGCTCTTTAAGCAAAATCCACACTGGCATCTGTTAAGAAAAGAAATGCTGCTAAACTATGCCTGACTCTGTTTTTATTCCTAAGTTTGATCTATGAAAGGGGTGGGGGGTGGGGGGGGCGAAGCGGTATTATTTTATTATTTGAATTGTCATATTTAAACTAGATAGAAAATGACATTCTTAATATGTAAGAGAAAAAAAAAAGCCATAAAAATCCACTACCCTGTTAGTCACTGTCCACGTATATTTACTAAGAACTGTTAAATCAACAGTGTGTACATTAGCAGAAGGCAGGCTTGTAGGTTGGGACTTGGTAGCAGAAAGAAGCCTAGAGGTACATGGAAAGAGTGGAGTCAACATGCTGCGCAGCCTGCGCACAGCCTGACACTTCTATGGGCTGACCATTTTTCTACTTTGACTATTACTATACCTACACTGTTTCATCAAGCATTTACACAGAAACAGCAGACTGCTGTGCAGTGCTTCACAGATTTAAAGAGAAGTGCAGAAATCAACCTCATCAGGTATCAAGTAGCAGAGTAAGTCCTGTGAGGAGTAAGAGCTAAACCAGTAATAGGTGACACCAGATCAAAAATATTTTATTTCAACTATAAAGTTATATTTCACTTGGAATAAAGTTTTATGTCCTCTCTGCTAGTACTAATTCAGCTATAGAGAAAACACAAAATACGGTTTCTTTTGTTGCTGTTCCAGTGGTGGAATGCAGCAGGATCACATTTCTGCTGAAACTGAGTATGGCCCTATATGAAAACATGAAAACAGCCGAATTCAGGCCTTGGACTGAACTGGCTTTGTCGGTGCCAAAATATCCAAACCATATTACAGAATGCATGAGATCATCCTGGGAGCTGAAGCAAAGGAGCCAGTCTGTCCCACCACTTGGAACAGAAGTTTTCAGGCTTGCAGCTGAAGGCCACTGTCAGGAGGGATGTCAGGCTGGTAAGAGTCTGCAGGAGAACTCCTCAAGGTGGATGCAAAGATCCCCAGCTCACCCCATAACACCCGCATGTTCTGGATGCAAGTTCTGGAGCAGAACTAGAGTATTTCTTCTCCATCAAAAGAAGGCAGCGAGGCTAGTGAAACAAGCAGGGTCCTAAACAAACAGCTCTGTCCATCTGATGTGATCAAGCACCTACACAGACAAGTTCCTCATCATGATGCCTCACAAACGGACTATCTGTAGATAGATAAATAGGACAAATCTCTAGAGCCTTGACCATCACCTCTGTCAACAGTGGACACAACTCAAGAGTTGTCCATCAGCTTCAAGCTGGTACAGCTATTGCCTAGCACTCCTTTCTAACTGAGGACTCCCAGTACTCCATGCAACTTTTTCTCCATTGCTAAAAAAATATTACCTCCATGACATACTGTATCTCTGTATCACATCTGTTACTTAAGTACCAACCTATACCTGCAACCATTTTATACAATTATAAATCTACTTTTGGAATTTACCATGTTCAGCATCTTGGTCATAAAAACTGAGGTATAACACCACAGAATTTAAATGATGAGTCATCCAGAGCTGTGAGTAGAATTTCTATGAGGAAACATTATAAGCCCTGATAATTAATATAGTAGGCCTATTTATATTTTCCATAAAATGAACAGTAGAACCATGGTATCTTCCTTCTGTGATTATCAAACACCTTAATTAATGTTAATAGATTACACATCACAAGTCATTTGATGTCAGGAAACATTTTCGGTGGTGTTTCAGTCAGACCAATGGGAAAGCCTATAGAACAGGAAAGCATCTGAATTTTCAAGCAAGGTAACGTAACAAGCCAGAAAGGGAGCTAAGGTCTCCTGACATCTGTTCCTACACCAACAGCACACCACTTTGAATTTATGTTAAAAGCTGAATAGAATAACTACAAAAAGTCAAGTTAGGAGAGAACTCAAGGGATGGCCTTTGAGATTTAACAAAGCACAGGTTTAAATTAAGAGCCAATAATAAAAAATGTGGGAGAGGTGTACATACTGTTCTATTGCCAAGTGTTTGCTCCACTGACAGAATCTTTTTCATTTAAAATCACTACATAATCACCTTCTTAATGATTTTGTTCACAATCCACATCTGCATATTCCACTTGCTTTCAAAAAAGGAAGCATATAATAATTTTGCCATTCACTAAATTAGCTCCTCTGTATCACTTCAGTGATTTATAAACATCTAGTTAAGATGACTATAAATATTCTATGAAAGAAAATACAGTTCATGAATGACTCGTCTAACAACAAAAAGAGCCTGGCAAGGTAAGTAAAGATTCCTTCCAAAGAAAGCCAAAGAAAGGACAAGTAGAATTTTATGAATATAGCTCAGTAAGTGGAGAATTACATCAAGTAAGTTACATGAAACATCTACATCAATCTAGAGTGAATTGTTTCAAGAACAGTCTTGAATGTCCTAAAAGTTTATGAAAAACTAAGCATGTTATCCATTACAAAGTATTACTACAGCTATCACATCTTTTCCTTACCTAGACTATAAAAACTGTATCAACCATCTTTAAGAATTACTTTTCCCCTCTCATTTACTATGATATGTATAAATATCATATTGTACTCATGAACTTCTCTGCAGCAGATTGTGGGAGCTGAATTCTCTCACTTCCTTAAAAAAGGGAAAGAAAATGTTCCATTATGTATACAGTTAGTCTGAATGCTTCCTAGGGCAAAGAAATCCTCTTACAAATTTAATCTGGTTGTGTTTGAGCAGATAATAACTGTCGCTCTGGTACAGCCATTAAACTCAAAGAAATAAAATTAATACTTATCCTCACTATACCACTGACACAATTAAAACAGTTCAAGTGACTACTAAAAGCCTAAGAAAGACACTGAGTTGCCAATAATTGGGAAGATAGAATTAAAATCTAAAATTCAGCTGATGTTCTGCAGCTTCTTAAATGAGTATTAATTCAAGCTTTTTACTGAAACAGAACCTTTCGAACTCCTTTACAAGAAATCCAGTTAATCAAACATAGCCTTGTGCCAGATGATCAAAACTACACTGTATTACTATGCAGCCAGGCACAACTCCATCACTGAAAGTCAGCATCTTCCTCTCTCCACCTTCAATTCTGAAAAAAAGAAACCCAAAACCCAACCGCCGCAAAAAAACCAACCCAAAAGCCAAACCACTATAAAACAAAACACACAGCCCCCCCCCCCCAAAAAAAACCCAAAACACCGCCACCAACCCCCCCCAAAAAATACCCCACCCAACAAAGCAGAAGAATGGCCTTATCTTTTAAGCTATAATCAGATAATTTTCACAATTCTAGAGCTATCTTCTTATGGTTTGGGTATAATTTAGAGGCAAGAAAGCCAGAGAAGATATAAACTCCCTGCCTTTACAGAGGAAAAGTAACTCCTCAAGACTTCACAGAGCCCTGTGAATGGGTTCAGAGGAGGACAGGACCACACCCTGCGTGACCTTCTCCTCCCTCCTCTTGAAAGGATTACACTGAAAAACTAGGGACTCCCTGAAGAGAAACTCTTTGGGAGCAACTTCAACAAATTCTGCCTATAAGAGCTCACCCGTGCAGAAAAAGTGCCACAAACTATGTTTCACCCACAAAAGTATTTTCTTTATGCTGCTCACAACTCTACCTTACAGCAAACTGTTGAAAACCAGTCCACTGCATGCTGCTCTTCCATA
The DNA here is from genome assembly GCF_015220075.1 of Falco rusticolus. Classification (NCBI taxonomy): domain Eukaryota; kingdom Metazoa; phylum Chordata; class Aves; order Falconiformes; family Falconidae; genus Falco; species Falco rusticolus. The sequence continues at coordinate 44,026,119 of NC_051210.1, read as the reverse complement.
GAAAAAGTATGAACAAAACAAGAAGTGAACACCAGCATTAGTGAAAAATGGTACAATGCAAATTCTTACCTTCCTTGCACAAAGGAAAGACCCAATCTGTCTTCAGAAACTTGTGCATAATTAAAAATGGGGTTTTATATCCACATGAGGGCAGAATATAGCATTAGAAAGAAGATTCACTTAAATAGACTCCAAGGCATAAACATGTTGAAGTTTGTGCTGCTCACTGTTCCCAAAGATGTGTGGTTTTCACCCAAGTGACAAGCCTGATACAAAAATCCAGGTAGATAAACCAATATCCTCTTCACCCAACCTTTTGTTTTCTCTTATTTTAATACATGACTTCTTTGAAGAGATCAGTATCATATACAGCCACCTGTAAGCCAACACATAGATCTTCTGTAAGCTATTCATTAATAGAAAATTGCAGTAATATGCTGACCACCACCTGAGATCCTGTGAAAACTACTATTTGGATCAAAACCGGGATTGGGGTTAAATCTCTTAACTTTCTTTCATATTCTACCTATGGTCCTTCACCTGTGCATAGAAAGTGGCCTGAAAACACTGGGGTTTGCAATGATCCATATAACTCCACATGCCCTGCAGGTTTCCAGGAGCTGTATTTCAGTATGAGACTTAGTTTCTCCACATCGCAGGATAAGGCTTGAGTTAGCTCTAATATTAAGGAAGACAGTAATAAAAAATGTAGAAGGAAGAACTCTTGCCATTAAGTAAGCCTATCTAATAAAAATTTTTTAAATGAAGTTGGGAAAAAATACAACCATGTTAAAAAACCAAAAGTTTACCAGTTCTTTAATACTCAATATCTCAAATCTAAGATAATTTTTTTTTTTTTTTGGGGGGGGGGGAGGATTTAATTGCAAAACAGTGTTATCAAAAGCATCAAGATGGTTTGATGTTAAATAATTTCAATATTATCAATGTATTATAAAAATCTGTAATTACATACTTTACTAGCGTTGCATTTTCTATTGTTACACGTATTTATAAAGAAATCATAGCATCTGCTCTTCCAGCTGATGTTCCAGAAGGCTTCAAGTACTTCATTTAAGGTAATTCATTGTTCAAATTCCTTTCAAATCTCTTTCATTTTCTGTTACTCGGAGGATTAACAGACATAATTTCTAATCCTTGCAACGCTGAGAGACACCATTTCAGGGACAGTATAAACCATTTTTCTTTGATTATTTAAAAGCAAGGATAAATACTGTTAGCATTCAAAATTGTAACATTGTGCCTTTGATTTTACTATGGGAGGGAGTAGATACCCTTACTACTTAAAAAAAGTAGTACCTTCATCTTTAGAAAAAATTATCTTCATGTCTAAGATACAGCAACAGAGTTTTTTGTTGGTCCCCCTGCCCTGGGCTAACATTCTTCTACCCAAATGAAAATGCCATTATTATAAATGGGAAAGGAGAATCTGGACCTCTTTGACATTTTCTATTCTCAAACATAATTACGTGCGAGAACATCTCCACAAACAATAGCCGTATTTACCATACACACAAAGCCTTACACTTTGCATGTTCTGCTTTCATGAGGTGTAGTTCGAATTTTTGTGTTCTACTTTCTAATTTATGTTTTAAAGAAGTACTGTAACAGCTGGAAAGCATATCTGATGTATATTTTTGTGTCCATTGAAAATGCTGATAAAAAATAGTATGTTATTTGATAAATTTTTAACAGTATGTTCACACCAACCAAGTCAAAAGCATGAAAACCCTTTCCATAGTTTTATTTTTAAATAATATTTAGCCTATTTAATGTTTGTGAGCTCTATTTTGAGCCTGACATAAACTTTTGACCTACCGCTCATACAAAAGGGCTCTATCCAGGAGCTGAAAGGATACAGTAAAGCATTTTGTTTCTTAGAATGTGAAAATACTTGAAAATTAATTGTTTTGCTATACCAGAACTAGTATAAATGTATCCTTACTGAAAATAAAAGTCATAAGAATAGCAGCACTTTCGTTATGATGCAATATTTATGTCAAGTAAAACTTCTGATATTACTAAATATTGCTACCTTATATTAAAGACTAGGAACTGCAAGTGCTTCTTGGCATTTTTGTACATTTTTTCCTCACAAATGGCCAGACAGTGCTTCCACTAATTGTATTCACCCAGATTCTGGGCTATAGCCTAGATATGATGGAGCATTCCTTCCAGGGTGGAAAAAAACAAATAAATGAAAAAACCCTATCTTTGGTTTTCAGCCTTCTTCTATGTTCCTCATTTATGCCAAAGAAAGAATATTTTCATATGGATTTAGATGATTAAAAAATAAAAAAGAAAAGCAGATTTTGCTGGTTCTTCTAGAAGGGGAAGAAGAGTTAAGAGTATTTTTTTCCATGAAACTCTTTCAGGTCTCTCTGTGTTACGTACTCCTGAGGAAGACACTCAAGCTGTCCTCTCAGCCTCTTCTGCTCCTGCATTTTTGTTGTTCATGCTTCAGAGCACTCTACATTATCTGTGCTAATAAGATAATGTGACAGCTGTTTCTGAACACATAATTAGACAAGAGTCAACTTACTAGTATCATTATCAAACTTACATTAGAAACATAATGGAACTATATATCAAATGTCAGTATGCAGATACCTGTCGGACAGTTTCCCTGGTCCATTCACTCAGCCAGCACAGAAGGATGCTTTCAAGCCTCAAATACACCCCTAGCACTAAAATGATAAAGTAATTCTACTTCAGTCCAACTACAAACAAACAAGCACAAACAAATGCAGGGTCTTGCAAGCAGAACCCTGCACTGACTGCAGTGAGGAATCTGCATGATTTTTAAAATAATATACCTTACAACATGTATTACACATTGTGTATCTTCCCTGGTTTCCAAAGAAAACACAAGTTGAGAGCACCATAAAGGCAATACTGTCTTAATGTTGTAAGGTAACTGTGAAGTTTTACAGTAAGTATTTTTGCCTCATATTTAACTTTTTCCCTCACGCCAGTGTGAAGGGGGTGCCTCCACACTTGTCCTGGTTTCAGCTGGGACACAGTTAATTTCCACTTAGCAGCTGGCACAGCACCGTGTTTTGGACTTAGTATGAGAATAATACTGATAATACACTGATGGTTTAGTTGTTAAGATGTTGTATTCCTCTCTCTCCCTCTCCTCTTCATTGCAGTTGTTGTTATTATTGCTTTATTTCAATCATTAATCTGTTCTTACCTCAACCCATGGGGGTTTGACCTTTTCCTGATTCTCCTCTCCACCCCACCGCACAGGGAAGGTTAGGGTACTCTGCTGCTGGCTGGGCTTAAACCACGACACTCCTTCCCCAGGGAGACAGAGGTGGCGAGGACAGAAACCCACTCCCACCCAGCGTCAGGCCCACCCACAGGCGCTCCCTGAGGGAGCACCCATCTCACCCCCACACACCACCTCCCCGGCCCTTCCACCTGCGGCCGGCCGCAGTGTCGCTACAGCCGGTCACTGCATTCAATTCGAGGCCGGGGCGCGGGGGCGGGTCTAGGCCGCACATCAAGAACAAAGAAACCTCCTACCGGAAAGCTGAACAGGGCCGGCACGTAACCGCCGCTGGGGGAGCAGGGAAGAGGCAAGCTGCGGGGCCGGAGAGCAAGGCCAGCGCAGGTAGCGCCTTCCGATCCGCAGCCATAAGGCGGCCTGGGAAGCGCCTTGGCGGGCGGGCTGCCCCCCCGCCCCGGGTGGCGCCTCCCGGCAGCCGCCTTCAGCCTGGGAGCTTCTCAGAGGATACTAAGCAAGGTTGAGAGATGCTCTGTCCCCGAAAGACCCGTCCCTGACAACACGCAGCGTCCCCCCATCCCTTCTGTCCCAGGACACACACAGAATCCTGCGGAGCTGACAGCCCGTGGTAAGGAGCTCTGGCACGGCAACAATACAGTAAGAACACACTACTCCACTTTTATTTTCACCCCTCAAATAATCTGAGAGGTTCAGGTGTTGGATGTACGTTCCCCGTGTTCTCTCGTGGGCAGTGTTCCTCACAGCCCTCTCTGTTTCTCGGCAGGCGCACAGCAGCGAAACCCAGGCTGGCTCCAAGGCCAAGAGCGTTACAAATCCACTAAGAGGGAAGCACAGTGCCAGATATTGTGGCACGTTTCCTGCAGCTTACGGTCAATCGTCCTTAACTCCAGAGCACTTTTTAACTGCTACTTTCCCTGGAGAGAATCACTTGCTACTTATTTTTTGCCGTCCTCTTGCAATTCACGTCTTCTCAGCCACTGCAAGGAGCTGTACGCTAATTAAGCAGCTCCTCCAAAATGAAGCTAGCTGCTCTGCACGCATTTTCCCCCTGCAAGGAGCACGGACCAGAGCCAGCCAGCTCATTAGCTGCACAGGAGCGACACAACTGCTGTTATTACTGAAACTCAGGGAAGACAGCCCACGTCTGATTTCAACCCTTTCAAATCTAGCAAGATTTGAATAAAATTAATAAAAGAAACACTGAACAAATTCATGATATAATCATGTTCCTTGCTTATTTTAATGTAAATATATCTATGTGCATACATTCATGTGCATACACATACACACACAGAGTGATGAAGACTCGATAAGACACAAATATACCACTGACTCTCCAAATTTTAGAAATCAGGTCAAGGGTAATACCACCAAAGAACAATTTTATAATTAAAAAAATTATAATTAGATTATCCACAGGAAAAAAAAATCCCTGGTTTTTATTAAGAAAAAAATAGAAAGTAAATTGAATAGCTAAGTTCTGAGAGGACATCCTTGTTAGCCTTATACACTACACCACAGAGGTATTTTCATGCTAAGTACACGATTACAGAAACGCAACGTTCTTTTCAGATGCAGCATTTGCTCATGAAAATAACTAAAAAGTTGAAAAATTTTAAGCTTGGGGGAAGTGAAGGATGAAAGCTACTACTGGGTCACTAAGAACATGGTATGAGAAGATATCAGGGACAAGTGGGCTGACTTTACTGGTCAAAGCATCCAGTCACCTCATTTTGCATATGCATTTTTCACAGCGCAGTGTTCTAGACTAGCATGCCAGGCCATTTAAAGCATTGCTTTCCGACGGCTGAAGAGAAACATGTTAATGTTCTGCTTCTCCAGCAAAGAAGTCAGGAGGCAGCACAGTGGAGCACCACGCTGCTGCACAGACAGCACGCACTGCTCGTGCCCCTTCAGGGGGATCAGCTTGACCCCAGTTCCGATGCCACTGACCTGCTCAGTTGAGCTACTTCAGCAGCTCAAAGGAAAACAGTTCCCAGCCGCATCTCAGACAAGTCAAAACTGACAGCTTGAAGACTCGTGCGTTCTCTTCAAGGAAAACTGCGAATTCTCTTTATGATTACCTTGTTATAGGCTGAAGTTACATATTTATTAAGATGTGATTATATAACTTTGTAGATACCAGATTACCTCCTCTGAAAGTTTTTAGAATTTTTTTGCATGTTTATTTACTTTGCGCACACACATAAAATAGCAACCAAGAATGGCTACATTAATAAATAACTGCTTTCTAATTATATAGGTAATAAAAATCATAAGATATTATCAAACACAATGGAAATTGTCGATAACCCATGTGCCTTTCTGGCTCTCAGAAAAAGTATCTGTTTGCTGGATACTTTCACAGTATTTACAAGCAATCTTAAGAAATGCATGAACTAGATGTGTTTTGACTTACAGCTACTGTTTTACTCAAACATCATCAACTCTAGCCAATAACATGTACTACCGAGATGTGGCTATGTACCTTAGAAAAAGCCACCTCCTTTCTCTGTTAGTGTCTCTTCATAGCTCTGACCTCTCCTGAAATGACACGTGGCTTCCTGTTTAATGGAAGTCTGGAATGCTGCTGGCATAGAAGTTATTGGCATTCTAAATCCTGGTTCACCACTGCATCTGAGAGAAAGTTCTACATTCACTTAACTCCCTAGCTAATAAAGTTTTCTATGGTGCTGGGTTTTTGTTTTACAGGAGTTAATGTAATTCTGCTTCTCATAAGTTATACCTGCATCTAGTTTCACAGATGTTACCCTGAATGTATTTCTAGCCATTTTCAGTGCTATGGAGCAAGATACTCAAGAGCATGTTTATGCTGAGAATCTGTTCCTATTATGATTCTGTACACCAAACTATATACAAATTTAATGGTCATGGCAAAGAACCATAATGCAATTGCAGCTCACACACAGGGGTGAGGCAGGGTCGGGGTGGGTGGGGGGCTGTAGGATGTCTAGTTTCTGTTAGCTGTGTTTTTCCCTCTATAGAGGAAACTTCCGGGAAGTAAACATTTATTTCACACATCATTCCTTCGCACAATAGTCAAAAGTATTCCGGTCCAAATTTTTAGTTTATGTTTTAGGCTATTAAAATGTTATCCACAAAAGTCAACATTCTTTATAACTTTTTTGTATTATAATTCCAGTTCAGCTTAAAAAAACAACTGAACAACCAAGCACCCATCCAGCACAAACCACAGAGTTAACCATCCAAAGCTAAACAAGGATTTACTTCCAACAACCACAATGGCATGATACTGAAAGGTGACTATATTTGGCACCTGCGTATTTATTTCTACTTTTGCATCGCTCTATTTATACTCTTGCAGTAAAAACACAGTAACAAAAAAAAAAACCCTAGCTTATTTAGAGTTACACTAGACCTGCAACTGTAAGGAGCCTCTGCGCATGAAGATGTGGAGAAAATGTCTGATCTGAAATTCTGACAGTTTTCAAGCTAAAAATTAGAAAACTTTTTTTGATAAACTGTAGTCTTTAATTCCCTTTTATATAAATTGGACTGTCTAAAACTATGCCATGGAAAACTCAGGGAAATGCAACGCGAGTTACTAAATATGTTTTCTTCTTTGTCAGGCTTGTTTTAGGAAGAAGGGAGGGAGGGCGGAAGGAAGGGAGGAAGGAAGGGAGGAAGTTACAGATAATAGCTTACAATGATTGAAAAATAGCCTAGACCATTTAGATGTATAAAAAACCAGCGTAACACCACTGTTGCCCTAAAGGCCTTCTATCTTCTATAAGGAGTTCATTTTATGGAGGGTACAAATGTTGATAATGCTAATGTTTTTCAAAACAGGGTAAAGTATTGAAACAAACACCGTTTTCTCCACTAACTTTACAGTTTTTGACCAGCAGACCCCTCCATACTGTTTTCAGTATCATTCTACAGAATTTGCCACATCACCACCAAAGACAGAGATGTCGCTGCCAGTGACTGCATTTCCTTCGGACAGTTCTCACAGACCCACCAGCAGCTGTTCTACCTCTCCCTGCAGGTCTCTGCACTGTGCAAGCCAGGAGAGGAGAGCTACATGTGGAAGAAACAACCTCTGCCTGTGACACCACAGGGAGAGCAGCCAGCCAGCTCCCCCCAGCATAGGCATGACTTGGTCCTTAGTGAGGGAGTATGAGGAAGGAGTCCCTCTTCCACTGAGCAGAAGCAGGGAAGAGAGTTCCCTACAAAGCTCATAGCACAAAAATTATTTCTGGAGCATTTTAAGCTCTCTCCCAAGCCTTCAAGCATAGACACACATAAGCAGAACACAGAGCCGTTTGGCTGCTGCCACACTGGTGAGCGAGAGGTGACTGAACGAGGATTAGGATGCCACTCTCAACAGCAGCAGTGGCCAACCCTATTCCACGCTGTGCAACATTTTTGTTTTCTAGAAAGATGGGAAGTGGAACACAATGCAACAGGCAGGGCCAGGTAATCCTGAACTATCCTCCTTTTTCCTCCAGCTTCCTTCCTTTCCACTTAGCTGACCTCAGCTGTCTCATCTGTTATACTGAAGAAATGGAAGAAAAAGCCCAGCTGCTCCAACACCACAGCCCCATAGACCTGAACACTGCTGGAAGCCTTTGCACGTTAGTAACAAATTAACCACCACACCCTCCCAGGTAAGTACACAGAAGCTGCTGAATCATGAGTGCACATCCAGTATAATCAACACCTTACACTATTAGCAGTTACCTCCTTAAAAATGTTTGCTATGAAGAAGCTGCAGTTTATTTTCTCTTTTAACATGACCTACAAAAACATGGAAGCATTCTGACATTTACGGCCAGAGGACACAAGCTGGTCCTCTAATCCCTGGCACATGGCAACAGTCTCATAAAAGACAACTGAAATGTTTTGGGGAAGGTCTTCAATTTGTAGCTGTTCAGGAAAAATGTTACCTCATAAACAGCAGTAGGTTTGTCAACTCCGGTAAAGCAACTCAGTTGACCAAACTATACAGGTTTTCTCACTATGAAAATATTACATTACTTTCTCACTATGGCAGACAAACAATAAAACTAGAAATGTGCTAAAAGAAGGTAACAGATGAGTGAATCCCAGATGCCCTATGTTATTCCCCGTTACAAAATTTTAAATGAATGTGTCTATTCAGATGAATATAAATCGTTTTTGATCATCATCTTGAAATCAGCTTTCAAATCTGATGATCAAGTCTTCCTGTGCCATCTTCACAGCTTTCTCTGCTACAGAGCTTCACCTGTTTTCTAAAGATAATGAAAAAAACCATATTTCGAAGGCTTCTGCACAATTTTTCAGAGGTTAAGTTCCTGAGTCTTAAATGCAAAGTTATCTCTGCAATCTGAGTCTGCAAGAGAAAACAAGAGAAAACTCACACAGTATTCGCCTAAAAATATGGATTTTTACACTATGCATCTTAGGGTCAAAATACTAAAGTTCCACTATCAGAACTACAACAAATTGTAAAACTTTTTGCGGCTAAGCAGGCCCAATATATGTTCATGCCATATTTGGGGGCGGGGCGGGGGGGGGAAGGAATCATCCCTGAAAGTGATAATGACCTCTGGAAAGGTTAATCTAAAACCCTTTTTTGTGTGATTCTTATTAAGGATTTTATTCTGCCATCATTACTCTTTAAGTAGTCCCAACAGATTGCTGCAAACTATGGCCTTATTAATATGCATGAGGGTAAAAAACTGAGACTGTAAGGAGAGTATACTGCAATGTGTATTTTAATCATTTTAGAGGCATTCTTAAAAAATAAGGAATAAGGAGCATTAACTGCTTTCAAAAATTATCTGCCCATCACTTAGTAACCCAAGTACCTAAAGAGTTCTTAACATGGGAGAGAGGAGTCTAATAACAGTTACCATGGTATGAGCAGTTACCACAAATTAGCTGTTCCACAGAGTTTTTACACAGGTAGCTTCAGTTTATGTGCAAATGTTAAGCTTTATCAAACTAATTTGTTAGTTCTCTCAGTAAGTCCTGCTGGATTTAGTAGCTAATCAGAAGCTTAAACACATTAAAACACTGTTCTAAAAAGTTACTTTATCTATGTTATAGCATACTAACAAATGAAAACAAATTTATTTAAAGAGTTTATTCTAAAGTTTTTTAGTAACCACTATACTTCTAAACTATCAAATGCAAGCAGCAGAACCCTTAATTTGCTGCTAATTCTCTACACTTAACTCCAGTGCCGCTTTATTGTTACAAGTTTATTATTAACCTGTTCTAATGCTTTTTAACTTCTATTTGAGAAACAATTCTTTGCAAGGTATTTTGTCACATCAGAGAACTAGGTGTACAGGTCATGATCCCACTCCTTCTCAGTGTTACCTAAACCAGAACACATTTGAGCCCAGTACAGTTATACCTGTTGTATGTGATTTACCAGTCCTCGGAACAGTTCCTCACCAATGTGTTTACGTTATTGTTGTTAATTTCATTACTGAAAACTATTTACTTATTTCTAAACAATCAAAAAGAAGAGGTATCAATGACATTTCCCTGCTTTACTTTTAAAGGGTATTGGTACCTAACCAGTAAGTACCAATTAGAACCAATTTCAAGGCTGGTTTTCTTGTGTTTTTCTTCTATAAATCTCAGTTGCATGCTAGATTTTACTGAGATTAAAAATAGTAATAATAATTCAAAAAATTTTTCTACATGAACCATCCATTTTAAATAACAGTTAATAAAACGTTACTTACATGTTGCTTTGCATCTTTATGATTTTTTTGAAAACAGAAGTCAGTATCAAGAATAGTCTCTGGATTGACAAGCAAGTCCATTCTAACTACATTTCCACACAGTGCTATTTGGATTCATTCAAAACTCTGATTATTGGCACTCCATCACCATATACACTCTCTTTTGACCATACACCCTCCACTAGAAGGTCCATTAGCTGTCTTCAGTAAAACACAGATGATGATGTGAAACAATCTGGGACAAAGTAAGTGCAGATGCAGTGATGTATACTCCATACTATGTACCAGCTTTCAACTACACAAATACTGTCTCTCAAACAATAGATGACTACCAGCAATCTAGTATTTGATTAACTTTGGAATGTATATTAAATTTGAAAGAAGTTTTACATTTTTATAGCCCTAAATACCGTGGTCTAAAGCCTAAGGTAAATGTCTTAGATTATTCTCTTCTCTTGCACTGGTTTTTCCTGAATTAGCAAGACTAAAATGCAACTATCCCTATTTCTGCAGACAAACAGAAGACTTTACGTTGGAAGGCCACCTACCATCTGGTGGTACAGGGTTGCTAGCCATGATGCTTCCCTGCTGCAGGCAAGGACCTATGGCAAATATGCAGACCTTTGCAGAGGCTGTCATTTACTGGGTCTGTACACAGCCTACATGCCTGACACATTTACAAAATCACTGGGCTTTCTACACAGCCACAAGGCAACCACGCTGCTGGCGTGAATGCAGTAAGCCTGGCACTCCCTGAAAGGACTGGCTTAACTAAGCATGTGCACAATAACTACAGTATGTGTGTACGCTGCTTTTACTCTGAGCGTGTGAGTGGGCTCTGTAAGAACATTCATAGGCTGCAACCAGTTGCACAGCAATTAACTGGCCCACTGATTAGTCCTGGGCTGCCTCTGCAAGAGCCCCGATTAATATGCCCTAACACGCTGAAGTGCCTACACTTTGAAAAGGACAAAATTATGTTCAGCACACACTGAAGTGTCCTAAGCTATGTTCGCTTTGGACTACTGCAGGCTGAACTATTATGAATTACCAGTGAGAAAATAGGAGGTTTCTTTGTGGTGCTGGCCTTCACCCAAGGGGCTTTTACAGACATCCTGGGCTGAATCATACCACTGCTGAAATGTGCTGATTTCCTGAATAAGCATAACAGGCAAGTACAAACACCAACCGCTACTGAAGCTCTACAGGTTAAAGCAAGCAGAAGGGACAGTGGCTTCCTAAATTTTTGCTTGTGGACTACTAACAGTAATGTGTCTTTCATGCTGGGAAATACCATCTAGATCAAGTATGTAGGGAAAGAGATGCCCTGGAGTTTTTCTGTAGCCAGGGATTGTATAACTTGGAGCTAGGATGAAGCACCAAGCCTGCAATTCACTAACTACCCATAAATTATTTTCTTTGATTTGTGAACCAGAAAGGCTGGAAAAGGAACTGCACTGGGATCCAGGTAATACGTTCTACTTCTGGCACCTTTTTTGACTTGGTAAATAGGTTTTGGCAAATATCATCTTTGTTTCCATTTCCCGCCTTTATTTATTGCACTGTTTTACGCAATAAATAACCTTGTGCAAAGCATTTTAAAACCTACCAACCCAGCACTCTGCAGAAAAGCAAATGGTTTAACCATCCCAGCTGGAATTTCATTAGAATCTCAGTATCAACAAACCTAAGTACATAACACACTGATATATTGTAATGAGCTCATTTTGATGTCAAATCACAGAGGTCCTATCTGAAGCACCTATAGCACTGGGTGTTTTCATACTGCAACAGCAGTTCATTACTGACAGCTACTAAATCACCAACATGACCTCCTAGGGCAAAGAGGCAATTCCTTTATGTCAGCTGCTGGTGTGGAGCAGTTGGTTCACATGCGTCCCACCAGCAGTGCTGTATGCGCGATTTAACTTGAGACTGAACAGTCACAAAACAGACTGTTATTAAACAAAAATGTTATCTTGGCTTTTGCAAGGAAGGACTGCTAACACAATGCTGCATGAACAGATGCATTCACTGTATTATGTATTATTTATGTAGCTGTATTTTACTGGCAATCTTAACTAGAAGCTAATGCATTGTATAATTACACTATGATTTATTTACTTGAACTGATCATCTTTCTAATCAAATTTATGAGATATTAATTTTCTGCAAGACCATGAGAGACAGCCTGTGATCCTCCTTGTGCAGTTGGACAATGAAGTTAATGTTTTCTATTTCCATGTCCTGTGAAATCACCTGCCAGAGTGTCTAGCTCCAAGTCCAATCCCATCTCAAGAGTTTTTACGTTTTGCTTTCTTGTCTTCATCTTACTTAATAACACTGATTTTTCTTCTTACCAAGAATAATACAAGATCCATGGCGGTGAACTGATGGACTAAAGATCCATTTTTTCCTCCCTAGGTAGTGTAGGATAATTTCTGAGACTTACTTCTCCAACACTTTAAATGTACTTTATCAACCCCCTAATCAAAAACTTCCCATCTCTTTATTAAATTACCTTTTTCTTTTCCACTTATATTGGTGGCCAAAAAACTTCTGAGAAATGTCTAAAAGATAATTGCACATCAAGTTAAAGGTATTTGGCTCACTTTCAGTGTGACAAAAATCAAGTCAGGGTCATTTTGGTAGACCTAGAACTGACACATGGGAAAGCCAGCATCAAACCTCTCATTCTAACAACATGTCATGCAGCTACAGAAAGCCCTGCCAAGTCCACCACTAAACCATGTCCCTAAGTGCCACATCTACATGTCTTTTAAATACCTCCAGGGATGGTGACTCAACCACTCTCCTAGGCAGCCTGTTCCAATGCTTGACAACCCTTTCAGTGAAGACATTTTTCCCAACATCCAATCTAAACCTCCCCTGGTGCAACTTGAGGCCATTTCCTCTCATCCTATCGCTTGTTACTTGGGAGACCCACCTCACTACCACCGCCTTACAGGTAGTTGTTGAAAGCAGTAAGGTTTTCCCTCAGCCTCCTCCTTTTCTGCAGACTAAACAACGAACCTGTAGGCATGGTAAAACTCCCACCTGAAACCATTCTCCAGAATATGCCTCTAGGTAGACATACACTAGTCTTTAAGCTACATTCAGGAGACCACTTTTGAAATGAACTTTGTCACCTCCCTGCCTCACTGTGCTCTGCTTCATGATCATCAAAATGTCTCCAAGTGAGAAGCTGGATACCTTTAGAATGAAAACAGTAAAAATGGCAGTTACGGACCACACCTAATGCATTCTAGCCACAACCAGGCATTTAGTCCCTGGGATCAGACTAGACCTCGTTTAAAGAAAGAAAAAAAAAAAAAAAAAAAAAAAAAAGAAAAACCACAACCAGACCACACAGACATCAGATTCTCAGCACCTACTGTTTTGCCTTATCGACCCACTCTCCCATTCACACTATTCTAACTTAGCCTTTGTCTCCACTCCCCACCTATAAACACAGGGATAATAATAATTAACTACTTCCTCCCTCCTGCAGATGACAGAGTGACTGATTAGCTAGTGGGTGCGCAGCAAATGTGCAGTGCTACATAACTATTCCCTCTTATTACAAATACTCCTGTACTGTTATAATCCAAAAAGAGAGCAGTGTGAAAACAAGAATGAGTCCAGAACATCCTTGGTTTCTCTACAGTAAAACTTTGCTCCAGTTGATAAAGCTGCTCGGATCAGAGCAGGTTTATTTCATAAAAGTTAATAATAATCTGACACGGCTACCCAAAAGTACATGCATTGATTTTAGTTAGGACGCTGTTCTGTTCAGCAGAAGTCTCTGTCCTTCTATATAGTAAATGCTTTCCTAGGGCTTAAAAGATTATTCAGTATTTATTAATCAGGATCCAATCGGGATTCAAAAAAACCCCATGAAAAATTAACTGAATCCTACACACAGTACAAGCAACAAGTACTTGCCACTGTTTTTCTGTATCTTCCACTTATTTATTCTTCCTTAATAGAACCAAAGACAATGTAAGGGATTATGGATCTTTACCTTTGAGACAGCCATGTTGTAAATTACTATTTTTAATGTATCTTTTTGGCACTGCATTTAAGCTTCTGGAGTTCCTTACGTGTCAGGCTTGGCAGTACAGCAATAGTCTACTGTGAAATTGAATTTGTGGACTCCTGAAGCTGAAGCAGAAGATGACAGGGCAATGCATACATTATTACAAAGGCTCATCCATTAGGTATGCGATGAGAACATACTTCCTACCTGAAACTAGGGCTCTGAACCATAGCTTTGACTCAGGCTACCAACACGTACCCCAGTGTTCTTTGTGGGAATTTCACTGTTCATCCTCAGCGGGGCTTTCATGGATGGCTGTGAGACACGTTCCCTTCACATCAACAAGACAAGAAAGAACAACTTGGAATTTAGGCCCAAGTCCACAACTGCAAAGATTTTACACCTGTGCTCCACTGCTCTGTGTTTCTACTGACCAAAATCTGTACTTCCTCAATTTTGTACATTTAAGTTCCCAAGCTGTTTAAGATTTTGTTTCTGAACTCTAAAGCACCATGCAGCTGGCAAAACCAAGGAGTGGTTGCCACAGTTTCTAAGTGCTGATGGAGCCTGTAAACTAAACATCCCCTCACCTCCCAAGAGGGTCTCATCTGATGAGTTAGTCTACCAAAACAAGCCTGGCATGAAGTGTGAGGACATGCTTCAAAATACAACCAGGGGAGAAAGTAACTCCTTTTACTTAAAAGAGCTTACTATTTAGCTAAGTCATGCAGGACATGGAAAAACTTTAATTAATTTCTCTTGTTTGGCCAATTCAATTCAAACTCCCAACTTCAATCTGTCAAGAAAAATGACTGTCAGTCTACACTGCTGTGTATCTTCCATCCATGGGTTGAAAAGCAGGAAGCATCACTGGATAAAGGGAACAAAAAGGATCATGTTCTCACCCTTGATCAAAAGGTAGTCTCAGCTTCCCATCCTGCCAGTTCTGCCTATTTACACACACACTTACTCACTCAACCTGTTCTGTCTGGGCTTCTAAATCACGTCAATAGGCAAGTAAGATAGGCACTGAGACGTACTTGCTGGTGGAGGACCCAGTTCTCTCCAGGAATCCTGCAATCTTTCCAAACAGATTCTTCACCTACACAGTGTGGCATAATAAGGAAGAACTTACGCAGTCAGGTGTGCAAGCCTGGCAAAACCTTCTCACACTGACCCACAGTGTGAGAAGCCAGTAATTAAAGAAGCTGGATGTACTACAAATAAATTATTGGATTTGTGCCTTTAAACAGACATTTAGAGGAATACATTAAAAAGTATTAGTCAAAATTAGTTCCAAATACCAGTATGACTGCATAGTTTAGACCAAATGTAACAGCATATTCAAATACATCTCACAACAAGGTTTTTCAGAACAAATGAACCACTGGCATCACCAAAAATATCAGTACCTGACTGTACACAATAGAAAAGATTGAAAAAGAACTTCTATAAATAGCCACTTTTTATAGAATTTTAACAAGATGTTCCCAAGATACTTAAATGTGAAACTTAGTTCAGACATCTCGTGGAGTATTGGATGAGACATGAAAACTTTACTAGTCCTAGGTAAGCATTTCCAGTCCAGCATAAACTAAAACCTGCCTCTTGGGTAGCTTTGGTACCTCAGTCTCTTTTCCATCTCAGTCTATAACTGGGTGATGTACTGGAGGGGGAACAGCAATGTCATCAGCTATGACAGCAACATCTCCTGCCTCTCTCCTTCCTCCACTGGAAAACTTGGTTTCACTATAACATTTTGCCAAATAGAAAAGCTATTGTGTGAAGGTAAGATAATGATCCATGAAGTCCTCAGTTATAGGCAAAGTCCTTATCATTTAGAAACAGAATCATGCAGCGGGATCCAAACTTTAACAATTCTTTTAAGTGGATCACAGAAAAATAGCAAAGTTGGTGAGACGCAGTCATTCCCTGGTAAATTTACAGCATCAAAAGCACTCCAAGACGAACAAACAAACAAACAAAAACCAAAAAAAAAACCCCAACCAAAACCTGCATCAGCCTAAATCATCATTTTGTTTCAGAAATTATGGTAAGTGTGGATTTAATTGATCCAGTAATAAAGCCTGGTCTAATTTCCAGCATTGTTCTGAAATAAAACTTGTAGAATTATAATTACAAGAAGATTACTGGGAAGAGAAGGAGGTTCATGATACTTCTTGTTACACAGATACAATTAGTTTAAGAAAAAGAGGAAATACTCCTAGGTGACATTAATGTCACTACACAGGATTGCAATAATCCACTTTATCACAAAACCAATCTACCTTGCTTGATGATGGACTTAAAGGGTTGCCTGAAATTCAGAACAAGATTACTGTGAAAGCAAAAAACTGTGGAATTTGCATTATCAGTTGGTCAAGGAGGTCTTTTACTTCAAAAAGACTTGGGGAGAAACTAATTTTCCCCCTCTGTGAAAAGAGGTTCATTAGTATGGCAACTGAATCAGAAGGAAGAACGGTAGGAAGGTAAAGCCTTAATTTACAACTGCAAGCCTAAGTATAAAAATTCATTTCTAAACTTCCTCATTACAGTTTTCTCAGTGAAGGAAACCTGAGTTATTCCAAGGTACTTACTTTATCACAGAGCAAGATATTCTGGAAAACTAACAAGCTCACTATACTTGGCTGCAGGAAGAGTGCACACCAAAAGCTCCAAGGTTTTCTACACTTCTGTTTCATGACATGGAAGAGGTTTTGTTTTCTGCGGTTTGGTTAGTTTGGTTTTTTTTTAAGCACACCTTATTCTGCAGGGGGAGGGATAAGACTGAAAGACAAATCTTTGTAGGAAGCAAAGGTCTTTGTATATTTAAAGCAGGCTACAATGAAAGGACAGACAAAAAAGATAAACCAGCATTCAAATAGCTTTTGCCTTCCTTTCATTTACTGGTTTTCACAAAGAAAGGAAAGAAAATAGCGTAGCCTCAAACAGCTGACTCAGCTAATAGCCATTTCTGGAATCACCTAAGGAAAGCCTGGGAAAGAATTTGCCAACATTTGCTTTGTCAGGTCAAGATGCAAAGAAATTCTGTAAGTTGAGGGCTCAGAAGACTACTTTAAAACAAACAAAAAAGAACAAAAAACCCAAGTAAAACCTGTCAAAAACCCCACACATAGTTATGAAAAAAGGAAAAAATCCACACCCGTTTTTACAAAGTAACAGTAAAGAGCTGTTACAGAAGCAGGACTACCTGATGGCTCTCACTTACTGAGGTTCCAAGGATTTCACTGCCTAGTTACCACGGGACCACTGAGCCGCAGTTTTAAATTAAAAGACAGACCTACTGATGGGCCACAGTTCCCACTCCTGTGCAGCTGGACAAACATCCCATCTCTCCCAAACTGAACTGCAACTGCATAAGATGTTTTTCTATAAGACCACAATACCTTAATTCTTCCCTGTGGCACAACAAACACAGAGCTAAGATGTGTGTCACAGCCTCATGCTTCACGCTCAGACATCACGGTCATCAGCGGACACCAAGGCAGCAGATGATCTAGGGTACTGGAAATGGGACACTGGAGACACAGAGCATGCACCACACCAGTCAGCTATAGCATTATAGGCTTACCTTCAAATGCTAGCTAGGAGTGGGGGTTCTTAAAGAAAGCAATAAAGCACTGGGAGCAGGAGTACCTGTTGCTTTGGAAGTGGGTGCCTGTCTGCACCTGAGCCTGTGTCCCTCCTCACCATCCCCACAAGTCTTCTATGAGAAGCCACCAGACACTCTAGCAGGCATCCACCTCAGAGTAAAGGCTTGCCAGCTTCAGTCTCCCCAGAAGCAAAGGCAGGAGCCATCTGCTCTGCCGCTCCAGCACTGGGCCAGAGCACGGCAGGGCTACAGACCAGCAGACTACGCACTTCTTCCTCACCCCTGACCCTTTTCACCTGACCTGATAGTAACCTCAAATGGGCAGACTGGCTGTTTTTCAAAGTTATTTATTTAGAATACACGTATTTGGTGCACAGTACCTTCATAGAGAGCCATCAGTCTTTCACATCTCTTTCATGTATGTACACAATTAAGGATTAACACTCATAGTTGCAAATAACCTCTGACCTTGTGACACACTTCTGTTAGTTATGAGGGTTGAGAAGGTACAAGAAGAGAGCATTTTTTCCTTCTGTTCCTTCTTTTTATCTATAAATAATTTGTCTTGTGCAAAAGGAACGTGCTGGCACTAGACACCGGGCAAAACAAACGAGCTTGTGATCACACTCAAGTGTCAGATACCAGGCTATTTCGGCAGCGGCCCGGGCTTACATGCACATGCTTTACACATGGTGTTAGAGCACTGCCAGAGTGTGTATACCCAGGTCGGAGGGTTTCAGTCTTGCTGTGCTGCTCAGTTTATATAGATCTGCTAAGCCCCTGAAACCACAACAGCCCTACTTTGCATAATGATGCTGACATTGCTGGAGGTATTGACACTGGATAAGGCTGCTTGAAGCTATGGCCTGTCTCAGTCCTGTTCAGGGACCAGGTGAAAGACAGCCCTGTACTACCCAACACAGCCCACAACCCAGGGTAACAAGATACGCTGCTGTCTCCCCCACAAGACACACTCAGGCAGCAAATCAAAAGCTCCCAAAGAAGCACGCTGGCCTGCTGCCACTGCAGAACTTAGGTTTTCACCAATTTCTCCTCAAGTACCTGGTCACAGTGGCCTAGGAGTATCTACAAAATGATTCTTTGTACACCCATAAGCAACTGTTACGTGGGTGGCAGCTTGGTGAAATCCCACACTAACAGCTTGGGTAAACTGGTAACAGCGTGGTGGGTTGACCTTGGCTAGGCACCAGGTGCCCACCAAAGCCCCTGTCAGTCCCCTCAGCTGGACAGGGGAGAGAAAATATAATGAAAAGCTCACGGCTCAAGGTAAGGACAGGGAAAGATCACTCACCAATTATTGTCACGGGCAAAACAGACTTAACTTGGGGAAATTAGTTTAATTTATTACCATTCAAATCAGAGTAGAATAATGAAAAATAAAACCAAAACTTAAAGACACCTTTGCCATACTCCTCCCTTCTTTCTGGGTTTAATTTCACTCCCAAATTCTCTACCCCTCCTCCCACAAAGTACAGGGGAATGGGGAATGAGGGTTGCAGTCAGTTCATCACATATTGTCTCTGCCACTTCTTCCTCCTCAGGGAGAGGACTCTGAGCTCACACTCCTCCCCCGCTCCAGCATGGGGCTCCTCCCATGGGACTGTCCTCCATGAAATTCTTCAACCTGAGTCCTTCCCACAGGCTGCAGTTCTTCACAAACTGCTCCAGCGTGGGTCCCCTATGGGGTCACAAGCCCGGCCAGTAAACCTGCTCCAGTGCAGGCTCCTCTCTCCACACAGCCACAGGTCCTACCAGGAACCTGCTCCAGCACAGGCTTCTCATGGAGTTACAGCCTCCTTCGGGCATATCCACCTGCTCTGGTGTGGGGTCCTCCACAGGCTTCAGGTGGGGATCTGCTCCACCATTAACCTCCATGGACTGCAGGGGCACAGCCTAGTCTCACCGTGGGCTGCAGGGGAATCTCTGCTCCAGTGCCTGGAGCTCCTCCTCCCCTGATTTTGGTGTCTGCAGGGTTGTTGCTCTTATGTATTCCCTTCTCTTTTCCACTGCAGTTTGTTGCGCAGGGGTTTTTTTGCCCCTTCTTAAATACATTATCCCAGAGGTGCTACCACGATCACAGCAGCAGGTCCTTCTTGGAGCCAGCTGGCATTGGCTCCATTGGACACTGGGGAAGCTTCTAGCAGCTTCTCACAGAAGCCACCCCTGTAGCACCCCTGCTACTGAACCTTGCCCCGCAAACCCAATACACACAGCACATTATATCTGCAAGATGATCCTACAGCACAATCACCGTATTTCACAGAATCACAGAATGGTTGAGGTTGGAAGGGCCCTCTGGAGGTCATCTGGTACAATCCCCCTGCTCAACCAGGGACACCTACAACAAGCTGTCCAGGACTGTGTCAATGTGTTTTTTTAATATCTCTTAAGGAGGGAGATTCCACAACCTCACTAGGCAACCTCTGCCAATGCCGAGTCATCCTCACAGCGAAAAAGTCTTTCTTGATGTTCAGAGGTAACCTCCTGTGTTTCAGCTTATGCCCACTGCCTCTTGCTGTCACTGGTCACCAATGAAAAGAACCCGGCTCTGTCCTCTTTGTACCTTTCCTTCAGGTGTACGTATAAATTGGTAAGATCACTTCCCAACCCTTCTCCAGGCTGAACAGTCCCAGCTCTCTCAGTCTTCCTTCACAGAGGAGGCAAGTTTAACTCCCTTCACCACATTAGGCACCTTTTGCTACAGTCTTTCCAGAAGCTCCATGCCTCCCTTTCTTGTACTGGGAAGCCCAACCTCCAACTCACTGCCCACGAAGCTGAATGAGAAGAGTTTTAAGTGCTCTACTAGATGAAGAAACTTTTTTTCTGGGACATGTGGGAGCTCAGGCTGTATCTGTGGCAGTGCAGAGTCATGTCCCAGCCATACTTTGGCTGTGTTAGTGCAAGTCTGAAAACTACCCAAAACCTGCTCGTCTCCACCATTACTCAAGATAATACAATCCCACAAGTAAGTAGTAGTACCATGGACCTCAAATCCTCATCTTGGTGGGATTGAGTCTGCCCATGGAAGTCTAAAAACTAAATAGTAAGTGGGAGAAGGTATCTTGTCAGCATCCCAGACTTCCAACTGCAGTGAAGTCCTGGAAATCCACTTTCTCCTTGATAACAAGGAGCACTCCGCCTCTTAAGCATAGACCCGGTCCCTCTGCAGAAGATGTGGAACTCCTTACAACAGGCCTCTAAAGCCAGTGTTTCTCAAGGTGCAAACTGAAGCTTTTTTCATATTTCACAGAAGTGCTAAGCAGCTGCTGCTGGCATTCACCAAGCATTTACACATAGACAAAAGCACTGACATATAGTCATGCAGTGCTTATAAGGTGGATAAACTATGACCACTATGCATGCAGTACATAGGAGAAGCCTGCAGGTACCCTGAGGCAAGCGCACAGGCAGCTGGGACAGCTATTCTGTTAAGAGTGCACTCCATTTGGATGCAAGCAAGCCCCCTGGAATAGATCAAAGGGCTTGCTCAACTTTAACAGAAATAATGACAGCAAAATTGTACATGTGCCTGAAGTACACTCCATGAGACAAATTACTTTGAATCTTGCAAATTATAAACACCTAAACACATCACACTTACTATCCTGACATGCAGTCTGAACAATGTTTCTGTTCCATACCAGAAGTAAACAACAACCTAGAGGTAAACTCCTGGACAGGTAAAGACGACATTCAAGAGTTTTGTCCTGGGGACTAGTCACTGGATTTTTGTGGAAGATGGAGTTGCAGAGTTTGGACAGTTTCCATTGTTAGAAAAGGAGGAAAAACATTCAGAAAGCCAGGCTGGCCACAGAGGTCAGAATATTGTTGCACTATTGAAAGTAAGGGGGAGGGTGTGATGCACTTATTTAGCAGAAAAAGATCAAAACAAGATTAAAATTAAATGAATAATCAATTTAAACAGAGAAATTTAACTGCTTGTACAAACATTCTAGGTGCCAATGATAAACCCAAAACTGCTAATACACAGGCATAGATTTGAAGAGAGGTGTAACTGAAGCACAGATTTACACAAGTTCAGCGATTAGGTTTTTTATATACTTCAGAACTGGCTTGCTGCCAGTGATCCTTAGTATTTTTGGTTTAAACTCTTAATAGAGGAAAAATTGACACAAAAGCTGGTGCCATGGCAGATGACTCAGTCACAGCTAATTTGACAACTGAGTGAGGCTCCTTAAACACCTTCATGAAAAGGGAAGGAGATACAATCTCCCAGGTCCACATAACTAATGTTAGAAGGTCTCAAGCAAATCACCTTTTTATTTCTGCAAGTTTATGAACTGTAATTTCTAAATAATAAAAGCCCCACATAGAAGTATTTCTTAAGAAAAAGAACATGTGGTACAGCTACAGTCAAAAGTAACTGTGTGATTACAACTCTATACCATTTGCCTTGTGTAAACAAGAGAAGTCCAACACCAGTAGTAGAGCTATGTTAACAGGTATGCTGAGTTTCATGAGAGCTACTTTAGCAAAAGCTGGCAGAATGAATTACAAGTGTAGATAAGATTTAGATTTAAAACAGAAACAATTGGGAGTAATTTCAGAACATGTTATGAAATAGCTCAGACATCCGCAATTAAAAAAAAAAAAAGAAAAATGCAAAATAATAAAAGCAGCATGGATAGGAGTGGAGGTAAAAGAGGTAAACTGGAATAGGTAAGCCAAAAATTTGGGAAATTTCACAAACTGCTAACAGAAAGTCAAATAAAGGACTCTAGGGCTCCATGTGAGACCTTGCTTTTTTTTTTTTTGTTAATCACAGAACACTTGAAACCTGTAGAACACTTTGTATTTATTAACATATTAAAAACATACAAGTAATGTGTTAATAAATTAACACATTAAAAACAGTTTGCAAGTATTTCTGATTTGTTTATAGGGAAACACAGACCACATTTGCAGTGACAATTAAAGAGTTTCCACTGTAGCACCCACTGAAGACAAACACTACAAACGATTTACTGAAGTTAGAACATTGTCACTCAGCAGGTCCAGACACCCCTTAGCAAAGACTTTGACAATGACTGGCTAGCAAGTTATCCTGCCTTGTAACTCTCAAAGTGTCACCCAAAAAACTCCCAAGGATAGGAAAAGGTGTGAGGGAAAGAGAATGCATACCAAGTGTATGCAGTTACAACATTTCAGATGGTTTGCTGTACAAAGTCAGTGGTTTTGAGGAACTAGGCATCTGCTACGCAACTGATCATACAACAAACCAACACAGCATGCATCATATAACAGTTGTTTAAACAGTAAGTATTAAATTACACAGGCAAAAGTCCTCATCAAACAGCTGTCTTCCAAACAGGATACCAGCAACGTTAAGATTGGGGTAAGAAACTCAAATATGTACACCCAAGAAACAGAATAAAACCATCAAATTATTACTGACAGTACTTGTAGGTAACACAAAAGCTGTGGACCCGAAAATTATGAAGAGGATACAATGCTGAAAAGTGATTTGAATAACCTGTAAACCAGAAACAGGCAAAGACTGCATCTGAATACTGTTAAACGTAAGCTTGTCAATGAATGAACCCACCCTTAAAAGCCATTATTTAGAGGAGTATTTGAGTTACAGCAGACAGTCATCCAGACATAATTAAACATCATGGCTCAAAAGGCTATTGCACTCCTCGAACACACCTCAGCAGTGGTAACCAAACTAGCAGAAGAGAAATTTTATTCCTGTACTTGTAATAACAAATATATACGTATCAGTGTTCAATTCTCATCACCTGTACCTCAGTAATGATGTTGAAGAGCTGGAAAGGAGTCAGAAGACAGCCACAAGAATGATTACAGGATTAGCAAATCCACCCTCCAGTTACAGAGTTAGGACTCTCTGTGTCCTGAACTTGAACCATCCAGACTGAGCCACAAATAGTGGACACTGGAATTTTTTTCTTTTTGTCCTTAATCGCTGTTAATAAATGCAATTTTCAAGATTATGATTAATTTAAACCATGAATAGTGTAGTCTGTTTATTCCTTATGCTTCACCTAATGTCCGAAAATAAATTTCACAATAAACGAACAGGTTATCAGACAGGGTGGTGGCATTTTGTATAATAGCAATGTACTTTGGTTCAAAAACCACCTCATCCAACAAAAAAAACTCCAAAGAAAGCACACAAGCAAGCCTGGGAGCTATGGAGCACACCAATATATACAATTAACATCACTATACCTAAACTACAATCTAGATAGGTCGATTGAAACATTGTTTTAAAGAAAGTAAAATACACTAAATAAACAAATTAAGCATTTGCCTTGGTTATGGCCCCATTCTGACCACTTCCCAGAGCTTTGGCTTTCTGTGCACATAAAAAAAACTTGCAAAGGAATGGGAAAGTGTTCAGAGAATTGCACATCACTGTGCAGAATTGCTTGGTATCATGTAAGCAAGACAAATAAAACATATGCGCTGAAGGTGATGACCTGGTTCTCCAGCTATGGATTATTCCAGAAAACAACTGTCACTCCTTAGAGACACAAACCACTAAAACACAAAGTAAAGACATCACAAAATACTGTTGTGGAGTTTTTTCTTCCTTTTTTAAAAGCTATTCTAACATAAGAACATGCCCTAACAGCATGACAAGTCATATATACAGTAACTTTGCATAATTACAACAAAAAACCACCTTATTTGCCTCTTTAAACAACAAAAGCTATGTATCTCCTTCTGCTTTCCTGGTTTTCTATTATTTAATGGGAAAACTCCACAGACAAAAAAATTCAATGTAAAAACTTAAATACTATGCTCCTCACTTTACTACATGAAATTGTACACCAAAGATGCCTGCAAATTAAAAGATTCAGCCGAAGTATTTTCTGAGAATAACCAAAGGAAAAGTGCTCTGATAAAACTCAGATGGCCATAAATAATAAAAAAAAAACCCTAAAAAAATACACATACAAAAAGAAAAGACACAAGAATTTCTCCACGGGAAACTACTTAAAAACATACACAGTAACTTAACTGTCCAATATCAGAGGTTTGCATTTGTCATTGGGAGTACATTGAGTACTATTAGCAAATTCTGTTCAGGTTGTTTATCTGGTTTTGGTTCAAAGGCTAAAATCTTTAGAGGTTATCATGAGGCTAGTTCTTAACCCTAACTAGATTTAATAATTAATAGTAGTGTATTACTCTGTTGTACAGCCAAACACAGAACAAAACCACAGTGAATCAGAATTCATTATTATCATGTCTTGCAGATAAGACATAAGAATGCATGGAATTAAGTAAATAAACCCCAAGAGAACAAAAATTGCTCTGGACAGAGAATGTTTCTAGATTGCTATGATCACAGATGGTATTAAAAGCCAAGCTTAAATGATTACAAGCCAAGCCATCTTTAAAAGTAAAATATTACTGATGCTAACCCTAGAATTCGATCAAACATGCTATTAGTCAATTAAGTCAAATTCAGCAATTCCAATGGATCTTAGTTTTGTTTGTAGAAAATACTTGATTTTACATTTTGATGAAAGCAAATCTACTCTTAAATGGTCCGTCCTGCCTTCCTATGAAGTCAGCTGCTAAACCAGGAGAAACAGTCATCTAAGTGAAATCCAGCTTTTCATGAATCAGAGTAAATGTTTATTTTACCATTTTGATGCTGAGATAATCAAGAGACTATGAGGAAACTGAACACAGTACAAAAAAAATCTCACATTTTTCTTCTCCACATTCTCACTGAAAAAACTGTAAGTGTGTTTAGGTGCATTTTCAGAGGAAAATAAATAAATAAAGTACTGTTCCATCCAGCAGTGAGGTTGGGAAGAGGTGTAACATCTTTAATTCCAGGGAACTACTTACTACCAAAGCATTCCAATGACAGAATAGTTTGGGTTGGAAGGGACCTTCCACGATCATCTAGTCCAGCCCCTGTACTACAGGCAGGGGATATATCTTACTAGATCAGGTTGCTCAAGGCTCCATCCAGCCTGACCTTCAACACTTCCATGGAAAGGACACCCACAGCTTCTCTGGGCAACCTGTTTCAATGTCTCATCACACTAATTTAAAAAAGTTCTCTGTGTCCAATCTAAATCTACCCACTTTCAGTTTAAAACCATTGCCCGTTGTCCTGTCCCTACGGCCCAGGTAAAAGTCTTTCTCTGTCTTTCTTATGCACCCCTTTGCAGAGGGAAAGGCTGCAACAAGGTTTCCCTGAAGCCTTCTTGTCTCCAGGCTGAGCAACTCCAACTCTCTCAGCTTTTCTTAATAGGAGAGGTGTTCCAGCCCACTGACCATTTTGTGGCCTCCTCAGGACCTGCTCCAACAGGTCCATGCCTGCTTGTACTGGGGAGCCCAGAGCTGGCAGCAGTACTCCAGATGGGGTCTTGATGAGAGCAAAGGGGCAGAATCACTTCCCTCGACCAGCTGCCACGCTTCTTTCTTTGCATCCCAAGATAGAGTTGGCTTTCTGGGCTGCAAGTGCACATTGCTGAGTCTGGTTTACATTTTCATCCACCATTACCCCAAGCCTTCTCTGAAGGCTTGCTTTCAATTCCTTTATCCTCCAGCCTGTACTGATGTTGGGGACTGCCCCAACCCAGGGGCAATGCACCCAACACCTTGCACTTGGCCTTGCTGGACTTGATGACATTCACATGCGCCCACTCCTCAAGCCTGTCAGGGTCCCTCTGATAGCATCCCTTCCTGTAAGCTACCAACGCACCACTCCGCTTGGTATCAACTGGAAATTTGCTGAGGGTGCAACTCAATCCCAATGTCCATGTCATAATGAAGTTATTACACCGTATGCTCCCTTGCAGGACATCACTCATTACTGCTTCCGCTGGACACTGAGCTATTGACCGTAATTCTTTGGATGCAGTATTCAAGCCAATTCCTCACCATCTAACAGACCATCCATGAAACCCATATCTCTCCAATTTAGCAGTAACAATATTGTGGGGAACCCATATGAAAGGCCTTACAGAGCTTAAATAAGAGGACATCTTCCTCTCTCCCCTGATGCAGTCGCCCCATCACAGAAGGCCAATAGATTAGTCAGGCACATTTTGCCCTTCGTGAAGTCACTCCAGCTGTCTCTAATCACCTCCCTGTCTTACACATGTTCAGTGTATCTTCTAAAAGGATATATCCCATGATCTTAAGGTTAAGGCTTAGTTACAGCCAGAGTTTTGGCTTGATGTTGCCGAAGAGGTTCCCTATCTTGCTGGATTAGAAAAAGTTTCACACAACGGAAGTGTTTCTGATGGGGGATTTGCACTAAATCCGTTTGGCATGACATGCAACACCTATTACTTTCCCGGATGAAAACACCACACAAAATTCACTTAAAATTAGACTTGATGGATTAGAGGAACTGTAATGAGATAAAGGGACTTTGATCTCTAAATGTCTCTTTTGCTAATGGCCCGGTCAGCAGTGTTCAAAAGTCAGACAGCTGCATGTTGGGCTGCACTCTGAGATAAGCTACTGATCTCACCATTGTTAATGATGACGAGGTACATACATCATAACCATCCCTAATTAAAACTGGCAGCTCAGGACCAGGAGAGATTAAATAGACATGAGATTTCCACCCTTTTTGAAAATACTTCCAAGTGTCAGGTTCCATCATCACTAAACATGAAAAAGATAACTTAATGAGAGAAGTATACAAATATACGTGTAAGACCAGGCGTTTTATTCTTTGGCTTTTTTCCCCCCAGCAGAACCATACAGTGTCTTAGTCTCCAGGTCACTATTACTTCTTTTTAAAAACAAACGAAAAAGAAGTAGAAGTGAGAAGTATTGTGAGACTCATGTTTTCTCTCCTAAAAGATCAAGCGCGTTAAGAATATTTGGAGTTGTTGGTTTGGGTTTTTTCAAAACTGTCTTTTTTTGCAAGCCAGCTTTGAAAGGTCTCCACTGTCAATACAAATGTTGATTTCAATGTCACCTAGACAAACGCTCTTCAAAGACAAACATCAATCATCCAAGTATGTGGACAGCTATGTAAGCAACCTGTTGAAGATACATGAATTATGGCCTTTAGGTTTCCACTAGCATTTAGTTTCATTGCTTTTACCGACTTGGTCTATGAGACGAGTGGTAATAACAGTGCTTGTAAAGCCAATGTCAGAGCAAATAAATGTTCCATACATGATCCTGTTTCCCAAGCTGGATCAGTTCCTAAAAGCACAAGGAATTCTGGCATCTTTCCCAACTTCTATGCATTTTGAGTTTTTCTAGCCTTGTAAGATAGCATTGCTGCTACAGAAACCATTTGACTTTCTGTCTGACTCTGTTCACCCAGAAACGTGGGGCTGTAGCGGTCAGCATTCTTTTCAAAACATTCTCTAACATGAGCAAGATAACTAACACTAAACACTGAAGACTTACAAGTTAAAAATCTCCTGTGATGGGTTTAAAGAATAAAGACAGAAAAGCAACTTTCCTTTACTTACAGAAGTGCTCTCACTCAGCACAATGATACTCGCCAAACATTATCTTAGTTTCCTTTGAGTTTGCAGCTGGCAGAGCAATGAACTAGCCAAGGACCAAGAGGCAGTGTGCTAGCAGCCAGTCAGTGTATAGCTCACGTACATAAGACATACTACAAGACCAGGCAGTAATGTATCCTGTGCCGTAAGAGCAAATACTGTGAAATATAAAATATTTTTTCCTAATGGAGAATTTCAAAATGGACCGAAGATATGTTCATTACATAGTACTTCAGTTTATAGAACCACACTCCATTTCTAAATTGTCTTCCTGTTTACTGGAAGAATCTCTAACAGGTTGGGTTTCCATCTCATCCAACTACACCAAATTCCTACAGAATAGTAAACCTGAGCTCTTAACTTGGATTTTACTTGAAGGTGGCTAAATATCTGGAAAAAAACTTCTGGTCCACATTTGGTGATACTTAACCAAGATTAGAGCAGTATTTCCAGTTAACTTTAAAAGAGTTAAGGACCTAATCGCATTGATCTCTTCAGACAAGAGATTTTAGCTGGGACTCGGGGAAGGAAATAACACCATTTCAAACATTAACTGCCCTTTCCACAATTTGCCTTGGGGAAAAATAAATCTTTTCAACAGACTTTTGATAACTGGGGCTCAGTCCCAAAGCATTTGACAAGGACCACATAACATTCTCCTAGATGGCCAAGCATGAATAAACAATTGAGGACAGGACCCTGGGTAGACATTTAATCTACTACTTGCTCTGAGACAAAACCAGAGCCAGACCCAGGAACTAGACAAAACTATCTAGTTCCATCCCTAACAGATGCTTCCACATAGCAGAGCAGGTCAGCCTAACTCACAAACAGCATAGCTTTGAGATAAAAGTATTGATATGCAGCTCAGCTCTGCTGAGGCAACAGTGATACAGGCTCTATCTTTTCAATTTACTGTATCACTAGGGGGTTCTACTTTCAGCAACCTTCTGACGTTCTGTTGCCTTATTTCAAGCTACGCAGATATTGCACCCCACCTACTCTTCAAGGACAGACAAGATGAACCACCAAAATGGGGCTTGCCTAAACCGTATAATTCATATCAGGGTTTGCTGGGTGATTCTGGCTGAATGGACTGACAAAGGAGGAATCTTGTTCGGTGGCTATTTTTATTATTATTTTATTTTTTAAATAGCTAGGTTACCTTCTGAATGCAGAATAAAGCAACAACAGGGCTTTTCTGTTAGCAACTACATCTGCTCAGGGATTCTGGGATAAAACTCTATAGTACGGTTAAATGCTAAGCATAGTATGCAAATTAAGTAGTTTGATTATTCCATGCCATTTGTCCTTTGAAAACCCACAAAGGACAAAAATCTGTAGATGATCACCCTTCAGTTTAGTCTCTGTATCAACATTAATTATTGGGGGAACAATGTGCTTTCAGAACATTTAAGATTTAATCTCTTTTAGCTTGAAAAAACATTTGTGCTGTTCTGGAACTACCCAGTAACTTTCAAAACTTTTAACTTCTGGAACTCTGCTATCTATTAGACTCATGCCCTCCAGTGTTTAATGCATCTAACTTCTTTGCACAGAGTTAACAATACTTAAACCTGCGGCTGCATGCTTCAGTCTCTGATGCTAAGTACACTGCCTTTACAGCTTCTTCTAGTATTTCCTACATTCTGATTCTTCCTTGGTTTTGTACTGCTTTTCTGATCTTTGATCTTGCCAGGAAGAGGTTTTATAATTAAATAAATGGTGAGTGCTGAAATACTTCCATATTTTTATTAACAGCTGTTTACTTAGTAGCATTCAACTGCAAGAACCAATTTTTCCTGAGTCTTATACCATTCAGCAGGGCAAGAAAAGATCCTTGGTGTTTATAGCATTCTACTACTGCAACAAAGCTAATCACCATTAGCCCCCATCTAAATGTTACCTCACCCTTCATGGGATTGATTTTACAGAGATTGTTATATATTTCAAAAGAAATGCTTTCCCCTATGAAATTGTCGTTATGTACCAACAATAACAAATGGAAGCAGCTAAAGAGCAGAATTATTATTTTTTAAACTTTGCAACATACACTCAAATGTCCATTCTCAAAAGATTCTTCTGCTCAGCATATACTTTTCCTTCCTGCACTAAGTCAACACTGCTCGTCAATGTAAGATACGAATTTGGGGTCACTTGACATATGAACAAAATTAAATTAGCCAGAATTCTTTGACTATTAAGGCCCTATCTAGTTCCTATTAACTTCAATGTATGTAGACCATTTCTAAAGTAGTAAAACCAAAACAACACAACTCTTTTAATGGCTGCAAACAAAACATCCCTTCATGATGCACTAAAAATAAAGAAATATGTTCTTAAATATGTTCTAAATCTATGTTCTTCATAAGTTATCACACTGATATCCAGATGATGAACTGTGTTTTCCTCCAAAAAAAGACATATTTTTTATATATGGACATATATGTCTATATAAGAATACATCAAGTTGTTTTGCATCCAGAATGAAATTTTATTTCCTTAGAATCAGCTTCTGCTGAATAGTAGATACTTGCCAATCTAGTTTCAACACATATCAAGATGAACTTTAACTATTTGTTCATTTTACGGTTGTAAATATATACTGCAGTACATACTAAACTAAACTACCTCAAATTATTCAAAAGTGTTCAGTAGGCCAGACCAATGCAAATACAAGTTACAGGAAAGATAGGGAAGCTTGCTTATTTCTCTAGCTGAAGAAAAAGTTACATAAAACCAGTGTACTCCACTGATGGCTTAATGGACCCACATCCTCTTCAATTTACCTACAGAAAGCATAAGTATTTGTTAATTCACCAAGTTCTGTACGTAAATCTTTAGTTCAGCTGACAGGTATAAGAAAATAAATGCATGTATATCCTGCATGCTTGCCAGATATTCAGCTTATGTTCAAAAGCATCTTTCCACCTAAGACTTTTTGCCACTCACACTACTTCAAATGGTTTATCTTCCACCTGTTTTCTTTGGTAATGCATAGAGAATAAAAATACACTCATATCAGCAAACGTGTCAGTGAAGCAAGTTGAGCATCTCAAACATATGAAACACCTACCCCTTAAAAAACCCCACGTTTTGTACATGACAACACCAGCTAATACGCCACAAAATAGCAAACACTGTAACTCACCTCCAGTACTTAAATTTTGCCAAGGTTTATAGATATGTAGGGGTAGCTAGCCAGCTAGCATGATACTGCCACATTAATTTCTTACGTACTTAAGACAGTGAGTATTTCCCACTGAGAAAATAGAGTATAATATAAACATCTACAGTTTACAGGCAGAGAATGACTAGGATTGAAGGTTTATGGCTACAATCTACGCTGCAGGCTCAAATGCTGCTTTCTGAGACCATGCAAAATTTCCATGGACAACAAGCAAAATTATGTGAGACCTCGAGCACATGGCTCTTACTGTTATAATAAATATGTACATATATATGCTTAAATGCAGCATGCTGAATACTTCTGTTTGGCATATAACAACATAAAACATTAAAACACCTCTTTTTTTTCCACTTATATTTTTTTTATAAGTGTTTTTACAGCTAACAGCAAACAATGGATGGCGATTAACAACTGTAAGCTCTGGAGAACAATCATAGGGTTTCACAAAGTGCTCAGCAGTAATGAAATCCAGAAGAGTTTGGAAAATACGTAAGATTAAAACCAAATTCAGCAGAATACTGAATTTATTCCAAAGCGCCTTAAAAACCTTACAGCCAAGTAGTGCTAGCTGAAATACTACTATGCAATATGCTCCAGTGCATATTTCTGAATTCTGGCTTTTCAGGATTACAGTAGTAAAAAAATACTTTGTCCTGTTCTAAGCTGTTCCAGAAATTAAGCAATGATGTACAAAAATGTACCTAACAGTGGTATTTTAATCACAGATGGGGTTTATTTTAAAACGAATACTTAAAAATAATCTTAGCATGCAGCAGAAGTTTTCCATAAATAACTGAGCATTTTAAACTCTCTGATCCCATGAAAAGTAAAAAGATACCACCATGAATGCATACTGAGCACAGGGTGCCTGTGTGTGTCACACAGTAACAAGAGGAAACTAGCTCACTCTGCAAGGAAGCACTGTATCTTCCACAAGTTAAGGACAAAACCCCCTTCTCTTCTGATCATGAAATAGTAAGTTTCTCTGTATTTGCTACATATGTGCATTTACATATATGTACACATAATTTTTAAACAAGAAAACAATCTTGCATGGATATGCGTATTTGTGCCTTAAAACCTTTTGAGTTATTAATACCTTTGACTTTGCACTTAAAGTCTGAAGAATATGCACGGTCAATTAACATGGCTCAGCTTAAACTGTGCTAGTACTTTCTTTATGACCCAAAGGATATGCCTCAGTCCCATATTCAAAAGCTTTTAACCCACTTAGGCTTTTAAGTCCCACAATACTTTAAAAGGTTGAAAAGTTGGCACTTCTGATAAAAGAAAACACAAAAGAAAAACAAACCATTTGCCTATGTTTACATCAAATAAAATCAAGCACTGTAGTAATTTAAGTTTTGAAGGGGAAAGACATGTAATGGGACAGTAAAGGTCTATTCAATTAAAAAAAAACATGGAATTTCAAGTGGGTTTTGTGCTACAGCCTCACTGTTTATAATGACTACTTTTCTATTCTGAAATGGTTTTGTCTGTCTCATAACCATGTGAATGACCCACATAAACTCAATAACCAAATAACCAAGCAACTGCCTATGCCAGGGAAGCAGCGTGACTGAGGGGACGGGGGACGGGGTGGGGGGGGGAAACTGGTGTTAAATACCTAAAATAAACCCACCAAAAAAAAGTTTTCCTCAAAATTTGTTCATAAATTGAAACATGAATATCTACCCAATCCCACAACTCCTAACAGTGGTACACCACTATAATGATCTCATCTTGCAAAATGCAGTAAGTGTTAATCCAAACAGCTGCACATGCACACACACTTTCAGTCAAAGTATGACTGAGGCTGACAAGACAAAAGACCAAAAGCGTCTGCACAGTAACAATTTATGTATTGCTTCATTACCCAAGTAACAGATATGCTGTCAAGTATGAGCAGCTGAACGTTCACCCTCTTGGTCTCCAGTACATCATGCTTATGCCTTCAAATGCGTGTCAGAACTCTTGGTTTGCACTGATGGTGATGAATGCAAAAACTTTTCATGAAGGCAGTCGAGAGAGTTGTCCCCAACACTTTCTGTGGGTCAGCTTCTCCAGTGTTCTCCTTCAAGTCACAGCACCATTCAGTCCAAAGCAATGCCACAACTAAGTCGCAGTCTACCACCACCTACCCAACACTTCATGTTACCAGTGGGAGCACTTGCGATACAGTACAAACTCTGCATCACTGACTTCAGAAGTGGACCTCCGAGTTCCTTGTCTGGGTAATACATGTTGGTCTCATTCAGTACATTTCATACTTTTTTGAAAACTTGGGAGAAGCCTCTAATACTTCTGGAAGAAAATCCAGAAAATACAGAAACAATCTGGATCCAAGTAACAAGTCAAATATGCCAACTGCTCTCCTGAAGCAAATGGTATCACTAAGTAATAAGTATCTGTAAAGTTAAGTAAAGGCAAGCTAGCTATGCCTATTTCATCTTCTTCCTGAATCTTGTAACAGTCACAACATGCATCTCCATAAACCAAAATCAGGCCAAAATGAGACAGAATATTACTACTGGGACTGCTGCATTTGTCTTCCACCTCCCTTCCCACACCAGTTAAGGATCCCAATGCTTTCTCCATATCTAGAAGACAAGCTGCGAAAATAGCATATTCATACAGAAGCACTAAAATGCATTCTGACTTTTCCTTTAAACTCTTACCTCACTGAAAAGGCAGTTTACTCCCCCAGTATAAATCACTACTTTCCTAGACATGACCCAAGACAAAAGTTTTCTGCATAAACATCCCGCATCCACTTGGAACATCCCCACTCATCCACACATCAGACAGTGGTGCAGACATATTTCAAGGCCTCCCGGTCCCAGGCAGAAGCCCCATTACCAAGAAAGCTGCACGACATGCTAGAGCACACTGGATTAAGGGCAGTATTTTAATTCAAAAGGCCTATTTTAACACAAGCCAAATTTTTGTTAGATAAACACTGCCTCTGCATACTTGCGGCTCTGAAATAACAACCTCTGTTTTAATTAAAGAGAAATGGTACAATAGATTTTATTTCTTGACCAGTGGGTGGACTCCGAAGCTATCAAAGATACTGTCACCCTCCTGCATACTTCAGGTTACTCCTCAGCCTCGCGTATGCATCTGGGGCTTTGCCGTTCCCTTTTCTTTCTAAAAACCCATCCACAATCTGAGCATAAGCCGCTTATACCAGTTTACCTCATTAAATCGAAAATCGCCGTAAGAAACGCAACCACTGAGCCAACCACCTTCCCGAGGCTCGCAGAACAATGCAGACATTAAACCCGCCACCACCGATCTGCACAACGACTCCCCCTGCGCGTCCCTCCGTTAATCCACCGCCTTCCACCGCTCTCCCACAAACACCGTCGCCAACATGTGCCCCTGTTCCCCCCCCCCCCCCCCCTCGCTCACCCGCCATCCATCCTTCCCTCTCCATTTTGGAAAGCCGCTCCCCCCCGCACCGAGCCCACCCGCGGGAGCCGCGGCCGCTCGCCCCGCCGCCGCCGGCGATGCCCACGGCCGGGCACACACGCCCCGAGGCGGCCAGGGTACGGCCGGCGGCGGCGAGCGTCCGAAGGGGCAGCCCGAGCGACCCCGCCGCCGGCTGCCTCGGCCCCGCCATGTAACGCGCCGGCCGGAGAGAGCCCGAGACGGCGGCGGCGGGGCCGGGCTGCAGCGCCGGCGGTACCGGGGGCGTGCGTGCCGGCGGCGGCCCGAGCCGAGCCGAGCCGAGCCGGCCGGGCCGAGGCGGCCGGCGGCAGCCAGCACTCACCCAGCAGCAGCAGCTTCAGCTCCCGGCGGGCGTCCCGCTTGTCCCGGCGCAGCTGCCGCTCGATCTCGTCGTTGATCCGCCGGGCTTCCTTGGCTTCCTCGCTCAGGCAGCACGCCATGATGGACTCCAGAGTCATTCTTCCTAACTGGTTCAGACACCCCCCCCACCCCTAAAATCGCACGCACAGCCACACGCACCCCGCCGCCGCCGCACCGGCCCGGGGGGCACAGGGGCTCTGCCCGAGAGCACCCGCGGCGCCCCAGGGCAAGCGCAGGCAGCTGCCTCGATGCCACACAGGGGCGAGGAGAAAGAGGCAGGGCCGCTGGCGGCGCGGGTCCGCGCTCCTTGCCGCTGACACCCGCCCGCTGCCAACTCCTCTCCTCTAAATCATGCACCGAACAGCATGGAAACATCCACCACGGCGGCAGCAGCCTACCCAGCCGAGCCGAGCCACTGGCCGCCCGCCACCCTCGCCCTGCTGCTCCCTTTCCGCCGCCGCCGCCCGCAGCCAAAGCGGTCCCCAGCTATCCCCGGCGGACGACACCCCCACCGCCCTCCGACGCGACCACCCCACCCCCCGTGGAAATGCTAATGCCCGCTAATCCCTCCCCCCCTCCGCACACACATTTCCCCGCCGCTTCCCGTGCCGCGGAGCGGACGCCCAGCTCCGGCGCGGTGGGAGAGCCCGCCGCTGCCCGGAGACCTCGGCGCGCCCGGCGGGGAGAGCTGCCTCAGGGCCGACCCTCCTTCCCGGCGCGGCGGCGGGGCGGCCGCTCGCCCCTCGGGAGGGGAGAGCCGCTGCCGGGGACCTGCCGCCGCTCGCCCCTGCCCTACCAGTAAGGACGACAGGGGGAGGGTGGCGGGGAACCGCTGCCGAGGAAAAGGAGGCGAGCAGGCAGCCAAGGGCCGGGCGAGCCCGGCTTTTCAATGGCTCGGCTCCGCGGGCGTGGTGAGGCAGAAATATGGCGGCCCGTCTCCCGCTCTCCCCCCGCGCCGCCGCACGCCGGGGGCCAGCGGCCGGGGGAGCCGGGCCCCCCCGGGATGCCGCCCCCCGCCCCCAGCCGGGCGCGGCGCCCCAAGGCCGCCCCCGCCCGCCTTGCTGCGGTGGCGGAGGGCAGGGGAGGGGAGGTGGGGGACAGAGCGGGCGACTTCTCGCACCAAATGGCCGCGAGGAACGCAGCCTGCTCCCGTCCGGCCAGCAGGGCAGAGCCTTCGCCCGCGCCCGCCGCTGCGTTTGCTTTCGCTTCCTTGTTTTTTCAGTCGGGGGGACACATCTTTATCTCGTGTCCGTCCTAGGACACATGATTTGGGCTGGCAGGGTCGAGGGGACACATCTTTATTTTGTGCCCGTCCTAGGACGCATGACTTGGGCTGGCAGGGTCGGGGGCAATATGTGGCAACTGAGAGGCGGGAAGGGAGGAGGGAGGGGAGAAGTGCCCCCTTCACCTTCAGCTGGAGTTGGAACGCAAAGCAGGACACACGCACACCACCAGGCACAAGCAAATTTTTGAGCCCACAGCCCTGACACGCTGCTGGAGAGGTTCAGTCACATGTGGCAAAAAGCAACGACGTTTACCACTAGAGCAGTGGCACCCTTGACTGCCTCACTGAAAGACACCGATACGCTGCAGTTCGTGCTTTGCTGTTGTAACTTGTATTCAGCCAACACTTTGAACTGCCACCCCTCGCCCCAGCCCTGCTCCCCATGAGGCTTCCCAGTCCCAAAAAAGCAGTCCTCACGCTGCCCTCACTCGCGTAGCCCCCCAGGGGTATGGTACACATGGGGTGGGATGTGTTGACTAGCTTCTAGTTTCGTGGATTTGTAAAACTTGCAAAACTCCCATACCTGCCCTTCCTTTGCTCACCTCCCACATTAAAACTCTGTACCTAGAATGTTGCAAATCTGCTGGAAACTCATACTAGCCTATACAGTGGGTAGATGGGCACATCACTCTCCATCTTCTAGCTTAGGGTATGATGTCCTCTCCAGCACCTGTTGACATCTGATGTTGAAATTCAAGTGGTCTTTCCTAAAACTCTTCATATGTACTGTGACAACATGAATTAAATAAAGTCTGCTGTAAAGTCTAAGACTAGAGGGAATTAAAACATGAAAATAACATAATCAGAAAATAGTACAGTCAATCAATTTTTAGAGCATGAAAAAAAATTCATTACTTTAAAAAATGGCCAATTTCCACATAGCTCTATATTGTATTAGTATGTATATGTTAAGAAATGGTTAATACCACTTGGAATCTTTTTTATAATTTACATTTCTTTATTCATTAAGACATGAGTTTTAGTCAATACTGTGTAATTCTAGTATAAATTGTATTTCATTCAAAGCATCTTGTTTTTAAAACCCACATGTACGTAGGTATATCTACGTATTTATCTTGTGGTCCCAGATTAATGCATTAATATTAAACCAAATAAAGACGTCTACCGATTGAATTACAGAGATAGCGTACGTAAAAATGTGAGTAAGTAACAAAAGGTGGGGAGGTAGAATTTCTTCATGAAATTAATTGGTAACATACTAGTTTTTTTGAAAAGCTGAAGACTGAAAAGAAGATGTGTGCATGGTACAGGTCACAAGAGACACTCAATGGATGTTTTGTGCCTAGAACCCTGGTACATAGAGTTCAAGTCCACAGTAACCATGTTCTGGCGTCACGTCTAAAGAAACAGCATGAGTGGGTTGATGAATTTTCAGCTTTTGGGTGAACTGTACCAAAATCCACTCCAAACTGAGGGCACAGTGGTTCCATTAGAAACTAAGTACTTCAGACAATATTGTAACGTTCCCTGGTAGATTGAGTCTGACTCAGCTTTTTTAACCAGCTTTTTTATATGATCATTGTATAAGGCATGAACACACAGTGTGTACCTCAAATGCAGAACTGTCATTTAATTTTGCATTTTTTATGAGAAAAGACACCCCAGGGACCATAAATTCAATCTGTATGTACTGCTCCCATTGACACCATTGGATTTTAAATCCCACTGAATAAATATCTAGATTTTTAATGGATAAACCATCTAATCCTGAATCTGGCATCAGCAGATAGCTATTACACACTGTTTTACCCACTTGCTTTGTGACTTTGTGGAAGTCAGAAGAACTCCATTATGGACAATTACATGATAATAAATCTACAAGGAAATTTCTTTCCAGCGCTCAGCTCCATAATGGTTGGCTTTTGTTTTGAAACATGAAACATCCTTTATAAATATTTTATCCTAATAAGAACTATCAGTAAATGACAGACACCATTATTGCCCATACAGATAATTATTATCCATAGATACTATCCATACTGTTACCTAATCCTGGGCAGATACTTCCTGATAAGCCTCCCCTGTAGCATTAATAATCTCATACTCCTCTACCCGAGTAGTCTCTAGTGCATGGCTCGTAGCAACGCATTGTCTCTGAGACATTTTTAATGTTGCTTACTGCCACAGGAAATTACAAGTGACTGAGGGAGCAAAATATGGTATTAAATGCCCCGCATCTTCAGTGGCTTTGCTCAGAAGCACCAGCAGAGGCTGGGAAACCACCACTCTTTCATCATCTCCGTATCATTCTTTGCACTAATACATCCCAGTTTTTAATTTCTTCCTTCCATATGCCTGAAGATACTGTCACTCTCCCCTGTCTCTTCTGCTTGAGATAAGTTTTCTTGTGATGTTTTGCAGATTCCAAACAGATCCTGTTTGGAACAGGATCTGTGTAGTATATGAAACTGGTGCTCACATGACAGTGAAAGAGCAGATCATGTATAGCAATATTGCAGGAACTTTGTAGTTAGCATCTCATCTTAAGCAATGGAATATTTTGCAAGTGCTTTTGAATGTCATTGTGCATTAGGAAGATGTTTTCACAGTGCTAGCACAAGCACATCTTAGTCTTGTTTGTGAGTACTTAGTTAATTTAGAGGCCATCAGTATGTCTGAGCAGAACAAATTGTATGTCATCCTAATCAGGTTTTTGTTTGTAGTTTTTGGGGGTTTGGGTCTTTTTTAGAACAACAAACATTGTATCTGCTGGTTCTCTACTGTTAAATGAGCAACATCCAGTATCTGCAATTTCCTTCAGCTGATGTTTGTTCTAGTGTGAGTCTTGACAGATCACCTTCTGAATGTTTCCCAGCATTACTTATTTCAAAGTAATAGCTGTTCACCATAGTCCTGAGGTACAGACTAATGACTAAGGAAGGGTTAAAAAAATATTTGTTCATTTGATTTATGTGAAAATCTTAATGTTTATTTCATTTTACCTATTTGCATGTCGAGGATCTTATTGACGACTTATTTCTGTAGAAGTCCAAGAATTGTTCGATATTCTTTGTTCCTCACACGCTCTCTCTTGATCTTACCATTTTTTTTCGATCAGAATCAGTGGAGGGTTGTTCTGTAGAGAAGTATGGTATGTGTAGCACCATACTCACCATAGGCATTGCAGCATAATGTAGCACACGATCAAAAGCCTCAGCATTGTTTCATGTTTTCCTTCGCGGTTTCAAGTACCAGATACTCCTTTTTCTTTATGAGGTACCCTTATTAACGATGACTTCCAGGGGTTTGCCACAGCTTACAAAATGCCAGTGGGACTCCTCACTCCAGCCCTTGCCGCAGCCTCAGCCGGCGGCGGCGCAGCAGCACATCCCGCCTGGCGGCGGAGGAAAGCGGGTGGTTGCGGAGCGGTGGGGAAGGCGCTGCCTGCCCGGCACGGCCCCGGGCGTGCTGTGCGCGGCGAGGCCCCTGCAGCACGGCTGCGGCCCTGCGCACCTTCGCGGCTTCGCACAGCGTTCCGAGGGAGGAGGGCTGGGGCATGGGTAGAGACGTACAGGCGTGGGGGTAAAACTAGCGGCAGGGCGCACTTCTCGAGAGACGTTTATACCCCACCCCAACGTCCCCCGCTTGCACGCACGGACACGGCGACCGTGCAGCCACAGGCAGCCCCCCGCGCCCCGGGCAGCCCCCCGCGCCGCCCCACGGCCGCTTCGCACAGCGGCAGAGAGCTCCCGCCCGCCCGCGGCGCAGCGGCGGCGCCCCCTGCCGGCCGGAAGACGCGCTACGGGAGGGCGGCCAGCCCGCGCAGCCGCGGCCGGGGGCCGCGGAGGGCCGGCGGTAGCGGGCGGCTGGTGCTGCCGGTTTCCTGCGCCTTCCTGCTGCGGGGCGGAAACGGTGACTTTTCCCTCCGTCCCTCGGCCAGGGACCGTGGTGATGTCAGCGCCGCCGCGTGTCGGCGCCCGTCCGCAGCGCGGTGAGGGCCGCAGCCGGCTGCCGTTGCGTGATGGGGCTGTCCGGCCCTCCAGGGCTGTCCGCCCCGCAGCGCGGCGCTGTCTCTGCCCGGCCGCCGGCGTGCCGCGCTCCAGTGCTCACAGCCTCTCCCAGAAAGCGCCCTCCGCGGGCGCCGTAAAGTAGCACCTCGTGGGACGAGTGGTAGGTTGTGCTCAGGGCCGGATAAAGTCTTGTCCAGATGTTACCCTTCCTCCGGCTGGAGAGGGCAGGCAGAGGCTGGTGCGGGCGGCAAGGTGCCATGGCGACTGCAAGGACAAGGGTGACACCGAAGCCCCCTGCTTGGCCCTGTGAGTGAGACGGCTGCTGTCAGCGGCACAGGAGGTGAGGTGGCTGCTGTGGGCAGCAGGCCTCGGGGTGACATGACCGCCGTGGGCAGCAGGCCCTCGTGCTTATAGTGCAGGGAAGTGGGACAAGAGACAGGGACGCTTCTGCCCTCCGGCGCCCTGCAGCGCCCGCCGCTGGGCGGCGCTGTCTCTCACCTTCCGTCCCCGCTGCGGGCGGCCCGGGCTGTCACCGGCTAGTGTCACTCCTTTGCTCTGCGTGGCACCGTTCTAGCGTTACTGGTTTTCCAGTGTTAGTTTGCTGTTCGTTTAAGGAATTGCAGTGGCTTCCCAAAGGTTCAGCTGAGTCTTTGAGCCTGCTCAAGGCCTGTAGGCGCAGGGTGGTCCAGAGCCCGTTCTCTGCGACAATCAGGTGCTGCTGGCCACAGCAGGTCACGCATGGTCTGCACAGGTCTGGTGGGACAGGATCGTAAATTCCAGCCCTGAACACCCCTGCACTTGATAGAGACATATCACACAAATTACACAATTTGGTAGGTCTGAGCTGATACCACAGTACTACAGCAGCCTAGTAAAAAGCATCCAGTATTAGCACCATTAGGTTCAAAACTATTGAGTGTTCAGTATTAGCACCTGCTGTGTCTGCCGTGACTTTTGTCCTATTATTTACTGTTTTTATCATGAAATGGATGCCAGTTATGTATCCAGGCTATCGTATTTGTATTTTTGTTATTTGTTATCTACACAGATTAAAATCTCTTCCCAAAAGTTTCAGCAAAGTCTGATAAAGTGTTCCTCCCAGCATCTAGTCTGTGGGATACTAGTACTTCGCCTCTGTGACCTGAATTATAAATGTGTATTTTGGCAGCACAGGAGTACTATCGTTCTTGTTGAGATACCTTTTATGCTTATTTATTATGTACTTCACATTCAAGCACATTTTTTCTTTCACCTTTTTGAATTA
This sequence comes from Falco rusticolus, assembly GCF_015220075.1. NCBI lineage: Eukaryota > Metazoa > Chordata > Aves > Falconiformes > Falconidae > Falco > Falco rusticolus. Next base: position 43,984,431 of record NC_051210.1, on the reverse strand, counting down.
GCATTATTTTTTACAAGGCAGGTTTTCTTCTTTATGGGACTTCCATTTTTGTGCAGCTCCAGAATGAGTTACTCTTAGCTATCTCATCATGCATACTAATTAACCTGTAGACACTTCGTATAAGGTCTAGTTCATTTGTTGTCAGTAGGACATCTCCTGCTTTGCTGTGTTGTATATCAATGACATTAGATGTTTGGATTATTTATCTAAGACCTCAAGCATTCCTTCCCTATCTTTTCCTTTTTTTCTTTACTCCTACAGTCTGCTCTTGTGTATATGCTACCTAATTCTGATTTCATTCAAGGTTCATAGTATTGTAACTCCATCATCTTTAATGGAGTTATGCTGTTTTTCATCATCATACGTGGTAGCATCAGACCCTGAGCTCCCTTTAAGATCTTTAACATACACAATGTAATGGTGTGAATCCCTCAGTTTGTTCAGCAGATATTTCATGGTATATCCTCAGAAATAGTCTAACTATTAGAACTCATAGGCCATCATTCCCACCTTATTTCTTTCTGTGTCACAAGACAGGGAGGTAAGAGTTACACAGTACCCAGACAGAGGTAGTTCTTCTTGTATTTCATTGAGAAATATTATTCATAATACCTTCTATCATCCAAAGAGTGTATTAGCTGAGCTTTTTTTTTGTAAGCCAAAGTATGTCTTTTTATTTAATTATTTATTTATTTATCCATAAAAGAACTATGGATAACTATCTCACTGGCCATAATTTTATAATGGAAAACAAATCCAAAATCAAAGCATGCTACAATACTTTTCATAACCTTAACACGAAATTTTAGTTTCTAAAATGAGAAATTACCATCTTACATTATATTTTCTTAAGTTATAACACCTAAGCAATGCCCACTCTAAAGATGGATCTGCAGTAAGATTTAGGTTTTTCAGAAATATTTTTGTATTTCAGTGCAAGCAAAGTGTTCCAGCTGGGATTGAGTACTTACAGCACAGAATGCAGTTTATGTAACTGTAAATATAAAGTGATAAACCATGATGGCAACATCAGAAGTAGAAATATTTCTACGATTGTTTCTATTGTTCTATTCTACTAATATTTCTATTGTTCTGCCTGCACAATACTATAGCAGAGTAAATAATAATTGGATACTCTTGGTGCAATTCCAGTAGACACCACACACTGTCATTACTGATTCAGGTATTGTTAAACACCATAAATCAAAGAGAGTCTGCCAATGGCAAAAAATTTAAAGGGACAATGCATTTTAGTTCTCTCGTGTTTATGGAGGTATTTTCACCTGATGATCTTAAAAGGTAACTAACATAGAAATAAATATATAAATGGAGAAAATTCAGTGCAAAAATTAATTTATATGTGAATGCAAACTGACAATTTACAGCTAGGAAACGGCAAATACCTCTTACCACAGAACTTCCATATATATAGTGTTAGAGTATGTAAACATGAGACAATGTGATATTTTTCCAGTGAATATGAACAGAAAATAAATATTCTGTTTCATGTAATAGTACTTCCTAAAATTGCCTTTTACAGTATACAATCCAAACACAAATTCACTGCAAGAATTTGGAAGCTTCAGTAGTAAGTTCTGTACTTGGACTGTGCTTTATGTCTTGTATTAATAGAGGCATCAATATCTTTTGCACATTACTACCAAATCTCTTTGTGAAAAACAAAAGGAAATATCTGAGTGATAAGTGACATAAGGATAAAAATTATGACCTGGTCAATTGCATTTTTGAATGGATAATTAAATGATTTTTATTGCTATATCTGATTTTATAAAATTATAGCAGAAGTCCATCAGGAGACTGTTTCCAGTCTTTACTGTTTTAAAGTGAGTGCAGAGAAGGATCTTAAGACAACATATAATCAATGTCTTCCTTTAAGTGAAAGTACAGTAACAATGCAGGTATCTTGCTATCTTCATGTGACAGTCCATTAGAAAAGCTTGTAGCACTAAGAAAAAATAGTCCTCTTTAAGTCTTATGTAAAACCATCACAAATACTTGAGGAAAGTAGGATTCCTGGAAAGGTATTTAACATAGTGGAGAAAACTGAGCTTGATGATAGCAAATAATTGGCTTCCATTTGGCACTTCTGCAGGAATTGAGGCACTTGCTTCCATTCTGAAGTAAAAATGTTGGTCGTATGGTAAGCCTCAGTTTATAAATACAGTTGTAACTTTAGTTATGTAACGTTAGTTAAAACTATAACCTCACTTTAACTGTAAGATAGCCAGATAGTACGTTGCCTAAGCCAGTATGGGATGATTTGTGAACCTGAACTTTGGCAGAAATGGAAAAAATTATTGTGCCTGAGATGCACAGATAATGGTAGTAGTACAGTGATTGCTGCATATTAGTCAAATCCCCCTGCACTTAACGCTGAATTTAGATAATGCTGTATTCTCTTAAGAAAGACTGGTGAATCTATAGTAATACTTAAGGGAATTACGGAGATGCATCAGTAGGGCAAAGGATAACATGGCTGGTTTCATTTGTCTGAAAAGACAGACAAAATAGACTTTGAAACACTTACAAAATGCTGCTTTCGACCTATATGGACAGTTGTATAGAGTGCTAAGGTGGTTTAAATGCGCTCAGATAAAAAACATGCATTACCTTCGTGTGGGTATTGTAAAGAAGCAAGCTGTCAGGGTGCTATATTTGTATTGGTCTGCTTCCTATTCTGGTTATATTTTGAATTGTGGCTTTGCACAACCCTACACAGAATCGAAATAAAAATACTCTGAAATTTTGTTTTTGTTTTGGTGGTTATATATTTAAAGAGATTGCAAGAAGTTAATTTTTTACTCCAAAGTAAATGTTTAATGGATCTACAACTTTGAAGAGACTGGGAAAATTTCAGAAGAATCTGTGGTTAAATTCTAAGTTGGATGCTGAGAACAATTTAGCTATACTTTTGGGTTTCATTGCATATTCAGACCTCTTGTACTTATGAGGGGAAACTTTTGCCATTTAATATCTGCTTATGCTAAGAAACTAGTCATGATTCTGTGAGATTTATCAGGAAAAAAGCGTTGAGCTCCCCCTGCTGTCCCACTGTATACAAATAACTGGAAAACCTGGATTTTGTTCTGATGGGTAAAATGTCAGTCAGGTAAAAGAAAAATTTTAACAATAAAGAAGTACCATTTTCCAGTTTCTGCTAATGTGATGCTAACAGTGGAGAGAACTAGAGTATTTAATTTGTTTTCCAAGTATTTAGTATTCTCAGGTTTGTTGGCATTTATAGCATGATGTGCATGAGCGTGTATACTTTGACATGTTTTGCATGTGTCCTGTGCAAAGATAGGATTTAATCTTTGTGCAAGCATACAGTTTATCTTGTTCCATTTACCTGTCTATGAAGAGACTGCTGTATGCTAATGAAAAATGGTGCACTGTCTTATGATTTCTTTTTGCTGTAAGATTTAATAACGTGTTGATAATTGTAAATTCTGAAGTTTATGATAATCTCTGGTTTGAGATAATAGTGTGACAACATGTGTGTGCACATGGATGCCTGAATGATGCTGATTACTATATAAGTCAGTAATGCTGTTCTCTCTACAGATGCTTTCAATAGAAATCAAACCAATTAGACTGAGCCACTGGGTTTGACTGAGAACAAAGTAGAGTTTACTCCTCCAAAAGGAATATTTAGCTGTGTCACACAGCTAAATAGTCAACAAGAAATTAACGTGGGTGTATTTTTGGTATATCAAGGTGGAAAATTATAGAAGGAAAAAAGAAATTTAAGTAATAAACACTGATGGATACTTCCTTTGCCTTCAGGCAAGCCAGTGTTTCTCTTTCTATATGCAGCACTGATACCTTTATCACAGATACGTGGAAAAGCCAAAAAGACATACATATAAGAAATGAAAAGGTGAAGCTGAATTGTGTGCTTGGGAGTGTACATGTTGCACTGAACATTGTGAACAAGCAGCTCTCCTGTTCTCCTCCCTTCATACCCCCATGTTTTTGTCTAAATGCACAGTCAATGTGAAATTGGGCTCACAAGCCTTGTCACATCAGTATTGTATTACAGGGATACCATGGGTTCCTCTGAAGAAACTCTCAACGATATGAGTTGCATTTTCCTAGAATTGCTTGTCTACATAAATATTTTCAGAAGTAGCTTGTGCTTTGGCATTTAACAAGCATTCACAGAAATACTCCTTTTTTAATGTGAATCCTTATTAGCTGTTAGCCTCAGACAGAGTTCTAGGTAGGCCATTTTCCCAGGACAACTTAGTTTTCTGGCAATGTTTAAATTTTTGTTTTATTAGCTATGTTTTGTAAATTTGGCAAAGCTTTTTGGTTGTCTCTCCTTCTCTCTGCCTCGCTGCCCCTCCTGCCCCCCACCCCCCATCCCCGCCCTGGCTTTTGTTTTTTTCAGTTTATTACCAAAGTAAGGGTTGGATACACAGTCTCAGCATTCAAAGGAGATTTTATGGGTGGAGGCAGAAGTCGGTTGTGTTTCAGAATAACTGGAAACCTAGACTAGAAATCAACCATCAAGTTGAAGTAAAGAGAAGTTTAGCCAGTGATTTACTGGTGGAGACCCAAATGCATTTTATTTGGTAGTAAGGCAATTGCACTTGGTGAAGGGTACACTAGAATGTTGTCACTCCACTTCATATGACAGGCCCTCCAAATTCAGGACCCCTATGTATAAATCGCAACAAATACATGCACACAGATATCAAAAGAAAGGTGATGACTTTATGTCAGTGATACTGTTGCTTCTACATGTATTGTGCATGAAAAGACAACCAGAATGAGCCTTTAGGTTCTGTTCAGGATAAGATACAATTTATTCCTCCAAAAGCTCTAGAAGGGAGCTGAAACAGATGTCATGTTTGACCATCTGTTTGCTTAGCAAATGCACAAAATGTTGCATGAATGCATCTGCATTTTTTTTTAACATACAAAGCCTTACTTTCTTTTCTTGGCTGTTTGGTGACTGCTAAACTTTGCAAGTATTTACTTCAGGCTCATTTTTAACTTAGAATACAAATCATCAGCTAAAACTGGTGAAAGAGAAGCCTTGTGGATTTACTGAAAACAGAATTTGGCTCCTCATGTAGTTTTTTGCACAATGTACTGAGAAGCAGTGTTTTTCATGGGAAAAATATCCCTTAGGAGCCTGGAATCTAAATGCATCAGACCAGTGGCCTTTGAGTTCCCCTTTTAAGGCTTAGTTCAAAAGTGCACTGCACACCGTTTGTGTTGTAGTTTTGCAGTTTGCTTGGAAAAAGCTTAAGACATGCTCTAAGAATTAATTCAGTGTCTGTAAGAAACATCATGCTTTATTTCTTTGCACAGAAATGACAGTGCCGCTATTATCCTGTTTCAGGTAATTATAAATGGCTACCCCCCTCTTCACTTCCTGATATTTTTGAGTCAAATATTTATTCTGTTTTTAATGACCTCAAATGAGCTAGCACATGTAAAAAGGCCCTAAGCATGAGTCAAAATTCTCCTAAATATGTTCTGTCATGCATACCAATGATACCAACTCAAGATTTTATGCATCATGACTAGGTTTTGGCATGGGCTTTTTTGTTAGAAGTAACCAATCAATGGATGGAGAAACATGAACACAGAAACAGATTATCTTACCAAAATAACATGCAAGTTGAATTTAAATTCAGAATTTTTAAAGAGGGCAAAACCCCCGATATAGCGCTGTATAGCACTCTTCCCTAAAGACACTGACTTCCTCTATGCAATTTTCTTTGTTTTACTAATTTCTTTACTGTCAATCTTGTTATTAATTGAGCACTTTAGTGTGTAAGTTACAGGTAAAGACAGGAAGTAATGCAGGCAGTAGTGAAGTTGCTTTTTTTGTGTCAGCTTCTTTTGGTCTTTAAGTTGTAAAGTAGATCAAGGTATGGATTAGCTTTACTGAACCAAATACTGACAACTTCATTTGACATATGTTAAACCCAGTATTAGTATTAGTAAAGGAGACATTCACACAGACATGCGTACCACTAGGCGTGCTTTAATCACAACTCAAGAGTTGGGCTACCACCTCAGTGAGTAGCAGAGAACAAAGAGATGCAGCTTAGCTTATATACACTTATTAAATCATTTGTCAGTGTCCAAACTTTGAGGAGTTTCCTTTGGTCTTGTCAGTTCTGCGAATCCATCATCTGACCCTGTCCCTGTTGATTCATTTATTCTGGTTCCAGTCTCTGCCTCAGTTTCAAGGTCCCCTTTGGATCATGATCTTCTTTCCGCTTGCTTTAACTCACACAATCCTTCATGCACACTTATTCTTTGAACAAGGATTTCCTATCCATATATACTAACTTTTCTAAAGACATCTGTGTTTCTGAGGGCACCTGTGTATACAAATTGATGATCTATTGCTTTTCTATTCTCCTACTGATTAACTTTACTGGGTTTTAAACCAGCCTTGGATTAGGGCTGTACAAGGGCTGATGCCTGGTTCTGCCACTTAGCAGTATCAGCCCTTGATATTTCTTAATTCAAAATACATTTTCTTGAACAATTACATTGTCTTTAAAAAGCAGTATAATTTGCAGCATGGTCAAACTTACCGAGTCCAAGAATTACCATTTTTCAACTACACATATCAGATGTTCTAATGAAAGACATTATCTCTTCCTACAGGCTTTGCCTCTCTGTAGATACAGAGAATATAACATGTGTAAGTTGTGTCATTGTTCCTTTTCTTCCAGCAACACCAGTTTTAGAAAACCATCAGTTCTAAGGTACAGTGAATTTACAAGGTTAATTGCATTTTTTTGAGTCTGGAACATCACTGTTGCCATTAGAAATCATTTATGAAATATACAACCAGATGAAATAAAAATAAGTCTTTTATAATATGTTACCAGTTTTCTTTTTCATTTGATAAATAAAAATTGCCATCCAATGTGTTAAATAAGCAGTGTACAAAGCTTAGTAGATCAACAGCATTCAGAAAAAATGTTTATTTCAGTGTATTTCAAAAAGAAAAAGCCCAAAGCCAAAACCTGTATTTTTTATTTTTCATTTTTTCACTTAATACGAGGCTATTAGACACAACTGAGTCTTTTTGTAAAATATCACTTTGCTTCCCTTGCCTAAATAACAACTTTAAATAAATAAACAATTTCATGGTTAGACCCTAAATGTAGTTAAATCAAAAGAAAACAAATAAGGATTTAAAGAGATGAATGAGTGGCACTCTGTGTATATGTTGGATATTGGAAAAGGCTATAGAGACAAGTGGCAGAAAGTACTTACCTATTTGTCTTGACATTTGAATAAGCATAGACAGTGTCTTTTGGATCAAAATTGCTTGAATAAAGATTCAATAGTCATTTAATAAGAAAAGCAGTGTTTAATATTTTAATATAAAATATTAAAAATTCATAATTCCCATGACCTAAACTAAACTTTTGTGTTTTTTTGCTGAAAGACTAGTGGTTTCATCAACACCTTCTAAGAATATGTCATAGCCTTAGATGCAAATTAAGCTAAAAATGCTATGTGACTAGAAATATTAGTCTCCATAGAAATTTTTTTCAGAAGTTGTGCTCTAAGCAGATAAATTTGTCACAGGTCAACATCAAATGAAATGAAAATCCTTGTTGAGACTGTTCAGACACCGAGACAATTATTAAATTGAGACAATTGAGACAATAGTACCAGGGGTTCTGGAGATGAAGAAATAATTAAACTGTCCATTTAGGCCCGGCTAGCTGAACTACCCAAAGAGATATTCCACACCATAGAACATCATGCTCAGTATATAAACTGGGGGGAGTTGTCTGGGTCCTGCTGACAGCTGCTCAGGGACTGGCTGGGCATCGGTCAGCAGGTGGTGAGCAACTGTATTGTGCACCACTTGTTTTTTTCTCCCCGTTTGGATTTTATTCCTCTCCCTCTCTCCTTTTCATTACAGTTATTGTTGCTGTTGTTATTCAATTATCAGTTTGTTCTTATCTCAGCCAATGAGTTTTGCCTTTCTTCCCAGTTCTCCTCCCCCTCCCACTGGAGTGGAGGAGTGGGGGCAACAAGTGAGTGGCTGCATGGTACTTAGTTGCTGGCTGGGGTTAAACCATGACAGGTGGCAGCATTGTACACAAAAAAAATTTAGGTAAAATGCTCTAGTCTATCATATATATTGGTACTTACTCTTAAATTTCTCTGTGGAGTTCAAGATTCTTGAAATGAAATTACCTTTCTTTTTCATAGTTCTGACTTCCAAAAAATAGTTTAGCAAACCCCCGTTTCTTTGGCCTCATAAACACCAAATACCATCTGTTCTCTGGGGTGTGCACTGCTGCTTCTTTCTGGATCTTTCTGGATCTCAGTAAGAAAGGCCAAACAACAAATGGCTTGGTAAGGTAACTGCTGCAAAAGGACAGACTAGGAAGATTAATATAGATAGTGAATAACATCTTGTGTGCCCTCAGATGCTGCACCCCTTATGTTCATGCAACATCAGATGGAATCTTGATGGATTTTCCCACAGTGCACTGTGCAGAGCAGATCCTGTCCGTGGGGAGAAACTCCCTTTTGGTCATTTGAAGTAATATATAATTATCTTGCAAGAAAACAATTCTGCTTCTACAGAATGTTCTCATGAGAACTCCTTGCCTTATTGTTAGATAACTGCAAGGCCATGCAGGAGGTGTCATTGCGGTGCTGAGCAGGAGCTGCCTCCAGGCTCCTCCAGCACCATGCGTGGTCTAAGTCTGTCCCATGGCCAAGGGAGCTGTGCAGCATGCCATGGCACAGCCTGAAAGGCCACCCTGGGCATGCAGCACCTGCCCAGGTGCGCTGCAGTGTGCAGTGCTCTCCTCCTGGGGAGGACCAATACATTCCCCCGCCTTGATCCATATGTAGTTTACCTTTCCCAAATAGATGTTATAATTTACAGATTGTACTAATAACATGTGGGCTTCTCAAATGCAAGTTCCAATAGGTCAGACATGGCTTGTTCAAGATCACCAACTCTTCAAGTTTAATGTCTTCTGTAAGGCTCCCAATACAGTATCTTGCACTCTTTCTGAAGCAGTTGTGTGGCTTGGTCAGGCATTTGTGATAGTTAATGAAGAAATAAACCAGCTAAACCAAAATGGTTGATTTTTGCTCCCACTTTGTGGTCTCATTAAAGAAATAACTCCTCAAGATTCATGAAGACATTTTTTTTAACCTCAGATAACTTACAATTTTTCTGTCCCCTGTATCATGTGAAGTCTGATTTAATTACAGTTTTAATTCTGTTTTCCTGCTGCTAAAGTATCTCATTAATTTTTTTATTTTACCTTTATGATTGCTACCCCTCTCTTTTTTCTGAACGAAAAAAAAAAAAACAGCTCCACAGTCTTCACAAAAGTTTTATCAAGTCCTTCCTTGAGGCTTACGTCTGACACAATACACAACAGCTAGTTCTAGCAGTGAGCCGAGAGTACTGTTTGTTACTAGAATCCTGTGTCATAAACTATAGTCCCCAGTTCTTATGGTGTACTTAATCTCTGTTACATTCCATTTTTGTCTCCATTGCCCCATTTGGCCACTTGGTTCATGTATATTTTCATGCAGTAGTACCAGATATGCTTTGTAAAGTGTGTGGATAGACAGCAATCAACTTTTTCCTGTAATTCAATTTAGCGTATAGAACATTGGGATTCCAGCCCTAATTGACAGTACTTGCAAGAGAAGTACATATGTGAAGCCCTGTGTGCAAAAATAGATATTTCAACAATAAAAGTTCTCTCAACGGGTACATTTCCTTCTCTCTGCCATGGCAAAGTGCTGTCTGTATTTGTGTGTATTCATGTATACCATCTTGATAGAAGTAGAACTGAATTCAAAGAAAACTTCAGCCACTCTGCAAGTAAGTACAGAGTAACTAATTTAGCAGTTACATGCATCACTATTAATGAAACACCCAGTCAGTTAGCAGCTCCCTTATTACTAGGCAAACATCACTTGTTTTATTCAGGACATTGTTTCCTTGGTCAGCATTTCTGGATTTCGTTTTAGTACCTACCACCCTCACAACAAGCTCTCTTCTTTGAAGGAACATATTCAGTAGGCACATTCTGTGGAATACTCTCCATGATGACCAGTTTTTAAAAACTTTTCTGGAGACTTTATTTGGGTTTGTTATTCAGGAATTACAATAAAGATCACAGAGATGAGCTCACTTTTACACACAGATTTTTGTGGCTACATGCCACCAGATGAATTTTTATGGACTTTAACAAGTCATTGTGATGTAAAATCCAGAAAAATTACAAAGGCATTCAAGTGTGCCTAATCACCTTCTGATTAAAGCCTCACAGAGACACAGAAGCTTTGTTTCATGAGGCAACGTTTGGAGTCTAGGTTTACCTTTGCAATAAACCCATTATTTTGTTTGTATCTTGTTATCTGTATTAGCATGAACAGTTTGGTATTTCAGGGTTTAAGAAATGTTCATAACAAGATCTCTACCCCAAAAAATGCAGCATTTAATTGATAAACTATACTAATGCAGTCCATAAAGTGAATGTGTTCTTTCTCCCACTAGTCTAATCAATATCTGTTTAGAAATCCTATCTACTCCTGAAGTAGCAATAAATAATGAATAGCAATACAGACTTATTTTTAAATACTAATATGTAATTATGCATAAGGAGTTCAATATTGAAAAATTGTATTTTATTGCATATGATACAGCAACAAGCTGTGATTCTTAATCTCACTCAATTTTTCATGTCTCTTCATAAAAATTAGAAGTATCAGCTATGACGTGAAAATTGCAAAGCACTTAGTTGTAAACTCCACTTGGCTCAAACAGATTTACGTATCTGAATAAAATTGATTTCTTAAGTGTTTTGCTATATAAGTGCAGGCTGCAAAGTCAAAAGCTGAAGGAAGAGGCCTTGTCTTGTCTTCCTTACAGTGTATCTCGTGCCTAGATGTTGGAGAATTGAAATACTTGACGGCTGGTCTTTAAGCTAGCTGTGCTGTGAAAAAAAGAAAAAGAACCTGCATACAGAAAATGGCAGTTGGATAGTTTATAAAGCAGACAGTTAAGCTTCACCTGAAAATACCTTTCTTTCCTGAGAATGATTCTGCATATAAAGAAACAGAGATAGCAGTGTGTCGCAGGAGAAGAGGCAGAGATCACTCAGACAGATTGCATGTAGTAGTTAGTTTATTGAGTTCTGATCAGTAAATTTAGGTATGTCAAACATTTAATAAGATGGATTAGCAGTCAATACTGTTTATGACACTTAATACAGGATACAAAGATTATCGCATAAACTTAGTATATGTACCTTAAATGTTACATTCATGCAAAAAATGTCACCTATCAAACCATCAGTGTCCAGTGTCAGGTAAGGGATCTCTCAGCCTTGAGGGGTGACCTTGGGAGGTGTCCCTGCTCAAGGGGAGATCACTGCAGCACAGCCAGATGCTACAGAGGGAGAGCTCAACAGGCCCTGATGGCTGCAGATATTTATAGTGTAAAGTGGTTGATTTATCATCAGATTTTCTGCTGTGTTCATGCAGTTTCAGCTGGTTATCAGCTTAGTCTCAGCTCGTTATCAGCCCAGTATCCAGCCAAACTTTTTTGGGGGTTGGTGCTGTGTTCTCACCGATAGCCTCACACAGGGCTTACGCAAGTATGTGAAGACTACTTGCTGAGCATCTGCCTGCATCAAAGTTCAGTTAGTTCAGACAGGAGCAGTATGTTCGTCACATGATGTGGAGCTGGGCTATTTCACGCAATTGTAACTCACTGGATCACAGTATTGATCCAGTCTCCTATTGCTGTTGGGGATTCAGCATAACTGCTTTCATAAATACACGGAGCTCCAATTCATAAGAAATCTGGTTTTCCTCCACTGCTGGAAGCAGACTCCAGTGTCTGGCAGCTTGAATGGCTGGGGGCTTCCTTTGAGGTTCCAGCCCAAGTGTGCGTGTTTATGGGCTGCTTATTCACCACGCCAGGGATACTGGTATTCACTGGGACTCTCTGTTCTACATCCCAGTCTACAATCTTCTTTTGAATCCACTCCTAAGGCACTTTCTCATAGCTTTTAATTTGTGTTTATTTTCTTCTAATATATTTTCTCATTTGAAATGTAGTTATTTGGATCAATAGAATTAGCTGTCCAATATTGGCCAAATATTGGCTAAATCCCCAGTGCAGCTTTCTGCTCTTCAGGAAAATGTGTGAACACACTGATTTCAATACTGCTTGCATTCTTTTTTTGATAGTACAGGAAAGCATTCTTTTTTATAGTAAATGATAGTAGTGGCACTGAAACAAATAATAACTTTGATCAATTGAAGTCAAAAAAGGACTCTCTCTCATTACCAGACCTTAGGAAAAAACAAAAAGTTGAACAGTTACTGTCACCTGCCTGATAAATAAGTATCATCCTGCCTCTTAAAGCTGTTGATTTTCCACAAAATTACATGCTAATTTCTCAGTTAACTTAATTAGTAAAACCTAAGGTCAGAAAGAAAATATAACAGTAAAGAAAGACTGAAATATGATCAAAGACTATTATTATATTGAGCAAATACGGCCCCAAATAGACATGTCTTTTCTTGGGTTTCCTCAGCAGTTTTTGAAACATTTCAGATTACAGCTCTCAATTTTGTGTCAGCCAGCACTGCAAGTTGTCTTCACAAGGAAGTTCTGCTGGTACAGTGGAAGAGTCCATGTTAGCTACATATTCAGGACAAGAGCAATCTCACTAGAATCACTTTTCAGGTGCTTTGATTGATTCCTGCCTTCTTACTCTTTCCCGCTCTTTTCAGGATTGCACACTATCTCTACATGCAGCTTCCCAGCTTTGCTTTTTCTCTCTGTCTCTCTCAAACCATCACCTGAGAAACATCTAGCTTCTGTTTAGTACTTGGTGCAGAATATTCTCATCTTGTACTCCTCAGGGTATGCACTGAATCATCAGCAGTATGATCTCCTATAACTGCGATGGCAATTGTACGTACCTTTTCAAGTACATTTTATAAAAGTCAGGCTGTTACTTCTATTTACTTTGTATATTGATCATTCATTGTGTTTCTAAGTTTCCTTTGCTCTTCTGACCTGGCTAGAAATACAGTGGGCGGTAGCTGCTTTCTCACTTAGCCTGTTCCTTTTAGAGAGAAATAATTTCATTACCAATTGCTGTTTATTGTCTCTGGGAACACTGTTCCAGCAGGTATCCATTTACCTCTCTTATTCAGATAATAACGGTTATGTTTAAAAATATATGGCCGGTAAAAAAAAATACATTTTTGTATTTGTGCTTAGTTTTCAGAAACTCTAAAAAACCTTTCAAGATTGAGAAGCATGTGTGCTGTACATTATCCTAATAATCATTAGGATGTACAAATTTTCCCTTCTGTGTGCCACAGTTGTCAAGGCAGGGGCTATGGTGTCGTGTATGGGGTGCCGTGCCCGGGCACTGGCAGCCGGGGCTGCCCTGCATCGGGCACAGCCAGGTCCAGGCAGCTCCAGCTGACCCACCGCAGGGCACAGCCTGGCCCCTCAGCCGAGAAGGGGGCTCCTCGGGGAAAACCTGTTTAGGAAAGGGTAAAAAACACTGCACAGCAGCTGTGAGAGGGAGTGAGAAAAACATGGGAGAAGCAGCCTTGCAGACACTAATGCCAATGGGGAAGGAGGGGAGGAGGTGCTCTGTTGGAAGAAGGGTTCGCCGGAGGCAAGAAGAGGCTCAATATGAGTTATGCATCTTGCTCAACTTTATTAGTTTCTAACACTACTTATATAGAACCGATACACATGCATATTCGTAAAGCAGAAATATAATTGGTTAGTAGTCTCTAAGCGCGCGTGGTTCTCACACCCCTAATTATCATGACTAAAGTAAGCATTCTCTCCATGTAGCTAGTTGTGTTGCTGTGCTTCAGCCTTGTAGTTTGTTACTCCCTATATTCCCATTCCGGTCCCTATCCTTCTTGGCCCTGCACCTGCTTTCCCAGCAGCTGTAGCTTGTTACAGCCACGGCCTGTTGGCACAACATAATTACTTGGTCTCAGGATTCACGAATAGCTCAAGGCTACCTTTCTTGTTATCTTCAGCACAGCAACTTCAGTGCAATTCTGATTACAGGCCTATTCTAATACCAGGCCTGGATTGTGCAGATCTTCAGAGATTCTAAGGCCATGCTTCTGCAGCCATTCTTCTACAGTGCTCGAGATGCTGGAGCAGAGATTCCCCTGCAGCCTGTGGTGAAGACTATGGTGAAGCAGGTTGTCCCCCTACAGCCCATGGAGGTCCGCGGTGGAGCAGATACCCACCTGCAGCCTGTGGAGGGCCCCATGCCGGAGCAGGTGGACATGCCCTGAAGGAAGTGGCAGCCTGTGGATAGCCCACACAGGAGCAGCCTCCTGGTTTGTGGGGGGCCCACATTGCAGCAGTCAGTTCCTGAAGGACTGCACAGTGTGGGAAGGAGCCATGGTGGAGCAGTTCGTGAAGGACTGTATCCTGTAGGAGGGACCCCATGCCAGAGCAGGGGAGCAGTGTGAGGAAGAAAGGGTGGCAGAGAGGAGTAGTTATGGACTGACTGCAGCCCCCATTCCTCATCCCCCTGTGCTGCTCAGCAGGGAGAAGGTGGAGGAGTTGGGAGTGAATTTGAGCCTGGGAAGAAAGGAGAGTGGGTAGGTAGGTAAGTGTCTTTGAGTCTCACCATCATACTCTATTTTTTCATTGTCAGCAAATTAATCATCCCCAAGTCAAGTCTGTTTTGCCCATGATGGTAATTGGTAAGCAATCAATGTCTTTACCTCAGCTTGTGATCTTTCTCATCTTACTATGTTTTCCCTTGTCCTGTTGAGGAGTAGTGAAAGAGCAGCTGGATGGATGTCTGGGAGCCAGCCAATGTCAACCCACCACATACAGCAGTGCATTAGGCCACATGCCACAGTAAAACTTATGTCTTTATGAGACTTCTGAGGTGATAATGTAAAATGAGCCGGCACTATATGTGACAACTAAATAATTAAAATAATGGCTAAAAATCCCTTCATCGCTATTACTATACCTTCAAACTGCATCAGAAACAGTGTCAGTATGGTTTGTATCTACAGTGTTCCTTGTGGGTAGGGGATCTGAATTTGAAGACTACCAGTTGGTGCTCGATAAGGTAAACAAAGTGATCTATTAATAAAGTAGCATAAAAGACACTAATGTATATTTTTATATAATTAATTTATATTCAGTACTTAACACATGTTGGGAAACACACAGAAGCACTATTCCTGTTCAGTTCTTTTCTCTGCCAGTACAATGATTTATTTGTGACTTCTCTAGAGAAAATCGAAATAGGGCATTGGAGCTGCAAGCAGGAGAAAAGGGCATGAAATGGTCACAGAATCATAGAATCATTCAGGTTGGAGAAGACCTTTGAGATCATCAAGTCCAACTGTTAACCCAGGACTGCCTCTTGTTTCCTCTTGTCCTGTCGCTTGTTATCTGGGAGAAGAGACCTACACCCTACCTCCCTACAACCTCCTTTCAAGTGGTTGTAGAGAGCAACAAGGCCCTCCCTGAGCCTCCTCCTCTCCAGACTAAACAGCCCCAGTTCCCTCAGCTGGTCCTCATAACACTTGTGCTCCAGACCCTGCACCAGCTTCGTTGCCCTTCTCTGGACAAAAGCCAGGTTTTTATGCCTATAGAGTATTTCTATTAGCAACTGTAGGAGAATGAGTATTGGGCAAGAGAGATGACTGGTCTGAGCAAGAAAGACATTGATCATCTTCTCTGTTGGGTCTGCAGATGATTTAGTTGACTTCAAAGACTTAGCCGTGTACCTTTAAGACAGCCACAAATTGTCAGGTATGTAAACAGGGTGTGAAGAATTGGAACTTAGAACCGCAGCATACGGGCACCTACAGCAACAGCAAATAGCAAGCAAGGAGAAGAACACAGAAAGCCTATCAGGGTCTGACACATGTACTATCTAAGATATATAAGCAATATGTATAAACAATAAAGGCCATTTTGCCATTTTGTCCAAACCCAGCCATGTAGACAGTGTTTTTCTGTCTGCCTCAACTTGCATCACCATACTTCTCTGTTTGAGGGATAAACATTTGTTGATTCTTATTAATTCCTAAACAGAAATTTATAAGCAAAAAAATATTTGATCTCTTGACAGTTCTGAAAACTCAGATGAAGGTTTTAGAAGTTCAGGTAGACTATTAATAGAGTTAGGTTTGGGTTTATATGTGCTTCATTACTGTTGAAATTTTATTCTTAAAATGTTATCCTTCCATTATTTACCCAACCTTACCTAGTTCTTAATTTGTTGAAAAACTAAATCTAGTTTGAAATTATATAGCCTTGCTATGATTTGTTGGCAAAAAACATTGTTCTTGACAGTCGTAATGTTGCTGATTCTTTTAAACTGGTTTCAAGTATATTGAAATTTAGTTCTATCTTAGTTCTTAACATTTGTTGCAAAAAAGTTCTTACTGTAAAGCCTGCAATCTTTTCATGCACAACAATTTTTGCATTGTTCTCTGAACAATGTTGCACATTGTCTGAACTTTAAAATTTCAATACAAATCTAGATGGGTATTTGGAAAAATAAACAAAACCTTACTGAGATGAAATTTTAGTTCATCCTGGGGAAAATATGAATTATCTAGTGAAATAGGTAGATAATATTACCTCAATACAAAACAATAAAGACTAACTGTTTTCATGAAGTTTAAGAAAACTAAGCAATGTATTCTAAAGAAGCTCTAAATTTCTATGGGTTTTGTTACAAACTTTTAATTAAAAAAAAACTTTGTGGGAAGGTGTTGCAAAAATACATATAATGGCCTTCTATATTTTAGTAAAACATTCAAACTTTACTTCAGGTCAAAACCAAGAATACATTTATCCAGCTCCAAATGCATTTATGGATCTTTTAGTTCCCTCTTTTTGAAAGGAACTTCTATCTAGAAGTATAAAATGGTCTATGCATTACCCTGATATAAAATCTCTCAAATTCAAAGGCACAAGGACTACAGAAGTATGCAAAAATTCTGAGTCTGAGCAAGTTTCATTTAATGTCACACGGGGACTTGCTATTAACAGAATATAAGATTTCATTATATATTGAGTAAAGTATCAGAAGTGATTAAACTAGTAATGATGGAAAGGAGACAAACGTGAACCAAAAAGAGAAGTTTTTCTGTACCTGTCTGACAGTGTGACAGAAAGGAACAACAAAACCAAACTGCAGGCTAGAACCTGGCTTTTGAGAGCAAAAAGCAAGCCAGGGGTAGAGCAAAGGGGGAAAATACTGTTTCCACTGAAAAACAGCTGCTCTGCATTCAGGTTTCATTATGTGG
This sequence comes from Falco rusticolus, assembly GCF_015220075.1. NCBI lineage: Eukaryota > Metazoa > Chordata > Aves > Falconiformes > Falconidae > Falco > Falco rusticolus. Next base: position 43,967,076 of record NC_051210.1, on the reverse strand, counting down.
ACTTGGAGCTCCCAAGTCTCCTAAAATGAATGCTAATACATGGAATGGATGGCATGGCTGGCTGTTGTGGAGAGAAGTGAATCTATTTGGTCTGTATCCAACTCAAGATTTCTAAAACAAAGAATACTTACCCTTGCACTCTGCTTTTTTTTTGCCCCCCCCTTTTCCTTTTTTCTTTTTTTTTTTTGGTCTCCTTAGTCTTTAAGTATTTTATACTTCCACCTTGACCAGCCTTCTCTTTCTCTTCTGCTTTCAGGCTGTCCAAAGTTTATCTCCTTACCACTGCTTCAGTCTCCAGTGCCCACTCCATGTTTCAAGAGATTCTCGGCAATTGCTTATTATCAGAAGAATTTCTTTCTTTACACCAAGTTTCACACCTCTTTGGATCTCTCACTGTGCATTACTGTGAAAATTCAGAAACCGTGACTCGTTCTTTTTTAACCTGACATGCCTTTGGACTGCCCCAAGTTAGACATCCAAATTTTGTTTTACTCGTTTTGTGTGTGTTGAAGTGCCCTGCCCTGTTACAGTATAATGCAAATAACAAATAACACTGTTCACTTGTCATTATGCAATCATAAGCTTCCAAGAAAAGTATGATAAAGCTGTCTAATGATGACACAAGGAAGTAATTATTTTGTCCTTGCTTTAAGCAAAAGATGTACAGACTCTACTGATCCATCTTTGCTTGAGGAACATTGCCACCTAGCAACAATGTACCCTCTGAGGCTTCTGGACAGAAGCTGTGCAGAACTGCTCTAGCAGCAGCTCTTAAAACTTTTTCCAATAGTTCTGGAAATTGTTTTTTTGTCCTTTTGCCACTTAGCATTCAATCCCAGCTGGCATACTGCACAACAGAGAGAATTGCTAGCTATTTAGTCTTGGAAGCAGACTTTAAAAGGCTAGATAGAGAAGTTCAAAAAAAAAAAAAAAAAAAAAAGGCAGGCAAAATGGTAAGTTGTTCCTTTAACACATACTATGCAGTAAGGGATAATGTGTAAAAACACCACTCCAGTAGGATACCTTCCAAATGTCTCCATAATGCCAAGAGAAAAACATCTGCTGCCCACCCACTGACAGAGTAGATGACGGCACAGCCTTTTCTTTCTCTCCCTGATGCCCCTAAGAAAGCTAACGCTGACTGTGGTGTGAGACTGACAAAGGTTTGTAGTGTTAAATCAGATTAAAAATTAGAATTAGTATACATCAAACAAACAAACAAACAAAATCCAAAGAGCATATGGCCTAGAAAGCTACAGGAACAAAATGGTAAGAACAAGAAAAAGAATTAGCTCAACAAATTCAGCAAAATGATGACTGATAAAGAAGACATCATTTGCCAAAGTGACAGAATTAGGTCTGGTTTGGGACTGTTCTCTACAGCAGGGACATCTGGTATCTCACCAAGTCATTGCATATTTTTGAAGTTCTAAGACAGTAATGGGAACTTTCTCTGACTGAAAAAGCAAGTAATGGTTATAGTCACGAAATGTGGGACACTTTACATAAAAATGAAAAATCTAGCCAAAGAGAAAATATAAAACACTACAGTAAAAATTCCAAGTATCATTTTTTAATACTTCAATGAGACAAAATTAACTGAATAGCTCTCATATTTTTGTCAGAATATTGTCAGAAGTGCTATGCAGGCAATGACTGAACATGATAAAAAGGAAATACAGCAAAATGGCTTACTCCAAGACCTAAGTACTCTAAAATAAATGTCATTACAAGCATGTCGTATATATTGCATGCTTAAAAATATTTAAATACTACTTTACTTGTATGGATAGTTACTAAGAAGCAAAAAACCTCAAGGTCTCATTATTGGTAAGTTGGGCTTTGATATACAGCAATGAATAAATGCAAGAAATTAAGAAAAGCCCTCAAAAAGTCAAGTGTTTGTATCTTGTCAATGATTATTAGTGTAAATCAGCCTCTTTTCTAGTGTCCTGAATAAGTATTGTTAAGTGTCAACTGTGGCAGACTTTCATGCTCTAATAAATTTATTTTCTGTCTTCTGTTCTTTCTACATTTGAATGTAGAGACTAGTGTAACTATCTGGAAGTCTGTGACCACAAAAGACTATGGGAATACTTTTGAACAACAGGAAGGTAATATGGCTTTTTTATCATTTGCAAAACAAGGGAGTGTGTAGTACGTACCCCATTCACATAATACTGTGGTTCAGGTTGAAGTGGTCATAGCTTGCCGTAATTTTTTTTTCCTTGGAAATCTAGAATAATTCTTGAACGGCAGTATTATACTACATTTTTTAGCAACTGAACAAAGCACACAGTGGCCATAAAGGGGATTACTTCAGTTTGTAGGCTGTGAAAACCCTACAGAGTAAAGACTAGGATGCAGAATGAGACATCAACTGTAGATTCATCATTACAAATATTGCAGCTGTCTACTGCATAAAGCCTGCATTTAGAGCCTACACAATGATTCATATACACGGAACATTTCTGACACTTATCAGTGCCCAGCCCTTTTGGCTGTGTCATGTGTACCAAAATCTGATTTAAAAAAATTTAAAAAAAAGATGTAAACAAACCCCTTAAACTTTAGAGGAGTAAACAGAATGCAAACCAAAATCAGTGATTCAAATGCTGAGGAAATGAACACTCAGCATTATTTTTTTTGTGGTGGTTTGACCTTGGCTGAATGCCAGGTGCCCACCAAAGCCTGTCTGTCACTCCCTTCCTCAGCTGGACAGGGGAAAGAAAATACAACAAAAGGCTCATGGGTCAAGATAAGGACAGGGAGATCACTCAGCAATTACCACCACAGGCAAAACAGACTCAACTTGGGGCATTCAGTTCAATTTATTACCATTCAAATCAGTAAGAACACCTTCCCCTCACCCCTCCTTCTTCCCAGGCTTAACTTAATTCTTTATTTCTCTATCTCCTCACCCCATGTGGTGCAGGGGAGCCGGGAACAGGAGTTAGAATCAGTTCACACGTTTCTGCTGCTTCTTCTGCTATTTCCTCCTCACACTCTTTCCATGCTCCAGCATGGGGTCCTGCCAGCAAACCTGCTCCAGCCTGGGCTCCTCTCTCCACAGATCCTCAAGTACTGCCAGCAAACCTGCTTCAGCGTGGGCTTCCCATGGGTGAGAGCCTCCTTTGGGCCCCCACCTGCTTTGGCGTGGGGTCCTCCATGGGCTGCAGGTGGGGATCTGCTCCACCATTAATCTCCACGTGCTGCAGGGGCACAGCCTGCCTCGCCGTGGGCTTCACAGTGGAATCTCTGCTCTGGTGCCTGGAGCCCCTCCTTCTGCACTGACCTCGGTGTCTGCAGAGTTGTTGCTCTCACATAGTCTCCTCTCTTCTGTTGGTGCAGATTCCCCTCCCTCCCCTTCTTAATATGCTAACAAAGAGGTGCTGCCAGTGTCGCTGACGGGCTCAGACTTGTCCAGTGTCGGATCTGTCTTGCAGCTGGCTGGCACTGGCTCCATTGGACATAGGGGAAGCTTCTAGCAGCTCCTCACAGAAGACACCCCTGTAGCACCTCTGCTACCAAAACCTTGCCATGCAAACCCACTACATTTTCACAGAAAACCAAGTTTGGTACGCAGCAACTTGGAGCAAGTTCTCTGCAATATTATGAATTTCAGCTTTGGAGATGCTTATTTACTGACAAGACAAATTCCCTTTTAGTTATAACTTAATTATGATCTATGCAGCCTGCAGTTTTAGAGATTTAGTGTGATTGTTTCAAGGCTATAGCCAATAAAGAACATGGATGATAGTTTTGACAAGCCACAAAATTACAAAAGCTATATTAACAGTCACACTTCGTCTTGCTTTTATTTCAGGCTTATCCTTGGTGCACTACATGTGACTAATCAATTGCATCCAGATAAGCTTCTTGCTTCATTTACATGGCAGTGACAGTGCTGCTGTGATTCAAAATTCAATTTTAAGTTCCAGTCTCCCCAGCTGACAGCATAACTGACACTGAAACTGACGACAAAATGCAAGACTGGAGAGTATCCAATATGTAATGTCTGCAAACATCAGGTCTGTCTGTCCTGGAATCTTCACAGCTGCTTTCTATTTTTCATAGCCTAAAATGCATAGAATTCCAAGTGACTGCTTCTGAAATATGTCAAGCACATTAGATTAATTTTCCAAAGAACATTTCCAAAGAAAAAGGGACATGCCTAAAAATTCTACCCCTAAATTATTTTAGATGTGGTTATCATCTTACACCTTTAATTTGTAGAGGAAAGACGGTTTGTACAGCTCACCCAATACAAGAGCAAAATCCAGACTAAGTGAAAACACTGTATAGAGAAATAAGATGGGTAACGGAATTTTTAAAAAAGTACAGATGTGATTATGGACATACCAATCAAAGAGAAAATTTCAAATGCACGTGGACCAGCAGTGAAGTAGTCCCTACCCCTTAACTCCCTACCTGTTAAAAAGTGATTTAACTAAGTAGCACAAACAACAAATATTTAAAAGTAAAGATTCTTGAAAATATTTAAATTTTATGTTGCTTGTGTTTATAGTCTGTGGCACCCAGAGATATGACAAGCACCAGAAAAACTCTGTCATAGAGTCACAAAACCTGCTGTTGCCATTTGGCTGATCTTAGCTCTGTGTCCCTTGTCCTTTATGTTCAATTCAGAAAATGTCACTGTGAAACAACTTGTATGGATGGTGACCTCAGGCTTACTGAAATAATTCTTGTTCTGGCACACTTGATACAGGTCTCAGGCTGCTTCAGTTGCTTCAAGACACTGTGTAATATTACATCTGTGTGAACATTCCATGTGCTCACAGTGTTCTCGGGGCCTTAACCTGTTTAATTTCTCTGGAGCTTGCTCAGTTTTGAGTTTAAATCCTGCTGCCTACAAGCAGGGGAGAAGTGTAACTTTTTAAATAACCAAATCACTCTTACTCATCAATTTACAGTAATAATTTTCTTGATTAGTTGGTGTGCCTATCCATGAACAAACTGCAAATTCTAGGATCAGCACATAGGCCTACATTCGAGTCATTTTGGCCAATATGGTGCTAGTAATGCTCTGCCCTGAATGTGAATGAGAACTCTGATCTGGTCATGCCTTTGTAAACTAACCTAGCAAACTATTGAGAAACGCAGCTTGTGCACAGACAGCTCAGACCAGCTGACTGCAGCTACTGCTCTAAGTCATAAGGTTTCCCTACCTATAGAGCTCATGTATACGCTTCACTAACAGTACAGATATGCACTGTGTCTAAAATGCTGAAGGACTGTTTGCTTTCTTCTAGCACTGCATGTAAAAGCTTTGGGATTTTTTTTTTTAAAGGAACAGGCAAGGCTTGTTTACATTTAGCTGTAAAATTTCTCTAAATTCTGTTTTTAGGCCTCTCCTGGTTTAGATCTCTCCTGCCCAGCTCTGGTCTAAAGGCACACAACGCTCCTGTGGGGATGAGGGGGGAAGGAATGTCCTATACGGTCCCTGCCCTCACTCACGCAGTAGCATTTACACCGCAGTAGCGACTCCAGTAGCTGACTGTACCTCGCCGGGTGCCCGTCACCTCGGGCGGCAGGCCACACACCCGCAAGGCGCAGGGCTCGGGCCAGGGGTCGCCGGGCCTGAGAGGGCGCAGCTCCCGGCGGCGGGCGCGCCGCGCCACCGGCCTGCGCTCGGGTACCAGCGCCCGCGGGAACGTGGAGGCCGCGGGAACGGCGCGCACAGCCCCGCCACGAGAGCCCGGCCAGAACGGGGCAGGGGGGCCCCAAGCACCCTCAGGACTCGCCGCCGCCAGCACCCACCCCCCAGCTCCGCCGTGGCCAATAAGCGCGCCCCGTCCCGAAGCGAGGCTGGCGGCGCGCTGGGAATGCCCCGCCCCTCGTGCGACGGTTACGGCGGCAAAGAACGCCCACGCACCTGCAGCGGCGAGGGGCGGGGCGGGGCGGAGCGACGCGGCCTGGCCGTTGGGCGCGGCCATTTTGAATGTGAGAGCAGGAGGTGGGGGGGCGGCAGCCTCGCGCGCTACGTGGCGGCGGGCGGGCCGGCGGCGGTTGGGATCCCAGGGAAACCGGCCCAGCGCCGTGCGGAGGCGGGCGGCTCCTGTAACGGTTTGCGGCCGCCGGCGGGTCGGGAGGAGGTGCGGGTCTGCCGCTGAGGCCGGCGGCGCGCTTCAGCGGCGGATCGCGGCCTGCGGGGCCGGGGCAGGGAAGAAGGCGGGTAACTCCTGGGCGATTGTGTCCGTGTCACGACGGAGGGGTGGGGCAGGGGGCTGGTGGCCCGTCTGGGAATCCGCAGGGGCCGGCTGTAGGCCGCTTCCGAGAAGGTGGGACCGGCGGGTTGGGGGGGAACGACTGTCGCTGCTCCCCCGCCCCCCACAAGCGCCTCTCTCGTATCTCTGTGGCTGATAGCGAACAACGCGGTCCGCCGTCCGTGCTGGTGTAACGGTGTACTTTTTTGAGGAAACGGAGCACTGAGGTAGTTCTCGGACTTGGTGGCAGTATTTGGCGGGTGAAAAATGAAAAAAAAACTATTTTACCCAGTTGTAACCGGAGTTATTTGCGTATGTTAGGTGGATGCTGTATTATATACTTAATGGTGATCCGGCAGGTCAGATAAGTGTTTAGCCCCAGCAGACCATCAGGGCATGCTTAATAAAGTGTAGAAGAGAAATAAGCATGTGGTTAAGCTTCCTGTGTGTGTTCTGCAGTTCCGGATGTAGGGCATGGTCATTGTTTTGGTGGTCGGAGGTCTTGTATGGAATTTCCCCCCCCTCCCCTTTAGATGTTTGCCTAGCTGTCTTTTGAATTGCTGTAAACTTACAGCTTCCTAAAAACTTAACATAGGACTGGATTTCTCAGTTTCCCAATGTACTTTGTTTCTTTTTTTAATTTTTATTTTGATTTGTCACCAGCTAGTATCATCTGATGTCTTCTTGCTTCTGTATGGAGAGAGATGGTAGACTATAGTCCCCTGTGTATATTGTTAGAGCCAGTCATGGTGTTCTAGGATTGCATCAGATGGACTAACTTCCATGCAGAAGAGTTCTCATTTACATAGTTTTTTCTCAATTGGAAGTTATTGTGGGTCTGCTTAGTTTGACCTTTTGCCTTTCTGCCTGCAAGTGCGTTAAACTTTGGTGCTAGGGCCAAGAGCTCCTTTCTTTACTTCAGTTAGAGGTGTGTTATTCAGGTGTTGCCATGAAAGTCACGGTGAAAGCATGTTGCTTAAAAGGCTAATAAACCTTAAAAGGCTAATAATGTTGTGCATCAATACATCACCTGAAGTCAGTGGTGCTTTACAACTGATGGTCACTTCTTGAAGCTGAAGTGTTGGATTACAGTGTAGTCATTCCTGTTCCTGTGGCCACAGTGTGATCATTATCTAATGCTAAAAAAAAGAAATAAAAAGCTATAGAGGAACTATTATTAGAGTTTCTATTCCTATAATTAATAAGTTTAAATCATCTAAATACTAATAATGTGATTTTTAAAATTCTAAATTAAATTCTTACAAATGACTGTCCTCACATGATTGTACGTATCCAGTAATTCTTGTCCGCTGTTGACATGCAGAGTGTTTGGGAAGACTTCTAGTGTTTAACAATATGAAAAAAAAATGTTCGCGGTGTGAACAATGTTTGATATCCCATATGGCATAGTTAATGCTGTCTTGAGTAATAAATAAATAGATGAATAAATGGGTCTTCTGAATATATTGACAGATATTCCTGTTGAGGCTGTGGAATTACTTAATAGCTGTGGCATAGCAGTAGCAGTATGTAGATTCTGCTTGGGGTTAGTACTGTTTTGCTATGCAGGCACTAATGTGTTAACAGAAACTTAGCCTGAAAAGTGTTTATCCTTACACTGAGATAAGTGTATAAGGTAAGCAATGGCAAAACTATTTATGAAAACACACATGTTATTCTGTGTTATGAGAATTTAGACTTTTGAATAAAGTAGCAGAGAAGCTCACTGCTAGTTCTGTATGGAATCATCATTGGTATCCCTTGATCTTGGATCAGGGAGTGTCCAAGGCTTTCAGGAGTGTGCAGATGCTGACACTACAGAATTAAATTTTGAGATGAAAACAAGAACTTTACAGCAATTAGTGCTTGAACATTAGGCCTTTTGTGTTTTGGGTATTCCTATTTGTGTGGGAGAATAAAAATGTGGGTTGTTTGTTGTTTTTTTTTCCACCCTCTTATGCATTCAGCTCTACTTACACAGTGAGCATCAATGTTTTAGCTGCCATATCAAAGACATGTAAATGCTATATGGTATACATGAACATACTCATGTTTTGGGTATGCATGTTGAATTGAGACTGTTGTGAAATCAACTATACATTGGAAAAAGTTTATATCTTTTTATTTTTTCCCTCCTTTATTTTAGAGACGTTTGTCACATAAAAGGAATGATTGAGTCAGTCAAAATAAGAAGACAGTGCATGCAGGATTTCTACTCGCACTATGAACATCTTTGTGCTCTTCAAGGCTCTGTCCCACTGAAAGCTGTGAAGGCTAACCTGACTCAGGGTGCTCTTGACCTAACTGTAGATCGCATCAAAGCTGCTGATTGGGCACCACTTCTGAATGCTGTCAGGCATAATAAGACTCTGACTTCTATTGGAATAAGAAGTTATCATCAACAGGGTCTTGAAGAATCAGGTTTGTAGTGATGGCTGTAAAAGATAAATATGTTGATATACGCATTTTTTTGTGATTGAATACATGGGGGAGGAATTGTAATACCTAAGGAATTTTAAGTCAAAAGTGACTGGATTTTACTGATGGTTAATTTTTGTTGTTTACTAGGTGTTGAAAGATACAAAACATACTTTAGAAGGAGAATTCCAGCAATTCGATCAAAAGACTTGACTGGCCAACTATGCAAAGCTGTCAAAAGCTGTCTCAGTGTATCAGATGTACTAAAAAATTTAGAACTGCAGGGTTTGCTTCTGAGGGAGAGAGATCTAATACTTTTAACAAAGGTGAGAATATATATTAGTATACAAATAAATGGAAAATATGCTTAGAATGTAGAGAAGTAGCAATGAAATTATAATCACAGACAGGGATGTTCTTTCTAAGATACTGTTGTGTTATCCATGATATGAATTACTCTGCTGCGACATTTAGTATAGCCTAGTTTTGCTGAACCTGTCAAAATCACATAACCTTCCCTTGCCCTGATTCATCAGGGCTTATTAGAAAGATCATAGCAACATCTATACCATGTGTTTGCGGCATATAACGTAAGCTTGTGACTGAAACTTCTGTGCATGTACATAATAGAAGGCAAATTGAGGGACACCAAGGAGATGAAAACAGGTCTTCAAGATGTGTTATTGCAACACTGTCTGGTTTGCTCATGAGTGGCTTCTATGAAAGGAGATTGCTGCTTGTTGCCTGTAAGCTGCAGCTCCCCGGCTTAAAGAGAGCTTTAGGGTTCACTTGTTTTGATCTTCCTCTGAAACCCCTAGAGTTTCTTGTAGGGCGTGCAGGGAGGTCTGAGCAGCTTGGATGACTTGGTCTTTTCTCTGTGTTTTTGCTTTTCAAGCCAGTTAACAAACATTGCTTTTATTCTGAAGGGTTTGGCCACAGCTTCATCTCTGGAGAGTGTCTCTTTAGCCTACTGTCCAATTGGAGACAGAGGATTAGAAAGTAAGTTCAGGATCAAAAACATGTAAATATACTTCCCCCTTTTTTTTAGTCCTTTAAATACGTAAGTTTTTTCAATAATTTCATTCCTGTTTTAAATTTGTATATAGTGACTAAAATAACAATCTTTATTCTATGTGACTTATCAACATTTAAAGACTTGAATTTCCTCACTTGGTGCTAGTAAATAGCCATACTACTTTATAATTATGTTTATACTTTTATTTAAAGCAACAGTCATAATATTTGTTTAAGATTAACTCTTTCTTGATGTGTTCATGTTTACAGAAGTTGTTCTAGCTTGTTTAGCTTGTTTGTACAGTCTTTGCTAAACACTTGTACTAGAAATATATGACCTTTGAGCATAAATGTATTTGAAATACGCTTTGTATTCAACACTAGTTCTTTGTCGAGCCTTTTGCCTGTTGAAGCTGATTCAGCTTCTTAATATAACAGTGAAAAAGTGTGTTCTGATCGTCTGGCTGTGGTGTAGATGATATGCATGCTTTTGTTTCCTTCAGCAATCTGTCAGAGTGTAAAGAATTCAGCTACTATCAGATATGTAAACTTCACAGGATGTAGCCTCACATGGCGAGGGGCAGAACATATAGCAAATGTATTAAAGGTAATTTAATCACCTTTCTTAGAACCAAATGTTCACAAGAATGTGAACACATTTGATTATTTTTTCTTCTACTTTCAACCTCTAAATCCATCAAAGTACTTTGTGAGCAGCATATCTGAAGTATGTGAATAGTCCTCCTGCAATTTGTGACTTTGCCACAGGTAGCTTAATTTACTGGTGTGGGATTTAAATGTGGTATTTCTTAGTAAACATCAGTTAAGCAAATAACAGTTCAGACTGATTTATTTTCTTTAAATGAGGATTAGGGTTGTAAGTGTCTGATGCCTATTTTGGGAAGTATGTCTTTCGTTGTCACAAATTTTGAAGAATGTTTAAGTGTTCTTAAACACTGGGTAAGAATAATTGAGTTTACAGTTTACTAATTAGTTAACTAGTCGCTTCTAATCTTGTGACTAGTACAATATTCTGATTAATGTTAACATTAGTTTGCGTGAAAGCACATAATCTCCTAGTGTGTATATCCTATTCAAGATGCATTGAAAGTGTCTGTCTGCCAAAATAAGGTAGTAAGATGGTTTTTAGCCATATTTAATATTTAACATTGCAAATCAGATGGTCAGAATAAACATGACTTAACTGTAATGTTTAAAAGTTACTTGTGTTTCTTGAACTCGGAAATGGTATAACTGTTTCTTGTATCAGCACTCAAACCATTAAACATCAATTACGAACAAAGATAACTTGTGATCTTGTCATCAATATTGGCTTTGCCCTTGCACTTGGTAACACCTTCTTTGTCTGCAAAGTACCAGGCAATGAAAAGACATGGTGAAGCTTGGGCTGAAAGCCTACGTTACAGGAGACCTGACCTTGACTATATGACTGGCTTGAGGCGGATTACTTTCAATTGCAACATGCTTGTTGGGGATAGAGGAGCAAGTGCCTTTGCAGACTGTCTAGGAGAGGACCTTTGGCTAAAAGGTATTGTGTAATATTGACTCTTAAGATATAGGAGTGGCAGGCAGAAAACTTAAAATTCTCAGTTATAGCAAATGTAGCCAGAAGAGTAACTTGCTGTTTGGCTGGGGAAGAGTAATCTTTTTTTTTCATTGAAATTTCTCTTCCTTTTTTGAATTGTCAGAGTATCTGAATACCATTGTGTCATCTAGTATTGCCCTCCAGTATTTTGGAGAAGTAATTTATTCTACAGTGTATCTGTCCAAAATGACTAATGGTGGTCGTGTAAGTCAAATACTTACATGCTGAAATTGTTTTATAGTTTGAGCGCCAGGTGTACAGGTAACATGCATACTGATTGAAGAGTATCAGATTAGAGAATGCTTAAGCAAACTGGACATACAGAAGTCCATAGGCCCTAATGGGATGCATCCACAGGTGCTGAGGGAGCTGGCTGATGTTGTTTTGAGGCCACTGTCAATAATCTTTGAGGGCATCATGGTAATGGGGAGGGGTGCCTGAGGATTGGAGTATAGCAAATGTCACTCCTATCTTCAAAAAAGGCTGGGAGGAAAGACCCAGGGGGAGCTACAGGCCAATCAGCCTTACATTGATCCCTGGGAAGGTGGGGATGTGCAGCCATCCAGAGGGACCTCAACAGCCTGGAGAAATGGGCTGATGGAGGAACCTCATGAAGTTTAACAAAAGGAAGTGCAGTCATGTGCCTGGGAAAGATAATCCCATGTGCCAGAACACACAGGGGCTGTGTGGCTGGAAAGCAGCATTGCAGGAAGGGTCCTGGAGGTGCTGGTGGACAGCAAGCTGACCATGAGCCAGCCACGTGCCTTTGTTGCAGGCTAATGGTATCCTGGGCTGCATTAGGCAGAGACTTGAGAGCAGGTTGAGAGAGGTGGTCCTTCCTCTCTACTCAGCACTGGTGAGGCCAGACGTGGGCTCCCCTGTACAGGAGAGAGTTGGAACTATTAGATTGTCCAGTGAAGGGCCACTAAGATGGTGAAGGGACTAGAGCAACTGTCATTTCAGGAAAGGCTGAAGGAGCTGGGACAGTTCAGGCTGGAGAAGAGAAGGCTCAGGGTAGGTCTCATTAAGGCATACAAATATCTGAAGGGAGGGTATAAAGAAGGTGGAGCCAGGCTCTTTCCACTGGTGACAGGGCAAGAGGAGGTGGGGACAGACTGAAACACTGGAGTTTCCTCCTGAACCTCAAGAAACACTTCATTACTGTGAGACTGACCGAATACTGTCACAGGTTGCCTGCAGTGGTTGTAGAGTCTTCATCCTTAGAGGTCTTTAAGAGCTGTCTGGACACAATATGGGGCAACTGGCTTTAAGTGAGCCTGCTTGAGCAGTGTTCAGTAAGATGACCTCCAGAGGTCCCTTCCATCCTCAACCATTCTGTTATACATGTGCATTGTGGAATCAACGCCAAAGCCACGATAGTACTATTTCATGGTGACCACCTAACTTATTCATGTGAGCAAGCAATGAACTTGTAGAAGCATTGACTCAGACTTTTTAGGCACAAGTAGTGTGTTTGTACATAGGATGTTACCTTGAGCAGTTGAATTAATTGGTAGCTGGGAATATTACGTCTACTAGGAATTGTCAAGAACAGTGACTAAACTGTGATTTTATTTTCCTTCCTTTGTAGTTGTTCAGCAGTTATTTCTTAACGTTTATCTATAATACTGATTTAAATTTCTAGTTTTCTTCTCTGAAAGTAATATCCTTGTTGTTACACATAGCTGTTATTTGTTCTCTTTTCTCATGCTTCGTGTTCTGTGAAATGGAGGTTTTCAGCAGGTATGGATTAACTGTATTAGGTATTGACTACAGGTTATGACACTAAATTTATTTTTTCTTTTACCTCCTTAAACATTTTAGCACTTGATTTGCAGCAGTGTGGAATATCCAATGAAGGAGCAAGGTCATTATTAGATGCTCTTCAAACTAATACATCATTAGTGGTTCTTGATATAAGAAAAAATCCATTAATTGGTATGTATCTGCATCTACCTGTGTCAGCTTTGTGTTTTTGTTTGTGTGTGTGTTTGCTTTCCCCAGTAACTCTGGGTGAAAAAAACATCTCACTTTTAAGGAAAAAACCTGCAACAGTATATTGCTAAACTTTTAAAATGGGGGAGGGGAGCAGGGTGGGTAATGTGTACCGCTTATTCAGTGATCTGTTTGTTTGCATACTTATCATACAGGAAATTCTTAATAAGGTATCTTAATTTGTTCTAGATCACGTTATGATGAAAAACATAATTGAAAGAGTTCTTATGAATGGAAATAGTGCTAACTCAGAGGTATGTCTTAGGCATTTGGGAGTGAGTTTGGGGTTTTCTTCTTAGCTGCCATTGCTTTTTGAAGTTTTTTAAAAGGATGACTGTTCAAAATGAATCTAAAACAGTTATTCTGCTAATAAACAGAAGTCTGACTTTTAAGCAGCTTAAAAACCAAACAAAAACCACTATGAAGAGAAAAACTAAAAACACTAGCAGCAACATGATATTGTATTGGACATTTTGTATGATTTCTTATGTTATTCAAGATGTAACCTGTAAAAAAAACAGGATATCAATTTAAGGAAGATAAAAATGGAAACGTATGCATATACTTCAGCCTTACCACAGAACGTTAAGTAAATACTGCTGCTAGACTGCTGGAAGGCTTTCTACTTCATATGTCTGGTTAACATAGTAATAATCACTTTTCATTTAAAAGAAAAGGAAATCACAATTTAAAATTCAATACTTAATTTATGTTGAAACTTATTTTTTGTCAATAATTTACATAGTTAAGACTTTTTAAAAATTTGCTAAAGACTCCTTTTGAGTGCAAACCATCTAAGAAACCAGAGTTTAGTTAAAGTACAGAGCTTCTTGCCATCTTTATCTACTAGTCCATAGAGAATTTACAGGAACACGCATAAACTGAATGTCTGGACTACTTATGATCAGATACACTGTTTAAGTGCTGAATCTTTTGTTTATAATACAGAAATCGGATTCAGTTCCCAAAGGAGACAGCAAACAAATGAGTGCGCTCTTGTTCTTGTTTTTACACAGCTGCAACAATCCCAGTTCTTGTTCTGGAACTTACTGCTCTTTTGGATTTGAAAAGTTTTAAAAGTCAGAGTTGTGGATCTGTAGGTAGTACATGATAAAATGAGAAGTTTGTGTGTAGAATTCCTTGAGGATTAATACAGTTCCCCGTTTCAATGAAAGACTTTCTTTGGAGAAATTGAGGGGTGTGAAGGAGTACTTTTTTTCTCCTTGGCAGATGCAATCAATGCTTACAAAGTATTGCAGGGATCACATGAAAATAGCATCTGCCTGGAGATGCTCAAGATGATTGGAAAGCTGAACCATGAAAAGAAGCAGCTTTCTGGGGAATTTTCCATGTACTAAGAGATCACTCGACTGAAAGACATTTGTTTTATATTCATCCAGGTAGTGCAGTATCTTAAGTTCTATTAGGGATGCTAGTAATTCTTCATACCTTGTTAACAAACAATATGAACAAAACACAACAGACCAGCAGCTTTCTAAATAACCTTGCTTGTTCCACAAATAAAAACAGCCTAGATCCTTTATTTCCTAAGCTCTGTGACTAGGCTGTTGTAAATAACATTTGCTGTTTATCATGGGAACAGTCCAGGCACTCAAAAAGGGATAATCCACCTGTTTAGCAAGATCAGTGCAAACATTTGATGTTGAGGTTGATACTCTTTTGAAACTGAAATACTTACTACCCTTATCTAGGAGTTACAGTTGTTTTTGAGCTCAGTTGCAGAAGCCTGGATATTACGAAGAGAAAAACAGTTGAGTTCCTTTGAGGTGGTATCTTGATGTACTCTATATTGAAAGTCAGCAATGTGGGGTTTTGTCCTGTGTGTAGCTGTCGGTGGTGTGTTGTTTTTTAGTGGTTTTCTATCTTTTTTTAAGGAGTGAAAATGCAGGGAATAAATTAATAAATTGTCAGAGGTGTTAATGAAGACAGACAGTTGGTCACTAAGCTGTGTTGCAGAAAGAACTGCAAGGACTTTCTTCATTCTGTCAGTAGTCAAAGTTCAGCTGTATGATTTTAAAAAAACAGCATACAAGTGAAAACCAATTGAATGTATTTGTGAGAATCCTAATAACGTTCTAAATTCTGGATGTAACCAACACTCTGGTTCTTTCTAGTTTTTAACAAGTTTTATCATAATCAAAAATTTCAGTTATTTTTCAGATTTTCCATGATTTTGTTTGTGGGGGATCAGTTGTAGACTAAGTTTACAAATTTAAAGAAGCAATGTTTGTTCCTTGTAGCTTAAGCTTGTTGAACAGAATGCAGTCAGTTGGCATACTTTTGTTATCTGTGTTCTCCCAAGTATGTGAGGTTTTAGAAAGATGTGCTGGTGTATTTTTTGTAGTGGAGAGAACAGGGGTATTTATCTTTGGAATTATTTAATTTAATAGGAATTTTGTTTTATTTTACCTGTTGTAGTTGCTAGAGATCTGGATTTCATATTGATAGAAAATGAAGAGTCAATTGGACTGTTTAGCCTGTGTGTAGAGACTTGAACGCAAGGTGTAAGATGTAATTTTCTGTGTGAAGCTAATCTGTCACTTACTCTTGCAGCAAGTGGCCTAACTCATACCATGTCTCACCCACAGATAACTAAAGAGTTGCATGGATGATCATACCTAGTACTGTCTGCAGTTTCATCTACCTCTAATCTCAGCTTTTTATCATGCCAAAGGCTAATGGTCATATTTCTTACGAGTAAAACTCAGTGAAGTGTTGAATTTGTATTGAGAAGTGGCAGAGCTGCACTCTGTACCATCTCACCATGGCACCTGTTGTGTCAATTCCATGGTTTTCCTTATGCAGAAAATATGTTGAGGTGCTGCTGTGTTGCTTCACAAAGAGAAGTTTGTTGGGCTTTTGAATGGCCTTGTAGTAGTAAGGCATCATAACTACAAAAGATCATGTCTTGGCTCCCACAAAGAGCTGTTATATAGTATACTGTGACCACTTGCTTACTGGAGACCAGTCACAGCAGCCCTTCCATCCTGTTCAGCATAAAAGCTGGTTGTTTCTCTTTGCTTTTCAGTAGCATGTAGATGCTTGCCTTTTGGGCTGGGTTTTCAGCTTTGAAGAAGAGAGGCCTACTGCTAATGGATGCCTTTAAATTTGATGGGCAGCTAAAAAAGAAAGTTGTATTATCCTAGCAGCACTGTGTAGCTAGTGTAGTGGATTATAAAGGCAGATATGATTGAATGTAGTAAGTGATGAAAGTTTGTGCAGATTCTGGGGGAGACTGAGTAACTTAAAGGAGAAACCCACTGAATGTGTCTATAAAACAAGTTGCTTTCATAGTCTCAGCTCCAGGATTTAGTCATTTTTCAACCCTGTCTTAATAAATTTACTGTCTTTATGCTTAGGTGTTGTACAACAGTAGCAGGAATCTAGACAAGAGACAGGCTACTGGGCTAGATGAGCTTTAGGTTTAACCTAGTATAGTGCACTTTTATGTGTGTAGTAAAAGAAAATTAAGATACTCTTGCTCTTAGAAGTTACAATTTAATTTTGCTCTTTTTGTCTATTTTTTATTTTAAAGTGAACAATTCACTTGTCTCAGGGGCTACATCCATCTGCAGACCCAGCAAAACTTACATAAGGAATATTTGAGTCCAAAGTTTAAAAAAACAAAAAGAGAAAGTTTTTCTTGCCAGTGATAAACTTGGACTAAACTTGGTTAGTTAGAGCATGGTAATGGCATTTTAGTCTTTGCTGTGCATTAGGTGGGAATAACTTTGGCCTACTGTTCCTAGTACTCTAATGCGGGATTTAGGGCTGATAGAAGCTGTGTGTTATTATCAGCTGCGTTTCCTTTGGTGGTTGCTTCAGCATGAAACTTTGTATTAACATAGCTTGATGCACACTGAAAAATAAGTGACAGTGTAACTTAAGAATATCTATGTGGAATAATAAAACTTTTATTGGGTAGAGGGGAACCTTTAAGAATAGAGCTGTTGCTGACTGGGAAGGAAGTATGAAGTACATCAGTTGCCTTTGATTGTCACTGTGTCTTAATTTTAGTTTGGTGACTTTCACTGTGTGAGGGTGAATTTTCATTACAGGCAGTGAAAATTAAACTTTGTATTTTTTTAAAATACTAACTTTATTGGTAATACAAAATCATGTTAGGGAAGCTCTTATTACTCTCAAAAACTTTGGCTTGAGCCAGTCATTCCTAACAAGCCAGCTTTCTGAGAATGAAATTCAAACGTCAGTTTCCTTTCTATAGGGTTGGTGCCCCTTCTTTTGCTATAAAAGAAGTGTTTTGCACAAGAGAGAGGAAAATATTCAATGGGATATTATAGTGGTGTGTTGGGAACGCTTTCTGATAATGTAGCATTCAGTTGCATTGAATCTGTGTTTGAATTGGGGTTTTGTGGGATTTTTGTTTTTCCTTAATTTTACAGTTTATTACGTTTTCTGTAACTATCAGTATTCTCCATGTATCTGACAAAACCTTCTCGAATCTTAAATGAGCATCTCTTTAAATATCAGTTACTAAACCAGTTTGTCTTTAAAAATTTTTTTCCAGTATAAGTGGCTGACGTCTCCATCTTCCAAGGATGCTTTGAAAACTAGACCAAAGAAAAGAACTATTATCCTAGGAAGTGGTCGAAAAGGAAAAGCTACTATTCGTATTGGTAATATACTGTGTTTATTTTCTCTGACTGGAGTAAGTTTTGTCTACAAAATAATCTTTTAGTGTTTAAGAGCTTTAATTATAAAATATACGATGCATCTAAATGTCAGTGTTTTGCAGAATACTTGTCTTCAAAAAGAATTCATATATTCTTAATTCAATAATGTCTTTTCTACCATCAGTGTTTTTCTGTAGGAAATATGCTCGAGTTTCTAGTGCTGCTAGATATGTGGCTGGAAAAATGGTAGGATATGCCAACTTAAATATGTGGAAGCACTGCACGTATTTATTCTGAGCACATCCTTTTCACGAGCTTTTTGGCGGTAGTAAGTTGCCTAGTTCTTCTGATGTTGTAACCCTGCTGTAGGAGACCATCCTCTGCCCGAAGAAGCAAGCATGCATTTTTTTACTGATGTACAAAATGTTCTAAGATTTTTTTTTTTAACTTCATGTAAAGTTATGAAAACTAGTATGTTTAAAATAACATGGGTAATTTGAATATATATAATTCAGTACTGATAGCTGCAATACACTAGTTTTCAGTAAGAGTATAAATTTCACTGTAATACATGTGCCTGTCTTTCATCATCTTTGCTGTAGTTATTTGGAAGCAGAGGTAAGCATAAATCAAGTTGAAGTCTGTGTACAAATGAACTGTGGTGATAAGGGTGATAGAAGAAGAAAATGCCTGACAATTACAGTTGGGGTTTTTTTGTTGTTTATCATTAAAATGAGCATCTTTATAATTTTTCTTTATCCTTATTTTTATCATTAAAAAATTAGGGGTTTTATCTCAGAGAAACAATAACCTGACTTCTCACTAGTTTTACTATATGAAATACTAGGTGAATGGTTTTCTGGGCTTGTTAGTTTCTGACTCAGACAGAGCCTGGGGTAGAGTGATCATCCACATGAGATATTTATTCTGAATCTACTTTGACTCATAGTGTATAATTTTAAACAACAGCAATAGAAGACTGGACTAGTGAGCATGACTTGTCGTTATTATTCCTCTTCAGTGCAGTCATTGCTGGTGTTCTGTAGAAGCAATCAACATGAGTACCAGCTTTATATCTTCAAGCATTTTGCTAGTTACAAAATCAACCTTCTTCACACTACAGCCACTAGAGGGCAATCTGAAGCACAACAGATAGCCTTATTGTCTTTGTGGCCTGTCAAAGCTCCCACCTGAGACAATGGAGTTAGATATCTGAAATTATTAATGTGAATAAACCTCTTCAACTACAAAACTTTGCTTCCTTTTTTGAATAACAGCGTCTTACTTAACTGCTATGTTAGGTTGATGTAAGTATACCAGCTTACAATTGCAAGCAGATAAGCTTTCTTTCTGAGGAGCAAAACAGAAGGTTTTGAACACTTTAGGAAAATTAGGCTGAAAGATTTCCTACAGTTCCTTTTATTAAAAAGGAGTCTTTACTTATGAACAGTAAGCTGTGAATTTATATGTAAATAACTGGGTATAATGAATTCTCTTTTCTCCTATTCTTGCTGTTCAATACAGGATTACAGCCTAAAAAGTCTGTAAGTCCTGGGGGAAAAAATACCTCTGTGAAAGACAGTTACTCACCAAAACCACTACCACCGGGTGCAAAAGGCTTCCTTCCTTGGCGGACTGCAGAACGGGCAAAGAGATGCAGGTGAGGTTTTTCATAGTACAAGGGAAAATACTAAAGCATAAAACCTGCATGATACATGTAGTAAAAGCAGTGTTAGTTTTTTGAAATACATATTTAGAAGTTACACACAAAATTTCATATTGTATCCATAATGTTGTTCTGTTTATATAAATGTTGAGGCTGTTACATAAATTCTATTCCAGTAAGTTTTTAAAGTACACAAAAAGATGTAATTTGATGGCCATAGGAGTATTCAGGTGTAGCAAAAAAAAAACCCAAAACCCAAACCCATCGTCCTTGCTTGTTCTCTTGTTACTAATGATTTCTCAGACTTATCATAGCTGAAGATGCAAATTAGTGTCCTAAGCTGGTAGTATAGTTGATCTAGCATCCAGTTCGAGGTGCCTAGGTTTTTTTCCACCTCTTCTTTCTGCTCCATCTTCCCAATGCCAGTGTAATTATTGTGATCATCTAAGTCCTCTGAAGTAAAATTAAAAATTTATTATAGGTGGAAACCATAATACTGTTATTCATGCTTCCTTTTGAAAGTTTTTGTTAGTTTTTTTGTTTTAAATGGATTTTCTAGACCTTGACCTCTCAAAATGGAGGCTATATAAATATTTAAACAAAAAATTACTTAGTGCTCTATAACTATTTTTATCAAAAATTGTCTTCCACAATGCTGAACACCAAAATCCTCCTGTTGACTTTAGTCCATAATAATTAGCTAAGCAAGATGCCTATTAAAGATATTAACGTTACTATGCAGTAATGTTGCTCTAATTAATGATTAAGTGGGAGTACTAATAGAACAAAATGAGAATGTAGTGAGTGTTAAAGGATACAGTGCAATGTCTGATGCTGGTTTTAGTCTTACTGCTTCACCTGTCCTAGAATCCTGTGTTTGGAAATGAAAGTAGCAATGATGACATAAATTTACTTTACTCAGAAGTGTTTTTTTCTGACTTTAGAGGAGGGACAGTGGATAATACTGAAGAATTACCAGTGAAGATTCAGGTACTGTGTCTCTAATATGATGGTTTATTTAGCAAATGAATGTCTGAAAGAAAGTGAAAGTAATCTCAATAGAATCTTACGGTCTGAAAATTAGGACTGGAACATACTTCTAAAGCTTCTCTCTCATAGAATTGCAAAATAAGTTTATGCCTGCATTTGGTTGAAACTTCTTTGATACTTAGTGTTACAGAAATAAAAGTAAACTGTCTTTTTGTTTCTTAGCCTTATGAACAAGGTGGGTTGGAGTATGGGTACAGTTCTTCCAGAGACAATAAGGAGAATAAACAGCATTTTTCTCTGAAAGGTTCTGCACCCCTGTTCCTCTTTCCTCGTTTTGCTTTTGGACTGCATACTTGTGTTTGCACCCATCTGTGAACCACTGTCATAACATACCAGCAGGGGACAAAACATCCCCTCTTTCTTCATTCTTCTTCACATTTTATTTCCATCTCCCCCCCTGCCCTAACTACCAGGGAAAAGCTGGAGAAGTGTGTTAGTGTGTATTAATGAATTAAATTGGCTCACAGAAGGTCTGATGGTCGCTGAAGCCAGCACACTTATCCCCTGCTCAGGCATAGGCTTCGCATGGCTGCAGTGCTTAGGGAAAACCTGTCCAGCACAGACTGTCCACAGGCCGCAGCTCCTTTGGCCCATCCCTCTGCTCTGACATCGGGTCTTCCCTGGCTGGAGTGTGGGTGTGAGCCCCACCGTGGAGCACCTTCCCCAAGCCCGATGCTTTGCTCTTTCTCACTATTTATGTTCCCTTCTTTTCTGCTTGTCTAGAATTTTTTACCCTTTCCTAAATACATTTTCCCTGAGGTGCCCCTCTCTTGGCTGAGGGGCCAGGCTGTGCCCTGTGGTGGGCTGGTTGGAGCCAGCTGGAAATGGCTGTGTCCAGTGCAGGACAGCACCGGCTGCTCCTCACAGCAGCTGCCCCTGCTACTAAATCCTTGCCACATATACCCCATATATGCACACATACACTTTTTTCTAATAATTGTTTTATGCAATTTAACTTCAAAATTGCATTGCTGGTCCATGTATATGCATTGTAAGGAACTCTGGGAAATGATTCCATTTAAATTAAACTTTTGGTACTATTTAATTTTTGATTTTTACTGCACAGTATAATGCTGTGAATGGATGTATTTTTCTTTTCTGATGTAATTAGACAGGTATTCCTGTGAAAGTGACAGTAGAAAGCGCTTCTACATCTGAAACTGAAGACACAGAAGATTTAAATGATGTTGTCCTTCATCCTGATTCATCAAAATCATTAGATAAGATCAACATGACAAAGTGTCAGCAATTACAAGTAAGAAGCATGTTCCGTGCCTTAAACTCTATAAAGGCGAATTATATCAATTAAACCAAGTTTTATTCAGAAAGTTACGGTTAAGCTAATAACCAGTGATGGAGCAGGATTTCTCTATAACTTAATTATCCTGCATTATGTCACACAGGTTTTTGTCTCAAAAGATGTGTGTCAAATATGCACTGGATTTCTAGTCTCTGAATGTACACTATAAACATATTGTCAAATCAAAGCCATAATAAGAACTTCACTTAATATACAGAGATGCAATATGCATAATGACTTTGTTTGAGTCTTGAATCATGGTTCACAAATCTTTTGATTGGTGTTATTGCCTGTAGTATTTCCTTCTAAATATTTCCCTTAAAAATGTAATTTAATGGTATTTCTAAGAGTTGAAATATTGTAATGTTTGTTGTGTAAAAATAGTTAAAAAAATAACAAAGTGTGTTAAAGCTCTGTTACATAATTGAGCTTGGTAACAAACTTTTTTCATTTGCTTTTTATTATTCCCTCTACTTCTTTGGTAGTTTTAAAAAACTAGCAGTAGTGAGACTGAGTATTGCTGGAAATGACAGGGAATGTTCTTACAAAAGCAGGGAAAAACAAAGGGTGTGTTTCAGTGGCTCAGTAATGCCTCTGAGGTAATCTAGCACTATTATAAAGTAACGGCCTCAGGCTCAGGGCATTAATTTTGTTTGGAGAATTTGCACTGCCTCCAAGTGAATGCTGCTAAAAGTGAGACCTGTGGTCAGTCTGGTTTTGGTGGTAGTTGTCAGAGAGTGCCATGCTGGATGAATTAACAGTTCATGTATATAAATCTTATGACCATATAGCTGTCTTTATGTAAGTGAAGTGAACTTGAAACTTAACTTGTTGCAGATATATATGCAATAGGAAAGTTAGGGTGGCTTAAGAGTTACTGTGGAAGGCAAATGGACTGTACAAATACTGCATAAATATGTACCTGCCTTTTTTTTCAGCTGATGTGTACTTCTTTAGGCCTACTCTCTTATTCGCTTGAGAACTTCTGTTCAGGAAGATTTTCAAGGTTTTCACATGGTACTGGGACTTAAAGTTGTATAGCAGCTTTCTTCTTTGTAGGTGATTCATATTACGGGTCATGTGCAATATGCTGACATTGTGCTGTACGGTGGCTACAACAGTCTCATCAAGAGCATTGTGCCTGGAATCATGGAATTCCATGTCATGCGCATGTCAGATTTTCCTGTTTGTTTTTTCTTTTTTTTTTTTTCATTTGAAAACTAAAATATTTTTTTAGGCAATGGTTGCAGGTCTGACAGCCCTGTTTAAGCAGTCTTAACTGTTTGTTTGCCTCACCCATCCTTTTTGTTACACTGATGCAAAGCAAAGCCTCACATTATGGCAGAACCAAACAACAGCTTGTCACCACTGAATTGTGAGGTCTGTTTCCCCTCTGTCCCTTAAGTGCTTTTCCATTTGTATCTTCAGTGTATTTTTCATATTTATCTCATCATAAGACAAGTTGATTCAACTTGCTGAATGCGAAGAAAACTCACGTAGTTCAACAAGAAATGCAGAGTTGTATACCTGGGGAGGAACAGCCCCATGCTGAGGGCAGCTGCAAAGCAGCATTGCAGAAAGGGCCCTGGGGGTCATGGTGGACACCAAGTTAAACACAAGCCGTGGTGTGCCCCTTGCGGCAAAGGTGAGTGGCATCTTCAACTACATTAGGAGGAACACTACCGGAATGCTGAGGGAGGTGATCCCCTGTATTCAGTGCTGGTGAGACCACAGTGGAGTATTGTGTCCAGTTCTGGGCTCAGTGCAAGAGAGACATGGGCATACTGGAGGGAGTCCAGTGAAGAGCCACAAGGATGGTTAAAGGACTGGAGCACCTCTTTTATGAGGAAAGGCTGATGGAGTGGAGAGCTGTGACTGATCAGCCTGGAGAAAAGAAGGCTCAGGGGGAACCACATTAATGTATGTAAATACCTGAAGGGAGGGTGCAGAGAGGACCTTTCACTGGTGCTCAGTGACAGGACCAGAGGCAATGGGCACAAACTGAAACACAGGAGGTTCCCTCTGAACATCAGGAAACCCTTTTACTGTGAGGGTGACTCAGCCCTGGCACAGGTTGCCCAGCGAGGTTGTGCAATCTCCCTCCTTAAGAGATACTAAAAAAACATCTAGACATGATCCTGAGCAGCTTGTGGTAGGTGTCCCTTGTTGAGCAGGGGGTTGTACCAGACGACCTCCAGAGGTCCATTATAACTTCAGCCATTAAGTGATATTTCTCCAGGTTAGTTTTCAGCCATCTTAATGACTCACATTGGGATACGTGATTAGGTGTGTTCCAAAACTGGAGCATGGCAAATGGCAGAAGTCTGTGGATGATGATGTGAGAGAGGAAATGGAGGACCATTTTTATCTGCGTTAATTTGGCTTGGGTACTGTCATTATTGTGTCCTTTGCATAATCTGCATCCCTTATTGAATGTGGCAGGGAGCATTGCTGCAAAGGATGAGGAAAGGCTGAGGTACTTAATGCTTTCTTTGTCTCAGTCTTTAATGGCAAGACCAGTTACCTTCAGGGTACTCGGCCCCCTGAGCTGGAAGATGGGGATGAGGAGAAGATTGCAGTCCCCACAGTCCAGGAGGAAATGGTTAGTGACCTGCTGCTCCACTTAGACATGCACAGGTCTGTTGTGCTGGATGAGATCCACCCAGGTTACTGAGGGAGCTGAAGGAAGTGCTTATTGAGCTTTGTCAAGTATAATCTTCCCTGGGTGAAAAAAGCTGGCTGGATGGCCAGGCCCAAAGAGTGGTGCTGAGTGGAGCTACATCCAGGTGGCGGCCATTCACAAGTGGGTTCCCCAGAGTTCAGGGTTGGGGCCAGTCCTGTTTAACGTCTTTATCGATGATCTGGACGGGGGCTTTGGGTGCACCCTCAGTAAGTTTGCAGATGACACCAAGTAGGGACGCGGAGCGTTGACCTGCTGGAGGGCAGTCAGGCTGTGCAGAGGGACCTGGGCAGGCTGGAGCGATGGGCCGAGGCCATTCCTGTGAGGTTCAACAGGGCTCAGTGCCGGGTCCTGCCCTTGGGTCACAGCAGCCCCACACAGAGCTACAGGCTGGGGCAGAGCGGCTGGAAAGGGCCTGGTGGGAAAGGGCCTGGGGGTGCTGGTCCACAGCCGGCTGAGCGTGAGCCAGCAGTGTGCCCAGGTGGCCAAGGCGGCCAGCAGCACCCTGGCTGGTACCAGACACAGTGTGGCCAGCAGGGCCAGGGCAGCGATGGTCCCCCTGTCCTGGGCACTGGTGAGGCCGCACCTCGAACGCTGTGTTCAGGTTTGGGCCCCTCGCTGCAAGAGGGACGCTGAGGTGCTGCAGCGTGGCCAGAGCGGGCAGCGAGGCTGGTGCAGGGTCTGGAGCACAAGTCTGATGGGGAGCGGCTGAGGGAACGGGGCCTGTTCAGTCTGGAGGAAACTCAGAGGGGATCTTACTGCTCTCTCCAACTACCTAAAAGGAGGCTGTAGGCAGTCTCTTTTTCCCAGATAACAACAGGACAAGAGGAAATGGCCTGAAGTTACACCAGGGAGGTTTAGACTGGATATTGGGAAAAATTTCCATCACTGCAAGGGAACATTGGCAGCATTGGAACAGGCTGCCCAGGTAGGTGGTTGAATCACCATTCTTGCAGGTATTTAAAAACTGTGTAGATGCAGCATGTAGGGACAGGATTTAGTGATAGACTTGGTAACCACAGGTTAACGGTTGGACTTGATGATCTCAAATGTCTTTTCCAACCTAAATGATGCTATGATTCTGTGATTAAACAGCTCTTACTGCAGAGCTACTTGAGACAGGGGCTGACTTTAAGAAAAGTAATCCAGTGTATTTCGCTGTAGCAAGTCTTGGTACAGCTTTTCAGTAAAGTGGGAGAACCAGTTATGCTAGAACAATGGTGGGATTGTGGACTGGGAATAAACTTTAAGAGATGGGAACTTCTTAAACTGCCAGTGTGCCAAAAAAACTCTCCAAGCATCCCTTGATATTACTAAAAGACCAGACTTCTGCTCTAGTATGTAAGTCCTTGAGAACTTCTCTGCGTCCTTCTGCTCAAAAAGGGGCTTTAAGTCTACTACTTAGTGAAACAATATTAGTTGTGTTTTCATTTTTTAAAAAAATCCCTTGGTTAACAAAAAGCTTAACTTCTGCTGAAATGAAAAATAAGAACTGATAAATATTCTTCCCTTTCACTAGAGGGAATCTGAAATGTCAGAATTGCCTCTGATGAAGGTAGCTGGGGAAACCCTTAGATTTTGAAATTTTGAGTAAGGATATAAATGTTGAATTTCACCCTTAATATAGTTAGCACAGTAACTCTTTCTACACACTAAATACTATGTGAATTACTTAGAAGTAGAGATTGTACTATAGCTCTTCTTTAAAATTCAGGACACATGTAATCAAGTAGAAGACCATGGCTAATTAGTTACTGAAGTTTTTTCACATTTTTGTATTTTTAGTTTTTAAACTTGAGTTTTATACCTCTGTCTACTGTTGAGTAGTGCTATCACGTACAGTAATTCTGAGGACTACAGATATATTTGCTATTCAATTTCATCTTAAAGGCTCTCAGTGCTGTTTTCTGGACTACACTACTAGAAGGTTTGGCTCAGTCTTGCAGCTTGGATGTACATTTAGCTCTGATTTATTTTAATAGATTTTTTTCTACAGAAAGACTAAAGGATTGTGTAAGCTAGTGAATTTCTGAAAAGCAAATCAAAGAATAAAGTGTACATACACTGTAATTTAATGGTGACAAATATGTTTGCACAGGTGCAAGGCATCTTCCTTTAAATGTACGGTTCTGATACTGCTTATGAGAAGATACAGGAGGCATACATGGATGAACAAGGAGCTGCTGGATAAAATAAAACAGAAAAAGGAGGCCTATGGGGGATAGAAGCAAGGACAGGCGGCCTGGGAGGACAGAGAATTTGTCCAAGCAGCCAGAGACCAGGTTAGGAAAGCTAAAGCCCTGATAGAATTAAATCTGACCAGGGACACCAAGGACAACAAGAAAATTTTCTATAGATATGTCGGTGATAAAAGGAAGACTAGGGAAAATGTGTACCCTCTTTGGAAAGAAATGGGAGGCCTGGTTACTTGATATGGAGAAGGCTGAGGTACCCAACAACTTTTTTTCCTGAGTCTTCATCAACAAGTGCTCCAGCCACCGTGCCCAAGTCACAGAAGGCAATGGCAGGGACTGTGAGAATGAAGAACTGCACACTGCAGGAAAAGATTAGGTTCAGGAACGTCTAAGGAACCTGAATATGAATGAGTCCGTGGGACCTGATGAGATACATCTGTGGCTCTGGAGGGAACTGGCAGATGAAGTGGCTAAGCCACTATCCATCATATTTGAAAAGTCATGACAGTCTGGTGAAGTTCCCACTGACTGTAAAAGAGGAAACATAACCCCCATTTTTGAAAAAGGAAATAAGGAAAACCTGGGAAACTACAGGCCAGCTGGTCAGTCTCACCTCTGCACCCAGCAAGATCATGGAGCAGATCGTCCTAGAAACTATGCTGTGCTAAGGCACATGGAAAATAAGGAGGTGATTGGTGACAGGCAACATGGCCTCACTAAACATGGCAGGCAAATCATGCCTGAACAAATTTTGTGGCCTTCTACGACAGGGTTGCAGAATTGGTGGATGAGGGAATAGCAACTGGTGTGAACTACCTGGACTTGCGGAAAGCGTTTAGCACTGTCCTGCATGAGATCCTTGTCTCTAAATTGGAGAGACATGGATATGACAGGTGGAGCACTCGGTGGATAAGGAATTGGCTGCATGGTTGCACTGAAAGAGTTGTGTTCAGTGGCTTTACATCCAAGTGGAGACCAAAAGCCAGTGGTGTTCTTCAGGAGTCAGTATTCGGACCAGCACTGTTTATTATCTTTGTTTAGTGACATGGACAGTGCACCTGCAGCCAGTTTGCCAGCAACACCAAGCTGTGTGGTGTGATGGACAGGCTGGAGGGAAGGAATGCCACCTAGAGGGACTGTGACAGGGTTGAGAGGTGGGCCTATGGGAACCTCATGAAGTTCCAACACATAGTGCAAAGTCATGCGTGTGAGTTGGCGCAGTCCCAGGCACAGATACAGGCTGGGTGGAGAATGAATTGAGAGCAGCCCAGAGGCAAGGCTTGGGAGTGTTGTGGACAAGAAGTTCAATGTGACCTGGCAATGCGCTTGCAGCCCAGAAGGCCAGCTGTATCCTGGGCTGCATTAAGAGAAGCATGGCCAGCAGGTCAAGGGAGGTGATTATCCCCTTCTACTAAGCTCTTGTGAGGCCCCACCTGGAGTGCTGTGTTTAGCTGTGGGGCATCCAACATAAGAAGGACATGGACCTGATGGAGTAAGTCCCGAGGAGGACCACAAAGATGATCAGAGGGCTGGAGCACCTCTCCTATGAAGATGGGCTGAGAGAGTTGGTGTTCTTCAGCCTGGAGAGGAGAAGGCTCCAGGGAGACCTTATAGCAGCTTTCCAGTACCTAAAAAGGGTCCTATCAGAAAGCTGGAGAGGGACTTTTTACAAAAGCATATAGTAGCGTGAGGGGTAATGGCTTTAAGCTGAAAGAGGGTAGATTTAGATATTAGGAGGAAATTCTTTACTGTGAGGGTGGTGAGACACTGGAACAGGTTGTCCAGAGAAGCTGTGGCTGCCCCATCCCTGGCAGTGTTGAAGGCCAGGCTGGATGGAGCTTTGACCAACCTGGTCTAGTGGAAGGTGTCTCTGCATATGGCAGGGGGGTTGGAACTACGTGGTCTTTAATGTCCCTCCTTCTGTGCAGCTGCAGTATTTGTCAATTTTTTTAAGTCAGCCCATAACCATCAAATATTTTGTACTCTACAGTGTGATAAATCAGGCTTAAACAAAATTACAAAACCTCCAGATTACTGTTTAAAAAACCTTAATAGCTACTATTTTCTAAGCCTTTGTACTTTGAAAATACAAACCAGCAATTTGAAGGAAAAGGTCAGTGTCCACAATGAAAATACTGTAGAACTAAGGTTTCTAAAATATAGTTGCTTGCCAAAGAAACCTACATTCTAGAAACTTTAGAATACGTCTGCCTGTATGTGCACGTTATAAATTGAACTGTAAGAATTCTTCAAGTCTGTAGTATCTGTGGCTGATCTTCAAAGCTAGGATATAGGATTCCAGCTTACATACCAAGCTGTGAGTGTAGAACATTATGGTTGCTGTTTTCTGTGATGTGTTTCTGTATCTGTAAAAGAATTTCTAGCTCCTGATATTTCCACATGTCCTGGGATAGATTGCAGTAAGATTGTGGTATTTGTTGAAGGTTGTTCTTAAATATTTCCCCCTCACCCCATGCCTGGGGGCAATTTTGTTACATCGTGTCAGTTAGATACTGTTAAATCTCTTCCCAAATACTGTCTTTGAAATATGGTTTTCTTACACCGTCTGACCTCTGAGAGTCTTTCTCATGGTTCTGATAATAAAGATATGACTGGCTTTCTTGTTCCAGGGTTAGCTTGGTTGATGCTAGTCTAGGGATTTTAAGCGGTGTGCTTCACTGGACAGTTAGCAATAGGCCTGCTCTTCACTGGGGGGGCTATGTCTGCAGTGTTTCAGAACCTGCATCTTTGAATCAGATGCAGAAATGTCGTGCAGCCTAAAAGACCTGTGAGGGCCTCCTTGCGTTTGTAGGATTGTTTTTGCTATGCATTCTGTTGCACACCAGTCGTCTTGGTTGATAGCTCGCACAAAGTGCAGTGGTATGGTCTTGAATAAGCTTTTAATAGTAAACAATGGATTTTAATACTGTTTGGATCTTTGCTCCTCTGTAGAACTGACTGATAAGATGTATACAAAAAGCAGTGTCCTGTTATGTGTATTTGCCCTTGTATAAGTTGTATAGGGAAATTAAGCTTTGTATACTATTAATTCATATAGGTTACCTCTGAAAAGTAGAGCAGCTTGATAATTTTAACAATTTTCACCTTTGGAATGAGAAGACTGTGTTAAGGTGTGCAGGAACAAAGATTCCTGTATTTTCTTCCACTTCAGATGCTGTAATTAAAGATTATATTTATCTTTAATGCTCTGCTGATACGAGAAAATGTGGCATTAAATCCTGACTACTGGTCACTGAAACGGAGAGATTCACTCTTCAGAACTAAAAGTTAAAATACAAGTGTAGGCATCTCATGCCTATGTTTAGTTGTTTGGGTTTGGTTTTGTTAATTCAGCACTAAGCTGCTTAACTCACCCAAACAGCTTGGGATTGTGAAAAACATTTTCTGTTGAAGAACTCAGTGAAATCAATTGGAAAGAATACTATTCTTACAGTTCAGAATCTTATATTCCTAGTCCTGTAATAAGGAACAAAATCCTGGATGAAGAACACATTCTGAAAATCTAGGTATGGCTACTAAGGATTTTTTTTAGAGCCCAGTTTGAGCTTTTGATGAGGTAGATGTATTTAGTTAAAAACTGGGTGTGAAAAAGTGAAGGAGAAGAAGACAAAGTAGAGCAGAACGTACGTTCCTGATGGTAATGTCATAGGCCCAAGAGACTTGTGTTATAATCTTGTGTTATCTCTTGCTATACTGCAAATCTGTTAAGTGAATCACACTTATTTCCACTTTCCTATGTTAAGCTTTTGCATACTAGAGCTGTGTACTAGTAGACCTCTGTCATCTATATTTGTAGAAAATAGGTTATTGCTTGGAATGCTGTGTGCTAGTTGTTAATTGGACATGTTGAGTTTTTGTATAATATTGCATGTTGATCTGACATTTTGAGATAAATTTCATGAGTTTGTCTGTTTTATGATAGCTGGAGCTGGAAGAATGCATGGAAAAATTAACGGAAGAACAAAGAGCCAGAGTGAAGGCTGAGGAACGGGTAACGGAGGTAACGATATTTAATTGTTAATGATCTGTACTTTTAAAGGAGGCAGCAACCAAACTATCCGCTTGCTTAATTAGGAGTAATTATCAGTGACCTCTAACATGGTAGCTTCCAGAGTTTTGGTTCAAAGTCATATGGATCATTTACTAGCCTAAGCGCAGTGATGAAATCTGTGTTTAGTAATGTGTGTTTGTTCTCCTGATCGTACCAGAGCCTTGAACTCCAGATCAAGCTACTCTTTCAATGTTTCATTCATTAGGTGTATTACTTACGATCTGGGGCATCCTGATGTTTGTTTTTCTTGAGAAAGTGGTTAAATCTGTTTGCAGTTTGCAGCAGATGGTTAGTTCTTTGAGGTTTCCCACCTTCTGTATCACGCCTTATGCTGAAAAGCTGTTTGTTGTAAATGTTGTTTAATTTGGCTTATTTGTCTCTTTGATTTTTAAGTTTTGTTTCTGGAGGGAATAAAAATATCGGACAGTTTTCTGCATGACATGTTGGCCATAGCTGTCAGTTGTTTTGAGGCACAGTTTTGCATTGTGACAGAACCAAACTAACAACTTGTCACACTTAAAATTGTGAGGCCTGTTTCCCCTCCGTCCAGTGTTGCTGACTTAAAAAGATCCTTTTGCATCAGGAAGCGGAATTTCTTGTAATAGGCTTGAGTGTAAAATAGTGTCAATGAATGGGTTTGGTTCTTAGATGTGATCTGAAGCAGAATCAAAGTAGTGGTACACTTTGCAATTTGAGCAACCCACAGTACAAGCAGCAGATATCCACAGAGCGCTCTGAACTCTACAAGACTGACCATAGTCCTCCAGTGCAGCCATTCCTATCCTGCTATAATGTGAAGTGCACCAATGTGCTCTGCTGGATATCTGTCATTTGAATAGTTAAATGCTTTTTAAGGCTAAATACCCACTGCAAGAAATGTTTCTCTGTCATGCTAGACCACTTGGACCTAGCACCTTGTCTCAAGAGAAGGGATAAACTAAGTAGCAGTAATCTCTGAAATTGTTCATTTTGATGTGTCTTTAACAGCTATAGTGTGCTACACAGATCCATAATTTTTTGTCCTTCTCTCATAAAAGATGAAAAGGAAAGCCTGTGGTAGCAGTGATTGCATAGCTGTAATCTTAAATGAGTGTCTGAGTTAACGTTTCCCTCAAACACAAACCCCTGTATATCCTGCAGTTATCATTCAACTTCCAGTTTGTCATTGATTTGATTAATGTTCAATTTGGAGAAAAATCGGATCATCTTGAACTTTCAATTTTGGGATGCACAGTGCAGGGGAGAGGTACAGTAGTACCTCTTAGATACAGAGGGGTGAATATAAGGAGACCATTGGCCTTCGTTAAAGTTTTTACTAGTAAAATAAATTCTTTGGTGTTAATGTGTCATATAATGCATGCAAGATAACATGATATGAAAGCTAGGTTTTTTTGCTTGTACTTGCCTCTGCAATATTCTGTACATACGGAAGACTGCTGAGCCAGCAGTTTTGAGTGCCTGCAGCAATTTCACTATGGTAGCATAGAATTGTAGCTGTGGATAAACAAACCTGCACAGAGCTTGATATAACAGTGCCCTAAATATTTCTGGCTTCAGGAAACTCTCTTACCAGTTTTATCAGTTACTTTGGGTATTTCTCTTTGTGATACTGCTTTATAAGCTTGCAAGATGGTGGTGGGTATTTTGTGGTTGTTTTTTTTTAAATGACAGTGATAGAAATTACTTTACTTTTTTTCCTTTTCCCCCCACTGCCATAGCTGGAAATTGAAAATGCACGATTAAGGAATCTAAATACCTCCCTATCTGAGGTTCTTCATGCGCAGTCGGTAACCAACATGATTTTGGAAGATGAAGGTGTTCTAGGCAGCATTGAGAACTCTTTCCAAAAGTTTCATGCTTTTTTAGACCTCCTTAAAGATGCTGGGTAGGTTGTCACTTTACTTAAATCTTACTGTTTCTGCTGAGATTTCTTTCCAGAATTACCCTCCCAATGAAGTATGCTGCACCTTCTCCCCCTCCAGATCTCTAGGACTATACTTGCAAAGAGCAATGGAAGAAAAATTAACTATGTACCTACTGTTCTTTTTACTGTTTTCTCAGTGGGAAAAACATGATCAAAGCACTGTCCAGCTGAATTCATGTATCTGTCCTTGGGAAGGGCTGTCAAGAAGCCCGTTCTGAAAAAAAAGAAAGCTTTTATTAAAGCATGTTTCTAAGTCTTTTTTGGATCATCTTAGCTCTTAGCATTCCCTTGATATGAAAGGCTTGAAATACAGTTGAACTGGCTTCAGAAAGTGTCCTGTTGCCTTGAGCCCCCTTTTACTAATTGAAGTACAGAAATCTAGATATATGAATTTGGCCTGTGTACTTAAATTCTGGATTATTTAGTATTACTTGAAATATTTGAGAGAGTATTATTAATGTTTGTCTTAAGACTCTACCACTGTATCTGTAGTTTCTCGGAAGATGGTTCGTCCTTCCCGCTTGTTAAAGGATTTCAGCCTCAGTCCTCAAACCTGTTTTGTAAAGTTTTTGTAGCCACACATGGCAATCTTGTCCAGGAGAATAAAGGAAAGATATATTGTATCATATATCATATATGATAGATACATTGTAGTCTACCCTGCCTGTTCAGAGAAGACCACCAAAGATTCTACTTGCCCTCCCCACCTCTTGCTTCCATCCACATCTACATTGTAAACATTATTATGTTTACATGTAATGTAACAAGTTACATGTAATGTAAACTTAATGTAAAGCTCAGCCTGAGCCTATTTTCTAATTTAGTGCCAATCAGTTGGTAGGGCTGCCATTGCTTTTAAAAATTAATTTCAAACTTTGGAGGAAGGGAAAAATGCTTTTTTGCTACATTAAATAAAAAAAATATATCAGATGGGCTCTGTGTCTATTTGTGATAATTGGGAGCTGTTCTGAGAGTTACAGAATCCTAATCACAAAGACTGCTGTTCTCAGTAAGTTTCTATATGTAATATGCTGTGCTGTCAATTGATGGCTGCAACTTCCTACTTCTTACTAAGGCTTAAAACACCCCAAGTGGTAGGTTTGGCCAGCTTGTAAGCTGGCAGGTGAAATAACATGACTGTATTTGTGAAGCATGTAATTGGATTTGGCTCTTAGAGATTATGCTAGTTTGGGAGATGTGCACCAATCTTCTGCTTGAATGATAGTTTCACTCTTTGTTCTGCTTGACAGGGAATCTGCTTGCCAGGATCCTGCTCTGAGATCAGTGCAAACTGGGAGAACTTCATTCTTAGCTTCATAACACTGAGTGAAGCCTGACAGTTATGAATGTGCAGGCTAATTTGTGCAAAGATAGGAAAATAACTTTAGCTACTTGTTTTCATCTTTATTAAGCTATTTTGGATGCCTCAAAAAATGATGAAAAAAACATATCTTCAAAACTTTACATTCTGTTTCTGCTTCTGATTTTGAATGTTGAGGCTTTTCACAGGGTAAGATATTTATTTTTGTGTGTGTCATTTTCTATTAAACTTTATTCTACAGACTTGGACAACTTGCAGTATTAGCTGGGATAGACCAGTCAGATTTTGGTCTTTTGGGGCACCCACAAATGAATTCTACTCTCAGTAAGCCTGCTAACGTGCTAAAGGAGAAGTCTTTTGAAGAAGACAGACAGGAGCATACCCAGAATAGCAAAGTAAGTCTATAGAGAGAATGCTAGTGGCAATGTACATGACGCTATTTAATGTACTTCTCAGCTGTTATGCCCTCTGACTGAAAGTAATGATTACCAAATGATCCATGTGGTTGTTATTACAGTCTTTTGCTGTAGCTGTATTTATACAAATCATAATAATTCAGTCATTAATGTCAATTTTTAAAGTAAATGCCATTTGGAACAGAAACCATAGTATTTTGTAATGTACTAAAGAATGTGTTGGTGGTAATTATGCATTTCTTATTCTGAAATATGAAGTTCCAGCGGTGGTATGCACCCATTGAAAATGGAAAATACCATGACTACGTTTGTTAGAAACGTTAATGGTGATGTATAGTGGTTTTAAAAACTTAGTCTGATAGTAGGGGGTAGTACAATATGTTGAAAAGCACAAATTTTCTTTTAAGTAATTGCAGTGTATATCTCGAGTCCTGTTAGATTCTATGTGGACCATGCCATGAATTTCAGGGAACTACACATTCGCAATATTAACAATATAATGTTTTACTTTCTACTCTGAAGTCATAAATAGAAAACCTGCTGGATTTTTCAAGGGAGATACCAAGTTCCCTTAAAAAAAAAAAGACAACGACCAGGCTTAAGTTTTTAAAGTGATTAAAAATTAAGATTCTGGTAGCTTACAGCTTTGCCCAAATTGGATCAAACTGTCATGGTAAGAACCATTCTGCATTCCAGTGGGTTTCTTATACCAAATGTCTTCTCCATTAATTATTCCAAATTCCTCAAGAACACCATGACCATCTAAAACATGATGGTAAAAGGTGTTGGGGTTTTTTAATGGTGTGGAAAGCAATTTCCAGTTTTGCAGTTTGAATCTGCTAAAAGTTATTTGAAGTAATAGAGCAATTCTGATCATAGGTTCTTTGACATTTGTTGTAGTTTGGCTTGCCACAGTGTTTTCAGCTGATTTTCTGCACTGTGATGTTAACTTGTTCGTGCAGGTCATGTGAGTCATTATTTTTCTAATTCAGCTACATTTAGAAGCCTGAGTTTGAAGTGTGTTTTAAGTATACAAGACAAAAGATGACTACAAAAAGCTTCAACTAACACACTGGTCTCATACTTACCTCCTAGTATTGGTTAGTTCAGATTCTTGTAGCAGTTAGATATTGTGGGATAGACTATTGGGACCACTGTGAACTGTGAGCAAACATAATGAATTGCAGGTATTTCAGAATGGTAGACATGATTAGACACTTGCTGCTTCAGTGTAACAGACATATTTTTGTAGTATAAAGTTCAAGCTAGATGTGAAACTGTAATATGCCTACTCTGTGTCATTATCACTGTAGCAATCTTCTTCTGAAACTTGCTTGCTTTGAAAGGTAATAAAGGTTGTATATTTATTTTGCTGTTCAGATTTAGTATGTGGCAGTTGCAATACTGGATTTTTTTTCTCTAGTCACATCGGTATCTTCATTGGAATCTCTTATTTCAGAACAGAGCTGGGGACATCCAAGGTTCTCTTCCTGGTACATTTCAATCCGGGATCGTTGTGAATAATGCCTTCTCTGGTCGTAGAGAAATACAGGAACTTCAGACTGCCGGGCAGCAGTACCAGCCAAGCTCATGGAAGGAAAGCGAAGCTCAAACATTTACCCAAAATAAAGAAGATAAGCCTCGAAATAGTACTTCTACATTCTCTGAGAAGAGAGTCAAACAACATGAACAAGCAAAAGGGCATCACTCAGCAAGACAGTTGGTTACCAGTCTGCATTCAGTTTCTGATTCAAGTGTACATATTAGAAGTAATGGTAGCAGAGTATCCAGTGGTGCTTCTAGTGAAAAAGACAAAAGTTGTTCCTCAAAGAAGTACATCCCTAGAGCAAATGAAATGGCAATTCCAAATGATGGAGCAAGAGGAGACCAAAATAGACAGCAGACAGTAAACCGCTCTGGAACTGATACTGTAGGATCTGGCTCTGAAATACAAGAAAGTATCCAAAGTGTTACCAGCATTTGAAATGGTTCCACAATGTTTGGTCTGTTCTTTACACTTGCCAGATTAAAAATAAATTTTGGATACCTCAGTATAGTTTATGAAGTTTTTGTAAAGTAATGTAGACTTTGTAACCTTTGTAATTATTGCATGCTCTTCAGTATTCCTTTTTCATTTATGCATCGCTTGTCACTAGATTTTTGTATTTGGAGAAGTGATGCACTGGTAGAATGGTACCCGTCAGTTTGTACTACGTACAAAAGGTTTCTGGTGTATGGGTTTCATTATGTGTCACAGATCTCATTATAGTGTAAACAGTTTTGAGCTAATAAAATGAATTTGAGCACAGTTTTTTCCCCAGTATTTATTTCCAGTGGATTGCAATGGAAGTGGAAAAATTTGTTTTAGAGCAAACGTAAATTCATGCCTAACAGCATGTGGGTATGACATTCCCAAGGGTAGTGGAAGTTACAGATTCAAAACAGCCCAGAAACATCTCTACAAGAAATATCTAAATGCAGACATTCTTCCTTATTGCTGTGACTGCAGATCATAGAATTGTGTTGGAAGGGTCCTCTAGAGGATGCCTAGTCCAACTAAGTACATTGCTGTCAGGACCTAGAGAAATGTAAGAATACAAAACTAAAATAATATAATTGTTTTGCACAGGCAACTGATTTGCAGCTTCTGAACTATAGCACACAGTAACAGAGTTTGGTGTGGCATGGAAAATCATTTTGCTTTGCACCAGGAATAATAAGATACATTTCAGTATGGCCCTGAAAAATAAAGTAGTATCTATTTGTACAGTTGCCTGAGGGCCATGAGAAGGCAATCAGTCAAGAGCTTAATACAATAATTGTTTCCTTCACTAACTACTATTTTGTATGTAAATGGGAGTTCTGTAGAATATAAGTTACTAGGAAGGGATGCAGAGATGAGGAAGATGCTAAACATTTAAGCAAGCTTTAGGAAAATGTTTCATTCTTCCAAATGCAAATTTTATGTTGCTTAAAAACACATCTAGGCTGTTTTAGTTCAGGGTTTAAGTCTCGGTCATTTGGTTCAACAATGGGAGTGAATTTTGCTTTTGAATGAGCCATTCAATTTTATTTCCTTAAAATAACTTATTTCTATGACTTTTTCACATGCGAACTCTGTGAGATTGGATAAGTAGAATCTGACATGCAGTGCTCATCTTCATGAGAAAGTTCAAATGCTGAAAAGTCAGCACATTGTGCAGTGGTCATGAAAAGCTGTCTTTTTAAAAAACTGATCAAATTTAAGTATTTTGCCTTTATTTCACTTTTTATGAGAGGTGCCTGAGGACTGGAGGAAAGCCAGTGTCACTTCAGTCTTTGAAAAGGGCAAGAAGGAGGACTCAGGGAAACTACAGGCCAGTCAGCCTCTCCTCCATCCCTGGCAAGGTGATGGAACTGCTCATGCTGGAGGTCACCTCAAAGCATGGAAAAGATTAATTGGGTGTAATCAACATGGATTGACCAAGGGGAAATCACGCCTGACCAACCTGATAGCCTTCTGTGCTGGAACGCCTGGCCGGGTGGATGAGGGGAGAGCAGTGGGTGTTGTCTGCCCTGCCCTCAGCAAGGCTCTTGCCCCTGTCTCCCACAGCCGCCCCAGGTGAGCGCAGGCCGGGTGGGCTGGGCGCGTGGGCAGGGAGGTGGGCTGAGACCTGGCTGATGGCAGAGCCCAGAGGGCTGTGACCAGCGGCGCAGCCCAGCTGGGGGCCCGCAGCCAGCGCTGTGCCCCGGGGCTCAGCACCGGGTCCCGTCCTGCTCAGCCCACCCCCCAGCGCCCTGGGTGAAGGGGCAGAGCGTGCCCGCAGCGAGTTTGCTGGTGGTACAGCGCTGGGAGGGCGGCTGATACCCCGGGGGCTGCGCTGCCGTTCGGCGGGGCCCGGGCAGGCTGGGCAGTGGGGCAGGGGGGGCGTCATGAAGCTCAGCAAAGGCAGGGGTAGGGTCCTGCGCCGGGGGGGAGCGACCCCACGCACCAGCACGGGCTGGGGCTGACCTGCTGGCAGGCAGCTCTGCGGGGAAGGGCCTGGGAGGCCTGGAGGACACCGAGTGGCCCGTGGGCCAGCAGTGTGCCCTGGTGGGCAAGAAGGCCGCTGCCAGCGCGGGCTGCATCAGGAGGAGCGTGGCCAGCGGGTGCGGGGGGTGTCCTGCCCCTCAGCTCTGCCCTGGTGAGGCCGCACCTGGAGTGCTGTGCCCAGCGCTGGGCTCCCCAGTTCAGGAGAGACAGGGAGCGACTGGAGAGGGGCCAGCGGGGGGCTGCCAAGGGGGTGAGGGGGCTGGAGCATCTCCCTCATGAGGGAAGGCCGAGAGAGATGGGCCGGTGCAGCCTGTTTAGGAAGTTCCATCTGAATATGAGGAAGAACTTGTTTACCTCGAGGGTGACAGAGCCCTGGGACAGGCTGCCCAGAGAGGCTGGGCAGTCTCCTTCTCTGGAGACATTCAAAACCCACCTGCAGGCAACTCTGTGCAACCCGCTCTGAGTGAAGCTGCTTTAACAGGGGTTGGCCTAGAAGATCTCCAGAGGTCCCCTCTAACCCTGACCATTCTGCGATTCTGTGATTTACAGTGTTGGCTGAGATTTTGAATGATCATCACATTTTAACCTGTTTCACATTAACTCTTTTTTTTTTTTGGCAATGTGTATTTCATTTGCAGAGTGAAGGGGACAGAGTGTGATGGAGCAATGGAAGATATTTTTCATATACAGAATTAGGCAAAATGATTTGGTCTGAACTAGGGGTGAAAAAATAATGTGTAACCGTGTAGCTTTCTTTTTCATCTATTGTGAGAGTTCTGGAAGACAAGATCTATAGAAATTCCTGACTGCAATTGGTTGACAATTATGAAGAAACTCATGAATCCTCAAATAGAATTTTCTGCTGAGCAAGCAGGATGACATTACCTTAGCTATTGCAATATTGCACAAGTAATTGCACAATGAAAGTACATTATTTATACAGACTTTGTCACTTCAGAATAATAGCAGGTAATATATTAATCTGTGCACTTTCTTAGATATTGTCCCAAATATTTGAGGTCTATTGCTTCATCATGCGTCTTTGCTTGTGATTTTGGTTTGACTGAAGAATTACATGCAGTCGGTTTCTTCACCGTCGAAATGCTTCATGTTCCCTTTTTAAAGCTAATACTCTAAAGCTAATCACTGTGAAACCGTGGATAAAATTATGAATTCAAAAGTATTCAGATTTGTGATGTTAGGGATTATGAATCTGTTATTTCTTCCTGAAAATACCATAAAGAACCTAAAACAGTTTATGTATTGTATGCATATAAGGAGGTGGCATAAATACCTTTTGTGTTAAATACTATTAGTATTTGCTTTAAAAACATCAATTATGTCAAACATTATCATTTAAAGCAAAATTGACCAGGCAGTACGTAACTTAGGTGGGCATATTTTTTTCATTGGGATTAGTACTTAATAAGTTTTTCTTTTTTTAAATCAGAAACATGAAGGATTCTTCCTCTCATCACTGGTGCTGTTGTGTATCACGGTGAGAATCTGGAGTACGTATGTTATACATAGTTGGACAATGGATCTGAAGTCAATAGAGATAATGGATGTGAGTTACCTGGGAAGAAGAATTTTTAAGGCTCTCATGAGTATTTTAGAAGTTTCAAGAGATTTCTAATGATTTAAAAATAATTTTCAAAAAATATTATCGATATATAAAGAAAACGTATGTTGCACATATAGATGTAAGAATAATGTATATTAATGAAAAAGTTCTAAAAAATTGTGTGTATATATACACATATATACATTTCAAATGATTATGCAACCATTTTACCCAGAGTTTGGATAGAAACTGTTTCAACCCCTTGCTATTAGTTAATGTTTTACGTATTTGTCTATGTTCTTGTTTGACATAAAAGCCTGAAATCAATAGGCCAGGTGTTTGCTAGAGAACATGTTACTGTTTACTTACAAAATGTAAGCATTTTTTTTCTCTTCATCTGGGCTTCCAAAAGGTGTACTTTTCACATTTCCTAATTAAGTATTTGTAGCCAAATCTCTGGAAAACAAAATAACTCCAAACACTTGTCTGAGCTACCTGCATCTTGGTTTTTAAGTCCCATCAAAATTTACTAGTCTCACTAGTTTGGTGGACCAGACGTCCCAGCTGCCTCCTGAAACAGCTGCCAAGTTGCTATGCATTATGTGTCTTTTAAAAATTATGTCAGATTGTCTGTTGTTGTACCAGAGAGAGAACTCATGTGCATGTGCTCTCCTTGTGTGAGCTGATTCTTTTCCAGCAGTAGCTGATGAAGGTTTTTCTGTCCAGCATAGCATGAAATCACGATGAACCCAATAAAAGTTCACTGAAAACTGAAACTTTATTTAAATATTACACTTTTTCTGGGTTTTTTTTATTTTGTTCTGTTTTTCCAGTTATGCTTCATAGTAAATACTGCTCTCTCTGCTTTTGTGTTAATTATGCAAATTCACCTTCATCTGCAGGGATTTGTGGCACTTGAAGGGTCAGATTTTCTGTCAAATGCTAGAAGCCAGAAGCATTCCTGGAAGTCATGGTTTTGAAAGCTTCCCTTTTATATTGTGTGACTATGCATATTGAGTACGGATTTTGAGGTAATAAAAATATTAAATCATAATTGCTGGTAGCAAAATATTAAAATAGGAGAAATCTCAATTTAATAGAAACAAAACTCTGATGTGACCTTTACTATTCCTCTTCATTCTCTCCAACTGCAAAAACATAATTATCCCTTCCGTGTAGCAGAAATGGACTATTCCATGTTGAGAAAACTTTCTGGTTTATACATCCCTATCAATTTTTACTCACCATCAATGCACAATATGAAATTAATTTTCTAAAGATCTGGGTGGCAAGGCTTACAGTACAGTTGTCCTCTGATCTCATGGAAGCTGCTATTTTTGACCCCTCTAGTCAGGATGGGACTTCCCTGAACTGAAAAACTACAATAGCTGATATTTGCTCCCTGTGCTCTGAGCCGATACCAGCACCAGCTTGCCGAGTTTCTATTTTTGTGTTCTAGCTCTTTGTGCCAGACGTTTGAATTACACTTTTAATTCCGAAGTTTTAATTTACCTTGCACTTTGTGCCATGCAGCTAGCATTCAAGACTGATCCTGCTCAAATGCTGAAGCACTTCCTGTAGTAGTGGCCAGGCTTCCCGACCCGAATCGCCCACCTAACCTATTTCTGACTGCTTTTCCCCTAGGATACCTTTTCCCAAACAAGCTGGAGTTTGAAGTTGCCTCTCCAGGCAGAAGTAGATAGTCTGGGTTTAAGATCAGGAAAAGCCCATACAAGGAGCCCCTATCAGCTAAGCCTGTTTCTATTCAAGACACTAGTAAACATAATTATATT
The DNA here is from genome assembly GCF_015220075.1 of Falco rusticolus. Classification (NCBI taxonomy): domain Eukaryota; kingdom Metazoa; phylum Chordata; class Aves; order Falconiformes; family Falconidae; genus Falco; species Falco rusticolus. The sequence goes on along the minus strand of NC_051210.1, from coordinate 43,925,168 downwards.
GTAGTCGCATCTACATTGTTACTGAGCAGTTCAGCATAGGCTTCTATTTAATTAGAACTAATTTTAATATTTAGAAGTAATGTAGTTGTTCTGGCTGTTGCAGCCTGAGACATACTTTAGAAATACCTTGGTATTTTGAAGAGGATGTACCCAGCCTGTAATGTCTGTGAGGTCTGCTATTATCTCTGTAGAACTGAGGAGGGTTCTGGTATCTGAAAGTGAGTTTGACAGTTTTTTCTTAAGCTATAGCTATTATTGAAATGAAGGTTATCTTTGCTCTAAAACCACTGTCTCTGTTGACAATCTTTTAAACAAAATAACTACTGTTTGCTAAATACCACATCAAGCTGTAATCTGTAAATTCTTATTATTTTATCAAGTAGTCAGTATGTCTGCAGTGAAATAATTTGTAATGAAAAATGGCCTTTTGCAGAAATCTCAGTATTCACAAAATTATGGGTATCAACGCTTACTTTTCTGGAGGGAAAAAAAAAAAGTAATTTGGTATACAGGTAATTAATTTTGATGATTAACATGGTGAACATGCACAGGACTAAAGTAGACCCAGCATTATGGGCAAAACTGGGCAGGCTAAGGTGTTCAAGAGCTGTGCTTTATGCAGCTCCATATAAGCATCATGAATCTCATGCAAGATACTAGAAAATCATGGGACTCAGTAAAGCCCATCTGTTTTCAATCATACCCTACTGGCTTGTTTTGTCAGAACTGATGTACTGCTACTGCTTTCAAAATGATGTCTGAAAACTGGCTGTAAAGCACTATGTTTCTCACTAAAACAATTAGAAGAAATTGGATGAGCTAAGGTCTCTCCTTCAGTTACAAGACTTAAATTGAAATGCAAACTCTGTTTTCAATGAATTTACACCAAGGTATCTGTGGAAAGAATAGGTTAACACTCAGGGATATCAGCCCAGGATCTGGCAGGCCTCAAGGCAAGTCCCAGCCCTGCTATCCACTCCCTGAAATTAAGTTTCACACCTCTTTTGATTTCATTCCCTTTCTGTGAAATCCAAACGACAATTTGCATGCACTGGGCTGCTAGGGCAAACAGTGCACAGCAATGCAGTCCTTCTTGGATTAGGGAAGGTGGGTATCCTGCTCCTCGAGGAACAAATTCACACAGAATTTGGGTACTGTGAAACCACCTCTTTCAAGTGAACTATCACCTGAAATGCATTGTAACTGTGGATTGCTGTTTTTCGTTTCTCACGCATGCATACAGATCGCTTTTGGAGCCAGTGTCCCAGCTCTGCAGCAGCATTGTGAAGCTGCCGCAGGACACGGGTGCGTTACCGCCTGCCTGCGGCCCTGCGCGCAGTGACGGCTGAGGCGAGCTTTGCCGAGGCTTTCCAAAGGCAGGGCACATTTCAGCCCCTGCCACCCCTTTCGGTCCTCCCCCGGAACCCACTTTAGGTTTCTTCGGGTGACACAGGCCGCCAGCCCGCCCCGGGGCCGGGGCCGAACTCCCCCGTTCGCCAAGGGGACGCTCCCTGAGGAGGCGGCAGCGCGGCGGGGGCGGGGCTGCCTCGCGCGTGGCGAGCCCCTCGCGGCGCCCCGCGTGCCTCGCCCAACGCCGCCGCCAGCCTGATCACGCTGTTTCCTCGTGGCCGCACTGCCAATAGGCGGCTGGGGCGCTGCCGCGGGGGGCCAATGGGCGGGCCGGAAAGGCTACCGCCCCGCCTCCTGGGTGTGTGTGACAGGAGCCAATCGGCGGCCCGGCGGCGGCGGGTTTATATCGGCGGGGGCTGGCGGCTGAGCGGGGCAGCGGCGGCGGCAGCGGAGCGGAGCGGGCATGGAGTGCGGGCGGCAGGTGGCGAACTTCGGGGCCGGGCCGGCGAAGCTGCCGCGCTCCGTGAGTAGGGGCGGGGGGCCCTTCCCGGCGCGGGCTAGGGCATCGCGGAGGGCTGGGGTGTGGGTGTCCGCGCTCTGCCGGCGCTGCAGGGGGCAGCCGTGGCTTTGCCCGCACGCTGCGGGGGGCCCCTCGCTTCCCGGGGGCTTCCGCGGGCGCGGAGCGAGGGCTGCGGAGACTCTGGTGAATAGTAATAAAAAGGCTTAGCCGCCTAACAACGAGACCTCGTTTCTTCTCCCTCTCGCCACCCAAGTAAACGCCCTGCTAAGTTCAGCGTTTTGGAAACGCGCCGTAATGTGGCTTTAGGAAGGCTCTCCTGTTTTTTTTCTGAATCCGATCGTTCACCAAGGGGTATTATCAGCTTTGAGGTGGGAAGTAACTCCTCAGGTGCACAGAGGCAATCGTGTTGCGTGTATTGTTTGTCAGCTGATAAATAACATGGTAATTCCATGAGAAGTCTTTATTTAAGAAATTACAATGAGTATAGTGTAGACTCAACCTTTTGGAAAGTTGCATCAGCAGCCAGTGATTATCCAGTTACATATGGAGAGGGGGCGGTTTCTGCCAAGTTGCGCGCATCTGACTTCCATCTTCAGAGTTGTTTATTGTGGAAGTTTTTTATTCTTTTCTTAGTTTCCTTCATTGTTTTATGTGTTACTTATTTAACAGTTTTCTTGGGGCAAACAAATTTGCTGTAGAGCAGCTTCTTGTCCTCCCCCCGGCCCAAATGGAAATGCCCTGTGCAGATTATGATGCAAAGAAATTTGTTGTTTTGTCATGAGCCCTTGGTTCTTACAGGGACTTTTAATAGAACTGCTGCAGTATCCAACTCTGTAATGGACAGTACTGAAAACTGGCGTTAGGGTTTGAGGCGAGCATAGCTGAACTCCATATTATTAATCTGTTTTCCCCTCTTGAAAATGCAGTACTTCTATATGGACTACTGTATCACCTCAATTGTTCCACTTTGTGGGCTGATACCATGTATGAAGTGCGGTAGACTCATTGAAGCAAGAAGGTAGACAAAGCTCTTCATGGCTATTACAAGGCATATGATAAATGGCTATTGTAAGGCGTGTGCAGATTGTCAGATAAAGAATGTTCCTAACAGAATTGGATTTTACCAAGCACTTTTTAATAGTCTGTGTGTTCCCCTTGACCTTTCTGCCCCCTCCTCTGGCATTGATAAATTTGCATGTGAAGCACAGTGGTTAAAATTTAGAAATCTCTCAACATCAAAAGCAGCAGTTGTTTCTGGTTGACTTCTGCTGTTACAGGTGACAAGGCCATGTGGATACCTTGTCAGCAAGGTAGACTTCTTGCTCCTGTAGCTGTCCTGAGTGTGTGGTTTCTTGCCATCTCCCTGGGATGCAAGCATGCAGTGTGTGTTTTGGTGGCTTTTCTGCTGGGGCTCCCTCCTGTACTTCCCTTAGGAAGAATTAAGAATGTTGTATCAAACAAGAATTTACTGAAATCAGAAGCTGCAGATCCAACGGTTAGAATCTAAGTCCACTTCGCTGATATTTGAGAGGTATGGGAGAAGAAAGAAAAATGGAAGGTTGAAGCAGCAGATTACCTGGCTAGGGCTCCCAGGAGTGACCTGCATTTTTTGGTTATCTCAAAATGTTGCTTCATTTCTTTCTTAACTTTCGATAACTTCTCTAGGCTCATCTTCAAAAAGTGTGGGACTTAATTCTGTAAAACCAGGCCTTGTCTTGTTGGGTCAGTTTGAGGTATCATATTCCCCAAGATGACTTTTCTTTGTTTTCCTCAGTATCTTGGTTGTCTTATTCGCACAAGTCAAGCAAAAGAACATAGGGCGGAGGGCTGGAGGTGGATATTTAAGATACTTGATTAGAAAGAGTACATATACAAATACTGTGTTCTGTAAAAGGTTGGGAGTTCATACAACTCCTAGAAATCATTCTGAAATGTGGAAATCTAACTCTTGAAATAATAATTTAAAACACAGTTTTCACAACAAGCATATGATTTAATTGTGCGATGTTGTGGAAAGCCCTCAGCTACTAGAGACAATGAAATTATATTGCTGAATATACTTCTGGTAATTTCACTTGACAAATGTCATGTTACTGCAATACGATAGAGCAGCTGGCATATGCATGATGCATCAGTGACTCCAGATAGTGGGAAATTCCCTTAATTTCTTTTTGGATTTTTTCTTTTGTTAGGTATTATTAGAAGCACAGAAGGAATTGGTGGACTACAAAGGGCTTGGTATAAGTGTTCTCGGTAAGACTTCAAAAATTCTGTATTTTTCAGAATGTAGATGTTTAACCAAATTGTAATAAGGGGTTTTGATCTTGGGATTTCAGCTCCTTTTCTAATACCTTATTCTGGTAACATGTATGTCCAGAGAATGCTTTTTCATACTGGTTTTCCACCATGTATCAGGAGACCGTAAAATGATACGTAGCCAGATATTTAGTGATCTAAAACAAAGGACTGGACAGAAAAGATAACTAATATGTAAAACATCAGTACTTTTGAATCTTGGGGCAGGAATGTGTATGTATGTGTGTGTATGTATATAGAGGCAATACAGGAAAAAATATTTTATGTATGCCTGTAAAATACTATATATGTATACACCACTATATGTGTATATGTGTGTACATAGATACCATATAGAATATCTTGTATGCTGTGTGACAAAACATTTCAGATGTATTGGATATATAGCATCCTTCCTGTTAGGAAGGCCATGCTGTCCTGTCGTAAGGAGGAAAGTGTCTTCTGTGCTATGTGAGTAGCTGACTGGCTTTTCGGCCCCAGTTGCACAAAATTTTCATGCAAGATGATAGTCAGCATTTTACTAGTCCTGTGAAGCTTTGGTTGCTGAATTCTCTGCAGGATTTGGTTTCACATTTAAATTGTACACTCTTACAGATGAAAGAAAGTGTGGAGGCTTAATAAAAGGAATTAAGTGACCTTAATGTTTAATTAGGATTACTTCTTAAAAGTAAGAGACTAAAACAACCCCCTGTGCCTTTCTCCATGCTTGCTACAGCATTAGTAGCAGAGAAGGTTCTCAGAGTGAGAAAAACTTACACCTTTCTAGGGAGTTTTTTTCATGCAAATGTAGTTGTTCCTGGGGGTGGTAAGGTCATGTGGATGCTGAATGTGAATGGACTGGATTTGCCTGAACTGGAGGTATAAGTCTTGTGTGGATATTTAGGAGGGCTAAGCAAAAATACATAGGAGTTGGGACTGGGAATGGGAGCCTTCAGGCATTTTGGGTCTGTGGTATAGAATGGTTAAAACTTAACACAATTTTAAATTGCATTGATGTATTATAATTTTGTTTCTTGTTATTTCGTTTTTCCTATCCACCAAAGAAATGAGCCATCGAACTTCAGATTTCATGAAAATTCTAAATACAGCTGAAAGTCTTATGCGAGAATTGCTGTAAGTGAATTATTCCTCATTTTTATTTCATGCTTGTGCTAGTTGCACCAATAATGATTAATATTGGGACCTTTCATTGAAAGCACCTGTTTTGGTGTTTGGGTTTTTTTTTAAGGTGCTGTGTCTGAGTGGAGAGTACCTTGGTTTTCTGTTTGTCTGATGCTGATTTATTTGAATGTAACAAAGGGTTTTTACGTTTTTATTAGGTTAAGATGTTTTTTATGTGTCTACTAAACACTGACTGGTTGACTTTTCTGAAATTTTAATTTTTGTCACTTTCATGGAATTCACAAAGGGCATCAACTTCAAGAAATAAGTAGAAACAACAACTCATTTCTCTAATGGTATAGAGGTGATCTATGCATTACTCAACAGTCTGATTTTACTAACATAAGCTCTGTGGATGTGTTTTAGAATCACTGATCAGGAGCCCTTTTCCTATTTGTAGTGCGACTAATATTTTAAAGTTTGAAATAAATATACTGTGTATTAGAATTAATGTTCTCGTAGTAGTAGATGTTGGTCATGTCATATAAAAGCTTGACTCTCGGTCACAGCCAGAATTATGGACAGAGTCTTAATAATTTGAACAAGTTATTTTTGTGACAGTGTGAACAACTTAAGGCACTTGCTCTGCATGTACAATTTACAGTTGCACTTTCAAATTGAAGGGTCTCGAAGCTGAATTCTGCTGTGAGTACTTCAGTTTGAAGTTCTTAGTCTGACAGAAAAGCTGTGAAATTAGCAATAAAATTAAAAGTGAGCAGTAATTCTGTAGAAATATCTTTCAGGCTTGTGTGTGCTATGATAGTAGAGCTTCTCAGTGAATTTGTTTAATGCTATCCAAGGGGAGGCATTTGTTTTCAGCAAATAATTGTTAGTAGAATGTATAGCATTATTCTTAAGTTTTTACATGGGACCAGTGCTGAGGTAAGTTAGTGGGATTTGGTCTAACCTCTTGGCAGAGTCTTCTAAAATGACAGCGTTATTTCTCAGTTACCATTAAACGCATAGTATCAAGTTTTATGCATTCTGTGTCTTCTGGGAATAATATAAATGATTATTTCTTGCATGCAGAAATATACCAGAAAACTACAAAGTGATTTTCCTCCAAGGAGGTGGATCTGGTCAGTTTAGTGCAGTCCCACTTAATCTTATTGGTTTGAAGGAGGGAAGGCATGCGGATTATGTGGTTACCGGAGCTTGGTCGGCAAAAGCAGCTAAAGAGGCAGAGAAGTATGCCAAAGTGAATATTGTTCATCCAAAACTAGGAACCTATACAAGTAAGTTGATGATTATATCCATCCATGTTACCGCTTAGCTTTTTGAATGGCTCTGAAAACCAGTCCAACTCAGCTATTGCATTACTGAATGTTAACTACTTACAGAGCTGACTGCCCATCACTCAGAAGATTGCCTGCTACATCTCTCCATGTTCATCATGGGGAGATCTGTTAGATGGCTTAACAGTCTCCACCAGAAAATAATTCTGAAACTAGGGTTAAGCAGATCCCGGAAAATGGTAGGGGAATGGTCTGGGCTGTCCATTTCTTTTTATCTTTTTTCTTCTTTTTTTTGTTGTTGTTGAACTGAGTTCTTAAGCTATATGCAGGGATATTTTGAGATATTTCAGTTCCAGGTGCTCTCAAGATGAGATTGATCTGACACTTAGAAGCATGTCTGGGAGCTTAACCTTTTTGTTCCAGGAGACGGGAGACCTGTGTTCTGTTACGGGTGGCAAAGATAGGTATTTGGGAACCCTTGAAAGTAGGTGTGTTGTAACAGGCAAGTTGGCTCTGGAATGGAAGAAGCATTTTCAGCTCTTTCTCTTGGAGCTACTTACTGGACATAACATAATCTAACAACCACAGTGTAGAAGGAAGAAAAAGTTTAACTGTAATTGAGGCATTGGGATTTTTTGTAAGAATCTGTTTCAAGGATATTTTGAGTGTATAATTTTGTCACTGGATATACATAAATGATTCTTGGACCATGGACAACTGAGTTTTGGTTTCTGCTCCTGCCAGTCATGCTTACTTTCCTTCCCTCTGATTCAAATTACAGTATTTGAACTGGGTTTAGAGGCAACAGGAAAGACAGAGTATCCCCATATGAGTTAGTGCCCTAATGATCAGTTAGTATACTGACTTGGAAGATAAGCTCATATCCTGTGAGGCACAGGAAGGAATTGAACCTGCAGCCTACCCGTCTAGGGGAGTGTATTCAGCATTTGGCAGCTGTAGTAAGGGGAGAGGCAGTAAATAATGGTGGAGAAAACAGCAGCGCTTTTTCCCCCTCATGTTTTGGAGAAGAGAAGAAAGGAAGAGCAACCGCTGGTTCTATGCAAACCTGTTCTGTGCTGTTAGGGCATGCCTGTATATTGCCTGTTGGCAGAAGAAATCTTGGTTTTGTAAGTCTGTGGCAAAGCCTAAATGGGAGGGAGGGAGGTAACCCTGTGTTCACCTTGGGAAAGACTGAAGTACTTCTGGGAATGCACAGAAGCACAGCTTTAGAGAACTTTGCCAGTGAGAATTTGAATGCCACAGTAGTTCCAAAAGCACCAAGAGGATTCTTAGACCCAGTGCCTGAATTCCTCTGAAATGCCGGTTTGGACCCCTGGGGCAGTAGTTTGGGATTACAAACCTGGCGAAAATCCCTTGAGGAATAAGGGCTGACAACCAGAAGGATGTTTGCAAGTTTATTGATGGCTCACCGTAGAATTTTGGGAATGCATTGGTATTTCCTTTGCAGATAAAATATTTTCTGTTAACAATATAATTAATACTTCATACTGCAAAATCGTTCTGGGTTTACACTTAAGTCCTGTGTTCAAGTAAAATTACACACCAGGAAGATTATTTGTCTCCAGTGACCTTTGTTTTTTATTTTTTTTGTCTCAGACATTCCTGACCCAAGCACTTGGAATCTTAATCCTGATGCATCTTATGTCTATTACTGTGCTAATGAGACTGTTCATGGTGTGGAGTTTGACTTTGTACCTGATGTCAAAGGAGCAGTCTTGGTTTGTGATATGTCATCAAATTTCCTCTCCAGACCTGTGGATGTTTCCAAGGTACAGTATTGGACACAGTGGCTGCACAAAATATTTTCAAACTTCAATGCATATAATTAGCCACTTAGAAATGTCTGGATGGCCAGAGATGCTGAACAGTGAAATTAAGGAAATAATATTTTGTTATTTGGATAGCTGATGATGGACACAAATGGAAATTTGAAGTTTGAGATTTGTGGTGTCCTTTTTTCAGTAAAAACATACTGAACCATGTTGAAATTGTTCCTGTTAATAGCTGTCCAAGATTATTTGTTGACTCTGTGGTCTTATCTGATGCTGTAGCTGAGCGAGATATATTCTGAATCATATTTACTCTGTAGATAGTGTGTATGGCTCTAGCAGGGTACAGTGAATCAGAATTTTTGATCCTGCTTCTTTCATGGAAAAATCTGTAGCCCCTTTCAAGCTGCTAAAGCTTCTTGTGCTTCACAATTACTGCGTCTTTCTTAGGTAATACAGAGGTAGAACATAGTACTTACATTTGTAAAGTGTGTTAGGAGTGGGAAGTGTTACTGACTAGTGAAGTAGCATGTTTGATCTTTCTTATCTGTGTGTAGCAAAAAGAAGGGGCAATTGTTACTGCATTCATCTTGGCCTTTCTTAATCTGCCTTCTTTGAACAGGTTGGTTATATGATACCTGTTCTGAAATACCATATTGGTTGAAAATACTGTGATCTATGTATGAATTTATTCTTAGTAGGTTTGCTTGGAGTAGTGTAAAATTGGGACAGGCTACCTTGAGAATTTTTTGTAGCTACTAAATGAACATCTAGCAAATTACTGGGAAACTTATTGTGATTTTATTCCTCAGTTGAATGAAGATACATGGTTCTAATTATAGACATACAAGGGATAATTATAGCTGTAAGTGCAGTTTGAATTCAGAACTTTTAACTCGTTGACCTATAACTTGCTCATTTTCAACACATTCTCCAAGCTATTGAGCTGAGTTGTATACCTATTGTATAATGATATTGGTGTATGAGTCCATTATAACATCTACTAGCAAATGCATGTAGTAAGTCCTTCTCTCCCTCTTCCTATTAGTTTGGCGTCATTTTTGCTGGTGCTCAGAAGAATGTTGGTTGTGCTGGAGTTACTGTTGTAATAGTACGTGAGGACTTGCTGGGATTTGCTCTGAAAGAATGCCCTGTAGTACTGGATTACAAAACGCAAGCGACGAATGGCTCTTTGTATAACACTCCACCATGCTACAGGTAACTTGCCCTGCTATTTAGTCTCTCCCTCGGAAAGCTACTGCGCTGCCATCTGCTGCTTTTACTGAGAAAAGTTTCAGAAGTTGAGTATTTATCTTCAAGTCACTGTTGCCTAGTGGGACTCAGCTATAAAGGACATGGGTTTTTTGGAAGTAAATATTGTCTGTCATAATTCCATTGTAGAAGTTTCAAGATCCAGTTGTGACTTACACGAACACCACTCAAACTCAGTGGTGATGCTTCTATTGTTGCAAGTAGGTAACTTGTCAGGTAGTCTTGCTTCTTGAATACTCAGTACAGATGTGATTTAATGTCTTCCTGAGCTTGTTCTCAGAAATTGAACCTCCAGATCCCTATTGATTTTTCTTTGGAAAATAGTAAATATTATTGTTATGTTTTATATTATTAAAACTTTTAATTAAAACATTCTTTTATTTTTTAGTATCTCATTCTAGCTACATATTTACTACTGTCAATTTTGAAATTAAACTAGTATTTTTTTAAAGGCATTTTAGTGATTAGTTTGCTTTATTCTCTACTACAACTTTGCATAGTTCTTTGACTTGACAACCACAAATAAAATTGATCCGGCTTCATAGTTACTGCTAGCAACCAAGATCATAAAACTGGCATGTACCTGATGATTTCATGTATGCAAGAAACAGAACAGACTACAGCTTGTTCTTCTGAAATTACTATTTCCTAGCTTCTGATGACTAGTGAAATGATGCTTTGCTACTGAATATTTAGGTGTTGAGCCAGTAATATCTACTCATTCTTCATCTGGAGCATTTTCATAACAGTGTCCACTAAAATGATTATTTTAAAAAAGATCTTCAAACCAGGTTTTAAAAATTATTTTGCTAATAGTGGTTTCTGCTTTTGAAGATAAGATTTCATTTTCATTTGGATAATTTCATAATGCAATCTTACATTCATGTTTAATCTCAGCTCTTACAGCTTTTTCGTACATGCCAGAATTTGTAAAGTTAAGTTGCTTAATGATGTCCAATAGTTATTAAAGGCACTGTATAGCCATGAAGTACAGGGATTCCTACATATAAAACCTACCTTAATACCATTGCTTACTTTAATTTAGTAGAATTTTAACTGATACTAATTGCAACTCTGAATCTGCTGATTCTCACTGTTGGGTGTACTATTGCAATGACATAGAAGCAGTTATCTTAATTTATCAGAAGAGCAGTAAATCTTGTGGGTGTATGTTCCAGATTTTACAAGCGGTATGCATACCGTAGAGTATGTAGTGCTGCAGCAACGTAGTCTTTGCTATCAGCCTGTCTGCCCTATTAGCTGTATACACCCAGTATCCTTAGGGCTGCTGTTAAAACAAAAATTAGCCTTACAATGTTTCCAGGTTTTTATCATCTTTCTGAATGTGGCTTTGTAACATGGGCAGTATGTGTGTTTTTCCCAGTAATTGATAAAGCCTCTATTTCATGATCAGTTGTCTTCCTGACTGCCAAGTCACGCATACAGTTTCGGACACTGTGTACTTGCATATGCCAGGTCTTAAATCCAGCCGTTCATGTTTTCCAAGTACAAAGCTATTTCCATTTGAAAATCCGAAGTTCTACTTAATCTCAGCACTTGAACACAGTGTTGCTCCTCTGGTTTGAAAAGGAAAATGAATGAAATTCTGTAACTTTATTTTAGCCACTGCAAAGAGCTGCTTGAAAAGGAAGTGCTGCTTTATTTGTAACTCGGTATCTGTCAATAACATTAACAGGGTAGTGGAAGATTAAAGGGGCTGAAAATAAAGCTGAACTAGCAGACTTTTCTCCTTTCTGATCGCTGTCGTGCCAGATCTCACTTCATGCTACAGACCTGCATTGGAGTATACTCCAGAATCCAGAATGTAACAGACTGAAATGTTGGCAGGGTGCACGTCTTTTTGGCTTGGTGCTAAAAGCCTATTCCAGTTTTTGTAAAGAGCTGGCAAAGCTGCTTAGTTCTTTTTCTTTGCTCTCTTCCTTGCACACGCTAATGGTTTGCTGGCAAACAAGCAGGAAATATTAACTGAATTTGCAAAAGCTACTTCAGCAGGATATTAAATTAAGTTGATGCTAATGGCTTTAACCTCTCAGTGCTACAGAGTTTGACTCTTCGACCGTAATCTGCTTTGCTAAAATTAACAATGAATTTGCTATAAAAATCTCTTTTCCAAGCTCCAGAATGCATTTTGCATTTAAAATTGCTCCAAAAATGTTATTTTGACTGACATGAAAGAAGGATAAAAGACTTCAGCTGGCTGGGTCTTGTGGGTGACTCTGAAGCTGACTTGACTTGTCCAAGAAGTTTCACTCAAAGGAGTGAGGGTAAGAGGGAATGTGGCCTTGTATATTTGGCAAGGGCATAGGCTATCCTTCGCTGAAGTTCTTTACACTGGTGTAGTTGAGTGTGCTGTCATAAATGTAGCAAGATTGTGCTCTCAAAGCTATAAGGTGCTTTGTATAAAATGGTCTGTAACCTCCCTCATTCTGCAGTGTTCAAAGATTTGATGCTGGCATCCCCTGAGAAATTAGAAGTAGCAAAGTTTAAAACAGCCTTCTGATAGATTTGTGTTAGGGAGACTCATAGGGTAATGTTCTCTGAGCACTCCCTTGGAATCTGTAATGAAGGGATTAATAAAAGTGAACTTATTGAAAATATGCCATAAAAACCTGTGAACAGTTTTGGATTTTTTATGTGAAGTGTTGTAGTCGTGGGAAGTGCCTGAACTTGAACAAGCTGAGCTTTGTAGCAAAAGCACAAAGGCAAAAGGCCTCAGGGATTTTTTTATGTTGCACTTAGTAACTAGCATTGAAATACTTGGTCCCAAGCCACATGATGCCAACAGGCTTCCAGATCTCTGCTTAGAACTTGAATGGTAATGAATAATTAAGTGTGATACATCATTATTTGTTTTGCCAGACTTCACTTTTCGTGTGGGCAAAAGGTCTTTTTAGACAGAAATAGGATTATAGTTTTTATTTAACATTTGTGAAAATGTGATTAGATTTCTGGCTTTATTAATGTACATGCGCTTGAGATGCACCCCTGTATTTTTGCCAGAGCAGCTGTATAGGGTGGATGCTACTAACTTTGCACTAATTCTGGCTCTTTCTAGGACTCAGCAGGCAGTTGTGTGGTCAATGAAATGGCAGTCCATGCAGTGTGTTCTGGGGATGTCCTTGGGAGCCCTGCAGGGTTGCAGGAAACCTGCAGGACTTGTCCTGTGGTACAAAGGATTAAGTTTGGTCCGACAGATTTGTTTAGGTTTTGAATTTTGGGTTACTTCATCTGTGTCCAAAAAACATGGCCTGCTTAGAATTGTCATAATTACTAAAATAGCCTAGATTCTGAGTTGTTAATTGTAGGCACCATAAAACCAAACAGAACATTTTGTTGCTGAAACATTTTAACTATTAAATAGGACTGTTATTTTTCTGCTTTTTTTTTTTTAAATAATCTGACTGAAACATGTTTTTTCCTCTTGCAGTATTTATATCATGGGATTGGTACTGGAATGGATAAAGAATAATGGCGGGGCTGCAGCTATGGATAAACTTAGTTTAATCAAGTCACGAATGATTTATGATATTATAGACAAATCTAATGGATTCTATGTGTAAGTTGCTATGCTCTTGCCCTTGGTTTCAATATTTATTGCAGAGCCAAACGTTCGTAATTTAAGGAGTCTGATTGCAGCATATTTTTAAAGTTACCTTTTCAGTTTATATATAAGTTGTGAGGGATCCTGCAGGAATTACTTGTGCAAACCATTTACTTGATAACTATCCAAGACTGAGTCTTATTTCAGTAGGAAATTATCTCAAGTTTATATAGATCAGTTGTGAAACATATTAATAACATGTATGTTAAACTTAAAATACAGGAGTCTAGGAGAAGCATATACAAGCCAGGATCTGCATATCCGGTTTTTTTACGCTCACTGAATCTCTTGGGTAAATACAGGCCAAAACAGAGAAAGTGGCTTGTAAGAAATTTTAGAGACCACTTTTGCATTTTATTCTTCCTGCCATCTGTCTTCAGTAGTCAAAGATTCTGCTTTCTCTCTGTCAAGCATAGTGTTCTTATTAGCTAACAGTGCTAAGTTCTGAAACAGGAAAAGCAGACGTAAGCGTAGTCAAAATTTAATACATTTTCTTTACATATAGTTTATTTTCTTCAGTTATTTTTGCTGGTTTTCCAAACAGATCTAACCCTCTGATTTTTACATATTAATGCAAGGTGGTTTTGAGCTCACAGGACCCAAAACATGTATACTTAAAAGCTGATGTTGTAATTTGGAATAATTCTAATACTCACCAAGCTCAAACTAGTAATTGACTATGAAACAGCAAAATATTTTCCTTAATCTTCAGTATAAAATCAACAGTTTTAGGAGCCAATTAACTTTCAAGTCAGAGTTTAGATAGGGCAAATTAAATTTGGATTTTAAATTAAAGCTGGCTACAACCTTAATTGGCAGGGATATAGTTTCATCATAATATTTAATACATTCTGCTTATCCATTTAGTTAACGAGAACAGCTTTGCCTTTATCATTGCCATGATCAGATTGTGATCCTACTCTACGGAAATCCTGAGGGTTTTTTTATAAACCTCAGTAAGCAAATGAAGCCTTGAAAAAAATATTTCGACAAATACAAATTTGTTTCTGGTAGGCTGGTCTCTAAGGCTGTGGGTGGGAAGTGCAATGCAGATGGGATGGCAGGTAGTCAGCTGGGAAGGCAAAGCAAGCTTCATGAACTGAGCTATATGTATCTTACTAAGCAATACTGCTAAGAATGGATTTTATTGTACCTAATGACTACAAGGGAGACTTACTTTACAGCTGAGAAGGCAGCTTTAGGTATCTCCTAATCTGTGGCATTCTTCACTGGGTAAGCATTGTGACAAACCATTTAGGAAACGGAGATTTTTCTTCCACAAAGTGCTGTGCCATTTTGCAATTTGCTTTCCATAGGCTGTGCACAAACTGAGTTACTTCAGATTGCCTGATAGCAACTGGATCTTCTTAACACTATAGCGTAGCTACAGTTCTGACATGGGAATGCATAGGCATTTGTGAAGTGTTTTCCTAGTTGCATCTGAAGCAGAAAATTTGTATACACAGCTGTTGTGATTGACTTTTCCTCTTCATAATGAAGACATCTATACAAAGGAGGAAATAAAGAATTCTATTAATTTTTGTCAAATAGAATAATAATAGGTATGAAACTTACATGCAATGTGAGAAAACTTATAGATTCTTACATGGATTCATTAGGCATGTCACAGCCTTAGGACAGAAAAAATCAGGAGGCTTCATGATTCATTTAGCTAGAATCACTAAAGAAAAATACTTAAATCTTTTTTTTGTTCCCCATGTTCTTACTCTCACAAAATAATTGAAGAAAAATTTTGCTTTAAATGTGTCTTGAATTCTCTACTTCAGATTAAAGGGATTTTTAAGTATTAAGGAGCTGTGATGTTCCTTGTATGTTGTGGCTATGTATGTGATGCAAGACTTGTTCTAGATACCTCTTCTGTACTTAAGATGTTCATGAAAAATACTAAAGGTAGAAGGTGGACTGAAACCACTGACAGAAGTCACTAATGTCCAGGGAAATTTCCTTATGCTGTGTTCTTACACTTCCTTTAGTTCCGTTTAGCTGAGTCAAGCTCAGTTCTGGCAGTATTTATGATGAGTGAAAATAAGTGTGTCAGTCTTTGAAGATAAAGAGAAGAAACTGCTTAAGACTTAGTCAAAGTTTGCTGTAACCTCACTTACCCGAGGGAATGTAACTGAGACTGTTGTGGGTGGGGTGGTGGTTTTCATTAAGTATTTTAAATTAGGCCTGTCTACAGGCCTCCTGTGCATTCCCTGGGGACAATTTTAAGTATGTCAGGAACAGCCAATAAGCCTTCCACTTTTTCTGTTTTTATACTCTGTTGAAAAAGGAAGGTTGGTTTCTTTCATAGAAAGTAACGACCTTTTCAATTATGGAGGAATGACTGGTGCTAAACAGATGGAATTATTCACTTTCTGAAGTTGTATATAGTTGAAATGTAAATTTAGCACAAAATGGGTTAATCATTACATTCTACAACTTTTCTAGATGTCCAGTTGAGAAAAAGAACCGAAGCAGAATGAATGTCCCTTTCCGTATTGGCAGTATCAAGGGTGATGAAGCACTGGAAAAGAAATTTCTTGAGAAAGCTGTGGAACTTAACATGATATCTCTGAAAGGGCATCGGTAAGTACTTGTCAGATGAATCCCTTTCCTGTGCAGAATGAACTGTTACTACAGTGGTACGGCAGCGGGCTTTATGCATTGACTTGGCCTTTTTCACTCTTGGACTGCTACTCATTGGTTTGGCATCACTTGGGAATAGCAGTCTAGATAGAGACTGTAATCAGAGACTGATGGTGATTCAACTACTGCTTATGTGTGGTGGGGTTCAGAGAACTTTCTGCTTAAGTCTGCTTTCTACTCCAATTTGATACATCTGTCTGTGCAAATACAAAAGATGACTCTTGAGGTCAGGTTCTGTCATTGTATAAAGCCTTTCATTACACAGCTTGTTGACCTGGTTGCAAGAGTTCCTTACCGCGTTCACTGGTGCTTGTGGGATTAAAAGTAGCTTTTATGTTGCAGGGCTACAGCATTGGAAGTGTAAACAACTAATAGAGTTTCTCTAATGGCAAGCTTGCCTTGAAGAATTAAATGTTGCTTCTCGTTTACATGAAATGTGACTGTTATCCCTTTGGAGTAGGTTTGAATATCTGTGAATGTTGTATCTCTTCTAGAATATACAAAATCTTTCTATTTGTTTTCTTCCCTCTCTTCAATTCAGATCTGTGGGAGGAATCCGTGCCTCTTTATATAATGCAGTGACGGTAGAAGATGTTCAGAAGCTTGCAACATTCATGAGAAGCTTCATGCAGATGCATCAATCATAAATGCTCATGGGTTAAAGCCATGCTGCACATCTGTGGAATAAAAGCTAAAGGGTTTGAAAGTTACTGTGGTACTGAACAGCTGTAGCACACAAGTTATTTTCTTTTAGTTTCTCTAGCTGTTTTAGTTAACTGCGTGGAATTGAGGCCCAATCTTACAATGACTTGGCAGCCTTGGCTTCACTGAAGGTCAGGATCCCCAGGCTGATAAAGATTTGTTCTGAGACTTGCAAAACAGTATTTTCAAAGTGTGGTTAAAACATGAGTAGCACTGTAAGATGCTATGGATCTGAGCCTGTTTCTTGCTTCTAGTCACAGATGACTTCATCACCAATGAATTGTTTTTAGTAAACTTCAGGAGACAAAATTTGTCATAAGCTTTCTGTAATACTTTACAAATCTGTGACTGCACACTGAAGCTAGAACTGATAGTAGGTGTTCTCGGAGGATATCTAGTTGGTTTATTTGATATATTGCAACAGTATACCCCACCAGTAGTATTTAAGAGTTAATATCTGTGTTCCTAACCTGAGCACCTTGTCTTTCAGACTTCTGCTCCCATGCTTGAAGTACTATCGTAAGTTCCATATAGCAGTACCCATTGTCATTCAAGTCTGTGGGACTGGGCCTTTTTTCATGTAACCATTTATTGGTTCAAAGCTAAGATGAATGAGTCTGTAATTGCACCAATTTAGATGTTGTTTATTTCTCTATGCTTTTTGTATATTAAAATTCTTCAGGTTGTTAATTTTATATTCTTATTCTGGAGTGTGCGTATATGCTTCTGCTAAAATCTTCTTTATAATTTCTTAATCTTGTGCCAAACTGGATGGCTGTATGCCACTGAATGGATCTGTGACTTTCTGTGCTCTGACTTCCTAGACCAAAGTGCAGCAGACTTTTTTTTTTTTCTTTTTGTCTGGTGTTTCTTAAATGTTTTCCCTCTAACTATGCCAGTGTGTTCTCTACCCTTTCATTGCTTTAGTTCTGTAGCCTTTTGTATGTGGGGCTTTGCCTGGCTGCAGTGAATACAAGCCTTGACTTCCTTGCTTTCTCCTGACGCGACATCACACTTTTGGTACAACTTTCTCAATTGATCCTTCTGCCTTATTCCAGCCTTTGATGCTCTGGGCTAGAGAAGGAACTGTGGTTATGCAAATACCTTCAGAAGATTTATTATAGTACCCTTAGAGTTATTTTTCTTCCTTAGCTTGGGAATGTACTACCAATGACCGTATATTGACACTAGCCTCTGGTTTTAACTTGCCTAGAAGCTATATGCTAGTATCATAGTGTTTAGCATTACTGCAGATGGTTTCAGGCTGTAAGCTCTGGTACGGGACTGGGTTTTTTTTTTATTATTTTTATGTAACTCCAGTACAGTGGTAACAGATTAATAATGGTAATGATGGACTGTCTGTTTCTTGGTGGAACCTCACAGCAAGTCAGTGCAGTTGTGATAGGGTTGAGTTACATTCCTATTTGAAAAGTTGTCACTTTGACTACTGTTTTGAAATTTTTGTCAGCTCAGTGTAACTCTAATTAAAGAAACTGGTGAAGAAAAAACTTTATCACAGCATGCTGTGAAGTATTGGTGTGTCTGAAGCTTTTGTTTTTGTCACTTTGGAAGGATGAGTCATGCATAACGTGTGTTAGAATTTAAGATTCCAGTATCATCCTTTTTCCTAAAAAGCAAGCTTCCCTCATTTATGTTTTTTTTCTTTCTGAAAATAGCTGTTCCTACAACTAGCATGGAAACAAGAGTATTACTGTGAGAATGTTTAGAGAACCCTTTCTTGCCCAGTCAGTCATGAAGATCTAATTCAGGTTCCATATTAAGCTTTCTACCTTTCTAAAATTCTGCTTCCTCTGAATTTGGTGTCCTTATTTTCAACAGTAGTTGTGACTTACCTCTTTCTAAAAGCTAGTAAACATTTCTATTTATAATAGCCTTGCATGCCTCTTAGCAGGCATTCTTTTATATGTGACTACGAAAAAGGTGGCACTGCCATATGCAGCTGATTCATGAGCCCAACAGGGACATTTTTTTTCCTGTTTCTGAATTGTGCCTAACTTCTTGTCAATTAAAGACTTATTTTTTTGTTGTACCCAGAAAGGCAAAAATCGTGTAAAAGCAAAATGCAGAGTGAAGACTACATTAGCAAGCAGCGATTGACTGAATATCATGTGAGGAAGATCCATGAATGCTGGGAAGAGTGGAGAATATGCTGAATGAATTAGTTACTTGAGATTTGTTTCAGACTAATCTGTGTAACAGTTCTACCCTTCCAAGCTGCATCCCTGAAAGATGCAATCAGGGTATTGAGCCCTGGTCCACTTCCACTCATCAGATTAGCAGGAGGAATTTCAGCAAGGGTTGCTGAGAGTCCTGGTTCCTGGTCTGTTTCCCTTATGTCAGTATTTCCAAGCTGTGTCAATAATTGCAGTGTTTGGAAGTAGGGGTTTTTTTTGGTGTAATATGACTCCTTCTGGGCCATTCAGAGGTGAGGAAAAAACAGGAGTAAAACACTGGTCTCATCTGACTTTGCACATGTAGAGAGCAAATTGTAAGATGAGATGAGCTCTCCTCAACAAACAGTGCTTCTAGTTCATTTTTTAGTGAGTTGTCTCTATTGCATCTCCTAGTTTTTGTGTTTGACTTGACAAAAGCAGTTGCTCTTTAGTTTGTAGTAGAAAAGTCCCTGTCTGTATCTTTCCCAGGCCTGGCCAAAGAAGAGAAAGCTGCCAAGGAGGTTGTGCATTCCCTCTGTTCCTGCTCTGCGTGGTGAGGAATGCTTTAGCCCAGGTGAGAACTGTAGGTACATCAGGAAGATACCCTGTTCCAGGGGGCTCCTGTCAGTTGTCAACAATAGGGTCTTTCCATGGCAGTTGTGGTACTGTCTCCAAGCCTGGCGCAGAAGAATTAAATAAGAACTAGAAGTCTGTATTGCCACATCCTTATGTAACTAGTAATTCTAGTGGGGATAAATTATTTATATGGACAGCAGTGTGGACAGTCTTGCCCCTGTGTCAGCTGACACCATATTTTCATATTTTTCTCCTATTTAAATTAATCCTTTCTTTTCAACTTGTAACAGGCTTAATATCTTTAGATGTACCTAGAGATGTTTGGATGTAAAAAGTTTAAGCCTATTCTTGCCTCTCAAGTAAATGTTTGGAATGGAACAGGAATGAAAGGCATCATACACTGATGGATTACAAGTTGTCAAAGTATGCTGAAAGTGTTACTAGGTCTGCAATGTATTGGTGTATGATTAATATTTGCTGTATTTCATTCTTGGGGTAGAAAAGAAAATGAGGGTGAACCTCTTTGTATTTGATAGGGATGTACCTAATTAAAAAGTGAGATGTTACAAGGTTTTACATGAAATCAGTCACTTTAATTGGAAAGAGATATCCCCATTCCTGTTGATAATTGGGCTCTTGATAATTTAAGACCAGGATTCATGGCAGTCTGTGATAAGTTGGTCCCTTTTAGGCTAAAGAAGCTAAGAAGTTGTAATTACTGACGGATTACTGAACGGTTGGAGGAGCATGATCAAAGAGATGCAAGGAGATACATGCAAGAACTGGTAGCTTGTGAAGATGTATTTATTAAATAGTTAAGGAATAAAAGTGTATTTGATGTGACAAAAACAAAAGCTATACAGTTTTTGAAATCCCAGAAAATTCAGTTCAATCTCCTACCTTTGCACTATGCATGAAAAGCAAAAATGGAGTATTTTAGTAAATGGATTAATTACAGAAAAATGAAGAAATCATGTGAGGTTGAAATTTGCTAAACTATAAGAGTAATTACTGTTAAACTGCTTAGATTTTTATAACATAATGAACAAATCTGAGTGTGATTCTTTCAGTTCCATGATATAAACTGAAGATATTTGAGATGTTTTGCTAAAACTAGGGATGGTAGTAACAAACACTTCTTGCTGTGTAACTGAATATTCCTCCAGAGCATGAGTAGTACCTTTTGGACTTTAAACAAACTGGATGAAACTTTCAAACTCTGGTGCTAGGTTTTGTAGCGGGGCCAACCAGAACTAAAGACCTGTAAAAGCTGGAAGACTTAATTTGGGGTTGGAATTGCCCTGCCAGTGCGGGGTCACACTGGCTTGTGGCTTTTCTTCCCTACTAGGGCAGCCCCAATGAGGCTGGCTTTTGGGCACATTTTTATTGTGAAAACAGACCTCCTGCCTTAGCCCTAGGCAAGTGTTAATGCTTGCTTCAGTTGTGATTGTGCTTCACCTTATGTCCCAGTTCTGAATTGTATGTCAGGTCTGGTCCCTCTTTCAGGGCTGAAATTAAAGGTTTTGGCTGTGGAGGTATTTTAGTCAGCTGCCTAAACTGTAACTCTTCCTTCTTGGTATGGCATGGAAACTTGTCTTAAAGTCCCTAAATCTGTCTGGTGGTATGAAGCAGTTTGATGTAAGACAGTGAGGAACCCTGTGGTGTGGCAAGAGAAAGGGTGATAGACATTGACAGCAGAGCTATGTACTCTGTGACTTCTGTAGGAAGTGCTGGACCAAATTAGTGGTGAAGTATGTGCAAGGTAAATGCTGGATGACAGCTGGTGAATAGGAGGATATATTGCAAAGCTTTGGAATTAAGCTGTGTAAAACTAAAGGAAAGGAATAGAAG
Source organism: Falco rusticolus (assembly GCF_015220075.1). Taxonomy (NCBI): domain Eukaryota; kingdom Metazoa; phylum Chordata; class Aves; order Falconiformes; family Falconidae; genus Falco; species Falco rusticolus. The sequence goes on along the minus strand of NC_051210.1, from coordinate 43,903,950 downwards.
CAGAAAAACCATTAAGAACATAATACAAGATGAAGTTTTTATTTTGAAGTAGCCATTTTACCTATTGGTATACAAGTTGGGATCACTCTAAGAGGTAGCCCTCTGCCTTGCTTGCCTGCCCTCCTCATCCTGGGAGGGGTACTCTTTATTTTGTGGCTCAGTGAGTACTAATGTCACCATAAGGGATGTAGCAAAAATGTGGCTAGAGGGGGAAGCTTTAACATGTCAGTTAAATGTGAGGGTAGAACTACACTCTGACCTTGCATGTGGTCACACATTGCACCCCCAATGTGTAATTTACTTGATCCATATTGTAACAAAATTCTCCATTTGATTACTTCTTTACATCTCTGTTATAATTGGAGCAGCAGTCCCATTGTGTTCCAAATGCCCTCTAGCACTAGTTTTAATTACATCATTACTTTGAAAGCAAATTGCTTGTCTGACAGTACTAGCCAGAATCTGTAACTGGCAGCTGAGTGTACATTTCAGTAAGTGAAAGGTAAAACAGTGTATTACCAGAAAAGCTTTAGATTTTTCATGCAAAACAAATTTATGTGTGTACAATAAGCCAGAATACTACTACTATCCCTACCAAATTTGGCACGGAGAAGGCAACCACATGTCTGAGACTCTGGCACTGGTTTTCTGCCAAGTTTTGTTTAGGTTGATATCTACTGGTTGGTAAATGCTCTGAATTGCACCTGGATAGGGTTGGTTTGTTTTTTTTTCCCATTCTCTACACATGTGAGGAGGGAATGCACCCCCAAAATTAGCCACAGATACTTCAAGATTTAAAAGATACTAGTACTGGGTACCTTTTTGTTTTTATAGAGTTTTAATGTGTTCTGATCATATTAGTTCCCATGATTTTACATATACGCTGAAATGTGACTTAATGGATACAATTCTGCAGTGGATATCTTCCGCGGATATTGCTTTCAAGATGTTAAACTCTGACAAATTAACACCCACCCTCCACATCCCACTCCCTGCAAAGAAAAAAACACCATCAACCCTCTACGTTGGTGTATGAAATGACATCCTAGTGAGACCCTACCTGGAGTACTCCTCCCTGCTCTGGACAAGGCAGACATGGACCTGTTGGAGTGAGCTCAGGGGAGGGCCACAAAAGTTATCAGAGGGCTGGAGCACCCCTCCTATGAAAAAAAGGCTGAGGGAGGTGGGGTTGATCAGCCTGGAGATAAGAAAGCTCTGGGGAGACCTTGTTGTGGCCTTTCAGTATACAAAGGGGCCTCGTAAGAAAGGTGGAGACACTTTTTATGGGGACCTGTAGTGACAGGACAAGGGGCAACTGTTTTAAATGGAAAAGGGTAGGTTTAGACTGCACGTAATGAAGAAACTTATGTTGAGGATTGTGAGTTTGAGGGAACAGGTTGCCCGGAGAAGTTGTGGATGCCTCATCCATGGAAATGTTGAAGGGCAGGTTGGATGGGGATCTGAGCAACCTGATCTAGTGAAAGACGCCCCTGCCCATGGCAGGGGAGGTGGAACTAGATGATCATTGAAGGTCCTTTCCAACCCAAACCACTCTGATTCTATGGTGAAACAAGTTATTATTTTGGAGTAAGGCTAGTGTAAATCTTGGTTCAAGATTTGTACCACCATTGAATTCTGCACATTGCAAAATGGTAGAAGCTTAACATGATTAACAATCTGTGCTGAGAATGGGATTAATGAATAACCGTTGCACTTCACAGATCAAAATATCCTTGACTCTACAATACTGAAACATCTGCAAATACTGAGCCAAAATGGTGCTGAGCATTGCTAAATCCTTACTGAAGCAAAATGAAAAGTATCAGAAGACTGTTGGGCCCAGAATACTTGCTTCCAGTTTTTTCATAGTTGTGTGTATTTAGGCAATTTATTTAAATTAAGATTCTCATTCCTGATTGTAGAAAACGTGGAGCTTATTCTATTAGGAATGCTCATGCAGAGTGAAAGGCATTGAGGAATTTACTTAAAGGATCAGATGTCTGGGTATGCAATACAAAGCAGCGCGTGCTTTGTGTGGTGCTCCCCATCTCTGTGAAATGGAGGATGTTTTTGCACAAAGGCATCTTGTTAAGAGGTTTAGTTGTGGAATAAGGCTGAGTCAGAAGTAGATGGGAAGTATATGTCTTTGTAGAGTAATAAAACTGTATCCACAGAGGAAGATGCTCCAAAGAGAGCATAAACAATCTGGAGTGCTGATACCCATTATCCTGTTAATCTCCGCATAATATGGAAGGCCCCTTGTTATGTCTCTTGTGCACAAAGAATAACCTTGTATTTCAATCAGATGTCTTATTTCAGATTAAGCCAAGCAAACAGGGTAGCCATTTAGAAAATGTGAAAAGTTGGTAAATTCTCTGTGTCTAAGGCAGGGGTCCTCAAACTACGGGCTGGATACGGCCCCCCAGGGTCCTCAATCCGGCCCCTGGTATTTACAGACCCCCCTGCCGGGGGCTGGGGGGGGAAACCAAGCAGCCGCAGATGGCTGCCTGCCACTGCATCTGCGCGCCGGCCCCCTGGTTAAACAGTTGGAGGAGCCCTGGTCTAAGGAGGTACTGATGGGAAAGATCAACAAGGGCAGAAGGGGATCAGCAGTTCACAGTATTGTGCTTCTCCTCACTGTGCTGAAGTGTCTCACAATGCTTGCTAGCATTCTGCCTGTGTGTGCAAAAGACATTAGGACAGGACCCTGTTCAGTGTAAAAGCAAATGATCAGTACTTAGGTGTGAGTAAATCTAGAAAGTTCAGCTCCAGGCAAAGGTCATAAAAGGTCAGTAATGCTAGCATGTTACAAGGCTTAGCAAACTCACTTCACAGAGCTAATTGTAGTCCAGATCAGGAAGAAGTCTATTCTGTGGACTAATAAGAGCTTAGCACGGTTAAGCTCTATGTAGAGATGAGGTCTAAGCATGCAAAACAAACAGTTAAATTGCACAAGAGTGAAAAGCCAGATGAGCAGTAGTTTACTTGAACAAGGTCATCATAAGAGATGGCCACAGCTCTGATGTGACTTGCAAGGCATAAATCTCCTGCCTCAGCTTACCGTTCTGGCTCACAAATGGTGAAGTTTCCAGTCCCCACAGGCCGCTGGGGAGAGGGTGTAGTACATCTCTGAGAAATCATGAGTTCCTGATATCGCAGCATGGATCTGTGAAAGAGAAAATCATTTAATTGAAGGACTTAAAGAGCAATGAATAGGCTGTTACTCTGAACATAGTCAGTTAGACATGTATCTTCAGGCTGTTTTACAGACTATAAACATCACGTAGCCCACCTGAAAAACCTGTGATCTAAGGTAGCTTAGGGATTGAAATGTCCCAGGCTACTGGGTGTGGAGGCTGCTTCAAGTTTATTTTTGAAGCGATGCTTACCTTATGATTTATTTTTTTATCTTCAAGGGGTATTCTGTAGTCTAAAATGAAATCTCAAAAATTCCAGTCCCTAGATTACCTTTAATACTAATCTTGCAATAGTATTAAAAGCTCACTTCTAGAAAGTAGTGATTATTCTCTGAAAAGAATACAATTACTCTTAAAATCTAGGCTAAAAAGGGGTTTTATGACCCTCATTCCATTACTACTCTCATTTAAGTGATTGGAATTACTTCTGTTTTACACTGCTATTAAGGAGAACTGATGTTAGTTATAGCAACAAGATGTAAAGTTACAGTAGTTAAGCTAGAGACCTCGTTGGCAGTGGGCCTTCCTGTGTGCTACTCCAGGCATATTCTGAGTCATGGCACTTCTTGAATCTGTTTCCCCATCCAAACCTTCGGTCATCTGGGTTAGCTGATTGAAGGTGATATACTGTAACTGAAAGTATATTGCAGGATACTCTACAGTTCATCACAGAGATGACAATGCTCCCAGAGACCGTGCACCTGCTCTTAACACTACTGATGGCATTGTTTTGTCTATCAAGTGGGGTTCATAAGGATTAATGAAGGGAAGGTAACTCAGTCAAATCTTGGCTGATCACCTGTGTCCCATTCTAGTGTAAGGGAGAATGAAAAGTCATTTCCATTAGTTGAAAGACAAATAACGTGAAGCACATGATAAATTCCAGCTGTGCTGCTTATAACAAAATATAGTGCACTAGTTTATCATCCTATTATGAAAATACTATTCAATAAGAGATACTGAAGGTAGAGGTAGTTTGGATTCACACTGACAATGTTCTGGGCAAGCGAAGTTCAGGGAGTCAGTAATGGAGCTGGGAATAGTAGCAGAGACAAGGGGAACACAAGAATAAAGTGTTTGCCTTTTCAGTCATTGCCTTTTGGTTGGCTGAAGTTGGGCATGTTGCAAAACACAGGCACTCAGGCCCTTGGCAGGGAGAGCACTGTGCATCATGTAGCCGGTGTGGTACTCCTTTTGCAGTGTTGGTTAATGGCTACACAAACTCCCATTGCTATGAAGAGCACAAGCAAACCGCTGATTCCAGTACTAGGTGTCTGCTTTTCTAACCTACTCAGAAAGGGATCCTTGTAGAGAAAACATCCCATGGACGGGGTGGTTCTACTTTCCGTGTCTGTATCCACTGATAAATAACAAAGCCATTGACAGGAAAACATATTTTTAAAGCTCCTCTGAAGTCATTCCCACCACCACACAAAAAAGTGGTAATTACGATTGAAATGGTTACAGTGCTGGTACCAAGCTTGCCTGAAACTTTTTAAGAACTCACATTCACTATCATTGTACTTTTGCTAAAATTTGTAGCAGATATTCTTCTTAAATACCTGCCTCAAGCTGATCTTCCAGGGAAGAAAAATCCAGGGAAATAGTTCAGCTGTTTCAGAGTTACAGACAGAAGGTAGATCTGTCAGCAGTGAGTAAGAGATGACCAGTTACTTCACTGGCCAGTTCCCATATCTGGAGCAGAAGTTTGAAGAGTCCTTGCAACGAAATGCTCAAGCTCCCTACATGAATTTGGCCATGCAGTACATCTTCCAGAAATTACACCTGCGCATGTGTAGTTGGCAGTTGGGTTTGGTGGCTTAGGTTCCCATAGAGCCTGCCCTTCGCAGGGAGACAGATGACAACAATGTGGGATATTAAAGGGCAGGTGGCTGTGGTGGGGGAACAGAAGGACTAACGGGTGCCAAGGAGGAGGGACGAGGGGTGGGTGAGAAGTCAGGGCTTGGGCACTGATGTCATCAAATACCATCACAGCTGCTGTCTGGTGGGCTGGGTGCTCACAAGCTGAATGCTGATGAGCTGGCTGAGATGGTGATGCTCTGTGTTAAAAGGACAAAAACTGAAGTATCTTTCTTTGCAGAGCTGCACTGAGTCAGCAAGTGTCCCCCAACAGTCAGGTTATGTGAGAGCAGGACAAACTCCAGCCTGAGTGCTTCCCACCACCCCTGCCAGGGCTCACACAGCAGTAGGCTAAGGGCCCTTGTGTAAGAAACATGGTCTGCAGAAGTCTGTAGCCCTGCACCCTTAGTGGTGGGACTTTTGACAAGACGTGCGGAGCAAATGAGAAACGGACTGAAGAATACATTTTTCTTTTTGCTTTCCTCTTTCTTTGTTATTCTCTGACAACTGGAGATAAATTGGCCAAAGGGGAGGTAGCTCAGCTTCCCAGATTAGAGCCTTTTATGGCTGAGGCTGCCAAATGGTTTTGTGGAGAGGTGGTGAATGCGTTTCCACATCCTACATCTAAACTGTGATGCCCATCTTGTGCCCTTCCACTTGGGCAATAATTGACAATGTACCATGGGTTCACACAAACTCTTGAGACTAAGCATATGGGCATCGGTGTAAACGATATCCATAATTATTTCAGTGAAGCAAGGCCTTGGAAAAGGCAGTGTCTTTCATCGCACTTGCTGAATGTCATTTCAGTTCCTTCCTTGTAACAGGCAGTGCCCCCCAGCAGCCTGCTCTGTGGTGCACCTGTTATCCACAGCTGCACAGCTTTGGTCAGTTGCTTTAAAGGGAGTGTTTAAATCTCCAGGTCCAATTTTCCTGAGGTGGTGTTAAGTACTGCTTGAAGTGTAACTAAGTGAATGGCTGTGGGCTTTACTGTCTTCTTGTTACTGCTGGCATAGTTACTGCTGCATGGCATTCTCCAATATGTTGCAAGATAACAATTTAGTTTTCTAAAATATGGTTTAAGAGTTTACCTCTCTCAGTAAATGAACTAGTTCAGGGGATTATTTAATTGGTCATTAATACACTGCTTAGTGATATAAAGTAAAGGCTGTCTGCCATACAGTTATACTGTTTCTGTTAATAGTCCATTAAAGCATACTTTGTAATATCTTATTTTTTAAAGTGTGCACCTTCTTTTGGTTTGGGAATAAGAAAAAATAAATTGAATTTTTCTGGCTCTTGGAACTCAAAGCCAGTTATCTCCTCATCTGACACGTAGTACCTATGAGGCTGAGGGATCAAATTAATCTGTTTTGGACTTGTTTCACTTAAAAAATAAAGGTGCCGTTAACAAGTAAGTAGGGCTTTTGGCATGTAGTCTGCCTTTCTAAAACCTATGAACAGAACTATAGGCTACTGAGTTTACTATAATGCCAGTCTGTCAGCTCCCAGACCAGAGCAGGGAACTTGGGTGCCAGAGCAGGTAGCAAGGCAGTGGGCTGCTCCAGGGGATGTTTCCCCTTAAGCAGAGGTGAGCCCCGCAACCTCAGGTTATCTTTTTTCTGTTTTGCAAGCTTGTGCCCTGACAGAATTACCAGACGCTTGCATTGCATGTGCATGGAGTGCCAGTATATTTTTTCAGGAGTAGGGGAGGCATAAGATGGGTCTGAATTAGTGTTATACTCAGACAGTGGGATCTGAAAAATCGGGGTGCATTTTTGTCCTAAGGGGTGCTCTGCTGGTGCCCACTTTGTACTGTGCTCCTTGCCATGTTAGGCTCTGATTTGCAAGTCATCCTATCATCTCCCTGTCACTTGGAGAAGACACTCAGGATTTAGTCAGGTTGAAATAAAGATAGAAGGTCTCAAGATGACATGTTGGAGTAGGAATACTGAAGCAGCTGTTCTGTTGCTGTTATAAGGCTCTGGTTTGGGCTCAGATTCCCTTTTTTTTTTTTTTTTGTTCCCATTGCTGGAATTGTTGAAATAAGCAGCTACTGCAGACAACAACCCAGCCCTCAATTTTACTTTCACCTACTGTTCAAGGGATGTCTGTTTGATTTTCTTTAAAGAGGCTACTAATCCCTTTCCCTGCTGTCAACGTGAAATGATGGCACTTCATTGCTAAACACACAGAGCAACACATTTAATGTCTGATGGCTTTTATGAGAAGGAGAGCTCCCCTGAAAGTGGTGCTGCTCAGCAGGGCTAATTTAAAGTGCTTTTTCTCTCACAGACTGATGTAACTGTTGTAGAGTGTTTGGGGTGCAGCTGTTGTTGAAGTTGTGGAACAACTCCCAGTTCCCAGGCAGAAATCAGGGAGTGGGGCAGCTCTTCTGGAGAATCTGTACATGTACTATGGTCCCTAAATAATGTGGTACCAGACTCAGGAAATAACCTGTTGTATATCATAGTAATAACATGAAATAAAAATGTTAAGGGATTTGTCATCAGCTGCAGTCTTTACATTATTATTCTGTATCTCACCCTGTAAGAAATGAGTTTTTGAGATGAAGAGAATACTGACACAGGCTAAAACTAGACATAAGCAAAATTCTGCACTTCAAAGCACTCTATGCCTTTTAGAAATATTTATTTTTTAAATCTCTACTCATCATAATAGCTGAAAGCAAACAACCATTGGAAGACTCGTTTTTCATCTCCTGGTTATACAATCCTCTGTCACTTGCTGCTGTCAATTTCTAATTCATTCCTGCAGCATGCTGTAGCCAATGATACTGAGATGCTCTATAAATATTAATTAAACATTCCAATAAATCATCCTGATGGTTCACAATGTTTTTATTGTGCCTGTTGCAACACCTCTTATAAAGACATGGATGATTTTGTATATGTATACTCTTGTAAGAATCCTTAACCATAACCAAACTAGAGGTTATTTCTACACCGAATAGTTTTCATTCTTCCTTCAACATCTGCGTGCTTTTTAGAAGCTTAATTATGTTCAAGGAGAAATTAAAAGACACAATATATCCCAAGCTATTTATATTTAGAGTATAAAAATATCAACATGCAATGTAAAAATCTTAATGAAGCAATAGTAAATGTTTTCAGAATTGCAATACTCATGCTTGTACAACACTCTTAAATTTAAAAGACCACAGATCTAAACTATTGCATACAGCATCAGGGAGGTGGCCTGACAGATCTGGTAGTATTTAGTTGCTACAGAGGCTTAGAGAGTGGGTCTACATGTAAAAAAAAATAAAATGTTTTCCCTCACTTCTAATTAATTTGAGATAATTTTCTGCATATTCTGGATTTTTAAAATGATGGAAAAAATTTGAAGAATACAAAGGCAATAATGGCATTTTGAATTCATGGTAAGACTTGGTCACATTTCATTACTGTTGACCATCTATGACAATATAACTTACTGGTTGAGTTTATACAGTGTTTGTATTGACTTCCTTGTCCTGGTAAGAATTTGGCTTTTATGCTTTTTGCTGCTGTATTTCACTCTGAGTTAGTGTCTGCTTCATACCTACCTGTTTAGAAAATCTGGGACCTATGAAGCATAATAGCAAAGAAGTTCTCAAGTATGTAGTTCCAAAATCTTCCTTCCTGAAATCTCCCTTCAGAAACCCCCAAATTTTAATTTTCTTTTGTCTATAATACTTCTCTTGTTTCTAAAGTGCTAAATAGAGAAGATCTGTCTTAAAACTTCTGCAAGTCTCTCATTCCATGGTGTGTTCCAACCGTAATACCAGCTACACCTGGTCATTACATTAGACTTGTTAGTACTGTGAAGTAGGAATCTTACTCTTTTTACAGCAAATCTCTATGTGCATTTATGGTGTCGTAAAAATGATTATCACATATACAGGACTGTATTAATTTTAACTTAAAAAATCTGCAAGTATGTGAATGTATATAATTTTTTTTTAATACGTATGTCTTAATAATAGCCCTTGGACATTACAGGAGGAGCAACATGAGGGCAGAGAAGGAACTAGTTTATTTTGTGTATGTGAACAACATAGGTTTTGCTGCACTCTGAAGAATCACCTTTGCTGAGAAGCACTTTGGTGTCATGAAGTTAATAAATACACATACCACAATCCACTTAAGAATTTGCAGCAATATCCTGTGAATACTATAAAAAAAAGCATATTAAATTTTTAAATATCAGAGAACTGTCTTTGTGAGCCACAAAATAAGTCAGAAAATCACCTAAATGCCAGGAGGGCAATCTGAACAGAGAAGGCTGGTTAAGAACTGGATTGTAATTTGGGCAATAAACCCGGTTTATGATAGCCTCCCAGTCATTAACTGTCTCTGCTGCCAGAGGAAACTGGGACTATTAACTTCCTCTGACTGAACCAGAGGGGAAAGCAATAATTTCTTTTACAAGCAGAAGGAAAGGTTCTGCTCAATAAAGGACAATTAAACATTCCCTATAAAAAAGAATTCTCAGGAATTCATGCCACTGTCAATAGACATGTGGCTCTGAAAGACTTTCCTTTGGCTCTTTGAAGGATATTCCATGCTATTTGTGTATTTATTTCACCCCTGCAATCACAAGACTAACAGAAGCCAGATTTTCTGGGGGTGAATGGTTCCACTGGATGACTAGTGATCTAATGAATTTCCTTCTTATCCCAAGCAGGTAATCTTTGATGTGTTTTCAGAGATCAGGGCTAAAAATCTGCTCTTGTGTGCTAACCTTGCTTCAGATAATTAAGAAGGACCTTTTAATTATTCAGATGACTCTCTTTCTACCACTTCAATTAATTTAGAATATTCTTTTTCTCAGTAAGATGTTTGTTGCATTACAATTTTGGATCAGTGATCTGTTCAGGCAATTATACTAAATCATTATGTGCTGTATAAAGTAATGCTTCCTTTCAATCTTCTTAGGTTGCAAAAATATTTTGGTGCTATTATTTCCATTATAAGATTTAAATCTTGTGATCCTTGTGTGGATCATGGCATTCTGTATTGCCACAAAAAGAAGAGGAAGAACAGTCTTTTTCATGCAGAGTTCAGAACTGGACTGCAGTGAAAGATGCAAAAATAGCAGACTTGGCTTCTAGGTGTAAGAAAAATGGCCTGGGAAGAGAATTACTTCATTTTTGTAATATACTGGTAGCATCTAGCCACATGAGTAATTTTCTTTCAAGGTAAAGGGTAATAAATTATCGCCAATTACTCCTTCAGTTTATCATTATCAGTATATAGCAGTCATATCACTTTAGCAGTTTGTAAAAATGTGGTATTTCACAGGGTTTTATTAGTATCTGGATTGCTGTACAAAACAGCTTTCAGGAAGGAGGCTGCATCATTCCACTGCTTCCCATCCATCACCAGCTGGCTATCAAAGGATACAGGAGTAAAACAAACAATGAAAATTACTGCCCACATGCTGGTCCTGTTTCCACTATAGTGTCTGCAGTAATTGAAAGCTTGGCTTGTCTAACTGCAGCTGAATTCCTGCAGCATCTAATGCCAAACAAAGCACCAATATTACTGCTATTTCAAAACACATTTTCAGTAATGTCCCTACTGGAGCCTACTGAGTTGTGGTCTAAGTACTTCAACACTTAAGCAAAATCCTCACTGAAAGTTGAAGAGAATTTGGCTTGACTTTACATTTTGGCCCAAGATCATTCTATCACATTGCATTAGAAATGTGACAGAAGTGTGGGATCAATTCCTCATCCCACAGACGAATCTCCCTATCAATCACTATCTGTCTTCCTGTGACCTGCCTGTTGGTCAGCCCCCTCAGGATGGCTTACAAATCCTGCTTGCATCTCATGCTGGTTGCAGTTGCTGTCTGAATAAAAGAAGATGGAGAAGCAGGAAAGCAGAGTTAGGGAGACAGAAAACATTGAAATGTGGGTATGGCAAAGAGGGTTACTGCTGAAGAAGCTGTGTGAAGAGCTTCATGCTAGCTCTGCTATACTGCCTTTCTCTTTAGCTAGGTAAGAAAAGGTTATTGTGAGAAATACTTCAGTGTCCTCCCTACCCCACCTGCTAGATGGATTTTCAAAGCCATAAAACTAGCAACACTACTTCATTTCTCCTTTGAATAGGAATAGTGAGAACATAACAGGGGGATGGGTTACAACTTCAGAGAGCTGTGTGCCATCCTGCTGAAGTCAGTGGAGGGAGGTTTATGGAAAATCAGATCACAAACTGCTGGGTAAGAGGGAATTCCGGTAACTGGAAGCATGGAAGGGTTTGATAACTGCTAGTATTTTCTATTAGAGCAACTGAGAGTTAGAAAATAAGAAAAATTTTGACCCCTCCATTGTGTCTAACACATAAGCATTAGGCAGCATTTTAGGGTACAATCCTCAAAGGGGTTGTAAGCCTCAGAAGAATTTAGAATCATTTAATGTCCTCCAAGTCACTCACAATAATAGTAAGAGTCTGTACATTGTTTTACATAATTATTGGCTATGTAATATCAAATAATTTGCAGACTGTTGGTTAAATTGATAGATTCATTGCCTAAAGATCTTGTTGGTCAGTTCCTACTTATTTTACCAAATCCAAGCAAGAATTAGCTGGAAGATTCTTGTGACCTTTTGGAGAGGCAGGAAATGAGAAAAGAAATGATAGCAAAAATATCCAAGCTCTACAAAAGGGCTACAAAAGACATTCTTTTCATTAAAAAAAGGTACTTTTTTATGCTCTGAATACTGCTAGGATTGGATCATCTATCTCAGTTTATTGAAAGGAATCTACTAGGCCTGACTTCCAGGTGTATGTGGCTAAAGCATATATGAGACAAGGATTTGACCTAAGGTCTTCAGTCTCCTTTGGGAAAGGTACAGATAGCTACCAGCAAAGAGAAATGGAAGATCACAAGCTGTCACTTGTGTGTGACTTACCTACCTACCTACCTACAGTAAGAGACAAGTAACTTAACAGCTGAAAGGTTGTGGGTTTATTCTAGACTTCCATTTGATTAAAATGATGGCCATCACTGCCCCCCCCCCCCCCCAAATGAATGCATAGTTGCTGCCTGTGTGCGTCTTTTTTTTTTTTTTTTTTATATTAGGAACATTCTTCTACAAATTTCTAAGAGTTCATACAAAAAGCTACATATTCTTTGGGAACACTTTTTCTCCTATCCTGAAAGTTCAAATGCGTCAGATGCTGTGCCTTCCAAGGAATGTGACTTGATTTAAACAAGAGATTTGTCCCCTTGCAGAGAAAGAGAAAGGCTCTGCTCCACATACTGCTTTAAAAAGGGGAACACATTCAGTGCTAGAAAACTTCAAAATATAGCAACAAACCACATACCAGGTGTTTCACAAAGACAGTTGTCTTAGTCATTGTGAATATGAGAAAAAGGAAAATAAATGAAAAATAAAATGGTAGATTTTATATGATGTGTTTAAGGGTCTTTCCCATGTACTGATATCTTTTTTGTAAAGGAGTCTCACTCTGCTTAATGAGTTGAGGTGTAGATGTGTGTGTGTGCATCAAAAGTGTATGATATATCCACCTTAGCTCCATATATTCCCTTTGGAAATAGAAACAGGGAACTTTACCAAGATATTGCAGAATTTAATAATTGATTAGTTTAAGATTTAATGGTCTGTTTCATCTGTGCATTAATAATTTCTCCCCCTTCTCTGAGGTTAATGCTTTTGAAAGTCATTCCTTCTTTATGAGATCATGTAAATTCAGCAGTCTAGCAGTTAAGAGAAAGGTTTACAGGTCTTGGATAAGTTTTTGTAAAATGCTATATTACAGGTTACCAAGAAATGTTAGATGCAGTATTTTAGCAGGGGAAAAAAATCAATCCTGAGTCACCAAGGGACTGCACTGATTTTGTTCAGTCTAGTTAGCAATTTTTTCTGACCTGCTTTTATCAAATGTGAACTACCCTTTATCTAGGAGGCATTTATCTGAGAAATATTAATGTTGCTTTCCATATGACTTGGAAAAAAGAGTTTAAAGCAGTGCCTGTAAATATTTGAAAGAGATCATTCGTGTTTTTCTCAAATTCATGTTAACTGTAGGCTGTGAACACAGGAGGGAGACAAAGACTTGGTTAATAAGACAGTTAGAAGCAGAGAACTGTTTAAAAATTAAGCTTCCGAAAAGAAATGCATAAAATGAATACAGCTGGTGATTTACAAGTATTACATATGATTACAAATAATATTTTTATCATAAGCCATATTGCTTTCTAACTTGCCACCTAACATTACTCAGTTAAGTTAAGGAAAAAGTTTCCTCCTTTTTCTTTTTCCTTTATTAATTACTGCTAGTGTGATAATTTCTTAGCCTGTTTCTGTAAGTGGTGTCATGGACAGTCTTCCTTTGCTGCCTGTGCCTGTATCTGACATTGAGGTATTTTTGCAGTTATAGAAATAATACATTCAATCTTATGAGAGTTATATTGTCTCTTACTGCAGATTGTACCACTGATGTTTGGAGTTGGATGCACTTAATCTTAATTCTCTTGTTTTTTAAATATAACACCATTTGGCATGTGCTTATAGTGTTTTGCAGTGCTTTCTCTCATTTGGGAACTCTTAGCAAACAGACGTGCTAGAGATTGATTTTTAAAACTGTTTTCTTCCAAAGTTTCTTGGCATAAAAAAATATCAAACCATGACTGCACCATCTTTACAGTCTTTTGTAGTTCACTGTGAAAGCAGAGCGGAGAAATCCTGCTGGCTAGTCGATAGCTGGGAGACTGAAACCCTCTTCAGCAGAAGTACAACAATGGGCTTGGCCTTGCCAATGTGAGTCAGCCATAGCTCTGAAGAAGCCTCTGCAGAATTAATTTTCCTTGTACACTTGGGGTCTGTCTGCTGAGGTTGAAAATCTGCTCATTTTACTGATTGCTGATAGGGTTTCCTGCTTGCTGAGAGGTGAACTGAGGCTGCTTACGCTGGCCATCACAGAGCCATAGGACCAACTTCGTGTGGCAACCATAAAGAGATTAAAACTTCTAAAAATGTATGCTATCGTCTGACTTAAAGATAGCAGAAAAGAGCTGGATATGATAAGGCAACAAAGTGATAATGTGGATGAACTGAGCTGGACTATGGATGGACTGTGTAGTAGGAGTACCTAGCCATGAAGTTTTTACCAACTTGGCTAACCTGTCATTGTAACATTGCTTTTGTGTTTTATACTGGCTTGCAACAATTTAAAATTAAACCACCAATTAATGCTTAGTTTTTGGTAAACTAAGAATGTGCAAAAGCAATTCTATGTGATTAGGAATTAATACTTCAAAGTGCAATTAAGCTCAGGGGCTGATGAGTTGAGTAAATTGGTCAGTTCTGCTCTGCACTTCAGATACCAATCCAATTCTGGATTGATACCTCGAAGTGGATGTAATGGAAGTATGTGTTTAGAATACACAGATGCAGCACCTGCGTGACTTTTAGATTGGCGAAACAACTGAAAGTAATTTCTTGTAGTGTAGAGAAATTCATTGTAATCTAGCAGCATCAGGAATTGTTCCTTAAATAAGAACAATTTTGGCTGTAGATGGGTAGGCACAAACCAGGTGGGTCTGCTGAGCTATTTGGTAACTGCTGTTGCTGGAACAGTGCGTAGCCAGAGCTTTAAAACAGGTACCAAAACCAGCTCTCGGGCAGTCTGGGCAGAGCCACCTGGGTTGTGTGGCAGAGGCAGTGCTCTCCACGCTACTGTCCCTTTTCTAAAATTATGTTACTGCCATGCCAGCTGTGCAATGGGTCTTTGCTGGTAATAGTGATTGGCACAGCATGAGCGGCTGGAGTTTAGTCATTTGGGTAGTTCTGAGCAGCTCAAAAAACCTAGCCACTGACAAGCAGGCAGAACTACAAGACAACCATTGCACCAGTGGGAAATTTTAAGAAAACGTAATTGTAGACACGGCTAGTAGCTGTTCTTAGGCTCTTCACTGCAAGTCTCTAACTATGACAACGTGGCCTTCCTTCCTAGCTCTGTGTTTCTGTGACCACTAATCCCATACCCTGAAGCGGAAAAGAAGGGTTTTACCAAAACAGGCTAAATTTGTTTCAGGAGCATGAACTTCTCAGTATGTGGAAGAGGAATGTGCTGAGGTTCATTTTTAGAATCTGTGTTCCTGTGTTCTGGGTGTATGATGTGCCTTAGCAGTCAGCAGAGTGGAAGGTGATCCTTCTCTCAGATGCAAAAAGAGAATTCTGCTGTAAACTTGTTTTAATTTGTTCTAAACTTCAGTTAAGTGCATGCATTCATAATTTATTTTTTGAATGGGGAGGTTGGGAATGGAGTGCAGCAGCTTATTCACTGGCAGTAACTTTGAAACATAGCTTAAAAACTTGGCATCAAAATGATATTTGTGCTTTAAGGCTTCTTCAGACATGAGGCTACTAGTCTGATTTATTATAACTTCTTGCACAGGAACTGTGCATATGGCATAGTTCATAATTTTTGGAAGCTGGCAAGGACAGCCTTGGACTCTTTCTGTTTGTTCTTTAAGCAGTTGTCAAGACAGTTGTGGGGATTCCAACTGCGTAAGTCTCTTAAGAACTTCATCCTATTTCCACACCCAAGGAAATCAATAGTACTTAAAGGCTGAGTTGGCAGAAATGAAAGTATTAAATGAAGACTGGTGCTGTTGGAGGAGATGGTGGGACTAGATGGCTCAGAAGATGGGTAAGAGGATGCAGAACCCTTTACTCTGGACTATTAGTTCAGCACCTGCCACTTTCTCCTGGTTAGCATCCACTGCCTTCTCACGCTCTTTCCTGGGCAGGAGGCTCTTTCACAGGGGTCAAGATCAGAACTGCTCCAAAAAGACAGCTGTACTACTCCCAGAGGACCTGGCCTCAGACAGAAGGAAATTTCTCTCACTAGGTGTGATAAGCTCTGAGCTGTAGTTGAGACACAGCACCTGAGAAATGTTAAGAAAGATCACTTTGGATCATGCTAGCACTTCAGTTTACAATGCTTTTTTTCTGATGCTTAAGCCTCTGTTTCTCATCCCTGCTGGCATCCCCTGGTGCCTTATGGAGGCATGCTGACTCTGTGCTGGTGGGGTACCCTGGCTGCCAGCACTTTGTCTGGGTGAGGGATGATGCAAGTGAGTGCTGGAGGCATCCACCTGGGCTGGATTATTGCCTCATAAAAATGGGAATGAAGGGAAAAGACTGTGAATTAATTTCATGCTGAGGATGAGTGTTAATGATTGGCAAGATCACTGTCACTATTCAGAGTGAATTAAGATTTTGTTTTAGGGCAGCACAACTAATCACGTAGAATGAAGAGGAGCTCAAGAACACTGCTTTCTGCATCACAGCAGACATACTACTTCATAATAATAAGCAGAGAGACATCAAGGCTGTCACATCAATATCAATGATTCCGTCATGCAAACACTGTCAGCAATATTGCATTATTTTAAAAATATAATACTTCACACAGAGACTGCAGCACTAAATATGCCCGAGGAAATAATAAAAACAAATGTGCAGAGAGATAAAGAAGAGCAGGTCACATGTGTTAACATTGATTCAGTAGTTTTGAGGTTCCAGCTCCCTAGGAAATGAACACAAATGTACTGGTGTAAAATTTCAGACATATAGAGAGTTGAAGAGAGAAGTCACATGAAAACCAGATATTTCAAGAAGAAATGAAAATGGGGACTGTTTTGGGAAAACAACAGGAAAAGCTGTGGCTCATGTAGGGTCTCTCACTGGCAAAATGGTGTGGTTATAGGTCCGCTTGTTCATTTGGGCCTGGTCTCACTCCCATTTAGGATAAAGGCTGAACTTCTATGGACTATAAGGGAGCTGCTCACAGCCCTCGATTCTGGAATATTTGGTGGGCAAAACAACAGAGCTGGTGGCAAAAAGGTGGTGTCTCTCAGAAGGGCAGGAATATAGAAGTCAGATAGTTCTTCTCCCTGTGGTTTAAGTGCTGAGGGGGAAATGTTACTCATTTGCCTTGTTTCATTACGTTGCTCATGTTCTCTTTGTATCACCTTCAGCATGTATTTTCCTGTTCACTGTCCATAGAAAGAGGGATGCCAAAATTAAAGACAAGAACGCTATCCACCTACTTTTTAAAAAGAAGCTGTGTGTGCTTGTGCACGGAAGAAGAAGCAATTTTGCAAGTACAGAACATTGCCTGATATTCCTCAGAAGTACTCTTGTTCCTCTGCATGTGGCAGTCGCCCTGTGAGGCCATTTTAACAAACTGACACATCTGTAAACAACAGAGTGGGAATTTATTTAAAACCTGAAGTTATTTATTGCTGATGTGTTAGAACTATCCATATAACGCAGCAGCCTATACACTGTTGTGTAAGTGGACAGCACTTATTGCATTTTGCCAGATATAACTTCTTCAATATTTATAATTAAAATATTTTAAAATATTAAGTTTCTATATGAGTTATGATTCTTATTTCATAAACTTCCTAGCTATTTTTTTTAATCAGCCCTTTATACTGTGCATTTCATTTAGACTAAAAATGACTGAAATAAAAGAGATTCAATGCAAAAAAAAGATAGACTCAGTAGAACTGGTCAGAACAAGACAAAAAGGGAAAAAAGAGCTCTGCAATTACGATTGACAAGTTGGTTTAATATCCAGTGAAAGAAGAGAGAATGCAGTTCTAGAGCAGCTGGATTAATTAAGTAATATGGCAAAACAAACCGTGGGTTATTATCATTTTCAGTATGCCTCAGGACTTAGGGAGGCCTGAGGGCTTAGAGTTCAACTTCTCTCCGCAAAAAGTGCTGATATCTATAATTATTTTGGGTGTCAAGATACAAAATGCATCTTATATATGTAAGTATATATATATATATATCTGAGATACATAATGCCAAAATATAAATAAGATATATTTTGTCTCAAATATGTTGTATGTCTTATTATATGAATATATTCTCTCTCTTTCTCTGTATATAAAACGCATAGATATATAGATACATAGATTTCTGTCATTACAGAACACAGGCTAAAAAAAGAGGGGAGGGGGGAAATCCCAACCTCTAATATGACCAGAAATAAAACAATCTGCGGAAGGAATCCAGTGAGTTGTCTTGAGGAAGTGAGTGTAATAAATGATGTGACCCAGTCTGCTTTTACTGGAAATCTTCTGTTGCCTGGGGCGTTATAAAAATCAATCACACAGGTGAAGATAGAAAGTGAACAACCACTGGATGGTTTAACAAATTTGTAAAAGTTTCACAGAAAACCTGGAGACCCTGAAAATGACCCTGAATAAGTTCACACGCCAACTGCAAAATGATATGCGGGTCACATCCTAGAAAATGACACTTGTGTAAGTTATCCTTACATACATGAGTAGACCAACAGACTGTGTTAGAAATCCCCTGCAGTCCTGGATGAGCAGGGGATGAGCTCTCGCCGCAGTGCAGCATGAGGAATGGTACCAAAGACACAAAGTAGTGATACTATGCAGAAGATGTGAAGAACTCACTTGTAACTGTAGCAATTAGGTATGGTGAAGCTTTGTTAATTACATGGCCAAATTTCTTCCCTGATTAGAGGTAGAAAAA
Organism: Falco rusticolus; assembly: GCF_015220075.1. Lineage (NCBI taxonomy): Eukaryota > Metazoa > Chordata > Aves > Falconiformes > Falconidae > Falco > Falco rusticolus. The sequence continues at coordinate 43,885,329 of NC_051210.1, read as the reverse complement.
AATGGTTGGTCTTGCTCAGTCTGTTGGGTTTGATCTAAATGACTGATGGATGATTGCCAGTACGCAGAAGACCAATGGATTGGCATTCATTTCTGTTGACTGATGAATGGGGAAAGCAGAAGGGTCAGAAACAACATGGCACAGGTTTGAGAAGGATGCGGCTGTTGATGTGATGGTAATTCTGCCAGTGGGCACCCAGGAAGCACTCACACTGTGAAAGTCTTGAAGCAAATCTGTGGGCGATGATTGCCTGTGTGCACAGACCTGGGCACAAGTGACATTGTTGTTCTTCCTGTCTAAACTGGGGACTGTCCAGTATTGCTTTGTGTTGGATAATGAACTCTGGATCTACTTGGTCTTCAAAAGCATTTGGGAGCAGGTGGGTCATGAGTACTCCGGTGAGGGCTGAGTCCCAAAGGAGAGTGAACAGAGCAGGAACAGTCCGTCCTGCTTTGGAAATATGCTCCTTGACAGAAGGTGTAACGAGGGACAGAGTGGACCTGTGGCAAGGTAAATTCAGAGAAACTGTTAAGTGACAGTGAGAAAACCTTTTATCAAAATGTAGACAAAAGTGTTCAGGGACCAGGATTTCAACCACGGAGTTTTTGTAAGACCAAGATAAAAACAGACCTGAAAAGAAAATACAGTATCTTGGAAACATGAAATAATTCTAACAATAGCCACAGACAGATGATGTGAGCAAAACTGGCAAAAACATGTATTTCCTTGCAGAACAATAAAAACAAATACACCAGTGATTACTAATAGAGATAGGAACCTGTATGAAATGCTGACATTTATCAAATAATTCTGCAGTAGAAAATGAGTTTAGCTTGACAAGCATCATGTTCCAGGTCTGAAAGCATATGAAATGAGTGGAGGCAGAGACAGTTCTTGTATTTTGAGAAAAAAGTTGTACTGAACAGTGAAGAAGGTAATCAGCCAAAGAAATCAAGGAAAGCATCAGAGAAGGCAGTATCAGGTTATGCTTAGGAGCCAGCGAGTAAAAACCAGCTGGAATCAGAAATAAGGTTATCATGGAAGACCAAAATAGTAATTCTGCTGATACAGATGACATAAATTACAAAGAAAACCTTAATTGTTCCACGTTTGTGACTGTTTCTTACTGTATGGTAGCAAAATAAATTGTTTACTGCCTTAGTAGGCTAAACAAATGCAATTTTGTTGTAAATTACTACACCGGGTCCAGTCCTGATGTCATGAAAATTAGTGTCAAAGCTGCAAGAGAAGGTTATTTAGAGATAAGTTTGAATTTCTGTAAAGCATTAAATCTCAGAGAACCACCCCAACCTGAACTCTGCCACAGGCAATAAATAAGCAAGAAAATGTATATGAAAGAGAGGCAAATATAAACAACATCCCAGTCATTACACTGTAATAGGGAAACACAAATAGTATATCTGTACTGCATGATAGGAATTGTGTTCTGTCTTTCCCCCTCCCTCCCTTTCTCTCTAATAAAATTACATTCAACAAGTAATCTACATATTCAGTCCTAGCTTGATATACATCACCACTCAGCATATATGAAAAATCACTTGCAAATTCAGATTTAGAAACTCAGTGTAGAACTATATGCACTTGCACATTTTAAGCATTTTACACTTCTAATTCTTCTAGAAATAAATGTGCCTACATATGCAGTGTAAAACATATGAAGACAGCAGTACATCTTTCTTTTGAATATCAAACACTAAAAATGCCAAATGTTCATGGATGTTGGCAGAATACTTTATTATACTTGTGCTTATTATTAGAAAATGATTTAAAATAATCTTTGAAGACAAGTTTTCTTGAACAAGAATGAGATAGCTGCTCCACAAATCAGCAATTTCGGTGTTAGTGTCTTCACTGTCTAGTCTGACTTAGGGAAGTCTTGGTGAACACATACCCTTCCCTAAGAGAGACTAAAAATAGCACTATCACACTCCCTTTTAAAGCAGTCTGAGAGCACTGCATGGTTACAGATCTGTAAGGGACAAATGAACACCAAGATGATTACTTGAATATCTGTCTTCAACTACTGCAACCTTAACTCCTTTTAAATATTTTATATTGTTTAAAATTTATAATTACCGTTTTGAACAGCAACAATAATAATGTCCATGCACTTTTGTATTTAAAACACAGATGTATGCTGTGATCTCTAGCTTCTATATGGCGCCAGTGTGCATGAAAAGTTACTTACATGAAATATTTTATCTCTTGATCTGCTTAATAATTTGCTGATAGGATCCAATATAGATACATCTTTGTGCAGTTCATCTTCTACACAGAGTTCACTGAGGAAATTATTCCCACATATATTGGCCAAAATATTAAGTAACATATAATTAGTGACTAGAAAAGAATACCTTATTATATGTTTGTGGTTTAAATATCATGTCAGACTGTGAGTAGTACCATAGGCCAAGATTATTGTAGACAAATTTCTGAATCATTGCAATTGCCCTCTACGCATGCCTTATTTAGGCATTTTCATAGAGATATTTAATTACAGTGCCAGGTCTGTCTTGTTCTAGCTCAGAACAAGGGCTCAGATTGGCCAGATCCTTCTGTATAGCTTTTTCTGAAAAATACAACTGAAAAACCAGTGAAGGCTTATAAAACCCTAGTATGCATTGGCATGGAGGAACTTGACAAATAAATGCATTTACTGTTAATGGATGGCTGCTTCAAAGTCAGCGCAATTTCAGTATTGGCACTAGAAAGCAGTCGAGCGTCACAAAGCATACAATATGGAACAAACAGTGGGTTTGATTATCTGCATCTGTTCCATCCTCTCCAGTGCAGGTTTCAGGAATTTCTGCTATTTATACGTATAGAATATTTTGCTGATTTGCCACAGTACTTGTAGATTCACAGAAAAGCCAAGATGTTAGTCAGATATCAATTGTTTTTAAAGTAAAATATGCCAGTGAAGATTTGTCAACCCAAATCAGAAACACTCTAATACCTCCACAATTAAGAAAGCAGTATATATCTTGCCCATGAAGTTTGGTGTCAAGATGTTTTTGAAGAGCTTCATATTCCAGAGCTCTAGGAGCACCTTGGAAACAAGAGAAATTATAGCTGTGTCAATATGATCACTGGGAACAAACACACTACCAAATCCATGCAGTTGCAGTAATATCTGAAACATCATGCTTGTTAAAAATTAAAATGAAATTAAGAAGATTTGGAGGTATATTATGCCTGGCTTCAATTTTCCTCACAGACTGTTGGACCAATAGAAAAAGTTGTCCTTTGCCTGAAAGGTGGAGAGGGGGATGAAGTACACCCATTGGGCCAAATTCCCAGTACACCTGAGGTAATATGATCAGAGAAAGGCAAAATGAACTGAAAGTCATTAAAAAACCTATGTCATTACTTCAATATTTCTTTGTGATCTACAGTCTTAGATCTCCAGCTGCCTGTCACAGAAGTAATAGAAGCAGCTTGTATTTCCTATCATTCCTGCTTCCTCTAAATGTGGAAATCTGGCGGCTGTGTGAGCCTCTAGGATGTTTGTCCTAGTACTTACTTTTTTCCAATGTGGATGGCTGTGGAAGACCTATTATTTGGGGACTCTGGGATTTGTTCTGCCCCCCAGACATTGGGTTCTAGTTTTGCTCACCTGTAAGTGGTGGTTAAGGTCATCAGGTCTTAGACTTTCAGTGCTGAAAGAAGTGGTGACTATTTTGTGTGTTGGTGTAGAGTTCAATTTTAAATGTTCAACCAATATGTTTAGATGACAGTTTGGATTGTGAAACCTTTGGCAGAGGTTCTGATTACAGCAGCTGGGCAAAAAAAAGGTCTGTACTGCTGACTGTGTGTAGCACATATTTGGCTTATTTGAATAGCAGTGTACGAACTGGTGTACACTCACTAATCTGCTCCACTACTTCACAAACATTTTCATCTTAGCATAAGGACCAGGAAAAAAAGTCACTGCTTTCCAAAAATCAAATTTGGTACCAGATGAGATTGACTTTCTTTGCTTTTATTAAACAGTCAATGCATCATCTGAATTAAAAGCCCAGCCTTGCCACAGGAAAACACCTATATTAAAGTTTTTGTCTAAAGGGTTTGATGAAGTCATTTTAGTAGGTATTCTTTCAGGAAGAAGGGGAATGTTTACCATGGGTGGAAGAACTCTGTGATAAGAAAATTCTATCAGGTATTTTGGTAATTAATGAAGGTTTTCAGAAATTTCAGCAGAGGATGTGAGATCAGTCTGTACAGGAGAAAGGGTCCTCTCCATGCCTCATGTTTGCATACTTACCCAAGGCTTAGTCTTTTTTCTCCATCTTCCATCACCACCCAAACTCTGAACACAAGGATTTTTAAAGCCACTCTTGAAGTAACCTACATTAAATTATTCAGACTGTTTTCTAAACCTCTTTAGAAAATTCACAGGACACCCCACGATTTCTGGCCACATATCCCACACCCCCCACTAGAAGGGACAAATGTGCTATAAGTGACAGGAGAGAACTGTCTGCGTGCAAACACTTGTCTGATAATTAGCAAGTAATAGGAAAGAAATCATCACATATACACAAATAGCAAACCGACTTATGCCTCAGCAATGTGCTTCTTTGCTATTATTGAGCATGCAAGTTCATTTTTAAAGCAGTAATTTGAATGGTGTAAAGGGAGATCGATTTGTTTGTTTCCTCCCCTCCTCCAAAGACAGAACATTAGTTAAAAAAACAAATGAAGGAAAATTCCCCAAAGAACCTTAGGAGGGAACAAGAAAAACATCCATTGTAAACAGCGGGTGGGTCTTCTGACAGCCTTTGTTTGCAAATGATAACAATTACAGGTAATTTTTCATTTCAATTGGAAGAACAGGTATAAAAAAAAAAGAAGAGTGAGAGAAACAGAGAGAGAGAGAGAGTGAGATTTCCCAAGTGTCTTATTCCCTCCCAGGTCTACAACCTAACAGGATTGTAGAGAGCTCGGTAGTTTCTTCTCATTCCATTAAGTGAGATCTAATTGTGTCTCTTCTGTCTGTTGGCAGATGCGGTTTCTACATAACAACAGCCCAGAGACAGAGCTGCCTGATTAATGCCTCCAGCTGTCATATGCCCCATTATCTGTGCATTTGCATAACTTAATGGTTTAGGACAGGGGAGAGAGGATGCTTAATTTAATGTTTAGCAGGCCCTTGATAGCTGAATAATTTAAGAACTGTCAAGGGAGGTCAGTCCTACAGCAATTCAGCAAGACAGCTATGATTTCTGAATATCATTAAAATCCTTACTTAGGATAATTTGAAAAAAAAAAAAAAAAGAAAAGAAAAGAAGGGAGGGGGCACAGAAGAACAACAACGCCTGAGAGGAGGCCCTGCTTTTCTGTTAACCATTCCTTCCCTGAGGACTAGGAGAAAGGCTTGGGGAAAAAACATCAATTCATAACATGGCCAACAGCGAAAGGGTTAACTGCACACTGTCTCTGCCCCATCCCCCATTCTTCTTCTCATAGCTAAAGGGTGGAAATACAGAATTTACTTAAATTCAGCTAACAGCCCAACATGCTTTGAACAGGAAACACTCTCAGTTTCATTAGATGCTAATGAATATTATTAAGCTAATCTGCCATTTGTTTTCTAATTATGTGTCAGAAAGAACCACAGTGGCAGCTGAGGCAACTGCCACGGTGCATTTATTTATCTTCCAATCCTGTGTTTACTGACCGACCATAGCACAGAGTGATTAGGATCAAATAAAAAGGGATTTAAAAAAAAATATTTTGCAGGTTGATTACTACTGTTCTTTTCCAAGTTCATCAACTTCTGCATGGCAAATGACTGTATTTTAAGAAGTGATAAAATGGAGTTATTTAGACCTCTCTGTGAGGCATTCAATCATAACATGAAAATGGATGAAACAGGTATTTTGTGGCGGGGCTGACCCCATATGTTGGGTCTGGCTGAGATGGAGATGATTTCCCCCCCAGCAGCCCTCACAGTGCTGTGCTTTGTGTCGGTATCTGGAAAGGTGTTTTAGCACACCAGTGCTATGGCTACAGCTGTGCAGTGCTTGCATCAGGGCTGTCTCTCCAATGTTGTCACCCTCTACCCAGTAGCCTGGGGTGGGCAAGATCTTAGGAGGGGACAGCCAGGACAGCTGACCCAAAGCGACCAGAGGGATATTCCATACCATGTGATGTCTGCTCAGCAATAAAAGCTAAGAGGAAGGTGGAGGAGGCAGCGAGGCATTGTTACTATGATGTTTGTCTTCTGGAGTAACCGCTGTCTATTGAAGTCCAGCTTCCCAGGAAGTGTCTGGACATCACCTGCGCTGATGGAAAGTAGAGAATAAATAATTTGATTTTCTTTGCTACTGTGAGCTGCCTTTACTTTTGCTTTATTAAACTGCCTTTATCCTGACCCATGAGGTTTTTTTCCATCTTGTTTTCTCCCTGCCCTGTCCTGCTGACGAAGAGAGTGGCTGAGCAGCTTGGGGGACAGCTGGCACCCAGCCAAGGTCAACCCACCACACCATACCTATTTGGTAGCTAAATCACAGACTTGCTCAATGAGTCATGGAGCTGTGCTCCACTATTTCTGTTGTGTTCATTGCATTTGTTTGGCCCTGTCCTCCACTATCCCAAAACAGAGCCCCATGCTTCTTGAGGTCTGACACTTTGAAGACTGTATGGTTAAGATTTAAACAACTTCAAAACACAACTTCTTAATGTTTCTGCTGTGATCAGTATTGGTAGGTCCAGTGTTATGTGGTGAAGTGACATTATTTACATGGAGGGCATATGAAATTATTTAGCTGGATGAGGTGAGTCTGTTTCTTTGCTAGTGATAAGCAGGTTGACTTTCTAGCCAGTGCTTTGCCCCAAGCACTTCTTCATACATTCCTGGTCAACCAGTTCTTTTCCAACTTTATCCTCTTTCTTCAATTGCTGTCTGTTCTGCTTTGCCCAGCTTCAGTTCACCTGCTTCTATCAGAAACCCCCACAATTTTCCTTGTGTTAATTGTGTGGGTCCTGTCTGCTGTTGGCTTTTAGGCAAGGACTTCTATTGCTTTAGCTAACCAGTTGCATAAAAGATCTGAACAGCTTATTGCATTACTGGTTTAGTTTCCGTCAGCAGGGAATGGGCAATCTCAAAATGTGCTGATGACAAAGAAGTAATCTGTGAAATTACCAGTAAAAAATTTTTTTGTGTGTGTTCTAGGTCAAGAGCTTAGAACACCATCTGAGATCAGAGTGCCTAGTTTTCCTCTGAGATTCAGAAAAAAGTGTAGGGAAAATTGAGTTAGAGGATTATACTGAGTTGAAAGAGAGTGATTGCTGCTGCTGGTTGGCAGCTGCCCAAGACTCTATAAGGGATTGCGCACCTCCTGGCTTTGTGCTGTAGCAATCTCCTTCTAAATAATCTTTTTCTTCACATTTTATAAATATGGAAACTTAAGAATTCGCAGCTGAATTAATTATTCAACTGGTTTAGTCTGTAAATAACAACCTGCATCCTCACCTTGCAGTTCTTACACTTGACAAAGACATTTGGTGAGGTGGGGTAGTAGAGCTGTAGCACCATGGGAAGGAAAAAGAAATCTGCTCCTCTGTGACTGGGATGTTTTGTCTTTTTTATGGTGTTTCCCTGAACTGTGCAGTACTCACCAGAACAGCATGCAGGACTCAATGGCACATTTGCTGGTTGTTGTGTGGCGATGTTTACACACAGGACTGATCCATGGCAGCAAAGTCGTGGATAACTCTGGTTTGTACTCCTGAGGAAATGAGAAATGATGCTGCCTTTTTTCTGTTTCGTTAGCCACATTACTGTTTCTTGCTTGCAGAAAGCAAGATTAATTACACACAGATACAGTTTTTCATGGCTGTTTGATTTTCTTTTCAGTTGCTTTCTTTTAAATGGGGAAATTGAGGAACAAATGTGCCTTGTGAAGCTCAGTTTCTGAGAAGTAGATTTCTGTCAGGTTCATTTTTGGCCACTGCCTTTTTGTTGCTTCCTAGCAGGGAATTGATTAGAAGCGGTGTGAAGCCAAAGTAGGAACTGGGATCTTTTATTTGGTGGAAACATGTAGTTCCAGGTTAGACACTTCACTTTTAAGCATGTATTCCTGCACTGTTAGCCTTAGAATCATTTTACTCATTTTTTTTTTCAGAGACTAATTTAGTATTAATGCTGGAAACCCACAGCAACAAGGCTTCTACTAACAGAAGAATAAGAAACAAAAAGGGAAGAGAAAAAATCCTTATGCATGCTAACATAAATCATCACAGTTGTTCCAATCAGCACATATGGTATGGTAACATTGCCCACTGCTTTGAGACCCTCTAATGGAAGACCATATGGGCTGCTGCTGCATCAAAACACAATAGGCCTGCGTTTAGGACTCTGCAGTGATCTGGATTCAGAACTTCTTTCCTTTTATTGGTTTGTGTGTATGCATCAACATTTTTTCTTCCAAATAGTGGTTTTTTTGGGTTTTTTTCCCCCCAATTCCTTTGTTCAGTGACAGATTCCTATGGATAGAGCAAGACAAATACATGCCTGTGGCTTTTGTATTTCATGTGATTGCCTTTGCATATTTTGTGGCATTTCCAGGTTTCAGAAGTAGTAAGAGAACATTACAACTTGACCACTTTGTCAGAATAGTCATAGAGAGGAAAAAAGTATTTTCCTTTCTCTGGTGTGTATTTTTTGAATGACAAAAATGATTAATTTGGAGTAATGGAAATTAGGGTGCCATCCTGAGAATTTCCAGTGGTTGACAGTCAGTGCCATGCAAAAGTCACTCTGTCCTATAGCTATGCTGAAAGAGCTGCAATGCAAAGTGTTGTTAAAACTGTGGTACTAGTTTGTTGTAAGTGTTATTTGCCTCAGGGCTTGTACACCATTAGTGAAGTGGGCACAGTGAATACCCCTGGATCTAAACACTTAAGCGCGCTGATACTTGGTACTAAGGATATTTGCTATAGGTAAAACATACTTCCTGCTTTTTCCACACTCACTGTTTCCTAGAAATTATCAGTCACAACCTCTTTTTTTTCAGGGAAAACATGCAAATCCTCTATGGGTTCCATGCTGGTTTCTGTCAAAAGATTCTCTCTGTGTTTGATTCTCAGTCATGTGTTTGGCCAGCTATCCCTACCATTTCACGGTACCCTTTGGCTGGCTTTAGGGCCCCTGAAATCCATTGGACTTAGTGCCCTCACGTGAGTTATGGTTCTTTAGCCCAGCCCTCAGCTGGAGGAATGTGGGTGAGATCCTTCATTTCCTGCTCACTCCTCAAAACAGAACAGCAGCAGACAGGTGGTGACCTCTCCCGAACTGTACTGTGGTGTGCAGGTGACCAGTGGTTTTGTGTAATGATACCTCACCTTCTCCTCCTCTTAAATTATCTATTAGGCAAGGGTAGTGTTCTTAATCTAATTAGTTTCTGTGAAGTACAACAGTATAGTCACCAAGGGCTATGCATTCATCAAGGACCTTCCAAGCCCAGTGTAAGACAGCAGATGGATATGGAGGACAGATGGGGACAGACATGGTTATTAACACAGTGGCAGAGTGGTTGGCTGAAGAATGGTTTCCCTTTCTGTTCCCAATGTGGACAGGTTTTCTCTGGCAGCTGGGGCTAGCTGGTGGGAATGAATACAGACAGAGGAGGGCAGATGTCTTCACATTGGTGTGCAGGGAAGCAGGGCACAAAGCTCCCTTCAAGTGATAGCTATTCGGCACCTGGGATGGGTGTAAATTGATTTCTATCTTGCAGACAGGGATTTTGAGAAGTACCAGACTCAAATGGTGGTGGATGTATACAGAAGCATAACTGGCTTAAAGGTATCATGAAAGGGCTCAGACCATGGCAGAAGGATGCAATGGGTGCAGTGAGGCAGCAAAGTTGGGTATAACTTGCTAATGATATAGGCATATTTCTTTCAGTTTTTTATAGGCAGTATCATTGAGCAAGAGTACAAATTTAGCAATCTAGCTATGCAATAAAATCATCATCATTCCAGCATCAAGGAAGTGTTTATTGTGTAACTGCTTCTTCTGTCAGTACTATTGCTTTGATACAGCTTGAATTCAAAATGAATTGTATTACTTGACACTACTTTACTGTGCAATAAGTAGCAAGTTATGTAGCCAACGTAGGCCTGAGCTCTTGGTTATTTTTAGGTAAAGGCAGGGATAAATAATTTTGGTAAAGATCTTTAAGTATTCCAGGTCTCTCCCCTATTCAACACTATTATTTTTTAACTTTCCTTTTAAGACTTATTTATTTAGTGCTCTGCAACACTTACTGAGTTTCCCCACCTATATCTGGATTTTAAGCTTTGGATTTTAAGTTTCACATAACTATGTGAAATTCTTGATTATGAAACATGGGCCTGAAACTTCTGTGCAAGCTGGCAAAATGGAAATAATTGCTAATATAGACCAACTCAGGAGCAGAAGGCAACAGGGAAGCCTCTTGTTTCTTCTCTATCTTTCTGAAGTAGACAGGATTCTTCCAAATCTCAAAATTAGGTTTGGTTTTAGGAAAAGGTTCCAGTCAGCGCTTGTTCTTCTAAATCAATTTCAAAACATAAGTCTTGCGATAAACGCCTGATCTCCTGCACACAGATTCAAAAACCACTTTTCCGATTCTGTCTTTTCCTGTCATACAGAAAACACTAAGAATTCTCACATTCATATTCTCCCACTCACACGTTTAGTGGAAAACAATGCAAATGTTCTTCTGCACTAGATGTCACCCAATGAAAATTTAAAAATAAAATATCCTCTTCCCTCTGTTTCCAGAGGCGATTAGGATGACAAGTTAATCAAGGCTTCATTTGAGCCCTGCATTTTTGTATTCATCATATCACAGCTCTTCTAATGTAGCTGTCCAGTCCACTCAAAGCAGGCTTTTTAAAAGGACTGGGTATGTTGCAGATTTACTTTGCTGAAAAATCCCTTAGCCTTTTCCTTAACTAGCCACATATAGAGCAAAACCCAGAAAGACTGCAGGTGTCCCAGAGAGGTGGCTATTAAGAGGATAGCTGGGACGACCCTAGTGCCCTGAACTGAAACCTAAGGAGACCCACAGAGACCTCTTGGCAGAGTGTCACACTTCCCCATGACCTGGGGAAATCACTTATGCTTCCTTCTGCTCAAGGGTCCTCATTTGCAAAAGAAGAATAATTTCTCTTTGCTTTAAGGGTCCTGCACCACTAATAGCAGTGAGTGTTCAGCTTCTGAGCTGATGAAAGGCAGTCAGATACATGCTGGTCATCTTTAACCTGCTTTGTGCCTTTTGGGGTCCAATGTGCGAAGAATACAATTTTCCTATACCACCTACCATGCTACATATAATTTACAGGATCTAAATAAATATCTGGAGAATCATAGCATGTGACAACTGACAGTCATGAAGAATGGACATGGTTAAAGGTGGTCTTTCAAGAGATAGAACAATTGGGTTCAAAGCTCTGGGTATTTGAAAGCTACCCATGAGTTCAGAAGAGAGGCCAGTTGCAATCTCCTCCTGCCTTGGCCGTATCATGGGCTGCCCTGCAGTCTGAGTGTGGGAAGGGAATGGTATTTTGTATGTATTCAACTGTTGTTTTCCTTTTGTTCCTGTCTTCTGTAGTTGGTATATGACGAAAGGACATCTACTCAAATGCATTATATTTCCCTTCTGAGATTTTAATGAGAAATGCACAGATTATGGCAAATTTTCTATTCTCTGTAACATGAAATTTTACTTTTAAATGGACTTTAGTGTTAATAAAGTCTTTATAAACCCTAGTAGTATAACAATAGTCATAGAGCTTGTCTTTTTGCTCAGCCATCAAAATAAAGAAAAGGTGTCCAAAATATTTTTTTCTCAGAAGCTCTAACAGAAATCTCTTAAAAATGTTAAATGAAAGAGATGCTGTGAAAGCTGGGCTAAAATAAGTGCTGCTCAGGTCAGCCTGAGGTGGAGGTGTCTCTGGTCAAGCCACTGTTTCTCTGTCTTTGGTTTTGTGGGTTAAAGCCCATCAGGAATACAATTACATCTTAAATCTTCTGATTCATGTCATGAGTGATAGATTTTCAGTTACCAAGAGATCAGAATAATTGAATATATTCACATTAAAGTCAGCTTTTGATACCTATTTTTATTATTGAATTCAGAGGAGTTTTTGAATGGCATATGTGGAAATATAAGAGAAGAGAAATGAAAACCAAAAAAATCCATGTGTGGATGTGGTTTCACTCTAGCTGGCAACTAAGTACCATGCAGCCACTTGCCACTCCCCCACCCCCACCTCACACTCCCCATTGGGAAAAAAGTTAAAACCTGTGGGTTGAGATGAGAACAGTTTAATGATTGAAATAAAGTAAAATATAAAAGTAATAATTATACTAGTAATAACTGTAATGAAAAAAGGGATAATGAAAAGAGAAAGAGAAATAAAACTCAAGGAGAAAACCCAAACAAGTGATGCACAACACAATTGCTTGCTTCCTGCTGACCAGTGCCCAGCCAGTCCACCAGCAGCGATCTGTGCCCACCAGCCAGCTTTCCCCAGTTTATATACTGAGCATAATGTTATATGGTATAGAATATCCCTTTGGACAGTTTGGAGCCTCTCAGCTTCTTGTGCCCCTCCAACCCTCTGGCTGGCAGGGCTTGAGAAGCTGAAAAGTCCTTGACTTAGTACAAACATGACCTAGCAAAAACTAAAATCTTCAGCATGTTACATACGAAATCCAGAATGCAGAACTGTACCAGCAACTAGGAGGAAAAGTAACTCTGCCCCAGCTAAAAGCAGGACAGTGGACTAAAGGTCCAGCCTGTGAAGTGAACTGATTTATCTGTTCCGGTCAACAGCCTACAAGAAGAAGTAGTCTTAAAAAAAAAAATAATTTCTGAGCTTTCATCTTCACACAAATACATATTGTAATGAAACTCTGTGAGCTGTGAAGGGTCCAAATACTTGTTTTTACTGACCATCTACAAAGCTAGCTTCACATTCCTGTGCTGGCAGGTTCTGATAACTTCTAATAAAGGTGTAAATGATTTCTTCAGCAGTATCTACTTGAACACTATTTTGTTTGATGTCAATGTGAAATGAGCTAGCGGACACGAGGCAATTCTGTTGTGCACAAAAATGACACTGTCAGAAAAGAGAATAGTTTGCAACGTGATCATGGGATCAACAGAAAGGCAGTGTGTGAATAAGCATGGAGAGTGAATATTAGTTTGTCCCTAGAGCTGGTCTCACTTTGCCAAGCTGATGCAGAGGGACAGTAGGTGGCTGGGGGAAGGCTGTTGTATTTTTGTTTTGTTTTGTTTCTTGTCTGATGAGAGGTTAAAAAAAATGCTGTAGACTCTTGACCTGTGTCAAGCCAGCAATTTTCACCAGACACTAGACACTAAAGTAAAACTAGTGCTGAATGTCACTTGTAATATTTCAGTTGTCTCCTGAGAAGAATGTGTTGTGTGCTAATTGTCCTGGAAACCTGGTGATCTATTTCACTGTGAATGTTTGCTTATCATTTGTGCCCTTACTGAAAGTTTGAGACACAGTTCAATAAAAAATGAAATCGTTGCTCTGTCATCTCTGTCAATGGAACACTCTGTCGGCTACTGAAGTTCAGCCTAGGATCTTACTCTGAAGACTTCCAAAAGTATTACTGCAGACAGACGTCTTTTGTTCAATTGGAAGAAGTATCCCTCCATTTTCCTGCCCTCAAAACTGGGACTACGAATGCAGTTATGTTAGGGGGTGGAAAAATTCTTGGCTTATGCTAAGAAGTCTGAATGAAAAACACTGGGGTTAAGGAATCCAGTGTGGTGCAGACATGAAGGACTTCTAAGTGATTGCACAGTACCAAATCAAAGCCAAGAGTGAAGCCGACTTCTTTCATTGTGGGGGTGCTTTACAGCTTCCCCCTAATATATAGCTTTCCAAAGCACATGAGATGAAAAAGCATTGTAATTTTGCTTAATCTGCAGAGTAAGAGGGTCTTGAGTGATCTACGTGTAGGTAGAATGCCAGAAAAGGGTCAGACTGGAAATGCTCCTGGCATAATGAGGTATACTGCTTTATGCTTTCCTGTACCGTGCTGCTTTTTTCCATTTGTATTTGGCCAGCACATTCAGAAACTGTTTCATGTGAAGATATGTAGTGACCAGCAAATGTGTGGTAGAGCAGGACGTAAGGACATAGTTGTCCTTTTCTTACTACTCCCTGACTGTATGCTTGCAGTCACCACTGGAAACAGGACACTAGGCCAGATAGACCCTTGGTTTAAACCAGTATTCACTTCTCCTCGCAGGCATGTGTATCTATTAAGAGGGTGAAAACCCACTGAGACTAGTGAATATATTCAGTGTTTCATTTAAACTTTTCTGTGGCATTCATGCCAACTACTAATTAACACTGATTAGTGTCAACGCCCCTCAACCTCCTTCTAACAAGGCACTGTGCATGCATCAGCTTTCCTTTTTGTTTGTAAATAGCCTGTCTGAAACAAAGCAATTTAACATCTCCTCCTCAGTTTTGTGAATAGAATAGATATGTGCTTTTATTCACTTTATCAGTCGGTTGAGCATTGCTGTTTCAAAGCCTGAGTCAAAGTCCATGGAAAGACTCCTGCTGGGTTAAACGTGTTTTAGATCAAGCTCTTAGCAAAGGCAGCACTTTAATAAATCACAGCCTTGCAACCTCTTTGACTGGCTGCATACCTTTGTGGTTCTCTATGGCCTGCTAGCTTGAGGATTTTCTTTGTCTTTTTAAGGATTTTATTCTACCCAAGCAACCCTGACTTATATTCTGTACAGCCCCACTGAACGTAAATAGAGTTTTACAGACTGTAAGTCAGAACTGAGTCTGATTCTCTGATGTTGTCTTTTTCTGATCCAGGGTTCACTGTCATACTAGCTTGTGTGTTCCCCACCCAGCCCCAGTCCTGCCCTCACACACCACCACCCCCTCACCCCCACACCCTTTCTCTCTTATTTCTGTGTTTCCAGAGCCCTGGTCCCATCACTCAGCTGCTAAATCTCTATCTCTATCTCTATTTCTGGCTCTATCTCTATCTCTCACTTGGGCTGCCTCCTTGTTCCTTTCAACTGCCAGATCTTTTCTTGCTCCTAGCAATCTTCTTTCTCACCTCAAGTGCCATAATATATTTGCTGCTATTTAATGAGATGCCCAAGATGGGTGAACTGACAGTCTCGTTCTCTCTCCCAGCATCCTTAAATGGATAGCATGATAAATACAAGCCAAAACAGCATTTTCTGCTGAGGAATCTGAAACTCCTAATAGACATACTTTCCCAATTCTGAGAATAGATAGGGCCATGTCCTCTGACAGTAACTTGACAAAACTCCATTGGCTTCAGCAAAGTTACTTTGACTTATGGCAACAGAAGAATTACCCTACAGTTGAAATGGAGCTGTGTTTCATATAAATCACAAGAAAGTAGTTAGATGTATGGCAAATTAAATTAAATATCTGATGTCAAATTACTATAGGTTCCTGAATTAGTGTTGCTTCATATCAAATCTTAAATTTGCATATGAGGTCAAATTAAAATTACCATTATCTAATGGAAGTAGCTCTGTACTATATCTTCAGTGACAGTCATGAGTTTAATAGTCTAACAAACCACTGGATGTCTCTACTGTGCCATTCAAGTCCAGTTAAAACATATAAATCTGGCACAAAAAATTACTTAAAAATGAAGACAGTTTCAACATGGGAATATTTGAAATGATGGGACAGAGATTTGGGATCGATCTCTCACTGGATATCTTATGAAACGCAGACATTACCTACATGGTATGGTAAAATTAAATTAATTCCTTCAAATAAGGAAGCTTATTTTCTTTTTATTATTTAGATGGAACCTGTTCTCCACAGGTATAGGAAACCACAGATCTCTAGTAGAGTGAATTTTGTTTGCTTTTATTTCTTTAACTCGGCTGAATGGCATTTAGACTTAAATTTTGTCTTCCTGCTTTGAACATCCTTCTACTGTCCTGTTCCTTTCCCATCCCTCTCCATGGACCAGGGATGATGGAGACACTCCTCTAGAAACTCTAGATGTTAATTAAGTAACAAAAACCTACATGAGGACCAAGGCAAATGGAAGGATAAAATCATAAGGACAGGAATACCAAGGGGTGTCAAATGTATTACCCGGGCTGTGTGCTTATATGTGTAGGGAAAAGGGGATGAACCCTCTGATAGATACCAGCTGGATTTAGTCACCACGGCTACACATTATTTGTTGTGCATGTCCCTTTAAGCTGTTTTTCCAGTGAGAAGAACTGCAGGGCTGTGGTTTCTGTGGGGTGGGCATCACACTGCTCCTGAGACAGGCTGGCAGCAACACATCCAGGCACCTGATAAGGAGGTTACAGGCATTTTCTTGTTCAGACACCCCCTGCCTTGAGGAAAGACTGTGCATGAAAACAAGGCTGGTTTTATTTCCTTGGCATCCTGTGCCACCACCCTTTCTTTTGGGGGGGCTCTTTGTATCCTGTATCAGTGTGCATTGGTTTGTTAAAGGATTCTGAAAGTGCTTTGTGACTTGCACTGTGCAGAGTGGGTAATTCTGTACATTAAATATCTACTATATGACCCAATTTGTTCCTTCCAGTCCTATTTTGATTTGAAGTTAGAAAAATGAAGAAGTGAAGTTATTAATAAACAACACCACCGCACAATTTTCAATGTATCACAAAACTACCCATCTGTCAGAGTAGTTGTAAGTCATTACCAGTATGGATGCTTTTGCTTGTTTGCAGTCCCTTACACAGTCACTTCCACTTCTGAAGAGGAATCAGGATGTGAAAAATGGGTGCCTGGTTTGTGAACTGGGAGTTATGACTCAGCCAAATGCTTCTTTGTCCTGCCAGTAAAGACAGTTCACTGGCATCTCTGGTATGGCTGCTGGGTATTCATGCAGAACAGATGCCATGTGTGATGCTAGAAGGTGGTGATGGCAAATTATTGTGTTAGGCTAGCAAAGTCAGAATTTAGAGTGTCATCAAATACTTACAAATTACTCTAATCTGGGAAAAGGTAATAAATGGGAGCTAGATACTCTTACCTCAGCCTTAATGACTTTGACTGTAGTTGGCACTTGCTTTTTTTTTTTTTTTTTACATCCATAAAAAATCTTGAAATGGTAAAAGCTAACGTCTATAATGACAGTGGATTCAATTTTACTTCATCCCAGAACTTTGGTCTGAGCAGAGCAGCTGAGTTTTAAAAAGACTGCTCCATTCTCCTGTACCTATAATAAATTCCTGCCTAGCAAAGTTTAAATATGCAGCTTCAGGGAACAAAGGAAGCCGCTAAAAGGTAGATAAATCATCAGCTTTTATTCAAAGGAACCTTTTCACCTATTCAGTAGCATGAATCTTGCAAGACAAAAACAATATTTTGAATTTTATAGTGCCTTTTATCCAAAGTACTTTGCAAAAAAAATGAATAAATTAGTTTCCTTTCATAGTATGGTGTTTGCAAATGTTGATATTTCAGTTTCAAGGTGGAGTAGGTCAGGAAAAAATGAGCAACAGTGGTTTTTCCAAAGTCCAACACAGGTAACCTGTGTTAAGAGTCAGCAATAGTGCCTGGATTATCACAAGACAGATGTCCTGCTTACTGCATTTGGGAAATTAAATCATGCAGAGGACAGATCTGTGAAGAACCCAGTCTACTGGCCATGGCAGAGGATGAAAAACCACCAGCTGACTTCAGGTGTTTCTGCAGTGAGAGCAGAATAAAGGTAAACAGGTGTGAACTTTACTGGTAAGCATACTCCTCTGCTCACAGCTTAAAGTAGGTCAGGTTTGTAACTCTGAGTGTGGCCATACCACATCTCATTGGGGATTGAGTTCTTAGTCTCTGTGTCAGTTTGAGACCCACAGAATGGGAATAAATGTATCCTCTTACCTTCCAGAGACCCTGCAAGGATGAATATACAGGTCTTAATGGGTTCAGGTGCTTGGTTGAATCTGCAGCACTAAGCACTGCATGTGTTTTACTAGAGTATCTCACCTACTCTGTCCAGGTTCCCATATACCTTGACTCATATTGTGCACATCAGACACAAAGGTTTACTCCTTTCTCACACTTGTGCATTTCTGCCTGGAGAGTGTATCTCCTACCACCCTAATCAATATTATTTCTCTTTATTAGTGTTCACCAAACCCACTGAACCATTCTCAGTGAATTACTAAAGAAACAAACACACTCTGATTGCTAAGCTATTGTCCAGCCTGAATGTCCGCCTGACACTTCCTTCGTTTGTGCATGTTGTGCTCAGGGTGTAATGATTGATCCTGCTCTTCCAGCTGTGGGAGTATCTGGCCTGTGCGCCCGTAGCCTCTTCATCCATTGGGCTTGCCAAATCTGTCTAGGAGAAACCGCTGCTTGGTCTACCAGCTGCAGTGGGGTGATTTGCTTCTGATGTCCTCAGATGTATGCCATTAATTCACAGGTGACTACGGTGAAAGTACAGGGTAAAATGCAGTCTGGACCTCCTTCCTCCACACCAAGGGCTGTTCGGTGCTGAGGTGTGGTTGTCCTCATGCTTCCTGAGTCAGCAGGCTTTCAGCATGGCCCCTATGCACTGTGTGATTCCCCTGCACGGACCAGAGGGTGGGATGTATCTGTTTAGGTTTGTCACAGGCACTAATGATGAGGAGAGTCTGCTTGGAGTCAAACTGGACTAATAATACTGTTAGTGCCTTGAAAGAAGGAGGGGGAGATTAAGCCAAGCTGCCTGTGAGATAGGATTCCGCAGAAGGACTGTGATTTCTACAACTCTTCTGAAGGGCTTTTAATGGTCTACTTCATGGCCTCATTAAGTGAACAATGTCAGAGCTTTAAAAAAGAGACCTCTGCAAGTCTTGCACTGGGCTGGTGACATATGTCACAGCATATCTATCTATCTATCTATCTATCTCTATCTCTATATCTATATATGTAAGCAAGGGAGCACAGAAATGACAGAAAAGAAATGTGTGGTATGGTTGGACCCGAAAGGAAAGAGCTAGAACGTTTCTTCTTTCACCCTCTACTCTGAATCCTTGCAATAATTAGCCAAAGTAAAATGAATATTAGCTTATGCTTAACTGCCTTTCCAGCATGTTACTCTGCATTGACCCAATAGTGCTAAACCAATTATTTTTTGAACTTTATGGCTTTAAATAATCCTCTGCTCTAAAACTCCCTCTACCCCTCAGCTACTTAACCACAGGCCCGACTGCCCTAAATCCTTTTCTTATACTTTGTAGCTTTTTAAGCAAGCCCCCTCTTTAAGTAGACATAATCCCTTCTCTGTAGAAAACATGAAAGACCTTGAACAAATCAAGATTTCTCCATGGAGAATTCAGCTAATCCTGTGCTTAGCTCCTAACAAGGAAATCCATCTCACCACCAAGCACCCCATTACTAGAACTAATGCCTGACTTGAATAACAAGCACATTACTGTGCTTTAATTGTAGCACCGCTCTGTCACATGGAGAAGTTGGAGAGGAATGTGACTGGGCTCCTCCAGGAAAGACAGGTCACGCCTTTTTGTTGTTGTTCAGGTTGCTGTGATTTAAAAGCCGACTAAATTAACTATTAATATGGACTGCACATGCTTCAGATTGGATGGAACAGCTGCACTGTAGCTCTGTAGTACGCTTTATTATAAACCAAGTGTTGTTATACTGGATTACTATTCTGTACATTGTCTTTTGACTGTTGCGAAATTCGTATGCTGGGGCTTGAAGGGGTACAATTGTGCCCTTGGGGGCAGGGAGGCATCAGCCATTTGGTCACAGAAAATTATGTTAGTGTTAAATCAGAGTAAAAGCAAACTAATCCACAATGCGAATGCATGGTCAGCACTTTTTCCCAGAAGGGCTCCTCACAGCATGAGCTGATTACTGCCATGGTGGTAGAAGGGAGAAAAAACATTTGTGGGAAAATAACTGTACGTATTGGAGAGAAGCAGAAGGTGCTGTTCCAGCTCTGGGGTAGTGTTGTTAGTATTGATGTCAGCTGTGCACTGGGTACCGTCACAAAATGGAACCAGGAGGGGGGCACCTGGTATGGATCCCAGGTACGAGGGAGTACACTGACCTCACAGGCCACTGGCACTGGGATAGTCACTGCAATTGCTCCTTGGGTCCCTGGTGGTCCAACATCCATGCCTAAATCAGAAATGAGCAGTATTGTGGGGGACCGTGTGCACGTCACTCTGTGCACTTACTGAGAAGGCTCGGGGGGTGCGTGGCTTTTTCCCCAGCTCGCACAGGTTTGGTGAGAGGTGGCCACTGCCTTCGATCAGTGCCTGCAGAGGCAGGCACAGAGCCAGGAGCCAGTGTGTGAGCAGCGAGCCCCGAATAGGAAATACTCTTCCTGACTGATGACGTGCTCATGTAAACCCACACTGCCTCTAACTTAGTTTCTTTATCAGCAGCATGGCATGGAATTACTGTGAGCTCCTTCTGCTGATTCAGAGAGTTTTGTGCAGCTCCTCTGGATGTTCTGATGTAGTGTGGGACTACAGGTGATTTCCCAATTTTTTTCTAGATTAAGAAGAAAAAAATGGCTTGGAAGATGTCTGGAGAGACTCATGGATTAAGCAAGGAAAGAACTTTCATGCTGTTTGTCAGAGTGGAGAGAATAACTGTGAGAACTGTAACTCATCTCTGTGCTTGATAAAAACATACATGTATTACTAGACAAGAGTGATTGTAACAAGACAAGAGCAAATGCTGTCTATTGCACTGTGATAAGAAATTCATATGAAAACCCATTTTTATTCAGGCATGTTTTATAATCCTTTGTGGAAAGCATAGGTTGCATGTTTATCCTCTTGGTCTATAATGTGCTTTTCTAAGTAAGATTTTTTTCCCTCTGTTATATACAACTTGGCTGTGGCTGCTGCTGCAGTCGTGTCTCTAGATCCTGAAAAATAACATTGAGGGATGGGTGGGAAAGGGGAGAAAAGCAGCAGCACATTGCATGGATTTAATGCGACATTAGACAAATACTGAGCAAGATTTTAATTACAGTGGTTATGGCAAATTTTCCTGCTCTGGAAGATGTCAAAAATCCTCCTATATTTAGTAACCTGAATACGAGAACCTCATTGCCTACTGTCTCCATCTCAGGCTGCATGTAAAGTGCAGACTAGGAGTTAATGGGTTGTAGTTTAAGGGGAGTTCCACTAGATGATGGTATAAATCTTCATAATGAGCAAGACCAAAGCGGGCAATTTAAACAGGCGTCCAGGAAAAGCAAAATGCCACACAACCAGAGGCAGTGACAGCCCCTAATCTACCCCTTGCTTCATTAGAGTGAGGGCAACTAACTCAGACAACTGCACTGGCCACACAAACAGTGGCAACGTCCAGCAGTGTCACAGCTGGCTGTGCCACCATGCAGGCAAACTGAATGGAGGGGCTGATTTACTTGAGTTAAAATCAAGTAACAATTTGCTTAATTTATTTTGCAAATTAGGCTGGGCTAACATCAATTCATTTTTAAACGATACTATAAATGAGAGTAATTGTGTAATTAGAAGCAAATAAATTACAGGGCAGAAGATCCATTCACATGAATCGCAAATAAAAAAATAAAGCTGGGTCTTACATTCCCCCAGCTGACAGATGTCAGGATGTTGTTGGGGCACAAGTCTCAGTCTATCTGCCCTTGGAGGGGAAAAGAAACAGCTTTTTATACAACCAGGTAGCACCTTCTGTAGCCCATTTGGATTGGCCCTGAAGGCCAAAAATGGGAGTTTTCTGGAGCCCTTCTCAGGCAGGAGGAGTACTCCCTGATGAGATAACAGTTAGGAGAAAGGGCATATGGAGAAGACAATGCCATCAAGAAAATCTGCTGAGGGCAACAACCTTTGAGATGTACCAGCAATGGAGAAATGGTTGCCTTAGTCTCTGGGGGGATTAAAAAAAGAGTATGCCACTTCTGGATGCCAATGAGAAGAATAACAGCACCAGGTTCTCCACTTTCAGCTGGGGGCTGGTGCATCTCTCCCAGAACATGACTGCACCATTCAGCCTGAGGAGTATAAAGCCCAGGTTCTACCTCTATTTCCATTTCATTGTACTGGCTCTGGCTGGGTTGGAATCCATTTTCCTCAGAGCAGCCCACGAAGTGCTGTGTTTGGCATTTGTGCCAAAATCGGTCCCGGTAACGCGCCCGTGTTTTGGCTGTTGGGGAATGGTGCCTGCACAGTGCCAAGGCTTCCTCTGTTTCTTACACCCCCGTGCCCGAGCAAGCGGCCAGGCTGGGTGCGGGCCAGACACTGGGAGGGGACACAGCTGACCCCACCTGGGCAAGGAGATGTCCCATGACATATGACATCATGCACAGCAAGAAGAGCTCAAGGGCAGGAGCAGGACAGGGGGGACATTTGGGGTTATGGTGTTTGGGTTCCCAGGTCGGTGTCAGGTGTGCTGAGGCCAGGCTTTCCAGGGAGCGGCTGGACATCTGCCTGGCCCTGGGAAGTGGTGAATGAATTCCTCGCTCTGCTTTGCCTGCAAGTGCAGCTTTTGCTTCGCCTGTTCAACTGTCTGTGTCTTCATTCACAAACCTTCTCACCACCCCACAGGAGAGGGGAGTGAGAGAGTGGCTGTGGGGGTGCTTGGCTGCTGGCTGGAGTCATCTCACCAGATTAATGTCATAGATCTATTACCCTGGAATTAATTAACTGCTAATAGCACAAATATTTGTGTTTAGTGTATGAATAAACCCCAACAAAACAGAACAACAAAGATGACAAGGAGTAAGTGATGAAAATGGAAACAGAGCTCAAGAATACTAATCCATAAGATCCTGCTGTAAGCAGTGTGAAGAAGGTAGTCTGTGTTCTTGTAGTAGCTCTGCTCTGTAAATCAGTATATTTAAAAAAATAAATGGGGAATGCAGAATCTTGCATACTAGGACTTGGAGTACTTGCTACCATACAAATTCTACATACCTATAAGCGCTTATGTGTTCAAAGATAGAATTTTATGTTCATAAGATGGTCGCTGAAAATATCATAATCCTAATAGACATCTGTTTAATAATCTTAAGATAAAATATTGAAAATCAGAGCTGATATTATGTAGAAAACTCTCACACAAGCTTTTGTCAGAGAAGCTGGGAAAAAAGGACTATAGTTAGGAAAGGTTTGACTCTGCCACACACCATCTGCTTAGTCTTTCATTTCAGCTCTAGGTGCTTTTGAAAATGGTGACCTTGATTATTCTTTTTACCTGCACAGCTTTATAAAACTGTCTTGTTACATCCTGCAGGGATGTAACTTCTAAGAGCCTAAAGCCAGCCAGAATCAGCTGTTATTGTACATGGAGCTGCTTGTTGTACAGGGCTGATTAGTTATAAATTGGACATTGAGTAGCACAGGTCTCTGTAAGGCATCTGAGTAATTATGGAGCAATTTGCATCCTTTCACAGATTTGCTCAGGAAAGCTGTGAATCTGTAAGACCAGCTTGATGTGCAGAGGTGTGTGCAGAGGCTACAAAGGGGCATGAGCAAAATTAAGTGCTAAATTTGGGCTCCTCCTCTCTGGCAGCAGTGATTCAAAGCCTGTAAGATGTCATGGACCTCCCTTGCTTTGTGCATATGAAAACGATCAGCTGTAGTAGAGGGCTGTGGCTTTCAGAGGGAGTTGGGCTGAGCCATGGTAGTTGCTGTACTAGTGTTGTATGGGACCTTGGCTAACTGGTAGGTGCGACCTGGCTGCTTCTGCAGCAAGTCTGTACGCGTGAGAACCATGGGAATGAGTCAAAGCTTGGCCTTTTTCCTCCTCCTCGTTTCTCCTGTGTACCAAATTATGATCCTTCACTGCTGGCAAACTTCAGCTTGCAAGGGTCACCATGAGCCTGAAGCCCTGGGCAATCACTCAGGCTGCTCCCCTTGAAAATCAGCTTTCTCACAATTCCTTTGTTCTGATTAATGCAAGACTGCCTTTCTTTTGTGCACCAGCCTGCTAATGGCTTCTTTCTTCGATTTCTTGAATTTAGGAGTTGCATACTCCACCTCTGTGCTTTATATAATTAAGCCCTAAACCAGCGAGGGAAGTGTCAGCTGCTTTGTGTTTAATGTCAGAACCCCACCAGACCGAGCAGCAGCACAAGCCATGTGAGGGCATGTGCTAATACTTCTGTCAAAGTCAGAAGGCATGGGATGAAATTTTTGCGGGCTGTAGGAAGACAGGCAACGGCAGATCTGTCATAAAACCTGCATGCACAATATTAACCCATCAGAAAACTTTGGAGAAACATGAAGCAGTGGTGTGAGTTTGTACTAGTTGGCTACTTTGCATCATGGGGCTCAGATGTTTCTGATGCAGTGCTTGCTAGACTTCCTCTATTGTCAAACAATGACCTCTGCAGAGAGAGGATCGTTAGTTTGACCTCAGTGGCAAAAAAACAGAACTAAAAGCTTTTTACACATCTTTTGCCTACTGATGGATCCTTATTTCCCTGTCCCTCAACAACAATAATCCTTCTAATAATTCCACAGAGGATGCATTATGGTAATTTCTGTGGTTTTCCTTTCCTCCATTTACTGTAGGATTGCAAAATCAGTGCCAGGAGTTCACTGTATGTGAGGTTTTAATGCTTAGTAGTTCATAGATTTTTAGGAGCACAGGCAGCAGACTAAAATAAAGAGAGAGGAAATCTCATGACTTGACATCTGAAATATTCCCAGACTTCAA
This sequence comes from Falco rusticolus, assembly GCF_015220075.1. Classification (NCBI taxonomy): domain Eukaryota; kingdom Metazoa; phylum Chordata; class Aves; order Falconiformes; family Falconidae; genus Falco; species Falco rusticolus. Next base: position 43,860,600 of record NC_051210.1, on the reverse strand, counting down.
AGAAGTTTCAGCTGGCCAAGCAGCCTTATTTCAATAACTCAGAAGGGAAGTGTTGGGAAACCTGGGAGTGGATGAGTTCCCACCAGGGATAGAGCAATGGAGAGCATGAAGGGAAATAAATCTCTCCTGGTGGAACTGGACTTGAGGTGTCAAGGAGCTGGAGTCCTAAAGGGGCTAGTGTGAACTTCAGGCTGAAGTATACACATGATGTATTAGGCCTCAGCTAAATCTGAAATCATAAAGCAACAGTCAGGGTTGGGAGATAAGAAGGAATAACCTTTGAAGCTGCTGAGAATGTTGCTGCCGTCTTTTTTTTTTTTTTTTTTTTTTTAAGGTACAGATAGAGTCATTATCAATTGCAAGTCATCCAAGAGAAGGTGGTTTCATTGGCTCAGCTTCATGAGAAGACAGCAACTGACTTCCTGGCTGAAACAAAGTATCTCTGAATGTCAGGTCCTGCAGAGAACCACCTTGGTACTAACCAGATGCAGGTGTGAGGCTGAGTCTGGCAGAGGTGGTAGTGGCAGTGTGACTTACCCTCGTCCTCTGGGGCACGGCTGCCATCCAGAGCACACACAGCTGGGGGAAAGGGTGGTATGGAACAGTGGCAAAGGACAGCTTTTCCTCCCTGCTGGAGGGCAACAGACGTGTGTTTCTGTGTAGTGGAGAGAGGTGTAGTCAAATGCTCTCTTTCAAATTCTTCTGCTTGTTAACAAAAATATCTATTACATTGCAGTTGCTCATTATGCAGTCGGACGGCGATGCTGCTTACTCTTTCCTGCTAGAGATACTCTCTCAGTTACTCTGAGCCTCTTAAGTGAACTATTCTCAGTTTATGCTGCGCAACAGGCTAACTGTAGACCATTAAACATTTTCCCTGGGGAGGTACTCCACAGAAAACCTTACTGAGGGACTCTTCCCTAAAAAGAAGCAATTTTCTGAAACAAATGACTGATTGCAGAAGGCTTCTGGTGGTGGCTGTGGTAGTGGTAGTCATGATAAGGGAGAAAAAGCTGGTTAAACCATCTTCCAGGAGTGTGAAAAACTGAAGGCTGTCAAGGAAATTGGAAGTAAACAGGGACAGCCACAGCTTCACTGTTTTATAGTACAACAGAAATGCTGGTAACTTGTGACAGCCTGAGAGCAGTAGATTATCTCACTGTTGCAATTTACTCAGGCTTGGGGTTTCTGTACATGTGCCTTTCCCTGGTGCTAGTGCAGTTAACCCCTATATAACAACCTGAATCAAGATACAGTTGCCTTTCCACCTACCCACTCAGTAGTTCAAGGTCATCTAGGAATCAGGGGTTCTGGATTTACAAAGATCTTTGGTAAAGCGGCACATTGTTATAGTAGGTGGTTAAGGCATCAAACCTCGGGAGGGATCCAGTCCTTTGAGATGCCATGTCGGTTTTAGATCTGCATGAATTTCTCTCCAGTAACAACTGGGGGATTTATCTACAGGATATTTTATAGCATTTCATACAGCTTCAGATTGCTTTATTTCTTTGCATAAATAACAAAGATCTCCCATATGTTTCTTTTTTCTTCTTTTAACCTGGAAGAATTGCAGGAGATTAGAAATTTCTGGGTAGATATACTTGCTATAAATGTGTATTGTAGATTTGGAATAATAAGGACTAACTTTTTATAGATCTCTCTCATTAAAAGTCACCTTCAGAAAACACTGCTGCACCTTGCTTATAATCAAATGACACCTCATAACCACCTAACCATTTTTAATATCCCCTAGACTCTATTGTATTATGCCAAGGCTCAGACACTGTCTAGCTAGTCAAGGAAAAGAGTATACCATCATATTTAAAAGCAGTTATTGGGACAGGTTTTACAGGCAGTGGGCTAAGACAATTCAGAAACAATTGCTTATGTGATAGTTTGAGGATTTGTCCCTGTCAAACAGTTAATATTGCTTTAATACATGAAGTAGGCTGTATAAGACAGCAATAATGAAAAATGTCAGGAAAGACAATATCAATTGTTATTCAACATCCACATCAAAGATTACTTTTTTGTCAGTAGCTTTCAGAAAATGTATTTTCCATCAGATCTGATTGCGTTCCTCTTTGAAGTGCTCCATCCTCCCGGCAGATTTAATGTGACATCTAGGCACTTTTTAGTCCCTGGGCCTCTGAGGCGATTCAAAGAAGCACAACAAGCCATCACAGGTTTATCCTCAAAGGCCGACACTGTCTGTCTGATTTATTGTAACTTTAAGAATCATCTCCAGCAAAGCATGAGCCTTTCTACCCATCCGCAGCCTCAGACTTTTATCAATTCATTTGTATGCAGCCTGTACATTCTGGAACTGAGAGCCCTATAGCCACTCATGGAAAATGCATTACCTGCTACTAATCCTTTTTATCTTTAAAGTCTGTATTTTTTATGTATAAGTCATTTTGGGTTATCATAAAATATACATAATTCTCGCCCCAAAAAAGACAAAATGAAAAGAGAATATATAATAAGTTATGAGCTTGCCGTGTCCTTATCACCAAGGATTCTAAATAAACAGCTCTCTCTATGTAAATACTGCGGGATATAAAACTGTGATTACTTTCAATAGGGAATAGGAATGCTTCCATTTTTGTTCCTCGTTTCAAAGTGAAACAGTGAGATGAATCATTTTAAACGTGTTTGGGAGCACTTTTATTTTCTGCTTCGTTGCTTTGGGGGCCTGACAGTTGCAGGGGTTGCCTGTCAAACTTCTTCTGCCATATACTACAGATATACAGAATCACCTTATGGTTTCAACATTTTGCTGCAGATTCATGGTCAATCGTATGTTAATGACAGCTGTTTTCCTTTTCTTTTTTTTTTTTGTTAATGCAGGATGTATTTGAAGCACCTGCAAGATCTCATGGCTTACTGTGAAAAATGGTGATATGGCTGGGAGGATGACACAGTTCTTGGAACAGGGCTTTCTCTGCAAGTTTTGAGGCAGCTCACTGCAAGTTCACTGCATTATTTGCATTATTTTCTTAAAATATGCTGCTCTATGAATAGTGCTGCCAATAACTTCACTAGATAGATGAACCATGCAGACTTTTATCATTTTGGCTGCAATATTAATCACGGGTGGAACTTTTTTAAAATTAAACCTTACTTTCATCTGTTCATGTCAGTCCTGTGTCTCACATGCATACTGCATATTATAGGCCAAGACTATGAAAAGCAATTAGTGTAAGGCGGGCACATTAATCCATATTTAGACATTTCTGTGTGTTTATATATATATGTACACACACACACACACACATGTATATACACAAAAGTCTTTGTGTGTATGCAGGTATGCATGTGCGCAAAGTTTATTTCATCATGCATATTTAAAAGCAGCTATTGGGACAGGTTTTACAGATGGTGGGCTAAGACTTCTTGTTTGAGTAGTGAAAGTCTGCATGTTCTTGAAGCTGATGTGGCCCCAGATCATGAAAGTGTTTAAATGGCCAACTTTAACTGAAACCATTGGGATTTAGGGATCTAGCAGGAACTAGAAATCTGTAACTTTTTGCAGGTATCATCATATATGTCCCCAGGGTCTTACTGTTTCAGTGAGTCTGCTCTCTTGTCCAAACTCTTTCTGTACCTCTGAGGAAAAATTAATATTCAACGCTATACACATGCTAACAGATATTACATTAACTAATTAAATTAGCTGAGTTACACCAAGATAAAATATAATGGAGAATAGAGCTAGGTCTATTTGTTAGGTGGTATGCAAGAAACCAGCACACAGGGAATGTAAATTCAGATCTATTTTTCACACTTGGATATAATACCTGTAGACACTCTTAATGAATATTTTCCCAATCAGATGGACAACATACTAGATTATTAAAGTGGCAAATAATGACAGTTGTACAATACTGATAAAAAATTGCTGCAACTAAAATGCCTTGGTACGTAACCAGAAATGACTTTTGGTGGTGAACTACCTGTTTTTCTTAAAAAGTTACATGGCTAATGCCCATAAAACTCAAGGCATACGGTAAAAACTAAATAATACTATGTAATGCACTAGTGTGAGAGATGTAATGATGTATATCTTTGCATGCTTTTATTGGTCCTGTTGACTTCATGGGACTATTCACACCCCATGTAAAGAAGTTTGTACTTTTGCATGTTTAGGATTGAGTTTTCTTGAAAGATATTGAACTTGTGGGATTGAATTCTGCAAAACAAAGCCATCCTTTCAGGAACTCGCTCATTTACTGGCCAGTGCATAGTAGGAAATGTTGGCTCAAGTCCTGCTTTTCTTTCTGGAGAAGTCTCTGCAGAACAGCATTCCCCATTAAGCAATTATTCTTTGCCACCTGTTCCCTCCATCAGGACTTGATTTCTAAACCTTTGCCTCAATGTAGTATCTGGTGAGAAAGGATGTACTTTTGAGGACTTCTTTTTTGTCTTTAAAGCATGCTGTGGAATACGAATATGTAACTAATAAAAGGATATAACTGCTTTTTTCTTTAAGATATACTTCTTTTCAAACATGATAAATAGTACATACTCTTACAGCCCATTTATTTCTCGAAGTCTGGTTTGTCTTCTGAGTTTGGTTTTGCTTTTCAATAAGTGAATAACCAACTTTTTCCTGCCCAGACTGAGCAGTGCAACTTTTGTGCAAGTCAACCATTCCCTCTTATTACCAAAATGATGAATTATAAATAGTTTTTCAACTAAAATAAACATATTTATCACTGATATCTGTGCTTCCAGAATGTATCATAGCTCTTTTAATTTGCTGGCCTATTGTTTCTTATCTGCAGTATTGTTTTAATAAAGTCCTTACCCCTGCATTATGTCCAGACCCTTCAGGTGTACAGTGGCACCAAGCAAAGGAACCTGCTTTACAATGCAGAGTTTTACCATGGGGGAACACAAATGGTGGTGATTTACTATAGTGGGAGTTCTAGGGCACACAGAAGTAGGAGGTATCCCTGTTACTTACTAGCCTGAAGTGTTTGCTTTACCCTAGAAAGATAATTAAAATTTTGATGCGCCTACCACCGAGTCAGATGGAACAACTGCTATCTTCGCTGAAAACTGGACTGAGCCATAAGAAGTCAAATATGTGTTCAGCTAGAGAACGCATACTTAACAGAAAGCTACTTTATTTTTTAAACATCTCCCAGATGCAGAAGGACCAGCCTGTTTATGCTCGTGACACTAAAGGACTTTCTAGAAACACACTAGGTGGGAGCAGCAGATTGATAACTGTGAATTAGCACAGCCACAGCCAAACACTGCTCCCTATGCAAGTTAATTGTGGGCAAAGTAACTTGTCATAGCAAGTTTCCTCCACTGCCTTATTAATGAACCTTGGCATTCCCTTAGAGGGATCTTCTACAAGGGTGAGAGAATGGTTCAGGTTTTATATTGTGCTTTGGCTCAGATTTTATGTCTTCTTGTCATCTGTGCTTTGGCTTTCCTCCATTCACATTACTGCGAACAGATCTGAATTATTGTTAAGTAATAAGAAGAAATGAATCTTTAAAATGTACAATTTGTTTAGGAAGTGCTATCACCAACCTTGTAACATGACATACCTGATTTTTCTCATACCAGGCAGTGGCTACTGGTTTGTCTGAAAGAGCATATATACAGACACCACTGTTTTTTCATGGGCAAAGTAATAATCTTAGGATTGGGAATTAGGATGGGATGGTGGAAACTAAAAACCTGGGCTTTGGTTAGGGCAGGATTTCCTAGTCATATGCCCACTGATAGATAACCTGGGAGGTGTGGGCAGGATGGGGTGCTTGTGCAACTTGATCGTTGCTTAATTAATCTAAGGTTGATCTGGCTTTTGGGGCAAGGTCAGCAAGGCACAAATACACCTCAGAAACATCAAAATTCCCTGGCACATTTGATGTGACATTTCTGTGCTAACTACTGAAAAGCAAGATGCAGGAAGTCAGCCATCTGAACTACGAGGGAGAAAGTGATTCTATTCCAGAAAGTCCATTCTCTTTCAGATCCTCTGGTAAGACTGTCTCTAAGGATGTTGGCATCTACTGTAGTTGTTGTGTAGCATGGACATTACATATCACTTCTCCCCACCCTCCTAACTGCAATGAGTTCAGAAAATTTCATTCCTTGTAACAAAGCAATCAATTATTACCTGTCCTGGAACACAGTAAGAGATGAAGGTTGTTGGGGTTTTTTGTGTGTTTTGTTTTTTTGTGTGTGTGTGTGTTTTTTTTTTTTTTAATTATTTTTATTGTTGATGTTTTTTTGCAAAATCAGAAAAGGTCAAGAAAATATTAAAAACAACCAAAAAGGAAATATCATGTTTGCAGATTTTTGTGTATGTTTTCCTAGCCATCCATGTTATTTAGTTTGTGATAAATATTTCTGTAACTTGTATCAAAGAAAGGAATAAAAAAAAGAAAGCAAATCAGGTTTCAAGTTTGTTATTATGGTGTTTTAATGGGGTTTTCTGACATTTTCAGAATCTAGCATGTACCCTTTGTATGACCAGAACTGATATTCAGTGATCTACATTCACTTCTTATCAATGCTGTCTAGTTGCTAAATGGCAACTAAGCAGAGACTGCAACACTTTGCACAATTTGGAGTCTTATCTGAGAGACAGATTGCAGCAGGAATCACGGTACTATCAAGAATCAACATTCATCTACAAGCAGCCTCTTCTGCCAGCAATAGTGAGCCTGTATCACTTGCAAATTCTTTTTGCCTGCAAGTTCTGGGATCCAGTAAAGCCTTTTCCAGTTTGGGAAAGCAGATGCCTCCTCTGAAGAAGACCACATTTTTTCAGGCTTAGGGAAAGAAACATACTAAAAAGATGGACAATCTCTGTATAGCAAGCAAGAAAGCAATTTCACAGCCCTTTCTATCCCAGTCAACTTTAAGGTGTTGATTTAAAGGAAACACCCTGTTTACCTTAGGAAGAACTGGGATCAAATCTATCCAAAGGTTTTTACCAGTTTAGGCTGACACATTTTCTAAGTTGCCGAAGTTCAGTCACACTGGCAAAGAGACCCAGGCTGCCTCATCTGGCAGGACTGTTTGTGAAAAACTGAGTTAAATTCTTAGACTGCAAAGAGATGAGAATGTAAGAATAGAAAACAAGGAAACTCTTGAAAACCTAATACAAAAAGTGATAAATCTCAGTGATTACTTAGATTATTCTATAATTGATGTATATATATATAAATATATATATATATGTATATATATAGAAATAAAAGGGGAAGTTTGTCATTGGAGCTTTTGTAACTCTTGTAAATAATTTCGTAAATATTTTACAGCAATTTGTAAATTTTATAAATAATATACAGTAATTTATGCACTTGGATCTACACTGTATATCTGGACAGAGCTCTGAGTAATGGACAATGCAAAAACTGCTCAGAAGACTGTAGCAGGTTAGGGAGCACTGTGGCTTGTGTACTTTTTTGTGGGCAGCTGTGAGAGGTGCCCTTCCTGAGGCGCAGGAGCTGCCCTTTGACATTTGGCCAGGGCTGGTCAAGTGCGTGGGATTTCCAGGCCAAACCCTGTTCTCAGAGACTGACACCATATAACTATATTGCTCTATATACCATGTGGGTTTTGCATACTTTTAGTGAGAAGAAACCTCAGTGACCTGATAAAGGTGTGCTTCTAGTGGTTTTGCATTGCTAGAAAGCTTCAACTGAATCTGACTCTGACATATGCTGTACAGCAGTGGCAGTACCGAGATTGTTAAATTCAGCTGTTGATTTTCATTTAATGCGTGTGGCAGGCAGCTGATACCGTATTACTACACAAACAAAAGCCTGTACAAAACTATTTGGTATTCGGTTTTTGGACGGAGAAGCTCTGTTGAATATCACTTTAGGTGAGAAAATGCAGGGGCGGGGGGAGAGAGCTAGAATATCAGAGCCCAAGGATGCTTCAGAAGAGTGAACAAGGATGGGGCTGCTGACTTGAGAGAAACTTTGGGAGTTAAATATTTGGCCAGAAGAACTGTGGGAATGTGAGGAAAGAAACTATGTTGTTTAATGACTCCTGCACCAGAAAAGGGCTTTTCATTTGGAAATGTGCTGCATTCTATCAAATTACTGATAACTCCTTTTATGATAAAATCAAGCCTACAAGGCTCTGATTTTGGTTTACTCCCTCAGCAAAAGGGGCTGAAAATAACAGATAATTAGTGACAAAGTAACTCTCTGATTCAAGTCAACAACAGAAACATTCAGGTAAATAAAAAAAAGAAGTATTGCATGGAGGCAGCATCAGAAATATACCCCAGGCTGACTTGGCAGTCCTGGGCTGGCTTTGTATGTACTGTGAACGGAAAACCCTTGTAGATGAGAAGAAATGCTGTAGTTGGCCTGTGTACTGTAATACTCAATGGCCTGTGCAGAATTGCTGTGAAATGCCTGACCTGAGCTGGAAGTTGATGATTTCCTGCATGTTCTCTCTACCCTGTGTTTCCTATTTACACTTTTATCTAATGACTTTTTTTTTTTTTTATAGAGGAGGAAGCGATTTTGAGCTAGAGGAAAGAATTCCCTCCTTGGAGACACTCAGAAGGTGACAGCTTAAGTAAACATAGTATCTTTTATTCTTCCAAATGAAAACTGTTTGTGAATTTCTTTTCCCCAAGATTAAATGTGGTTTCCTTCCTTGAGCATCTTGGTTTTATGAACGAGGGTTGAATATTGTGAATTTCTTCTTACATTTTTAGCATCAGCTGGTTATTTTTTACTAACATGCTGATAATTTTTCAGATATTGGCTTCTGACAAATGAAGCTTTAATAAAGTGCTATTTTTTAAAATAACCCAAGCCCAATTTAACATAGGATGATGTAATAAAGGCAAATATTCAACCAATAATGAAAAGCTAAGTAAATGGAAATGTTTAAGCTCTATTTTATGCAGGGAAGTACATTAAGGCAGATCTAAGAGACACTTTAATGGATTCAACATTAACAATCAGACCTGGACTTAGTATAAATCAAATACAACTGCATTTCAGCCTAATGTACACCCACTCATTCATTAGTACTGTTCTGTGCAGATTATAAATATTGGTGAGGAAACCTCCAGCTCTTGAAGAATCTTTCCACAGACCCAGCAATAATTGAACAATAATGATGACAGTCTTATTTTTATGAATCACTAAAACTTATTGATTTGCACTTGGGACTTGAGAGAGCTTTCTCAGCCAGCATGCAACAGGAAATTGTTATAAGCTGTTAAAAAGCAGAGAAATAGGGAGAGAGAAAGCGAAGACAAGCGAAGAAGTGGGAAGGTAGTGGAAGTAACATTTGGTATCAGATAATTGCAGACATAATCAAGATGTAATGAGAGGGTCCCCTAACCTACCAACAACGTGATACGAGGTAAATTAATTACCCTGACTACATGTGTGTTCAGGCACACACATGCCTTTTAAAATCAAGGAAATTATGGTATATCTTTATTTTACTTTCCAAAACAAAAAGAGGGGAAACACATGTAAATATTTTATGAATTGCATATGCATAAGAATATAAATACAGAAGGAAAGTGGACTTTGCTGCTGTCTGTAACATACAGCTTCGAAACAACATAAGCAGTGTAAGGTTCTGGAAATATGTCATCCATTACTACGAAAAAGAGCAGAACTCTTCTATCTTATTTTTGTAAAAGATGTACTGGTATTTGTTAGGGAGCTTTTTTCTATCTCGTATCTCAAAATTGGTAGAAAATTGTACCCTGTAAAGATATGAAAGTAATACTGGCATATATGTCTGGTTTGAAGTATGTGTATGTGCGTGTGCCTTACTGTTAGCTTTTCTTCTTTCTTGTTTTTGGAAGACAGAAAATATCTTATTTCACAAACATAAAAGACAAACTGTAATTGTTTAACTATTTATTTTATTACACTAGGATTGCATTGGTATTTATTGAGCCTCAAATAGCTGGGATGCCGCCAAAAGTTCACTTGGACATTGTGGTCTTTTTCTGTAACTGTTTATTTCAAAAGTAAATTTACATAATTCATGCTAGGAATTCTTTATGCTAGCATTTAATAGTCTAACAATTACTTTCTTTTGCAAGACTCTTTCTCCCCTTAATGATCTAAAATTTGCATAGCTTATCTCAGCCTAATTTACTGAAATGAGTTTCATCAAGGCCAGATTCTGAATGAGATTCAGCTGTGCAAAAGGAGTTTTGACATTCAGAAGTTCACCATAAAGCTTCAGGCTGATGGAAGTCTAGAGAATTTCATTAATAGGCATAATTAAATTACAGCAGTTTTTTGGATTCAGATGTCCTGCTAGGAACCCTGAAATATTTAAGCTTGTAAGATAATCCAATGAAACATAGATGTTTAGTAAAAATGTCAAAAATATTATTTTTTTATGTTTCCTGATTATTTTATAGTATATGATCATAAAGCCACATGTTGCCAAGTGCAAATACAAAATGAATATGAATATGAACTACAGCCATATTGATTAGGTTAATGCAGATTGCAATACAGTTGTATATTACTGTATAAAAAGTTTATACTGTAAATATGCTGAAAAAGAGGGACAGTCAAGATACTGCAGCTGTGGGCACTCTGTCAGTGGTTTTCAGGTTAAGGCTTTGCAAGATAACAGAGAGAATTAACCCTCGGTGAGATTGCCCTCCCCCAAATGGAATTAAACACATGGTGAAACCAGAGCAGCAGAAATCTTGTGAAGTTCTTTTAATAGTGTACCTGGGAAGCTCTCAGCTCAGAAGATTTGAAGGACTAAAAAGCTAATAGGTTAAGGTAACCCAGAGGTTTTCTATGTGGGATGATGACAACAGCCGAGCAGGTACAGCAACTGTTAATCTCATTTGCCCTCTTTCAGCAGCTTTAGGACTTTTGCTGGCTAAATCCTCAGGCAACTGCCCATAATAACAAGAAGAGGAATTTCTATATCAAGTACCGTTCCATCCTCTCTGAAACTGTCATGGAGAGATCTCCTTGCTGAGCAGCTGAGACACAGCAGCCCACCCCTGCTGTGCAGTAACTGCTTCTGTAGAGATGCCCCCACTTGCACAGGTGGGAGGAACCCCTCAAATCCCATTTAGAGCATCCGTATTCTGTTGCTTACAGTCCTAATCATAGAACCATAGAATCATTTAGTTGGAAAAGACCTTTAAAGGTCACTAAGTCCAACTGTTAACCCAAATTGTTTCACTGTAGTTAAATACTAAATACTAGGTGAATCTGACAGTAACAAAGAAAGGAATTTTATGTCAAATTTATTTGCAACATGAACATGGTTGGATATGGAAGTCTTATTATAAAATACGTTCACAGGATCAATGAAAAGCTGCAGGCTATATAGACATAAAAGCAGAACAGCAGCAGTTTTGTTAAGTTCCTCCTATATAATGTCTGAGGTGCCTTCCTTCCTGCCAGAAACTGGGATAAACTGAATAATTAACCATAGTACTTTCTTCACATTTCATGTGAGCTGCTCCAGGAAATGGATGGAAAGATGAAGTGTGGAAAAATCTGCCCAGATTTTCCTTTTCCTATGTCTAGTGTCAAGAACTTAATTTGCCTTACTAATGACTTTTCCCAATAACAAAACCACCATAATAAGATATTTTAATAAAAAAAAAGATTAAGAAAAAAGGATCCAATTAAACAGTATGCAAGAAATGTTTTTGACTGTGAGCAAGAGGTGTGTTCACAGTTCTACTACATAAAGAGGGGTGTTAAAAGAGATACAAGAGAATATATTGGAACCATAATGATTATCTTAGATTTGTTCTAGGTGATTTCTATAGCTACTAGAAATCTCCAGTGAAAAGAAACAGTACATGTGTGGTGGGATGACTCCGGCCAGCAGCCAAGCACCCCCACAGCCACTCTCTCACTCCCGTCTCCTGTGGGGTGGTGAGAAGGTTTGTGAATGAAGACACAGACAGTTGAACAGGCGAAGCAAAAGCTGCACTTGCAGGCAAAGCAGAGCGAGGAATTCATTCACCACTTCCCAGGGCCAGGCAGATATCCAGCCGCTCCCTGGAAAGCCTGGCCTCAGCACACCTGACACCGACCTGGGAACCCAAACACCATAACCCCAAATGTCCCCCCTGTCCTGCTCCTGCCCTTGAGCTCTTCTTGCTGTGCATGATGTCATATGTCATGGGACATCTCCTTGCCCAGGTGGGGTCAGCTGTGTCCCCTCCCAGTGTCTGGCCCGCACCCAGCCTGGCCACTTGCTCGGGCACGGGGGTGTAAGAAACAGAGGAAGCCTTGGCACTGTGCAGGCACCATTCCCCAACAGCCAAAACACGGGCGCGTTACCGGGACTGATTTTGGCACAAATGCCAAACACAGCACTTCGTGGGCTGCTCTGAGGAAAATGGATTCCAACCCAGCCGGAGCCAGTACAATGAAATGGAAATAGAGGTAGAACCTGGGCTTTATACTCCTCAGGCTGAATGGTGCAGTCATGTTCTGGGAGAGACGCACCAGCCCCCAGCTGAAAGTGGAGAACCTGGTGCTGTTATTCTTCTCATTGGCATCCAGAAGTGGCATACTCTTTTTTTAAACAACTTTTTTTTAAGTGGCTGCCTCTTTTTGCAATGTATTTGTGTTCCAGCTTCTTTGGAGTTAGGAATAAGAAGCCTGTGTTTTCAAATGCACAGAACTGTCATTACCAGCCTCTCACAACTCCATTAGGAGGCTAACATATAATGCTTTGGTTCACAATATGTTGCACTGTATTGTCACTACTGCAGTTTTCAATTGATACAGTCAACAGTAGCGTCTAAAGTTGCAAACACAAAAAAGCAAGAGGCACAATTCTGTCTGCAAACCACGGAGGGCAGGAGATAGCTGCTGATCAAGGAACTCTGTTATACTACCAACTTCATGCATTAAGGCTGTATAACAATTCAATATTTTATTGATTGCAAGCAGTTAAAAATCACAATAATTTGAAGACTGATCAGCGCTCAATGACAGGAAGGCTGTTCCGCTGGAGGGTAAAAATCAGAAATTATTTTTGAATCTGAAGTATGGTAGAGAGCAATTCTCGCTTGCTGGCTAGCAGAAGTGAAAAAGAGACATGGCTTGGAGAGCAAGCTGGCCTGTACGAAACATGATATATTGAAGCTTTCCTACAGACCAGACATTCTGGACCAACTCAGTCCCAAATAAATATCAGGAGTATCCTGTTTATTTCAAATTGATACCGTGACAGAAAATGTTGGAGTGTTGGTTTTGGTCACACTCCGTTCTCTGCTAGATATGCATACATTCCAGGGCTTTAAAGGGTTTTGATTATGTAACGGTAAGTATTAGACATAACCTTGATTATTTTTCCCTCTAAATAAAAAGGAATATTATACTCTAGAAAAGGCTGAAAATTATCAAAATCGAGAGGGTCAATGGAAAATATTTTTTTTTTCTGTTGGACAGGTATCATGAATGAGAGATGACTCAAAGATATGAATGACAATTCATTAAGCCTATGGAACAAAATACCTAGTAAAAGAAGTAAAATAAAATTAAAAAATAAGCTAACAGGGTCCTCCACTTCTCCAGACTCACTGCTCATCAGACTTTCCTCTGAAAATCAGGTGCTTCCTGTGAATGAATAGCATGAATAGATATAAGACAATAGTTTAATTCTCATTTTCTTTCATTGTAAGTTAGGGCTAGCCATTAGCCTGGGGTCACAGCTTGCTATGGAATGAAGGATAGCTTTTGTAAGTATTTGCCTGGAAGACCATACATATATACCGCCCAACAGGAAAATACCTTCAAGTATTTGGGCTGGATTTTGGTTCATACCTGTTGCTGTTATAAGTGTCTGTACTACTATCTTTAGTATTATCTCAAAAACATTTTACTCCAGGTGCCTTTTTTGGAAAATGACAATAAAGTTAGTTTGCTTGCTTGCATTTTAAGCTTTTAAAAAAACACCAACTGGCAAAGAAACCTTCCACTCATTTAATTAAAATTCATGATTTCAGTTGTTAAATATGGATTTTAAAATAAGCAGAAAGAGACTTATTATTTGTTCAATGACTTTTTTTTTTCATAGAAGATAAAGCTTTGAAGGCTCTCTTATTTCTGAAGTTTGCAGGAGAGAGTATGGCACAGGCAAAAGCAAAATTAACCTGTGCCATCCCACTGGCATTGCTTCTAGGGTGGGAGTCATGGTCAGGAACCTGCTGAGACATTGAATTCTTTCCCAGAAATGCTAGAATGTGTGCCAAGTAGGGCCAACCTTCCCATGTTGGTTTTTTTTTGGATAACACTAATTGTGTTCTTAAAGGAGATATAAAGAAAAAGGATAACATTGGATTGCTGCTGGCCTGGGACTAAAGGTATAGAAATCCTCTCTATAATCAATTGTCTCTGAGTGATACACTTTCCCCGATACCTGGAAATTAACTACATTAAAGCCTGCTTTTTAAACATATGTTCATTAGTGTCCATTTAAACTAATTTTTATTATTGATGGGATAAAGTTATAACATAACATTTAATTTACTCTGGACGGTGCTAAAACCCTTTCATGCGTAAGATTTGTTTGCAGAGCTCATGAAAAATGTGAGCTGTTTTGTAAAATAACATGCTACCTATCTTGAGCCTATCCTCCCTTTTCTCTGTCAACACACTCGCTGAAATAAAGCAGCATATTCCAGCTGTTTTGTAAGGTACTGGTAATGTATAGCAGCTGTAACTTCCATTTACATAGGCGTTTAACCTGTGGAAAAACTTCTTCATGTCATGGCAGGAATGTGAAGCAGCCAAACCATGTCTGGACTAAATATGCCTTCCAAAGTGCACAGTATTTCCTGTATATCATAATTAAACATGCTTGGTAAGTTGGGCATTTTCATTTTTGAGTAGGAAAAAAATCTGTATCTTTCCATCACCTAGTACTTTAGTGGCAAATAATACAGGGAATAAACTCCTTTCCTTGCTATTTTAGGCTAGACAGGGAGCAGAGTGGAAACTTTCCATAATTCACATCAAAAGGAGACAATAACCAGTGTCTGTTCCTAGCTGTATCACTCTCCACCCTCAGAGCTCACTGAGATCCAGGGCAGGGAGTACTTTGTAGGAGCTCTCTTTGAAAGTACTGTCAGAGTACAATCACCTGTAGGCCTCGCGTTTAGGATGTAGGCTCATGAATGAAGGTGAAGAAAGTAAAATTTAACATTGAGGAGTTTTTCTGCTGGGTTTGACTGGCTGGGCCAGGCGTGCTGTGAGCAGAGGTGTCTGCTGCAGCAGGTACCGACTGCTGAACTAAATATGGTGTTTTCCTTTGGAAACTCACTTGCCCTGTTCACTGTCTTCATTTCTGGGCACATCCAGAACACAGACACGATTTTTCTTTCCCCATGGCTTCCTGCCTTTCTTTTGCTGCATGCAGCATCCCCACCCCCCACCCCCTTTTTTTTTCCTCTTCCTTCTGATGTAGGCTTGTGGGGAGAACTGGAAGTTTATTTTCTTTGCCCCTTTGATCACGAGGCTGCTGAAAGTGAGCTGCGCCCCTGCCAGCTTTCCTGCCTTTGCTCCTGCAGCTGAGCCTGTCTGCCTTTGCATTTCTCTCTGCCTGTGTGCCTATGCATGTGTGCGTTCAAGCGCATGTGTGCACCTTCCTGCCTACATCCAGCTCTCCTGTCAGAGGATACTGTCCTTGAACTGAACAAAACCCTCACAAGCTGTACCATGAGTTGAGTGACTTACCTCTGCCTCTGGAGGAGTTTATCTCCCTTGACAAGGTTTTGTCTGGTTTTAGTGGCACGGTTGGTGACAGGCCATGCATGCAGCAGCATGTGACCCTGGCTTCTTGCATCCATGCGGGCAGTCGTCAGAGCTGTCACACAGTCAGAACAAGTTAATTCAACGCATGGAGAGGGAGGTGCGGGCTGTAGTAGTATCAGGCCTCTAGAGAGGGTGCTGTCAGACAGCGTGTACCGGCGGCTGCCCCAGCTGCTACCTCCTGCCTGCGAGGATGCAGGCTGACAGGCGGCAGGTTCATTCGCCCGCAGCCGGCCGGGAGCACGCACGTTAATCTTCTGCCTGTGCGATGGGGCCGGTGATGCTGCTTGGTGCAGCGCTTGGGAAGGCGCTTCGTGCCCTCACCTTTGGAGATGGTGTGAGGCAGCAGGGAGTGCTTGCTGGGGGGCTTGGGAGGCAGCAGCAGGTCGGGGGGCCCTTCTGCTGCAGCCCTTGGGCTGGTCCTCATCTGTTTGCTTGCCGTGCTCTTCTTCGCTCACACAGGTTACTCTGCACCTGGATTTTTCTCTCCCCTTTTGACAGGAGGGTGGTGCTTTTGTCAGCCAGCTGCCTTTAAACCTGTCCCAGTTTTGGCCGGGACAAAAAGTTTTAGGGCTACCGAGTCAGTTCACTTGCGTTTGTGTATATACCGCATATAAATACTACATATACATATGTACACACACACAGTTTCTTGAGGGATTTTCAGCTCTGGATGAAGCAGAGCAAGGCAGAATCTCTGCCTGTAAAATGTATGTAATGCCATGATTAAAATAATGACGACAAAACCAATTATTATTAACAATTAATAACAATAATAAAATTTACTACTACTACTACTACTACTACTACTACTACTACTACTAATCGTCATCATCATCATCATCATCTATATCAAGCAAGTGAAATTTCTCTTTGCTGACAGACATGAGAGGCTCCTGAACTGGCCGGTCAAGGACTCCCTGGCTACAGACATCCAGGTGTGCTTAAACAAAACAACAAGACTCGGTAACACTCAATTTAGAGAGACCAGAATCAGCATGTGAAATGGTGGGATAAAACATAAAGGAGGAAGAAAAATCCCCACGTTTTTATTTCCTCCTGCTGTTGCCTGAAATACACTTTAAGGCATAAAGCAAGAAAACTATGACTGCTGCCAAAAAAGCAGCTACCAGCCTAACGGGTTTCTGCCTGGTGGGAGCAGGGAGTCCACTGGAGATACTGTATGCTCAAATGTAGGCAGAGATCTGGCTGTTAGTTGGGATGTGAATTAGGGAACACTCTGATCCTTGCCTGCAGCTACTGGCTTCTCCTGTTCTGCAATGCCTTGCATGAACTAAACCAGAAAAACCCTCTAATGAGGTAAATAACATCTTGTCTACATAGCCAAATAGTACCTCTTCTGTCATTAGCTGTTCTGCAGTTACTTAACTTGACTCAGGAAAAAAAGTCACTTTCATTTCACTCTGTATTTTTGGCCTGGGTGAGGCTGTGGGAAGGAACAAGTGGGAACAAATGCTGTGGAAAAAATCACTGTCTTGAAAGTCCATTGGCCTTTCTTGCAGCAATGCCTGAGTGGTAAAAACAGAGGACAAAGAAATTCGTTTTAAGCCCTTGACTACAGTGACTGAATTTGGATGAACTGGATCTAAGATCCACATCTGAGGCTGATTCTAGAATTATATGTTTGGAAGTGGAGACAAAACCTGGTGTTTTAGGAAATGCAGATTGAGAGTTGACTCATTACAGATGAATTTTATTGTGGGCCAGGAATAAAGGGAAGGAAATGCCTTTTCATACTGTGTTAACTAAAACTGCGAACCCTTTGCTATAAAGATGATGTTGAAACCAATATTAGTGTGATTCACAAAAAAGGTAGGACACTGATAGCTAGCAAGAATATCCAGAATTGCAACTACTAATGATAATGCATACTTCAGAAGAATTATTAACCTGAAAACTTCCAAGTTCTGATCCTAAAGAAGAGGACATGTACTGCTGATTCAGGAGCAGAATAACACATTATTTGGACTGCATGTCCTGGGCCATCTGGACAACACAGACCCTAGAGGACTGAGGGTTCTGCCTTCATATGGGAGCGTGTTGACTGGGCCATGAGGTCTTGTTTGTTTTGTGAAATGGAACTGTTAAGTTTTTGTCATTCAGTTGGATGCCAGGAGGTTGCCACTGACATCATATCCAGGACTTTTGATTCTTAGTCTTGAACTGACATTTAAAGGAAGCTGTCCAGAATGAGTCCAAGGCCTTTCCTGTTCCAAGTGAATTTGGAGTTCATCACTCTGTATGTATGTATATGTATATAGGAAGCATTTTTCCTTGTAGGTCTCCATCTTACACTTGGCAACACTTGAATTTCAGTTGTCAACTAATTAGTCAGGCATGAGACCCTTGATATCTGTGCATTTCTTAAATAAGACAACTGGCTGTCCAATACAGACAAACATCACTGAGGGTTAAAGCACTAACCTCATTTTTGCTAGTAGCTAGAGCCAAAATATGATTGCAGATCTTCAGAGATAGAAAACACAGGACAAGAAAGCTGGTTCTTGCTGCCAGAAGGGAGACAGAAGGGAGTCTCAGACAGACACTTGCCTCAGAAATGGCTAGCACTAAAAGCAACTTTACAAATAGTATCATTTTAAAAATGACTCTATGCTGCTAAAAATATTTGTTGGATATTAGGTAAAATTAGAATTTTATGATTCCTTACCATTGTCATATGATAAAAAGCATGTGCATTAACCCATGAAATGTCAATCTCATAGCGTGACAGCTGGAATGGATCCCAGCTGTCATTATATATTAGATGTTTACAATGAGGAAGAGTTTTATTAAAGGAGTTCAACTTCTTGTGTAAGACTTCTTGAAATTTCAAAATACTCTTATAGCAGGTCATACAGTGCAGCATGTTCTTAACCACTTCATCTATTTAGGAAACAGAGTATTGAAATAGATAATATATTTACAGTATCTAAAACTTATAATTTGGCAATGCCTGTTTATTAAGGGATTTGAAATCCCCTGAAATATCCTAGCTTGTGTGCAGTGGCTTATATAGTGAGACATAACCTAAAATCATACTATCTGTGGTACACATGTAAGATGTACTGGACTAAAGGGGCATTTTATGTTGGTGCTGAAATGATGCACATTGTAGGATTGCCTGATAAGTGGTTGGTCTATAAATTTGACTGTGTCTTGAGTGAAGTCTAGACAGTAAAAATGAGCTCATCGTGTGCTGCTTTTCTCCTCAGTAAGGTGTGCTGCAAAGAATAGGAGTATAATGAAGTACTGATTTGCTCTAGCAGTGCTTTCTTTTTTGGGGGTAAATTAATACAATTGTATTAAGTCAGCTTCCCTTGGATTCCCAATCCTTTCAACAAGGGCTGTCGCAGAGATTACTTGCATTAACGGTAGAGGCTTCAGTCTTACAGGTTTTTTGCTAACTGACTGTAAAGTACTTCCCCTCACCTTCATACCTGTCTCTGCACTGTCTGTGCTTTTCTCCTAAAATGTGGTTCAGGTTTGTTTGCTGTAAAGTCAGTGCATTTATTTTTCATTTCCCCCACTGTTTGAGGGCATGTTCACCTGCATTGGGGATGAGCTGATCAGCTGTGGACAGATGGCACATCTGCCTCAGCCCCCTGAGCAGCTGCCTCTGCTGACAAACATGCTCTGAAAGAACCGGAGAGGGCTGGGAGAACCATTGAATACTTCATCTGAAATGAGGTGAAGAAGTGATTTTACAGCTTACTGTGATTAAAGTAATTGATTCCATTCATGTATATTTTATTTGTTGCTTGAGTATTTCTTATTTTGGAAAGGAGTGGCAGCATAGGCTGTAGTCCGACTTTCTCCCTCTGGCTCTTGCACACAAGCACTGCCCTCTTCAGCCTCCTTCCCAGGTGTGTATGGTTCAGGTCTTTTTTTTTTTTTTTTTTTTTTTTTTGGAGGTGGGGGTGGGGCAGGGGGGGTTGGTGGATTATATAATTTTGACTAATATGATGGCATATCCTGGCTGCTGGATGGTTAGCCACAGTTGGGTTGGGTAAGAAGTCCGAGTAGCGTGCTTTATTTTCTGGGTTGTTTTTCCCCCTCCTGTAGCCTCCAGAGATGTAGGAAGCATTGCTAAGGTGTGGTGGACATCTGAATAAAAATGCTCTGGCACTTGCTCACTACTGTCCTGTCAGCACAGATAAAGTTTCAGCTGATCAAAACACCCCTGCAGGCAAGAACAAGACAGCTTTTCTCTCCTGTCTGCTGCTGAAAAGGCTTTAACAGAGTGGGAGTCAGTAAATTAACACTGGCTATTACCAGGTTGAGAGGTTTTGTTTAGCACTTAGGTAATTTTGTGGTCATGTGGTTTGGACTCCAGATGGGAGGATGATGGTGAAATCTTCCATGTGGATTGTCACTGGGCTACCTTTACCCATGGCAGGATGAATCTACAGAGACAGAAAATTTGGTTTAGCAGCACCATTCATTGCCGGTGTTCCTGGTGCTGTTTTTATGGATGTAAAAGGTCACATGTTATCAGACCAGCCAGCTGTTAGACATGACCCTACAGCAATCAGTCAGGCAGTGCCAATTGCCTAATACTCCCCTCCTGGTCTCCATGTTGGGGATGGCTAAGGCTGCTCATCGTAAGAAATACGGCATTTCATGGAAATATTTCCAGTCTGATTCAGGACCTCTTGAAAATTTTGGTGTCTGTCAGCTGTGCAAGAGGAATGAATGTAACATCAGCTTATGCTGCATGAAAGAGCAGTGCCTGGGAACAGTTGGAGGATGAAGTGCTGGCTTAGATCACAGACCCTCTTCACACCACAGTTGCAGAAGGAAATGGCACCATCCTTACTCAGGGGGAGAATAGAAGAAAAGAAATGAAAATTAGGATTGTGTACTATCTCCTTCCCCGAGGTGGGAGAAATAATACCTGATCATCTCCCACTTACCTGGAGTGTGGAAGATCATCATGTTTTTGTCTGAGATGCTTTGAATGATATGGTTGCTTCATGAGGAATACAGTACAGTGAGGAGTATCTGAAAGGTTTCCTGAGGAGGTAAAGTCATGAAATGTCCTGAGGAGGAGGGCTGGGACTCTTAATTGCCAAAGCCTAAGACCCTTCAAAAGAATATATGCTGGAGCGATAGGAGTGAGGAGACATGAAAGTAATAGCTGACTGGAGAGATTCATACGAAAAAGGTGTTTAATCTGAGCCAAGATTTTAGTGTCCCCCCACCATATCATCCTTTGTTCACGTAACTGTGTGAGAGAATTTGACTTGTCTCATAATATTTAGTAATATGATGTTCTAAATTGGAGTGTGGTAGCTTTCTGGATAGCTAAAGGTTAGGCTGTAGGAAAAACTAATGGAAGAAACTCAAGGTAGAGTCTGGAACTTTTGTTGCAATTGTGCATATTTGAAAAGAATATAAAAGTTCTGCTGTAGTGGAATGAAGAGAGAGAGTGAGAGAGGGAGAGCAGTAGGAGCTGCACAGCAGGAGCCAACCTGTTTGCTTTATGGCTTTGACACCTTCCTAGATATTGTTCAGCTCCAAAGCCTGCTTTCTGTCAGCATTTTCTTAGGGTCATGTTACCATTGCTACTGTGGCTGTGCCTAGTAATTTGGCTTTCTTGCTCTCTTTGCTCCTCATCCCTCTGCTCTTTTGGCATCTTTTTTATAGACACGCAAAATCTTTGAACATGATACCCAGTGAATCACCTTCACCCATGGAACAAGCTGGAACTAAAAGTTAATTGTGTACAGAGATTCATCAAAACCTCTTCCATTCTGTTCAATAAAGCACAAGATTTTTTTTTTGTCCAGCTTATTTCTCAGTTCTTTTTCAGGCTTTATTCAGCATCAGGCAGGATGTTTGGTCTAGCTGTCATGGTTCCCCTACTTCTGAAGGCCAGGAAGGGGTGAGGTGGTGTAAGTTCATAAAGTCCACAGAGAGCTTTGAGAAGTCAGGCTGGAAATTACTGCAGAATGAGAAGGCTGCTACGAGATGACATGAGGTTCTGGCAGTGTGAACACAAGGACCACAAGACAAGCAGAGGCTCCTTCTGCACCAAATAAATTACCTCAGGGGAATGCAATGAACATGACCTTGAAATGAGCATATGACTCTATGAAAATTGTGCTGAAAAAAGCAATCATAGACTGGCCAGTTTATTGTAAGGAATAAGTGGAAATACATGCCAGAAGGGTAGTAGAGGAATTTGTAAAATGCCGTCCTGATGAGCCTTGTCTCCTATAAAAGATGCAAGTTTGTAAGAGTTCTTACAGTGAGTAAATTAAAGAAGATTTCCAATATTGAACAGATATGTCAGATGCTCTTTTCTCGTAAAAGTTTTGCTGATGAATCAGTTTTATGCTGGTATTTTCTTTCCTCCTTAGACATAAGCTAGTTTTGTTTCCTGACTGTGTATATAATAAATTTTTCCCTTTTTTTTCCTTCATAAATTAAAGAAATAAAAAGATATTGCTTTGATGTTGCTATGAAAAGTACAATTAAGTTGATTATTTCTTTTTTCTGTTTTTCTATATCTTCTGTCTTAAGGTTGTATTAATTTACAAAAGAGTAGAAGAAGGAAGTGGGGAGAGAAAATTTAGTCTGGAATCCTCTTGGTAGTTGTGGTATTTGTTAGAGTAGACCTTGCAATTTTTGCAGGCTATATCTGTGTGATACTGGAGAACCAGAAGAAAATGTCCTCGCTGTTTCTTTTCCTACTATTTAATCTTGGGCACACGCAGGGGTAGCATCTTTTGCAATTTACAGCAGCTCTGGCTCTCCATATGCATTTATGGATTTATTGGGCAGTTAGCAGAGGCAGGGATCATTGGAGCACAAGCAGAGATTTGGTCATGTTCCCCTTTTCTCTGCTTGCATATGCCACCTTTAATGCTGAAGGTAGAGTATCAAAGAGGAAGCATTTATCCTTGGGATACCAGAGAACTTTCTTCTTAGGAAAGGAATTTCTAGATTAATACTGTGTGATGTTGCAGTAAGCTTATGCTAATACTGTGTTTTAAGACTGGTACCTACCATTTTCAGGAAGACATACTGTTGTAAAACTGTGTGTGTCAAAATATTATGGTATGTATAAACCAAATCTTTGACATGCATAATGATATTAGGTAATTTCTATGTTCTCTATACCTGTAACGCATTTGGAACCTTTTTAAAACTTTTATGATATCTTTGAAAATAAGATAGAAATTAATATCAGCTTATTGAAACTTACAAACATACCCAACTCAATTTTACCCTGGTTGAACAGGAAATTTAGTACGAACGGAAAATGGTACATGAAAGTTTTTCTTCCACCAAATGAATACTCCAGAATGAACCACCTCCTTGAATTCTCCGTCTAGCTACTCTAAGGCAATTTTAGGGAATTCTTCCCCTTATTTGTGTGCTGTCATATGGAGGAAATTGTTTGTTCCTATTAAAACATGGTGAGGATTGTGACCTTGCCTTAGTTTTTAAAAGAAGCAATATAACATGCCTTTCAGTCCTTCAACCTTCAAGTCATCAAGCACTTAGCTCATTAGTAGTGTGATTCCCATCTGACTATAAGGAATGCCTACTGAGGCATGAAAGCAGTTAGAGCTAAGCTTTCATCCCAGAAGCTTGTGGAAACTGAATGATTTTCATTCCTAGCTCCTTTCAGAAAGATAAAGAAAACTTTGTCATTATGTATGTTAGCTTGGAGCAGGAAGTTCAAGAATTCTTATGAGAATATTAGGGGTTTTTGTAAACTTTCCAGACCAGGGACACACACCTTCAAAGTCTAGGTAATTTCAGTGTTAACTTTGAGAGTATTTTTTTAAAAAATCCAGTTACTGATTTAAAATATGGAGAAAATGGTACCAAAATAAAGTACAATATTGCTGATGCAACTTTAGCAGTGCCAAAGAGAGAGTACAGTAATTTTCCTCCATCTTCTGGCCAAAGTCCTAATGTAGTCTCTATGAGGTTTGTCTTATTTTGTGGTAAGAGCATATTTTTGGCTTATATTCAGCCTAATGTCCACTGTAATTCCCTGCTACTTTCCAGGAAAGCAGATTTCAGTGATATTTAGGTGGTGCAAATGTGTTTTGTCATACTGTTGTCATCAGGGTAAAGCTAGTGTAACCCCACTAGACTTAGATGAGCTGAAATCTTCACCTATCACTTTGTCAGAAACTTCCTTGTTGTAGGGATTTGCTTCATCATATTTCGCTTCATTAACAACCTGTTTTGTAGAAACACTAAGCATTATAAATGAAGGCCATATTTATAATATCTTACTCAAATGATGCCTCAGTAGCATTTAAAAAACCTGGCATTTCTGTAACTGAAAACAGTGATGACATCATGAAGTTTCCCTTAAGCCACAGACAAGACACACTGGAGTTAATGACAGGGTTACACATGCTGGCCACTTGCTGCTGAAGTCTTTCAAGTAATAAACGGGTTGTTCATGTTATATTCATGTACATTACAGCATCTGTGCTAGGACTGTTCATGAGGAGGGCTAACCCTGATCTTGTTTTCAGGACTTTTGTTTGGGGTTTATTATTTTTTCTTATGTGAAAAGTTTGGGTTTTATTTTTTTAATTTGGGAATTTTTGCTTCATAGGATTTGAATCTTTAGCTCTTGCTGGCTGCCAGTAACCACCCTAGTCCACCCATTCTCAGGTACAGGAGCAAATAACTGACTTTTCTCTCCATGTTGGTCTTCTGATTAGTCCCAGTATTTTAAAGGGAATTACTAAACTGATATAATTGTTCCCTGGAGAACTCTTCCACAGTACAGAGGTTTCCTGCTTCTGCAGAATATCCTACAATATATTAAGTGGGTGAAAAGGAAGCAGCACCTGTGGTGATGTAATACTCTATTTCTTGTTCCCATAATACATAGTGAGGACCTTGACTTGCCAACAATTTTTACAGAGGACTCGGTGAGCTCTGGGGCAAACCTGAAGATATCTGATAGTGCCCCAGGACAAATTCTTTAATACTGCATAAAAAAGACACGGTAGGGATGGAGGATTTTTTTTTTTTTTTTTAAATTCCAGGGATCTGCTTTTTTCTTGAACAGCTTAAAAAAAAAGTTTTAAAGCTATATTAACGATTTGGACCTGATTCTGAAAAACTCCCTTGATGAAACAAAAACCTCTTTCTCTCAATAGTTCACTGTTTGAAATATGTTTCTGGCTGAAAACAACAACACCATAAAAACCTCACTAAGAATAGGAAGTTGCTGCAGGAATGAAACTCCCTTTCTGGCTAACAGGGCTATGTTTTCCTATGCAAATGTAGCAAAGCCCAGAAATTAGCATTGACTGCTAAATTAACACACTTGAAGAGCTTGGCTGGTTCTAATAGGCAGTCAAATGGTCTTGTTATATTGTAATGGTGCCAAGCTAATTGAAGTGATTACTGTTGCTCATAAGCAGCCCTTTTGAAGTAGAAGTCTTTTAAATTATCCATAGACGTTAAATGTCAGACGCTATTGTGTAATTATACTTTGTAAACGCTGAATGTCATAAGGCATCACAGGTAATTGAGGTTTACAGAGAAGAGCTTTATCTAAACCTAATTGGGCATCAACTCTTTGTCACTATTTCTAAACCTAATTGGGCATCAAATTTTTTGTGGCGGGGACACTCCAACACCTCATCGCAGCCCTCCTCCCATCACTGTCAGCAGGGAAATACATATCACAGCAAATCTGACCCTCCAAACCCAGGACCACTTGTAGTCCAACCTGTGCAGCCCATCACTCCAACAAATGGAAATTTTAACAGGGAATCAGGCCTCTACATTTCATAGGTGTGAGGCTAATGGTGATCTCCCAGTTCAGCCACATCCTGGTTTCAGTTTCAGTCACACCACTAAACCACTGTGGTAATCAATGGAAGCTTTGAAATGCAAGAAGAGAAGAGCTTGGCTTAGCAAATGTCTTTTTCTTCTTTCTTTTTTTCATTCAAATATACTTTTAAAAAAAACATTATTATTAAGTAGTATTGGTATTCCTAGGAGAGGTTATGATTTACAGCACAGAAATCTGTTTTCCACGCTGAACCTTTGGCTTTTACTTCCGCTGGTTTACTAGTAGGCAGCTTTTAAGCTTCACAAGACTTTCGTCCAGGTGGAGATTTGTGCACAGAAGTATCTTGCTAAGTTCATTAATATACAGTGATTGATTGCATCGGTATGCCTGATTTTTGTGTCTGGCTCCTTGATTTTGATATTTTTTTCTTTCTTTTTTTTTTCCCCCACTGAAAATCCAAGCATGGCAGTCATGCAGTCTTTACCCTCACCACCTTACCCTTGTGCACATCTCCAAAAGCATTGTATTTTGCAGACTTGAATCCCATAGCCTTATTTATACAGAGTCTGACCCAAAGTTTACTGAGGTCATTGAGTACTTTGCCTCTGACTTCAGTGCATTTGGTCTGCAAGCCTATTAATTTGTGAAAGTTGGTGGTTCACTTGTCATAAGATGCAGAAGTCCAGAAACTGTTTAGTAGTGTCACTTTTCTGTAATTTTGTGTCACAGTCTGTTTTGCATGTTTTCATCAGATGCTAGTGGGTAACAAGTGTTGAAAGCACTCATAACAAGTAATGATCTTACATCTGCTCTTTATTAGCTAATTTTATTATTGTGTTGTGACTGGGAATGAAATTAATGGTTGAAACTCACTGTGTGAATGTTCATTTTAGGGAAAAGGATGCAGAGATTTTCTGAGACAAAAAAATTGATCTGAGAATCTCAACCCATTTGCAGAGGAAGCGTTCTTACTGGTTACTCTAAATATTGCCACTGTTGTTTTGGCATATTATTATTTATCCAGAAAACCCTGAATCCTTATCAGGCAAAGGATAAAATAGAAACTGTTCACCCACTTGGGAAAAAGGCATTTATACAGTAACTCTTTTTGCTTCAGCAGCTCAGACCCTTTTTTACATCAGTTCCCTGCTTTCCCACTCTGTGCACAGACTGAAGTGCAACTCATTTTCTGATGGAAGGAGAAAAAGAAAGAACATTAATCTGACCAGTTTTGAAATGAAGCACAGGCAGTTCTTTTGTTTATACTGCATCATGTATTTGAAATGTGTAGGTGGGCTTATAAAACTGACATGGCAATAGGCCCATAAATTGTAAAAATGTCTCTCTTTCCTCTCTTTTTTTTTGGTGGTGTTGTTCTTGAGGTGCTATAATTAATTTCCTTTAGCTTTACTAGACATTTGCATTTTAGAAAGATAAAAGAATACCAATTTCACTTCTGGACAAATGCACTGAATTACATTGTCTCACAGAATGTGGCCAAAGTGGAAGATAATAAAAGGAAACACTGTGAAGTGTAGCAAGTGCATATCCAGTTATATTTGAGATCTGTCACTTTGATGCTTGATTTAGTTGTATCGTCTAGGTGTTTGATAGTCTCAGACTTCCTCTCTCTCATATAAAATCATATACATGTCCTTTCCTGAGATGTGCTGAAGACTGTTGTCAAAAAGGCGTTTCATTCTCAGTTGTCTGCAGGAGTCCTGACATGACTGCTAAAATATCAGAAAATGAAATTAAACCTGATGGCTGTGCTACCCACAAGGGGCAGACAACCTGATTTCACTCAAGGCAGAACACACTAATCCGTAACATTAGCAGCTTGCCAAGGCTGTCTAAGTCAGTGCTTGTCTTTGTCAGGAGTAGGAAGGAGAGATGTACAAGGAGCTGGTGGGTAGGACAGGTTTAAGCAGAAGGAAATTGGTGTTAACCAGAGAGATTAGAAATAATCTGCATTTGGCAAAGACTGAAAATAAACAACAGAACAGAAGGATGAGGCAAAAAAGAAAGAGAAAAAATACTGATTTTTTGATTTGGGCATTTGACTTCCTTTCAAGATTTTAAGTTTAAATGAAGTTAAAACTTGTACAATGGTGTATTTCTTGAGGTGGCAAGTGCTGGAAAATGTCAGAGATTTTATTGCACATTTTTTAACAAATTAACATAACCTGTTTTTGTTGTGGGAAAAAAACATGAAAAAAGAGATATTGTAGTGAACAATCTTGTTAAAGACATAGAATTATATTCCCCTGAATAAGGCTGAATGTCTTGAAATTTTAGTTTTGCACAGATAGCATTCCACCCCCAAGAGATTCAGTAATAGCAGGGTTGACATTTGATATATATCTCCAACATGCCCAACACCTTCCACTGTTAATCTGCAAAGGCCTGGACCCTTCCAGCAGTGCTGCATCTACACAGGATAGACGTGGAGGACTGTGGTTTTCACAAAGCGTGAAAGGGCACCACTGTTTTCTAGCTACTCAAAGCATCAACAGAATTGTGATAGATTACTCGTACCGTTATCTTGCATGATTTGCCTTTCTTTCTAATGTTTTCACTATTTCTTTCATGTTCTTGGTTCCATTTTTCATTTTTAGCATTTTGCACTTTTCTTAAATGAGTCCAACCTGCATCACATTTCAGTTCAGTTTCTTTCATCTGACTTATTCAGCCTCTTTACAACAGAACCACCAATGTCCACATTTGTATTAAATATCCAATGATAGATATTTATGGGCTTGACAGAGTGGTTCACTCATCCTCTAGTGTCAGCTCACGCAGTTCTCTCCTAATTTCCACTAAGGAGTCCAGTGTATATTCTTGTTGCTCATAAAAATATTTGCAGCCAATATATTACAAGCAGTATAGAAATACGAAAGCTCCATTTATTCTCAAAAATTTTACCTTCTGGTCCTCATCTAATGCCTTCTCCTTACTCCTTGCTTTCCTTTCCCCTGTGCCTCATTCACTTTTGGTCAGGAATGGTCTGAGTGGGCCCCATAGACTGTTATTCTTGTCAGTAAATTTTTAAGATGGACTTGAAAGAAGCTGCTGAAGAAAAAGGGTCTAGAGGCTGTGGGTAACAGGAAAGGAAAAGGATCTTAAAATGTAGCTAGCTCTTCTGTACCAGACTGTGACCACCCAAGTGAATAGCTATACTGGAGCAGACCGGGACATGCTGTTAGCAGTACTGTGCAAGCAAAAGTTTGTGTCAACCAGTATTGAGCAAAATAACCCCAGGACTTGCTGATTTTACACCAGAAGTGCTTGAACCCAGCACTGACTCCTACAAGAGCTACACATACTGCTCCATCAGTCTGTGTGGTATGGCAGTGGTCAAGCAGTATTAGTGCTTGAGGGCTGCTTTGCTTTTTGTACTGGTGGGTGTGATGCTATAGGTGTGGTAATCCCTGTACATTTTCTTTTTTTCCCCCACTGATGTGTCATTTTGCAGAGAGAACCTGAAATGTGCTTTTTTTTATTTTGCCTTTATCATTTGCTGTTTTATTTGCATTCAATTATTTGTTTTTATTTTATTTACTATTTTATAATGGAATTTTTTTAGGCAGATGAATATTTCATAAATGAATTATGTTTAAATGTTTAAAAATGTTTGGTTTGTTCTTTCAGTAAACAATTTTATCAGCACAATAACACCATCCAGAGCATGTGTTTGGTGGACAGTACACACTCCCCCCTAAGCTCTGTTATTACAAAGGCTCCCAGCTATTTTCACAGGGCAGACTACAGTTCCCTGGGTCAGGCTGACCTCTTCCATAAGAGTTATCTAAGCTTCATATGGTGCAGTCAGACACTGACCTTGCACTGTTCCTTTGGAAACAGCATCCCTTTATTGCCTGCAAAATGAATACTAGAAATCTCTTTTTTGTTTTCTTAACCCTTTTACCAGTGACACCTTTTTCTTGTCCTCTCCCTTTTGCAAAGCACCCTTGACACCTGTGAAGTGAAGCAATACTGGCTTGTCTTATGGGCTTCCAGATCCTTTTACAGATTTGGATGCTTTTGTCACAAGGTACTTGGGCCATTTCTGAGGGTCTTGGAGGCAAAGGGAGGTGTCACACCCCAGGAGCAATCTGGCTTCTCTCAGGCTATGTTGCAGTTCAGTCATGTGAGCAATGCTCTTTGATCTCACTGGAGACTTGCTATTGCCTGCTGTAAGAGAGCTGACTGCTGAGTTATGCTGATTACATATCTTACCAGAACATCACCTGAACTGCCATCCACATGATTTTAGTTCAGCAATAAATCATGATATGTTGCTAGGAACCATTGTTTTCTGAGTGAACAGGTGGAAATGGTTGAATTTAAAACATCTTTCAAGTGGGAGAGGAGGTGACTTGGATCCTGGACTTCCGATTCCAGTATTGGTTGCTGTTTCCAACAGCTGACTCCTAATTTCTTACGAAGTCTTATACTTGATACATAAAGTTTACTACATTCAGACAAACTCTATTATGTGGGACTAGATTTATTAGATTTCACTGGTAAACATAAGGCCGAGCCTACACTGGAATCGGCAACAGTTTTTCCTGAACATTGGTAAAATGACAGCGCGCTCAAGCATCCTTAACAAGTAAATATTTTGTTATTTGTATATCGTTGATTGATCCCTACACTTATCGCCTGGTTTCTAATTTAAAAAACAACAACATGGGAATTACAGAAATTGATAGGAACTTGGGTATTTAGTTTGACTTAATACCATAAACAAAGACAGGAAGAGAACAGATGGTTTACATCCATGGTTGACATTCAGCCCAGCTGGGATCAGTTTCTTGTTGAGATGAAAAGAAAATAAGTTGAGGTATAAGCAGGGTAAACCATTGCCATCTGGGTCAATTCTTGTGGTAACTACAAAGCAGCCACTCCATACATCCTTGGTTTATCCTTCCTGTTTCCTCACTTATCAAATATTTATTGTCAACAACGGGCAGTTCTGTTTGCACACATTGCAATTGGATAATGAGATAGTTAGGTTTACTTCTGTTATTGATGGTGAGGGCTGATGGCATGAATAATTTCCTGTTTTTATAAATGGGAATTGAATTATTGATGCTTCATTTAGGCAGTGATAAAGGTATTAGTAATGTATTGCCATGGTTGTAGGTTGGTAGTAGTAGTAGCCAAGATGATACTTGCAGGTGATGGGCCAATTCTACCCTATATCTAGAGTGCAAATTGGAAATTGCTTCCCATGAATACAGTGATTATGGATTTACTGCTGTACAAATACTGCCAAATTTGTCCTAATAACTTTGTGGTAGACATCATTGCTGGTAGATGAAAGACTACATTTCAACAGCCTGAACTAGCAATATTTTGCTTACAACCCCAGCAATCTGTCACAAAAAAGATCATTTCAGAAAAAAGGAGAGAAGAGACAATGGTTAATGAAATAACAATTTTTGTTACTTGCATTCAAAGGGCCTCTAACATCTTCAGAGAGTTTCTCTGATTTTTTGGACTGACTAATTTTGTGCTTCTTCAGTCTTGAGTGTCACTCTTGTAACATGGTAATTTGAGTTTCTGCGATTCAGGCTCTGGGATTTCCCCCCGCCTGAAGCCACTTCACATTTTAAAAATGTAAGCTACACAGAAACAAGTGGCATTTGCATCTCATCTTTCAAAAGAGGACATGTTTGAGAGAGAAGAAACAGCTGATATTCCCTTCTAGCACTCCAGCATATAACATTAATCTCTTGCCAAATGTAAAAGGTTGAAGTGAAACCTTCTCTATTCCATTTGCATTTCTTCACTTGCTGTTTGCTGTACTCTGTCCTGTTTTTCAGTTCTCCAGTAGACTCAAATTCCCCCTCTGCTTTCCCTAATCCCAGTCATCCCACCAGCACGTGAAGCACAGCAGTGCCTCCCCTGTCTGCAAACCTCCCTTGTCAGCACCATGAACCAAGTTCTTAGGGAAATGGCAGGATAGTGTGTTAGGAAACGAATGCAATGCACATTTCTCTCCTCAGACCACAGTTAATAAATTTCAGAAGTGCTGTGCTGCTCTTAAGTTTTCCTGCCTCCCCATCATTTTTTGAACCATGGCGTGACGGCAAGGAGCCATAGGTAAAATTCCTGTGCAGTATTTCTCATGATCAAGTACAGATTAGATCAATAATGTAACCCCCCCCCCCAAAAAAAAGAAAAAAAAAAAGAAAAAAAAGGAAAAAAAAGAAAAAAAAGAAAAAAAAAAAAGAAAAAGAGGTAAAGAAGACCTCAGGCCAATTATTTTTCTACAAAATACTTTATGTGACAACAGCAGCAGCCCCCAAAGGGCAGCATGTAACAACAGAGCCTAATTAGAATGATTTCAGTGTAATCATTAACTAGCATCTACCACCTACGAGAGTATTTCTGTTTAAACTAAAACATGACCTGCATGGTGGAGAGGCCTTGTAAACTGTCTACAAAATAAAAAATGTGACAGTAAAGGTCAGAGCTGTGCTTATTTGAATTTCAAGCAGGAATCAGGCTCCTCAGTCGGTGTGTACAGGAAGAATGGTGGCTTTTTTCCTAGGCTCTCCTTGCCAACCGTAGCATTTGGAGAAATCCTCCAGGACTAATTACTGTGGCTGCAAAACAAGTATTGTTCTTTTGTCTCTCTCCTTGACCTGGTGAAATGCAAGGGTCCTAATTATATTGTGTCAAAGTTGTGGTTTTGTTTTTTACTGTCATGTGAATGAAGGTCACAAGCTAAGAAAGCCATGTGGCACCTAACATCTCTCTGCAGCCACCTGTTGACTGACATCTTTCTTGCTGCTCCTGCTAATCACATCACCTTGCTGGAGAAGAAGGGGAGGGAGGGCTAGCTAATAAACTCTCCTTCCAGAAGGAGTGATGCTAACACATTGTGTTCCACTGGGTGATGTAAAAACAGCTATCAAATCAGTGAGATTTGGCTTGATTTGCAACTCTCTGGTGAAATTTAAGAAGGCAAAATTGTAAAACATTCAAGGTAAAAAAAGCGTGAAAACTTTTTTAAGGAAAGCATTTAAAAGGTCAGGAGACAGACATCATAATAAAAAAAAAAGTTGTTAGGAAGGGTATTATTTATTAATTTTGAAACTTTGAGAAACACTCTGTTAGCAGCATTTATCTGCTCTTAAAAATAATCCAAGCAAGCAAGTGCATTGAATTAATTTTCTATTTCCTTTTGTGACTTTTAAAGAACTTTTTATAGTTTGAGGAATTGACAAAGCTATAACATCTAATATATAAGCGTTTCTATACTGAATCTTTCTTCTTTTTTGTTTTCCTCCCATCCTCACAACTTTCTAAGTTTTCTCTGCTTTGATCTTTATTTTCCCTTTTCCTCTTTGCAGTGTTTTGTTTGGTTAGTTTTAGTATCCCTTCTTTAAATTTTAAGATTTCCTTACCTACTTCTCCATTTTTTTTGTCTCTCATTGTTTGTGTCTTTTCTTTCTTGAACTTTGGAGTAGAACTAGTGCTTGTGAAGTGATGTGACACCACAGCAAGAAACACTTGGTGAATCCACAGATTAAGAAAAATCAACAGCAAGTCATATACAAGAAATCACATTCCTTTCTTTCATTATCCTAGTTCTTTGCCATCAGAGTAGTTTTGGCTTGTCTTCAAAGGGTAGATGGCATAATGTGTATATATTAACTATACATTTGTTTGTATCTCAGCTGTTATCAGTGTGTTATTGTGCTGTGGCTGGGAAACATTTATGGCACCAAATGTGCTACAGAGATGTGTAGCTTTTTGGTGGTTTCAGGTGTACTAAGGACAAAATGGGAAGAGAAAGCAGGCTGTCCTAGTTCATTATTCAGTTTAACCACCTGTCCCTCTCCTTCCTGGAGAACTTGCTCTGAACATTGTTGAAGTATGCTTTGTACCACATCCACAAGAGGTATAGACAGTGAAATCTTTCTTGAAGTCAGTGTAAGTCTGCTGATTTTCAGTGTTGAGGGTCTTCTGCTGCTAGCAGACAAAGTAAACCGAAACTGCAAATAAGTTAAGGTGCAGTGACATAGTTCAACACTGTTCCCTTCCCCTGGTGGTCCGTTGTGGCTGGCAGTTTAATCCTCATTAGCCTATTACAGTTTTGAGTGTAATGTCTGCTTGTGATAGATCATGGAGGAGCATGATAAGTCATAAGAAGGAATTCAATTGATTTCAAAAGAATTTCTTTGTGTCTTGGCTACAGCTCTGTTACAGAGCCTCAGCCACTGCAAATCTTACTGCCTAGTGAAAACATTTAATTAGTGACATTTTGGTAATTGATTTTACTCTAAGCATATTCTTTCCACAAATAAGTCATATTCTAAGCAACTGGTGACTTTTTCTTGTTTCTGTCTTAATATTTTCTCCTTCCACTTGTGCTGCAGTACTTCATGGCCACAAAGAGGTATAACTGAGGGGACGACTGAAGTAGTGGTTATAACTAGTGGAGTGACACTGGAGTAATCTCATAAGCCTATTAAATGGCATCAGATTTGGGTACTTGTCATGTGATTAGGATCTGACCTGTTGTTGCCATAGTCCATTTTTGTTGGGTGACAGTGACTTATGCGTAGTTGCACATGGCTGAACTGCTAATAACTTCTTTGGAGTTCATGTATTATGTCTTCAGTTTTCTCCTTGGATGTCTACCTCCCTTTATGACTGCAAAACTTCCTGCAAAACACAGTCCCCAAGTCTTTGAAGGAAATAAGTCTCTTTAAGACATGAAGTTGTTTTCTGTGCTAACAGAATGTTGTTAGGACCAGTATTCCTGAAAAGGTTCATTTATTTCATATAAATGCTGTCTTTTCTTACCAGTTGTTTTAAGTTAGTGAGATATTTGCACATTGCGATATCTTGATTGGCGTTTGGAGTTATATGGATTTATTTTAATGATTTTAATTTTATGGAACTTTTGGAGATGCAGACTCTAAAGTAAATAAATACAAACATATGCCTGAGATGAATTCATTTTGCCTTCTAAGCATGTCAGCTTTTACGTCCTTAATGTTCAGCGTGGGTGTAGTGTTGTGATTAAAGAGCTGTTTTAGAGTTTCTGAAAAGAGATGTGAGTGTCTGGTAAAGTTAAAAGGAATCTTGCAGAGTGTGATGCCTCTGTAAAGCCTTTTCTGTAGCTTTACTATGAGTGGAAAGAGCCACTGAAATCTCCTTTTATCTACTCAGCACAAGGACATATATATCCTTCTGATGCACCAATTATTTGACTGTCCTAAGGAAGATTTTCATTGCCTTACATGATTTTTGATGTTGTTGTTTGGCCTTATGCCTCCTAGACTAAGCAGAAGGGAATTTAATAAGGCAATTTAAAATTTCTGTAAATTTATTATTTAATATAAAATCATATCTTAAAAAAATGTCTCCTGAACTATTGTGCACAAAGGTCATCAGAGCTGACTGAGATGTTAGTAGCATTTCATTGGCTTTCTGCTTAGGCCCATAATGCTGTGGAATGCTTGGTTCTGCATTGCTCTTGCTTGGAAGGGCAGTTTTACACACCTTAGACATGTCCTCTGTGGTGCAGTTGGTAGAGGTCTGTGGACCAAGGATTCTATGTCACCTTCAGTTGATAAGACTTGATTTCTCCTTCAAGCTCGTATAATTTCATTGAACAATGGATGATGCATGATGCAGAGTAATGTGAAACAGTTACAGGATACTGATTAATTTTATTGGATATAGTGGAATTAGATCAGTGTGAAAATCATGAAAAATCTGAAGGAAATATGGTTTAGGGAACTAGGTAAATAACATCTAGTAGTCTGCTTTCCTGGTATGCAATGTACCCTTTTCTGCCAGGGGAAGAGGTCTAGCATGCCCTTTGTGTGACTAGGTGTCTGCTGAGCCATTAGGATGAACAGAATCTGGTTCTCCCTGGTGTAAAGCACGCACTGAACCCACTAGTGTCAAAAGATGCAGACAGTGTCCACCTGCAGTAGTTTGCTGCTGCAGATATGGGAGTAGAGGTTGAAGAGGTGAATCTTGGTGTTGGATGGCAGAGCTCTGACCTGCAGAATGTGCTGGAAGCTGCAGTGATGGCTAGCTCTGGCTCCTGTCTTCTGTAATGCCTGAAAAAGAATAAGATAGTTGTCAGACTCAGGGTGCTTTAGTGTGAAGATCAGTATTGCAACTTTAAAAATGGGACTGCAGCATCAACAGTGCTGAGACAGGATCAAATAAACTAGCTTTGGGTGCTGACAGTTTCAGCCTGTAATGCAATAAGGAAAGTGGGACTTAAGGTACTGTACTGGGTATCGTTTTCAGTATTGCAGAAGAATATCAGTCTAATTAAGTGGGCTATGTTTCTGCAAGAAATGTACCACCTATAATTTGTTAGTAAAGAGGCAGTTTACAAAACATTGCAAGCATGCTGCTTTCAATAATACTTTCCAAATTTTAGGCATTTTTTTTCTTTTTTCTTTTTAATCATTGCTTTGCTTAAAAGATTGTATAGAGATAATGGCAGCAACCTCTGCAATTAGTCATATTAAGACATTGTCAGAAGAAAGAATCTGACCTGTTCTTTCTTTTCCTCATTGTCTTATGTTCTTCATTCCTGTGGTATTAACAGATTTTAGCTGTAAAAGAAATTGATTCTTCACTCCCAGGCAGATCATTATAAAAAAGATTTTAAATCATTTGGTCTTCCCATTTCTGAAATATAGACTTCACTTTAATCTTCTATGCATTACTAGCATTAAAAAGCCCATAATTTGTGAAAAATGAACTTTTTCTTCAATATGTCCTCTGACAAGTAGCATTTCTACTCCTTGATCACTTGTCCCACAGATGTTAACCTGCCAAACTAGTACTCAGTACATCATGAAGAGGCTGTATTTATCTCTGCTGTGTAGCCATATGAAGATTAAAAACCATCTCAGTTACTGATAAATTCCCTCTTATAGTTAAATTGGTGATGAAATTTATCATTCACTGAGTGGATGGATGCAGTCTTTCGTTGGTATACCAGAGTGCATACACCTGTGTCTTTGACACACTGCTCTGAAAGACAGGTGGATAGGATGGGTGTAAGGAAAAAGATTCTCTTCTGCTGGCAGTAGTGGTAATTTGCCTGGTCTGGTCCTGGAAATACAACCCCAGGGCATTCTAAGGTAGGAAACATTTTCCACAGTACAGAAACCACACTTTTTTGAGAGTGAGCCTGATGGCAGCTCAGAAATGGATAGCGACATTGGCAGTTGCACTAGATCATAGTTGTAGGTCTCTTCTAAGTGAAGAATAGAATTCTTGGAATTCTATTCTATTCTATTCTGTTCTATTCTATTCTATTCTATTCTATTCTATTCTATTCTGGTCTGGTCTGGTCTGGTCTAGTCTATTTTTTCCTCAGGACAAAATGATATCTACAGTTATACACATATCTCTTTGTGATTGCCATGTTACTGCAGCATCCTATATTCCTGTGTTACGACCAGGGCCAGCTCCTGTCCTCTTCATTTTGAGCTGTTGGAGTGGTCATGTCCTACTTCAAACAAACTCTTCAGCTATTTTGTTTTTTTGGTTTTGTTTGTTTTGTTTTTTCCCCTAGTATTTTATCATCTTCCCAGAGCTTGTTGCAAGGTTGGATGGAATGCCTTTTTCCAAGTTAATTAGCCACTCTGAAAAAGTATTAACACTGTTCAGCCTGCTCTAATTTTGTAATTTAAACCTGCTTGAATTGAAATGAGAAGATCAAGACCAGACACAATTAAATTCCATATAGGATGGCTACTAAAAACATGGTAGAAAAGGAAGTATGTGTTTTAAAAGATGTTCTTGAATCAGATAGAAGTCCAGAATTATCTTAGCTGTAGACAACATTAGGGAAAAAAATTCATTCTTGAAAGTTCCCAGTGAAGTGGATTTCATTTCACACACCTTCATATTCACAGAAGACAGCTGACCTCTGATCATTTTAGTATCATTCTCTTCAATGTAGAAAGATGGCATTTTCATATGCTTGCAAAGTATTTGCTGAATGGAAAAAGTTCGCATGTGTGCAAAAGTGACCAAAGGAAACCAGATAGGGGTGATGTTGGAAGCTGGAGGTGGCACTCATGAATAATGTATGGAAGAGGACATAAGCCAAGAGCTGCACAGTATAAAGCTGCCCTTTAGGTTCTTGTTGCTCACTGTACAAAGTGGACTGGAAAGCAATCACTATGGCGTGTCTATCAAAGCACTGATCTATCTGTTTAAAATGACAATACCAACTGTGATTGTCCTTTACCCGTGACTCAGCACCGATTTCTATATTATTTATACCATTTTCCTCTAAATAGTAATTTCTATGTTATGTGAGACATAGAGTCGGAAGAGTTAAGGAAAATCTACAGATTATGTGTGTGGCAAATCTACTGTGAATATAATATTTTTAAGTAAAAGTGCACTTTTACATTATTGAACAGGTATATAGATAGCAAGTTTGTGCTGTAGATATTCTGTAGAAAATCCTTGTTTTTTAAAAATACTGTGACTCAAGTCTATTTTTTTCTGAGTGATTTCTAGTGTATTTATAATTTCCAGACCTCACATATTCTGGACTTTTACTTCTTAGTTGTTTTAAAGTATATTTCTTTATAATTTGCTTTCTGTTTGATTGTAATACTTGTGGCTTTCTGCTTTGCTTTCCTGTTCTTTGTCTATTTTAGTATATTTTAAGGTTTGCTTGTAAATGACTCTCCATCCATTCCCTAATGGTACAGTGCTGGGTTTAGATTTCTCATAGAACAACATGGAAACGCACGGTAAAAACACTTTCTGTTCTATGCAAAACCATTTTTTGGCACGTGTTTGTAATCTGCCAACCAAAAGATTTCCATTTGTGTGTGTTTTCATTCAGGCACCTCCTTCCATCGGAAAGCACTGTCTGTAACTCCTCCACTTACCAGTTAGGAAAAAAAAGGCAGACTCTCAAACACGGAGTTCCATTTCAGTCTTGCCAATTCAAAATCTGAGCTAACCTCTGAATTTCCAGGGTAACTGTGTACCTGTCCTGGGTACTTAATATTTGCCAAACATATTATGGAATAATTGTCCAGTGACAAATTGAGTCTTTGTGTAGGCAGGAAAGCTTTTGAAAACACATTGGAGAAACATAATAGCAATATCTATATAAACGATAAATGTGACATTCAGAAGACTACCAGATATCTGGATTTCCCTAGACGTGTATTTTTGTTTCTCATGGAAATTCTGTCTTGGGAGATTGTGAAGAAGTTCTATATTTTTTCTGAGTTTTCTACCATGCAGTAGTTACAGGTAGGTAACTGTATGTCTGGAAGATTTACACTTCTTCACGTTGTCTGTACAGTAAATTCAGTGTCACCCAAAGTCATGATTTACTGTATATGTAGGTACAGTTTCTCATGGATTGAACTTACCGTGGAAATTTTAAATGGAAAATGTGGACATATTTCTGTCTGGAAAATCCTGGGCAAAAGTAGGTTAGCCAGAAATACTTCCCATGGTAATGAATAAGCTTCCTGCTTTTACCACAAAGACTTTACATACCTTTTCAGTTCAGTACCTTTTTATTGGGTGAACTAATTTTCTGAAGTAACAGTTAGGTGACTGTTGACACTCCCTTTGCATATCCTCCTTATTTCATCTGCATCTCAGAGTTTCTGGCAGGACCTTGGCATGCATTTAGAGATATTTTAGGGTAAATTAGACACCTATTTCACTCTAAAAATCTGCTCCCATGTCTTTTGCTGATCAGCTCTGCTTTTTATCTTTCCATCTCCAAATTCTCTATCCCTGATCACTATGCATTTCCTACAATGTCTCTCATTTTCCTTCCTGTTTTTCTACTTCAGAAAGAAAAAGACACTTTTCAGGTTCTTCTTGATTTGTCTGATCACTCCTCCGTTCCTTCTTCCTTGCCTCAGTACTGCAGCTTTTCAGACCTGTACTTTAATACCTATTGCTTCAAAATGGTCTGTGGCTTAGTTCTTGTCAACATCTAACATGATCTTACCCCTAAGCCCATTTTCAATCTTTGTCTTTATCTCTTTGCTGCAGTGAAGCCTAGTAGAAAGTCTTCCTATCACCTCTTTTCTCACCAGTTGTTTCTCTTGTATGAGCTATCGCCTACTAAATAAGATCAATAACTAGTAGCAGGGAAGGTTCCTCACCCTGTAATTTTGCAAAGCACCATGTACATTTTCAATAATGCAACAATAAACAATAGACACCATGACTATCAATGCCTTCTATATATTAAACAGCAAATTGCAAAGCTACTGGTGGGTTTCTGCTCCAAACTGCACAGGAATACTGTCCCAAGCTTTAAATTTTGGTGTTCCTTGTTGTGGCATCTTCGTCTAACACATGTACCTTGTTCTCTTCAATTCTTCCGATATCTTATGGACTGTTGGAAATACCTTTCATTTAGTACTTACTGGAAAGAAGATCCTGCATTACAGGATTAATAAAAGGATGAAACAAAGAAGCTGGTGAAACCCAGCGTCCTTTAAAGTGCAAGCAATGGCAGCACTATTGTCAGAAACAAGTAGGTCTGTATGGGAAGTTGTTTGACAGCTGATCCATGTGGTCTTCAGCAGTACCCTGGCTCTGACAAAGAACTGTTCCTGCATATGTCAGAAAAGCTAGAAGGAAAAAACACTAGGAGCATGAATTTCACAATCCACATTAAAAAATGCAGATAAAATGAAAGAATAATTTTTATTACAAATACATACATTTCTCTGCACATTCTTTTTAGCAGAGCCACAATCAGAGCCATTACTACCTTAATATGATATGCTGTCTCTTTGAAAGTTGACACAGCTGCTCTGTTGGCCTTCTCAGAAATCTCTCCCAAATTCAAAAGTTCAAACTTGTTTCTTGGATTTTTGAATAAAAATGGATCTTGACTTTCTCTTATGGCAACTATCTGGTTGTACTTTTTCTTTAAACATTTACCAGGTATACATATGAAGCAGTAACAAAACCATAATGAAACCATTCACTTAGTATGACTTAGAGCCATTTATTTTACACCATTTCTTTTATTATTTTTAACAACAATGTTTATTTAGTGGGACTAAAATAACAGCAATTTTCTGCTTTTCTTTTTTTTTCTTTTTTTTCTCCTTTAAAACTTCCAAGGCTTTAGAACAAGCCAATGTTCATTTTTGGGTTTTGTAAATTAAAAAATTTAATCCTTAGTATATTTTTAACCTTTTAAAAATCCAAGAAGGTAATGGGTGCTGTTCATTGATGTTTGTAAGAACCCCACTGTCACTGCTGATTGGTCTGCAGAAGGGTAGCCTGGAGGACCTGCCTTTTCAGAGGTTCTTACCAGAAAGGGAGAGTGAGGTTTTCATTTTTTGGGCTGCCACTTGTTTTGCTGACATCAGCATTTAAAAAAAAGGGCTTCTGTTGACTGCAATTGCTTGGAATATCTGCAAATTCCTATTAAGGGAGATGGCAGTCTCCAATATGCTTGATGTACAGCTAGAAAATACTATTTATTTGGTAGAAATAGAGTTCAAGTTATTTATAGTAAATATACCACTACCTGTATCAGCAGAAACTAACACTGAGGTTTAAAATAATTTGATTTTCACATTCTGGCTCAAAACCGAAGTTAGATTTAAAAACTGAAACTAGGACTATGCATACCTCTGTACTTATAAATAAAACCTTTATTGATTGATAGTGCTGGTCTTTTGCTCTATATGTTCCCTTCTTCCCCTACATAATTTTTCCTCCCTGCTGATAAGCTGCTGCAATAAACTTCAAAAGACAAGATGGCTTATTTGCTTTTTGATTTAAGTACTTTTAAGAAAGATCTTTTAAAAGAAATAGATACATTGATTAATATACCCAGCGTATCTCTGCATTTGTAGCACCCTTTTCTTGTTCTATCTGGATTTACAAACCTTCTTTACTCTTTTAAATGAATATTAGAGGAACAAGAGTGTTTGCTTTTTCCTTTTTTTAGCTGTAATCTCTGTTGATACTACTTGTCAAAGATGAAATATTAGTACATTAAAAATTATTTCTTCTTTTGTTGTAAAGGTGACCTGCTATTTCTGTGGGGGTTTTTCCCTTCTCTAATAAACTAATTGATGACTGTGTGCTCAGTTTTCCAATCTGAGAGGAAATAGGAACATTCATAAAAGATGCAAGGTCAGTTGTCCTTGATCATCCTTGAGGCTTTGTATCAGTACATGCTTTGGGACTATTCTGTGTTGGATGGGTGCAACAGAGATGAATTTGAACTGGACTGTCTTGGAAATCAGTTTGTGTTTACTGTGGTACTAAAGAGGGTTTTGATCAAGGCTACCCACACTTCTCTCTTATCCTCTGAGCTTATTTCTTCAAATGCATCTTCTTATTGCAAATTTGGCTCTGATAGCAAGTACACCATGCCAACATTTTATTGCTGAGTACTATTGAGCTGTTGCCTTGTTTTTCTAATCCTAGAAGTCATAGATAATGCAGATGCTTATCTTCCTGATGGTGCAAGATTGTCCCCAACATCATACCCATGAACTATGTTTAGTCTTGTTTTGAGTAACTAACCAGAGTAACCAGATCTTAGTGACACGAAATTACTCTTGTTATTCATTCCAGTTTTCCTTGAGTCAGTTCTCTTTTTCCTTGTACCATCTTAAGCTGTTATTTTCCCTCATTTGTCTGTGCCTCTGTTCAAATGACAGTCATGACAATTCATGTAAAATTGCATATGCTTTTGTTTGTCTGAGTGTTCTTTTCATCAGTAAGAAACCTGGTATTCTCATGGTCTTTAGCTACTCAGTTGTTCAATGTCTGTATTACAGGGTTCCTCCCTCTCATACCGGTATAGATCAGGAGGTGTTGGTGTTGATAATGCCACAGTCAGGATAAATCTAACACTTTTAGCCTCCTTTTTGAATTCTTGTCCAGCCTTTTAGGTAATAATATGTCAGCATAAACTCCACAGAAATCAATAGTCACCTATATCACCATGGATTGGGCCCAAGGTATTATGTGATTTAAAGCATGTTATTTTTTCTGCAAAAACAATTGTATGTGCTATTGATCTTAGCGTTAGACTGCTGTTTGGGGTCCTCTTCTTTTTTGTACTTCTTTTCTAAAGCAGTATTCAAGGACGTCACGGACACCCCAGATCCTGGGGGCAAGCCATAGCTTATGATGTACTTGTGCCAGTAGTAGCATCTGCTGTTTGCTATTTTCTTTGGACTAGCTTTGAGCTGGCAGAAATTTACACATGGTGAACTCTTTGGATATTGGCTTCTGAAAATAACACCCTTTGGGTTTTGAATGAGGGTCTTTTTAATCATGTGCTTATGTTCTGCAATGTGATAGTTTTCTTTTGAAATGTGGGTCTCCTGTATTCAATCAAGGTTTAATTCTGCTGTGAACCCTGTTTGGTTCTCTCTGTCTTTGAGTTTTACACCAGCAGAGCTCCAGTGCCTTCAGCAGAGGCATTACTACTCTTGAATGATAGCAGAGGATCTGCAAGTCTTTATTTATTTATTTATGTATGAGCAAGCAAACATTGCACCTGTTTGGTTGTGTAGACCTGTGCAGATAAATTGGAATCAGTGAGCCCACGCTGATTTACCACAGCCTTAAGCATATGGCCAAACCTGAGGATAAAGAATGAAAACTCTGTGTCACAGAGGTTTGGTTCCATGGGACATTTACTCCAACCTGTGTAATACATCCTGTATTCACCAGGTTATCACAGTGCTGAGGCCAGCAACTTCTGCTGGTTCAAAGGTAATTATTCTCAGTTTAAGGACAAACAAACCTCTTCGACCCCTTCAGAAACAGAACCCACTGTGAAGTAAATGAAGTAAAGGAAAAGTATAAGGTGAAACAGAAGCTGTGTAGGGAATAAGAAGAGCAAAGAACTGATCCTACTATGGTTTACACCTTCTCACTGATTTTCAGAAGCATAGATGGCTATGGAAGGATAGAGGCTGTGGAAAATTGCTTTGAGCTGTTAAAAAAAAATCAGCAAAAAATCAGGTACATCTGTGTGTGCTATGCATAAACTTGTCAATCTCATTCTATATTCTAAAAAAGTCATCAGGATAAATGGTTTAAATTCTCTGCATGTCTCAATTCAGTAATTAGATATGTTTCTCACATCAAGATGCCCGTTTCTTTGCCTTCATACCCTTCTTGTTTTCAAGCTTCCCCATTCTGGATTACATTTCATACTAGTAACAGACTTCTATCAAACTGTATTATAACAATCAGTAGCATATCGTCTAGTGCCTAGGTATACTTGTGTATCTTTTACAAAAGCAACCGAGAAATGGGTAAAAATATTTTGGGAATGAAAAAAAAAAAGGCAAAACATAAATATAAGAGGAGTATGCTGATGCAGTCAGTCCCTCAGCCAGGGAAGATTGAGTAGAAAATGAGTAAAGGTTTCCTGTCTTTGATTCATACCTTATGAGAGGTTTCTTTAATGATTGCTCTTTTGTGTGTAGCCAAAGCAATGCTCATTTATCAGTCTGTGGTTTAATACAAATGCATCAGGATGGAAACTGAAGGAGGAAGAAGGTTAAATGACAGGCACACCCTGACTTAGAAACTACAGGGCTGATAAATGTCTCAGAAAGCTGACTGAAAGGAAATCTTTTTTCAATAGACCCTGAAAATAACAACAAAAATGAAGTGAGTACTTTTTGGTTTAATGGTACATTTAACTAATTCTAAATTACCGTGGAACTCTTTTGGAAGTGTTTCTCATAGCAGCATTAATACCAAATGAATTCATTGAGATCAGTGTTATTGCAGTGAATAATAGCAAATAAATTAATATAATTATGGGGAAGTAAAAGTGTTAGCAAAATAATTTATATGCATAATTCTTCACTGCTGAACTCCTATTTGTTCTCTCTTGCATTAAAGTCTCCCTGCTTTCTCCTGCTCTCACTGCTGAGGTAGAGTTAGTAATTATGGGGATTCACAT
This sequence comes from Falco rusticolus, assembly GCF_015220075.1. NCBI lineage: Eukaryota > Metazoa > Chordata > Aves > Falconiformes > Falconidae > Falco > Falco rusticolus. The sequence continues at coordinate 43,816,031 of NC_051210.1, read as the reverse complement.
CTGAGGTACATACTGTAATCCCCAGGGGTTTTTGCTCATTCATACCTCTCTCTGCCTATATCTTTAGACTTGAGAGGGGGTATCAGAGATATCCTCATAAATCTTAGGGGACAGATTGACTATCAGTGATTTTGCTAAGCATTACAGAGGAGAAAGAGACTATAAAACTTGAACCAGGTTGAATTTGAATATGTGAATAATGGTTTCAACCCAAGACTTTTTTTCTGTCTTACTGCTCCATTCACACTGACATAAGTCTAGAGGAACTTATCTGAGGTCAGTGGAATTACATCAATGTAAAATTAGGGTAAATGAGAGAAGAACCAGGTCTCCCTGTGTATTTCTCCTAGGAGAGCCCTTATTTGATGACCAAGTCAGCAAGATGAGGAATAATTTTTTTATTATGTGAATAATGCAATTAGAAATCAAACTAAATTTGTTCTGACTTTTCCAGTCAGATTTCCTCTAGTCTAATATGAATGAGTCAGATAAAAAGGGTTCCTCTGCCTGTCTGATGGTACAACTAATATTTATAAACTTAAAGGAAGAGTAGAGCAGAAGGTATTTGGAATCTGATGGAGAATCCTTATTTGATAAAGCAAGGAAAGGAATTTGACCTAGATTAATTAGAACATTTTAAAAAGTGATAGGATTAGTTAAGCTTTGCCTTCCTAAGTATGGATATTTAATTTTAGCAGAGAAGCTAGCCAGCAGCTTTATTCTATTCTCTTAGTGTTTGAGGAGCTTGCTGGTTTTAGAATGACAGTTTGAGGTTTCTCTGTGAGTGGTGTGGGAAACATCAAGAGAATTTGCTCTTCCAGCCTCACCAATTAGATATCCTTTCATGAGTAAGCTTTCTTTCTAGGAACTGGATGTTAGCGCTCAGGTGATGTTGGGGATTTCCTGAATTTAGGGACCAGCATGGTCCAGTATACAGTATAATAGAAACTCAGAATATTTTATCTTTGTCTTGATGGTGCCTGATCTGCCATAAGTCTGACCTGTGGTGGCTGAACATGTGCTACTATGTGTTGGAAAAGACTTCTGCAGTCCTTCTCAGGCAGCTATGCACGAATGGCCTGGAGTACACTCCACCACAGCAGATACTACAAAGAACTTGCTTTCTGCTACCATACTGATAGATTTTATATCTGCATACCACAGAACGACTCTCCTGTGTTCCAGGAAGACATCACTATTTCCCCAAATGATGAGGAAAGTCCTTCAAACTTCCATTCAGCTATAATAATGAAGAATGCATAATATTTTCTAACTTTTAAGCCCTATTGCAGGAGTCAGTTTTGGCTTGAAACTGTGACTTGAGAGTTTGGGGAGCTTTAATGTCATTGAAACTAGTTTATGTTTCTACTCTTTTCATCAGCCTTGCTTAATCAGAAAGAAAACGTGGCCATAAGTCAGAGCTGAGAGGCTTTTGATTAAAAAAAAAAAAAAAAAAAAGCAGCTAAATAACGCCCCCTTGGCTTTGATATAGAAGCCTTTGTGAATTCTTGTCCCCATTTTTAGCTGTGCAGGTAATTGGTGCCTGGCAGCTCATTCCTGCTATATTTCTTTGGCTTGGCTTTGTGTTAATTACCTAAATTTACTCATTTAGAGGCATCACTGCATGTGGCTTGGCAGGGACATGCTTTCCTAAAAAGGCTTTCATGTATGCTTCTCTGCCTGCAGTGGAAGCTTTGTTCAGTGTACTGTACTTCAAAATGTTATTGTTTGCTTTATTTAGTCAGATAAACAAATATTATGATAATGAAAAGTCCATGAACAAATGGTGACAACAGCAGAGCACTAAACATAAGAATTAATTAACAAGAACAGTCAGCTATCCCAGATGTCTGATGTAATTTTGAAGAGAGAACTTGAAATATTGAAGATGTTCAAAGCAGCACTTAGGAGGGTGAAAAACACCCATGCACTTTAACATCTAAATTACAAATGTGATCTCTGTATCTTATCTACTGGCATATAAATGAAAGATACCAAGAGTCTCATGCTCACAGCTTAATAAATGCAATAAAATAGGGCTATTCCTATGCCTGTTTTCTGCCCATGTGGTTCTTCCCAGTTCTGGTTTTTTTTGTCAGGTTGGTCCAGGAACCAATGGATGGAGAAGGAATTCTCCTTATTGTTGGTAGTTTGATGTTGCACCAATTTCTGATCTCTCTTACTTGTTTTGAAAAGCTGATCCAGAGCTCACTGAAGTTAAAGAAGCATGCTGAACCAGGAAAGTTTCCATTACATCTATGTTTCCCCCCATTTCTTTTACCATGGCCTTTTCTGTGCTACGTGTCTGCTGTACACATCTGGTCTTACTCTTTGTTGAAATTTCAGTGATCCATTCGAAAGCCAGTTAAAGAGCAAGGTCCTGCTGCACCTGTTGGGGTCCAGGTATCTTAAACTATGATTTACCTCATATGTTCTGATCCATGCAATGACATTTTTTTTGGTTGTAAGTAGCAAGTAAAGTTGCTCAAAGGCTTCAATTAACCTTGGACAGCCTGATTCAGTGCACATCACCATTTGAGCTAGTGGATCTGTGCTGATACAAAAACTACTCTGTAAATAGCATCTCAGCTGCTGACCTTGGCAGGAGCAGTCTCTATGGGGGCAGTCTTCCTGATGGACATCACCAGCCTGAGATTTAGCTCCCTCCTGAAGAAAGGGAACAAACTACATTCCCTACTGCCAACGTCAGCACAACCATATACAAGTGAATTACAGCTGGCAAAAGTGTTCTGGGACGCAGGGAAGAGATGCCTGTATTTTTCCTTCTTTCATTGCTAATAGGTCAAGGCTCACTATAATTTGCTCCTAAAGAAAAATTTTATTCAGAGGTGGTCTGCCCACCTCAGGTATGACTCTGGGATTTTTTTTAAAAATGGTAAGTCCTTGCCTCTCTTAGTTAAGCAGATGACATCATGGAGGTTGGTTGATTCTGAATCCAGATAAAGGTAAATGTGAGGTCTGACTTCACTGGAAGCAAGAACTGGCCCCATGTGCTGTACCTGATTTGTAAAATGAGGTACTCACTAAATCAGACCATTGGCATATTTTCAAATTAAGATCACAGTGAAAATGAATACAGTGCACTCTGGTTATTTAACTAACTAGATAGATAGGAGAAATTCTATCTCCCATGACTAACACAGGCTGCCTTTTGATCTCAGTACAATAAGAAAGAAGACAGAGCTGCCGGATGTCTTAACAATGTTGATTTTGTATACTCAATAAAAGGTTCCAAGAATTGCAAATATTTAGAGTGAGTGTATGTTCTCATGTAGTAATTTTTCCATGGCCACATTATCTCCGTTTAGGAGGACTGACTCTGTTCCTGCTCCATCTCAAAACTAACCATTTGTGTGCCATTTTCATAACATCAACACTATTACCTGTGCTGAGCCCTTCTTAGACAGAAAATGCAGTGTAGCAGTGTCAAGCTCTAGCTGATGGGCTTTCTCCTTAGAAAAAATTCAGTCCACTTAAAATGGATCTGATTCTTTCCCACTTCTATATCACATATTATCAATTTCTTTTTTTTCTCCCAGATATTTTATCAGCTTTCCCTTGTCTCATGGAACTGGGGGATTTCCAGGAGCCTGGCTATGGTGTAAATGTGTAATAATAGAGGGAAATCCTTGCTAAATGTCTGTCACCTCTATGGCACTGAGCATCACTTCTGCAGGAGGGACTTCTCTTGTCATAGAGAGAGCCTGCTTTTCCAGGCTCCTGCTACATCTCTGGCTTAACAAGGTGTCTGGAGCCTGCCCTGTCACATAAAATTATGTGACTGAAATTATGCCTGTTTAGGCATAAAATTCCAGCTGGAAACATAGCAATTATGCAGGGGAGAAGCATGGAAAGGGCAGCAGAGTAATAGAGGAAGGTGGGTAGGCAGCTGACCTGTGAGACAAATGGCCAGCTGGAAGGGCTTATATACATTAATCTAGAGGCCACATTGCTTCCTTCACCCCATTTATTTTTCCTGCAAGCAAACAGGGTGTACGCTGATGTTTCCCTTGTCAATAACCTGAGGCAAGGGAGAAAGAGGCAGGGTCATCAGGGAGAAGTGAAATGGGGCTGAAAAGCAAAGCAGGTCCTAGGAGAGAGGATATTGCCGTGAATGTGATGAGAAATATCTGAGAGGATTCTTTTTTAGAAAGAAAAGGAGAAGGGTAGGTGAAAGAGAGAAGAAGAATAATGAAAAGAAAAGTGAAAAAAATTCTCGAGTTGTGCAGGAAAAATTATGGTGATTAATACAAGGGCTATAACAAGGAATATAGAAAATGAAAACAAAGAAACACAAGAACAGAAAAAATTATAGAGTTTTAGGACTGTTCATTTTCTTCTATTTTATTGGCAGACATTCTTGAAAGGCTTTAGGAAGGAGGTCAGGTCAGATAGCTAACTTCTGATTACAAAAACCAGTACTGCACACTATTTCTCTGCTGTGGAGATTGCTCATAAACAATGGGCACTGTTTGCTATTTTGAATTGATATCTTAATCATGTAACCACTTAAATTTTATTCTGTCTTTTAGTGTTGGTCTTTCTTCTCTTGGCAGCCCTAACAAGACTCCAAAGTGATGTTATGAAACAGTGGTATAGCATGGAATTACTTTTAAGATAAAAAACTTTAAATCTTGCCAAGTGTAACATTACAGGCATTTGCTGGAGCAACTTCAGGGGGTAGATTCTGAATGCAATGTGTATAATAACCTATAATAGACTTAAAAATCAACATTGGAGTTGCTACTTCACAAGTCTGTACCATAAGTCTCACAACTGAATAAAAGGGCTTAAAGATATGAAATGAGTTGAACCTATCCTGCTGTGAATCTTGGAACTTAGAAGGAAAATACACTTCACAATTGTTATTCAGTGAAATAATTGCTTTTATATCCATCTCTAGATTTTTGAGACCCTTGATTTTAGACAGTTGGGTTGGCAATACCAAACAGTAGCAGAGTAAAAATAGATTACTGCTCTGAAGACAGCCTGTGGCAAAGGGCAAATTTAATGTGAGCATAGTCAAACTCATCCAGCTGTGTCTAAACTAATCCTGATCATCTACCAGGGACTTGCTAGAGCAGATTGCAGCTCCTGCCTAATTTATGCATCCACAGTTCTTTTTTTGCGGGGCTGGGGGTTGGATTGAGTATTTGGGTTGGAATGAGTAGTTACCTGGGTCATATGTTTGGGTAGTGTTAGGAGTTCAGAAGAGCTTTGAGGCTTTCCCCGACCCACCTTCCCCTGATCACTCTCTGTGGAGGTCTGTGTTTTTTGCATGTCTCCCAGACTAGGAAGATCCTTACCTAGAGTGTTATAGTCCACCTTCCAGTTCAGAAGAGGCTACAGTTCCTGTTACAAATGCAGAGGAATCTTGAGAAAGCGTGCCTCAGGCCATTGAAGCTTTTTGTATTGCATTTATGGCAAAGGAGAGATGAGATGAAGCCATGCCAGTAAGATGTAAGTATTACTCCTACACTTCTCTGTTTCTGAGCTGGAAGAGAACTGCTGAGAACTGCTGACAGGAAAGACTGTGTTCCTTACACAGCCAATTACTTGCAGTAGCACCTGTGAGTTTCTTCAGTCCAGTGGACAACCAATGAAAGGGTGCAGACCCAGTGTCCAATTTCTAAAGAATTCAAACAGCTTTTAATCCCCTGAGGTTATAGCAAATACTTGTTTCATTCCACTTCACTCTGCTACCTCTTACTTGAAGGAAAAAATCTTCACTTTGTCCCTTATTGCTTCTCTGCCCTGCAGCACATGGTACCAAAAGTAATGGTAAACTCTAGCGCTACCACCAGCCTCATCTAGCTGCAATAGTGTCGTAAGATTCCAGTTTTGCAACCACTTTATGTATCATATGCTTTAATTTTTTTCCTATTTCTTTACTTTAAATGTTTTATTACAGGAAACATTGCTTTTCAGGTTTCTTCTCCTTTTTTCTTTTGCCCCCCTGCCCCTGAGAATAAAATATGGCTGTAATAAACAAGATGTGACTCTCTTCTCATGAAATCTCTTTTCCACTGAGGGGCTCAGCTGCTCATTACTGAGTATTCTTCACTTTGACTGTGTTTCTGACTTATATAACTTGAACAATTCTCACTCTGTCCCTCTTCTGTTTATATGGAGGAAAGTATATACAAATGTTTGGAGGAGAAAACAAGAGACATCTTCTACCTGTTTTCTACCAAAATTAAAATTTATTTAAATTCAAATTTATTAGTAGGTAATTCAATAGCAAACTGGCTCTTTTGGTAGTGGCTGCTGTGACTGTTTTGCTCAGAGAAAGTGATGTGTTAGAAGCAGCCAGAAACAACCGTAAGTCAAACAGGAGATGGAGAGAGGATCCAGACAATACAAGTTGCTCACAGTGTAGAGCACATCCTCTGTAACTGCTGAAGCTCTTGCTTAGAGGAAGAATTATCCTTGTTGATCCTGACACAAAAGCAAGCATCAGGGAAAAAAGGCTTTGGCGTATCTCCTCTGGAATTTGCCATAATTTATTTAACTTTTCTGGGTGTCTATTCCATTATCTCAGAAAGATCCTTTTTACCCACTGTGGATGCAGAGCTATGAATTCATTGCTGTTTGTAAAACACAGGGAGGTCCTTAACTGGAAGGATCAAACATTTCCTCAATTGGAAAAACCAAACTTCTTGAATAAATAATTTTGTACTGGGCATTTTCTTTGTACTGAGTATGAAATAGTTTTAAATGGCCTTGGATATACAGCAAGCTTTAATCTGCTCCCAGGTGGCCATTAATTCTAGAGAAACATCCAATTTTTTCAACAACTAGTTGCTTTAGTAATGGATATTTCCAGTGAGACTAGAAACTGGTCACAATCAATACATAGCACAAAACACCTAGTGGTTTACTTCAAGTAGTGATATTATTGTTAATATTCATGGCTTAGAAAAGCTGGCTGCTTGCAGTTAATTTATTAACTTCTGTAATATCACAACAGAAAACACATTGTTTGGATGACAGTGAAGGAAGACTCTTGGGAAAGCTACCAGAATGCACATTAAAACTGAGCAGGAGTGGCAGGATTAGGGATTGCTTATGGTCCTCAGAGAGACAGTTTTACTCCAAATTTACCTGTGGTTAGTGAGAACAAGTTTGAGCAATGTTTGCTTTATCCACAGGCCTACGAGTTTCTGAAGCTTTTTGATGTATTTCTATTGTTCATAATCCACCCAACTCATCTTTGAATAGGAAATTTGTCAAAGAATGGTAGAGCACATTGCTGGGTTTTGGCGCTTTAAGGAGGATATAAAGTGCAAATGATGTTGCCAGAAATTCGGTAGTAGTAATCTTCTACAATGAGTCCAGATTTATTATTCACAATGAACCAGTCTTTTTAGTGACAGCTGCCATTGACACTCATTAGAAATACCAGACCCTTACACTGTTTATAGAGCAAGGATTTAAAAAATTGAATGAGATAATCCTAAAACCTGCCACACATTTAAGTACATCCACTTGGATGAACACTCATTGCATTCACTGAAAGTCTTCCACTTTTGACTGTTCTGGTGATATACTGCTGTGCTGAGGCTCCTAAAATAAATTAAGTCCTATTATCTTATACTGCTTTTATTGGAAAACACGTCATTGCTATGTATAAGCTGTATGGAGGGTGTCATTAAGATAGGGCAGTGGGTGCCAATCCACAAGTATATATGTTTTGCAGGTTAATCATAATGATAGTGCATAGGTTGAAATTATGTCATTTTTCAGTTTCCTTGAAAGTCAAGAATTCGAACCCCTTGAATAGACTCAGATTATAAACACTATTCATGTAACTTTATATCTTAGAACTCTCCTTTAGTGCTCTGTTATTAATATATGAAAAATGAAAGAGCTCTGATTAAATATGCCTGCATGGATAAATTTACATTAATGTGAGATGATTAATTATAAGTTAATACCCATTCAGAAAAAGCATTTTAGGTGGCATAATGAACAGGGTGCAGTGACAATCCTGCAACAGTCCTCTGTTGAGGCAATCAAAAGCCAGACATGAAGTGCTATTACACATTTTGGAGTTGTGCTGATAATAATCAGTATTCTGAACTCCTACTCAGCTGTGCTCTCTTTGCACCACAAGATGTCAGTACACAATCCAGGATGAATTTTAGCTTTTAAATTATTTTTTTTTAAGATTTTTTTAAGCTAAACTAAGAAACATGTTTATTTCTCTTTTGTGTTCTCAAGAAGAAAATAAAGCTCATAGAATAACCTTCAGTGAACGTTCATCATGCCTTTTAAATAAAGTGATGTACATAGACCTGCCAGAAGCTTGGGAAAAACCTCTAGCTCTATTTCTTTTAAACAATAGTGTATAGATCCTGCCAGCAATCCTTGTGAAAGTGCTACTGATCCATAAGAAATCCAGAAGAGTGTTTATGGCAGTTGTTCCTAAGTGCCATTTTTAAGGGGTTTATTCCACTGTTCGATCTTCCTGCTCATCTCTTCAACAGGCAATGCTGGGGGACAGGCTTTGTCTTCTCCTACTACCACAAACAGACATCCAGCTAGGTGGAAGTAAAGCATATAAGAGTATTAAGTTGTCAAAGAATTGCACCAGTTTTAAAAAATAACAGCAATTTCCTGTACTTCACACTACAATTAAGCAGTCATAATATGGCAGCCCATAGATGCCAGACCCAGAAATAATCAGTTGAAAAGATAATCACTGACAGAGGAGATCTATTCCTGTTTTAGTGGGAAAATGTGTGTTTAATTCTTTCTTTCTTTGATTTATTTCTTGGGAGGACTGTGGTCTTCGTACTTCTGTCATATTTGGCCTGGATTTGTTAACTCTTCTTTTTCTGGGAGATTAGATAAGGACATGCTGTCTACACATATGTCTTTTTATGGATGCTGCCTAAATAAGTAATGTACTGTAACTTCAAGATAAGGCCAACACCACAGTCAGAAAATGTTCTCTGGGAAAAACTTGTGCAAATGAACAATTCATCTTACCTCTGCTCTGAGGTGGAATGAGAAAGTCACACCTAAAGTATGTTTTAAATGACTCTGCAGTCAAAACATATTTCTGTCTTCTGAGCTGAGGCTGGCTGAGGTGCACAGCATGAAAATTTAAGCCAGCTGAAAATCTTTATTTACATGCTAGATTAGGGAATTCGGAGGGCAAGGACCCCTGTATTCAGTTATACATGTCTTTTGCTGAATTGAAACATCTAAAGGAAAAAGGATATAATAGAGTCTTTGATTCTACACATCATCAATACCCCTACAGCAGTAGAAGCACAGAGCCTGATGCTCAGGTCTTGCTGATTAGGTCAGGGAAAAGGCAAAGTTCAGATACTTCCTTTTAATTCCATGACATTAAGTGTACACCTAAGTTTTGGTAGGACCATGGCTGGCTAGTCTTTCTCACTCTTACACCTTGATTTCTTTTACTGCTTCTATACTGTTCGCTTTTGATTTTTTTGAGGTAAAATTTTGCCTAAGGAATTTGCCTCTGAAATATTCTTGAGGGCATCCTTCCAGCATCACAGACTCATGGAATGGTCAGGATTGGAAGGGACCTCTGGAGATCATCTAGGCGAACCCCCTGCTAAAGCAGCTTCACTCAGAGCAGGCTGCACAGAATCAAGTCCGGGTGGCTTTTGAATGTCTCCAGAGAAGGAGACTGCACAGCCTCTCTGGGCAGCCTGTCCCAGGGCTCTGTCACCCTCAAGGTAAACAAGTTCTTCCTCATATTCAGATGAAACTCCTTGTGTTTTTGCCCATTGACCCTTGTCCTGTCACTGAAAAGGCACCCCTGAAAAGAGCCTGGCCCCATCCTTTTGACACTTGCCCTTAAGGTATTCGTAGACATTGACAAGATCCCCTCTCAGCCTTCTCCAGGCTGCACCGGCCCATCTCTCTCGGCCTTCCCTCATGAGGGAGATGCTCCAGCCCCCTCATCCCCTTGGCAGCCCCCCGCTGGCCCCTCTCCAGTCGCTCCCTGTCTCTCCTGAACTGGGGAGCCCAGCGCTGGGCACAGCACTCCAGGTGCGGCCTCAGCAGGGCAGAGCAGAGGGGCAGGACACCCCCCGCACCCGCTGGCCGCGCTCCTCCTGATGCAGCCCGCGCTGGCAGCGGCCTTCTTGCCCACCAGGGCACACTGCTGGCCCACGGGCCACTCGGTGTCCTCCAGGCCTCCCAGGCCCTTCCCCGCAGAGCTGCCTGCCAGCAGGTCAGCCCCAGCCTGTGCTGGTGCGTGGGGTCGCTCCCCCCCGGCGCAGGACCCTACCCCTGCCTTTGCTGAGCTTCATTACGCCCCCCCTGCCCCACTGCCCAGCCTGCCTGGGCCGCGCTGAACGGCAGTGCAGGCTCTGGGGGTATCAAAAAATATTTGTGCAGGGGATGATTTTGCCCTTGGAAAACCCCTTGCCTGTTCATGGTGTCTCCCCTGCCACGTGACCATCATATCCACTGTTTCTGGGAAGCCATTGGAAAGCCCTTCCATCCCTTGGCCTAAACCATCCTTGCTTCTTACTGCACATTACTATCACGGCCACTACAATGTGGCCTGTCCCACCGCATCCTTATTTCTCCATCCAGATTGTCCTAAATCCCATGGTTTAGATAAAATAACTCTGTGATGCAGTGGGAACACAGAGTGCTTTTCTTCCATGCAGCCAGTCAGTTATGTATACCTCCCCAGGCGTGTTGATGAAGTGTGTAGAGGAAGACCTTTCTGGACAGGGCATGGCCATACAGAGGTGACCCGCTGGCTGAAGAGGATGACTGTGGTTGCAGACAGCAACCAGGAGATCAGTGCTGTGCCAAGACAGAGGCAATGAAGGAGCCACGACAAGAATGGTCACTCCTTTTGTTTTAGTTGGAGAGTAGGGAAGTGTTTTCATCCAGGGTCTGAGGCGCTTCTGAAGTCCTTGAGGAAAGGGTCACTGCATATGTGGTACATGTTACGTATGGCCACATTTTCAACTGGTAGGATGTTGGCCACCGGGTGTGGAAAGGGAAGGAGGCAGCAGAAACATGTTTTTATTGACTCTGTGGCTTCCTCTAGAAAGGATGGTACTGAAATACTCAGTGTCTCCATGTAACTATCACAGCCATGGCAGTGACCGAAGCACTTGGCATCAACAGCAATGTTGATAACAAATACTATATACACCTTTGTAAGTTGGTGCCCACCCTATTTCTCCCACCACCTTGTAGTGCCTAGGTGACATAATTGCATACCATGTCCCTGGGGAGGTGACATTGAAAGGCTAACTGACCTTTCCTGCAGAGCAAAGAGAGGCAAGGAAGAGCTCCAGGACTGAAGGCTCACAGGGATGGAGAAGGAAACCAGAGAAATATTGTCATTCACCAGTTACACCTGGGACTTGGTTGACATTTGGGGCCACTGCCAGGGAAACAACTGCATAATTGCACTTGCACCTGCAGCACAGGCATTAGAGGAAGGAGCAGACATCAGGAGATGCAGGCAGTGCCTGGATGTGGTGAGGGCATAGAGAGGCGCTATACCCCAACGGAAGAGTGGGAATGTCTTTTTGGACTTCCAAAACAGCATGCTGGGGACAATGTGTGTTACTTGTGAGATGGGAGAGAGATCCTATCCCCTCCTTCTGTAAACCTTCCTCCTATTTACATCGGTTGTAATGAACCTCAAGAGAAGGTCACACATTTTCTTTCAAATGAGTGGGGTTGAGAGTCTGGTGGCAGTTATGCATGGTTGCTGTCAGGCACCCCTAGCTGAAGCCTCCTTGCACCCAGCAGCAATTGATGAGCACTGTGTATCACTCAGCTGGTGAGGCAGGACATGATGCTTTGCCAGTGCTATTTTTCATGTTGGTGCCAAGGATAAACAGCGTCAACTGTTCTAAGCTGCTGAAAGTTGCAGTTGAATATTTGGCACAATGGGAAGGTACAGCTGAACTCACATCCCTGTTGATTTGTCAGTGTATTTCTCCATTGCAGAAACCTAGGCACATGGTGCAACACCTAGATACATAGATTCATGACTCCAGGGAATGTACATCAGAGTGCAAAACCAAAAAGAATTGGAAATGAAGCTTCTATTGGTGGCCTGTGGTAGCCTTTGACACCCTGGAGCAGGAGACATTAATGTCTCTACACGTAATCACAGCAAGTATGGGCCCTCTCCAGGAGACGTTAGAATGCATCTTGTTTAGCTGCTTGTGGGGACAGAAGTTGCCCTTAGAACATGATAAACTGGAGGACATATGCCGTTATAGACTCCTGTGATGAAGACAGGTATAGGGAACTAAATTTCTGTTCCATTTGAATGGGAGGAACAGAGAAATAGTACAAATGGTCCAGTAAACAAAACACATAAAAATGGACCAAGGGAGTAACCCAGAAATTTAGAAGCTGATATGCTGCCAGTCTGGAGCTGGAGGCTTTGCAATGCAGTAAGTGCTTGCAATGCAGGTCCAGATCAACCACTGCAGTGGTCAAGCCTCAGCTGTGGCAAGCTCCAGCAATGCAGGGATCCTGGTAATGAATCTGAGAGTAGCTGAAGTGTTTCTTTTTATGAGATGTAAGCTGTAGCCCCTGAGATGAGCTGGCTAGCTCCTAAACAGCATCAAGTTACATGTATCTTTAACCCAGTAGGTTTGCTTTGGAGTGCCCTGGTTCTTCCCCTAAACCTTATGAGTCACCGTATCTTTTGCCATGCTGGCACAAAGACCAAAAGATGAAAGTAAGTACAACCCTTTCAATAGGACATCATTTTAGAGATACTTCTGGCCTAAGATTGCTCCAGGCAATGAGGGCTGTTAGGCCTGCAGTAAGGACAAGGATGATGAACCCCAGACCACTTTTGGAGTGGCCCTTGAGAGTGACCTAAGAGAACAGCACAGCCAAAACTAATAGGATCTACTTCTAGTTTATAGTGTTAATTATTATGAAAACTTCTATAACTGGGCCCAGTAAGTAGCAGAATCTTTTCATAAAAGATGAAGAAACTGCCTCACATGGTTTGGTCTAAAGGAAGCTGTTTGACTGCATGTACGACAAAACTCTGAGAAGGCTAGACAGGGAAAAAAGAAAGGTTTTAATATGGTGAAATTATATGAATGGAATGTCCTCAAACTTGAAGAGGGTTAGAATTTTTAATATGACCATTTAAAAGAATAATACTGCTCTCAGTAAACCTTTCTATACAACATGAATTACTTTACTGGCACCTGATTGACAAAGATGTTTTTTAGTATCAGACACAACTTACAATACACAAGGACACATATTTTCTCACTGGAGAGCAACAGACTATTGCCTCCATTGATATTTTGTAACATCACAACCTAAATGGCTTTTATGTTCTGAAAAGAAAAAGCACAGAGGAGAAAGAAAAAGCTTTTGAAGAAAAAAATAATTTTCCAATAATCCCCATTAACTACAGAGGTCATTGCGGCAAAAAGAATGGGACTAGAAATCCACTAAAAGCTGCAGTATAAGGTACGTTAAGACTGACAAGCCTTTCACCAAGTAGTTGCAAATGGGACTAATGGTTTAAACTTGTTAGCCATTGTCAGAGCCTCTGATCCTTGAGTCAGCTATGAAGGCTATGGCAGAAATCAATAAGGCATTGCTTACCCAGTGAACTGCTAGACCATATATATAGATTGCCTGAAGGGAATTGCTCAGTTCCTCCTGGTCTGCAAGCTGAAAGCAGTCAGCTGAATCTTCAGAAATATTGGTGACGCTACCTCAGGGCAATTATGACTTTTGCCACTTTGAGCAGAGAATGAGGATAAGGACCGTGCGGGGAGAAGTCCGGCATGAGAGATTGCAGGCTGGACTTTTATGCTGTGGCAAGGCTCGTGGTGTGTTTTCACCCATCATCTGCATTATGAAATGAACAGCCATTCGTTTGGCTGGCACGTTTGTCTCAGAAGTTACAGAAGGCATGGCAGTACCGTTGTTGCTATGAACAGTCTGATAGCAAACTACATATAAACTATGGCTGATATGGACGGAGATATCCCCTAAGGTTGCCATTCCAAAACTGTTGGAGAAATCCCTTCCACTGGCACATTTTGAAATGTTTCTTTTATATTGATCAGCTGCTTTCTGGTAGAGTACTACAAGGCTTCAATTAAGTGAAGCATGTTTTTGTAAGATATATAGACAAGCTAAAAATTGTCAGCAAAGAGAAATGTTGGTATTCACATGCCAAGAGGCTTTGAAAGAGAGCTGTGCTATTGTTAGACCTGGTGCTCTTCTCCCCATCATACTTGTAATCTCCGCTTCTGTCCAGTGTTGCACAAAGCATTGGTATGCGTGCTACAACTCTTAAAGTTCTGAAAAGGTGGCAGTGATTTGTTGAGACACTGTGATCTCTCTCCTGATCTCTAGTTTTTGCTGTCCCTCTTCCAGAGGTTTAAGAATGCAATGATATGTCAGCCGACTAAACAACCCTCAGTGCGATTCTCCCACCCTGCTTGCTTCATTTCACCTCTCCTTTGTCTTTCCAAGACCATCAAAAGTGATTCTCACACTTTGTTTCATTTATTTTGTCTACCTATGTTCAAGGGAAGACCAGTTCCAGAATAGTCAATAGCTTGGTGGTCAAAGCGCTCCACAGTTTAACGAAGAATTAAAACTGAGTATATTTTTCTGATTCAGAAAATGTGTGGATGAAAACTTGCTATCGCAGATCCAGGCTCAAATTTTAACAATGTTCTTCCCTATCCTGGAGCAGTTGTGCTTTTCTGCTTATGGTTCTTCCTTTTCCTTCCTTCCTTCCTTCCTTCCTTCCTTCCTTCCTTTTCTTTCTCTCTTTCTTTCTCTTTCTTCCTTCCTTTCTTTCTTTCTTTCTTTCTATCTCTTTTTCTCTTTTTTCCTTTCTTTCTTTCTTTCTTTCTTTTTCTTTCTTTCTTTCTTTCTCTCTTTCTTTCTTTCTTTCTTTCTTTCTTTCTTTCTTTCTTTCTTTCTTTCTTTCTTTCTTTCTTTCTTTCTTTCTTTCTTTCTTTCTTTCTTTCTTTCTTTCTTTCTTTCTTTCTTTCTTTCTTTCTTTCTTTCTTTCTTTCTTTCTTTCTTTCTTTCTTTCTTTCTTTCTTTCTTTCTTTCTTTCTCTTTCTTTCTTTCATTTTCCACAATTGTGTTTTCAACCACAATTTCATCCACAAAGTGGTATAAGAAATTCTGAAAACTTTCTGTGAGTTAAAGAAAGAGTATCTTGTACAGAGATAGCCCAGTGATGTCTTTCCTGCTAGAAAATGTTCAAATGGAGCAAAGGCAAAAAATTTCAAGGTTGTGAACTGATTGTTGTCACTGTTTTGTCCTCTCTTTCTCATACACTGTGCATTTTGTCCAGGTTCTCACTAATCAGAAAATGACTTCATTGTTACAGTTGCTTGATTGCTTATAGAGAAAAAGAAAATGACAGCCTGCAAGAGGTCACGAAGGACTTTTTTTTCTGAAAAAGGCTGCTAAATGACAGAGTAACAAGCATCTGATGTGGTCAGAGAGTGATGAAGAAAGTAAGTTTCTGCCAGATACCGTGGTTTGTTTTAGTTCTTAACAGGCTGTGTAAGAGGTGGCTAAGTTTTTAAAATTCCTCATTGATCTGGGGCTAACATACTAACATACCTATGTGCACCTTGGAGGAAAACAGCAAAGTCAGCAGAGATAACCTAAGAGCTATTACCATACATGATTTAGAAGCGGTTTCCACAGTGGCTGAACACCAGAGCCAAATAGGTGGCATTATTGTTACATGGCAACATGTAAAATGAAGGTTATTTCTGATCATTTACTATAATGACCAATCAATGTGATAACACATCTGTGGCAATGTATATGACTAAAATGTTCTGTGGTATCAAGTGGGCAGATTGTGCTAAACTCTATCCAGCACTCTGTTTGTGACAGATGGTGGTATGACCACACTTCAAGAAATTGATGATGTCTAGAAGAACGAAGTTTTTTGAAAGAAATAATCCCCCTGCCCCGCCTTATTTGTTCTTGGACAGATTTACTCCAGAGGAAACTGTACAATTACACACTACTATGGCAGACTATTAGCTCTAAATAAACCTTCTCATTTATTTGGCTTTACAAGGCTTTCAATTTCTGCAACACATCTATCACAATTTTATGAAAAGTTGCTGGCAAGCATACGCAAGTTGTTAATGGAAAAGTCCTTCAAATGCAAAAAAGCCTCCCAGTGAGGTCAAGTCACTCATAACTGCCTGGGTGCAGAAGCAGTTGATGATAAACACTAGCTAAATCTATAGAAGAGAAATCAATTCATTCCACTTACGAACCATATGCCTCCTGCTTTCTTTGCATAACCACAGTAAGGGACTCAGAAGCAGAGGGATCAGAGTGTTCAATAAAACCATTAAGCAGTAATTTTTGTGTGTGTGATTCGACAGCACTTTGAATGAATGCCTAACACAGCTTTTGCAGTACTGGAGAATCATTTCTGTGAATGTGTTTTTCCATAACTCTCATTCCTTTCCAAACTTTTGAAAATGTGCAGTAAGCATAACACAACATCTCAAAAATATCTGCCCACATTTATTTCACTTCTTGTTCATGGTGACTGGCCATTCTGTCAAGGTACTCTGCCTCATTCTCCCCTCTGGTCTGACCCATATCATTGTTTTCTGTTACCTTCCACCATTAATTCCTTCTGAAAGACTATGAGCACTTGTCCTTGGTGCTTCATCTGACCTTTTGGCATGAGCTTTGACTGAAGTAATCTCCTGCCAATATTTTTTGTATTGTCTGCGTACATCTGATATGTCAAAGAGTCCTAAGTGAGAACTGATTAACCATCCAGAAAGTTAGGTGTAAGTTTTAATGTTAAAGGAAGCATTTAATTGTGTTTTTTGTAATGGAGAGAAGACTAACTTATAGATAGGATATGTCAGCTTTGAAAAGTAAAAATACTGGAGCAGAGACACAGTATTATGAAGTAAGTTCCCATTATGATTGTTGTCCACTATGTGAAACTTTGGTGATTTCATAGTTTCTGCAGATAGCACTTCTGTCTGCATTCATTCTTACGACAGTCTGTGTCCCTGTCTTCACTAGTCCCTTTTGTTGTCCTCTGAATACACTATGACTGGAAAATCTGTGACTGAGGGTGAAGAAACAGCTCTGGAAGTAGCTCAGGGCTTAGGGAACGGAAAACTTTTAGAATTAGCAACAGAGCTTCAAGTCTGAGCCTCCATATACAGGAAATTTTTCATTTCTTGTAGTCTGAGGGCTCCAAGAGATATAAATCACTCCATTCTGCTTGGCATGAAGCTGTTGTGTTTTTAGTCAGGTAGAGCTGTTCAAGACTGCTGCCATTTCAACTGTGGTTGTCAAACAAGGAAGTCATGGATGTGTGGATTGGCTGTTATCTGAGTGTGTAAGAGGGAGCACAATGTTTTAGACATAGAGAAAAAGAGATTTTTTTTTTTTTATGAGGACAAAATATGGACAGAGAAGATGATGAATTTGAATATTATGTATTTCTCACAATACAAGTCTAAAAGAACACCAGTGTGTACTGCAGAATAGTCCACTGCAAGATACCAAGATCTATTGACAAAGAAAAGAAAATCCTTTTGTTGATATATTGCTATATAGGTGTACAGAAGTGGTCTCTAAAGTCAGGGTGTATTTGGCACCATTTCCTTAAGCAGATGCAGCAGTGCATTCAAGTAAAAGAGGTGATTGTTCTACCTTCTGTAACAGCTGGTATGAATAAGTCAATACTAAGAACTGCATCTGGTTGGGGTAATTTCAAATTTAGTGACTTCCAGACATATAATTCAGGATAAAAAACAGCCAACAAATGTACAAATTTTATAGTAAATCCATGAATGAATAAATTATGAACTTTACAATGATACAGTAATTCTACATGAGGGACTTGCACTTTGACTCTTACAGAACATGATGAAAAATCATGCACTACTTCTATAGATCATCATAAAAAAACTGCTAAAGGAGTGGTTTTAAAGGTACTTCTTCAGAATCATCCATGGTTTAATACATTGTGACCTGGTTAGTTCCTTTTAGTTAAAATAATTAGGAACCTCACACATATTTGCCAAAAAGGTTAATACCAGTATTAGGACAATATAAAGATGCCTTAAATGTGGCATGTTCACCTTTTTCAAGCCTCTTTGTATAGTCTTAGAAAGGTGAAGGCATCTTTGTATAAGTTGTATTCAAACCTCTGTATCTTGGCATATGCTTGGAGCATATCCCGTCTTTATATTAATGGATAATTGTCAAATAAAAATGCTATGGAGATCCTTACATTTTATTCTTCAAAGCCCATATGTTATGGAAATATTACAAACTTTATTATATAATTTGATTTAACAGAAGAATGTTGGAGACTAGTAAATAGAGTTCCCAGATAAACATAGGTAATGTTTTTGCTCTAAGTAGTAAGTTTCTGGTCTGAATGAGTTTGTATGAATATCTAAAATGGTCTAATAGCACATTAGCAACCGATGTGTTCAGACTGTATGAAAACTGTGCATTAGCTAACAAACTTTTCACAGATTAAAAATAAGTAAAATTATGGGCCTAATTTCAAGCAGCTACTTAATTATAAAACAAAAATTGAATGAGGTCAGCAGAATTACACAGTGTTAAACTGCTAAGATATTAAGTGTTGGCTCTGAAAAAGTATAACATCATTTGTGCTGATAACCACTAATGTGATGTCCATAAAATATATCTGTTTATTAAGGCAAACATTTCAATATCTCTTTCAGAAGATGATAATTGTAATTCTTTATGTTTTGCTTCTTTTCTCTCTGGTTATACTGACTGCATAATCCCTATTGCTTTGAATGTTTATAAACATATGTTGCACATTTCGTGTTATAACTAATCCATGTTCTTTCTCTTGGTCTCTCTCCCTCTAGGGGAAGAACTGTTAAAACAGTGTAGTTTTTTGTTTTTCTTTTAAATGCATTCAGATATATGTTTATATGGAAGAAGACAGATTAAATGTGTTTATACTTAGTGTGGAAAATATGGAAATTTTAGATGGCCTGTGGTTTCTATAGGAGTTTGTTTCACAGCTTGGGCTGTCTCAAAAATCTTTCAGGATGGTTTCTGGTATGCTTAGGTTCATTCAATTGTTGCTTTGCCACAAACTAGCAGAACCCTGGCCTGTTCAATGGTTTGGATACTGATATGTGGGAAAAAATGTAAAAAAGAAGCATTCAGCCATAAGCATAAAACAGTATGTAGAGTTTCCTGCCTAATTTCATTCGGTTTTTAAAAATCCAACCCCCAAAATTAATATATTCTTAGAAGTATGGGAAATTCCTGCCAGATTATTTTCTCTGCTTTGTCTTCTTCATACAAGAAGCCAGCAAGCAGAGTGTACTTTTGGTTAGAGTGATGTGTTTTGTTTTAAAAGGTGTCTAAAAGGGAAATGACTTAGGGCAGGTTGAAGGGAATTCTTTCAGTCATGTTTTCATTGGTCTAATCCTACATTATGAAGTCTTAAATGTTTGAATTAGTTCAGCTGATTCTAGACTACAAAGTAGTGTGAAAACAAGTGATTGGTAACATTTTCATGAGAAAAGATTGAAAGGTTATATTACTGTACTGCTTGCTCTTTGGCAAACTAAAATACAGCCAGGTTGACGCAAACACATTAACTGTGAAACTTATTTTGATGAAACTGGCCAAAGGTTCCAGTACCATGTTCTGCTCAGTAGCTTGAAAAATATGAAAAATGTATCATGAGATAATTCTGGTTCCTATACTATAGTTTTTATCTACTTATTTTTTTAATATACTATTTGTGGTTGTCCTATTTTATTCCTGTCTGGGTCTCTTGGAATTACTCTTTTTTCTAGCTCACTCTTATAGAAGGGGTGCTTGAAAGCATATACTTCTGACCAAATCTACATATTCTTCTTTAGGAAGATATTTCTTACCAGCTTGGCTGATACCTGGCTAGCATGTCATGAAGGACTGTGAAATTTCAAATTTGTATTAAGATTTATGCAAAGGTCTGATGTCCAGACACTGGACATTTATGAAATATAAATATTAGTGTATAGCTACTTTCCAGAGAGGGCTATAATAACTCTTACCTTTAATAGTAAAGTTTATATGCTTTTTTATTTTTAAACTAATATAGGTAATTTGGTATAAAAGTGAAAATAAACCCAAGAAACTGTATGGAGGGATGCCTTTCAAATCCTGTGAACAATTTCTGGGTTACTTTCATATGCACAGCGACAAAGGATAGGACCCATCAGTTCAAAATACATACAACCAGTTTTGTGGGAATTTTTTTTTTTCCTATGATGGGACTTGAAAAAAGTGGGGTGGCAAGGCAGTTTGCACTTAAGCACATAGCTGTAGACAGCTAACAATTAAACAAAGCAAGAAGTTGCATTGTTTCCATCATATTATGGCTTGTAATGTCACCCCCTGAAGATTCTGAATGTTTAGAGCTCAGATTCCTGCATATCTTTTGGTTTAAGAAGTCAGGAAAAACCAAGAATACCAAGTTAAAAAAAGAAAAAAAAGTGCTAGGCTTGGAGGAAAAGGTAATTTATCATAATTTAAAACTTTTGATTAAAGACTGAGTGTTGCTTTATTTCTGTGTCTGCCTAGTTTATTCAGGGTAGCTGTGGATTATGTGCTACCACAATAAAGATTAGATTTTATGGGACAACCTAGAGAGGGATGTAGTTCCTGAAGTTTCTGTTAACTTTCAGTGTGACTTAGAGCTGCTCAACTGCCCTTAGAAGCAAGGATCTAATATCCAGAAACTTGGTGAGGTGCATGGAAACCTAATTTATATGTTAGTTGCATTGCATTGATTTTTTTTGTAAAAGTTGACATTACTCGCAACATTATCTTTATGGAAAAACAGGACCTGAAGAAATTTACTTGAGAATTAACAGCTTTTATATTTTCCTAACTCCTGGAGTATTCAGAGTCCAGTGTGACTAACACTAAGGATGGTCACCTTAATGAGCACTAGAAGTATCAGAGAGGTGCAAAGACCATTTCTGCAGTTTCTCTGCAGATACCCGACTGGGATTGCGGTAATCCACAAATGTATTCACCACACCTTAGATAGTGCTTAATTGTTTCTTTAAGTTAGATGTTTAACTACAGTTGGTCTAGATGGTCGTTGTAGGTCCCTTACCACTGAACTGTTCCATTCCATTCCATTCTATTCTAATGTTGCATGGCCACAATGAAATCACATGATAAATTCAGGAAACTCATGCCTTGAAATTATGTTTTGGCAAATCAGTCTACTACCCTGTGTGTTCTCACTAACTCAGCTCAGTCTTGTCCTAAAATTTAAATGAAAAGTGTATGGCACTAATAATGCTGGAATTCTTACCAATGTGCATAATCATCACTTTGTACAAAAATCTTCTTAGAAATCATGCTCTCAAGTCAGTAGGAGGTCAGATGTTTCTGCACACAGAGTGCCACATCTCTTCAAGAGTTGAAGGCTTTGACCTAAGATACATAAATGCAGATCAGATAAGCAGCCTCCTTTTGATGGACACAGTCACAGAGCATCCAAGATATTGAAGGCTGTAATTTCTGCCAAATCCCTTTCAGGATGTAGGACAAACTATATGCTCAGCATAATATATAAATAAATAAGGATGCCCATATATTACTGCACATTGCCTTTTCGTAAGTCAACTTAAAATTTTGCTTTTATATGAATTTAGATTTAGATTTTAGATTCTAGATCTAGATTTAGAGTTTATATGAATTCCAACTTAAAAAATAACATAACTTGCAGAATTTTTACAATAGCTTTCTGGGATACACTGCAGTGTTAGCATACAATGCATGTACATGGGACAACACTCTACAGAAGGGTTAAAATGGCTTGGGAAAGATGAGTTGTGTGAATTGATTTGCATTTGTCATATGTCTTAATTTCAAGACTAGGGTTTCCCCAATATTTAATTAATTTTCTCTACATCTTTAAATGGAGTGCAGCTTCTATTAAGTTTAATTAGTTTCCCTGGAGGCTTGCAGGGTAATGGTACAGCTACTAAAGGAGAGCAGCTTCTAATTGAGGGTAGCTTCTAAACAAAGATACATGTAGTTGAATACATTCAGTTTCAGGGCTGGATTACTTCAGTGAGACAATGCCTTATGTTCATAGATGTGCTGTGGGGTTAATTGACTTGAAAGGTGCGAAGATATTTAACGTTTGAGTTTGTTTACCATTATCTTGCAACAGAGAAACTGAGGTACAGCTCAAAGAAATGACTGTTTAAGGCCTTTATGACAATGTGCACCGAGCAGTGAAAAACTCCACAGTTGAATCAAGATTCAATTACTCCATGAGACTGGTTTTGAAGGCAAAATGTTGGCCTTCAAAAAAATTGGACTACTTTACAAATTTACTGAGAAGGGCAGAGCCCAAATCTAGAATCAGACATTTCTCTCCTTGCAGATGCTAATTGTTGAGGAGGTTCTGACTTGGTCCATGTAAGTCACAACAACATGACACAACACTATGGGCTTCGGGAAGAGCGGCTGGAAAGCTGCCTGGTGGAAAAGGACCTCGGGGTGTTGGTTGACAGCTGGCTTAACATAAGCCAGCATGTGCCCAGGTGGCCAAGGAGGCCAACAGTATCCTGTCTTGTATCAGAAACAGTGTGGCCAGCAGGGCAAGTGCAATGATTGTCCCCCTGTGCTGGGTGGGCACTGGTGAGGCTGCACTTTGAACACTGTGTTCAGTTTTGGGCCCCTTACTACAAGAAGGATGTTGAGGTGCTGAAGCATGTCCAGGGAAGGGCTGTGAAGCTGGTGCAGGGTCTGGAGCACGAGTCTTATGAGGAGCGACTGAGGGAACTGGGGTTGTTTAGCTTGGAGAAAAGGAGGCTAAGGAGTGACCTTATCACTCTCTACAACCTGAAAGAAGATTGTAGGCAGGTGCCTGTGGGTCTCTTCTCCCAAGTAACAAGCAACAGAACCAGAGGAATGGCTTCAGGTTGTGCCAGGAGAGGCTTAGATTGGTTATCAGGAGAAATTTCTTCATCAAAAGGGTTGTCAAACATTGGAATGGGCTGTCCAGGGAAGTGGTTGAGTCACCATCCCTGGAAGTGTTTAAAAGACTTGTAGATGTGGCTTTTAAGGGCATGATTTAGTGATGGACTTGGCAGTCCTGGGTTACCAGTTGGACTTTATGATCTCAAAGTTTTTTTCCAACTGAAATGATTGTATGATTCTAAGATTTTATGGTTTATGTATGCTAACCTAGAGAACTAGAGACTATTGCTGTAGTGTTTTTTCATTAATGTTGGCATTGCAGCTGCTGCTGTCACTCGTGTGATCTTTAGGCAGAACATAACTGCAAAAACTCCATCACCAGGGCATTCCCAGAATAACACTTGGAAAATGTATACAAGCGGCTAATGTGAATACAGGAAATACGTGTCTTCACACTAACTTCCCTGGATCTATTTGCTAGTACCTACTTGGACTGAAGATTCCCTTGAAAAATATAGTTTAAACTGCTGTACAGATGGAGAACTGGTCTGCATAGAACAGCAAGAATGGGAAAGCATGTCGTGACTGGTGGAGAAAGAAGGTCGCACCTGTTACCTTGATCCAACTGTTTGAGAAGATAGGAGAAGGACCTGTTATAAAGCTATCTGTTATATTTTAAATACGAGTTATTTTTGTGGTCTCTCACACAGTGAAAAACTTAAACGAAGAAATTAAACTGCAACAATAAATAAAAAGGACTTATCTAGAGTAATTTTTACTTTCAAATAACTTTTGCTAAGGACGCGTATAGCTCTTGTGATATTTTCATTTTTCAGTACAAATTCCCACTAGACCAACGATGTGTTATTATAATTTTCAGCCTCTTCTTTCTGGGAATTATGAATCATTATTTTTTTTTATTCTTTCCTTCCTCCTGCCCCCCATCTTAAATATTTCTGCTAGTTGTTTAAAACCAGTTAGTCCATATAAAAAATTGCAACTTTCCCTAAAAATAAACTTGATATTCTGCCTGTCTGAACAAGCAGTAAAATAAGATAAAATAAAATGCTGTCTCTTGATGCTGTTATTAACCATTTCATGGTAAAAATCAGACCTTGCAAAATATTTGAGTCTCACACATTTTCATCTTTTAACACAACTTAAATGCCTAACTACCTTTGATAACTAGGGCTTTTGGCCACAAAATGCAGACAGACCCCTTAGCTCCACATTTAGGCATCTAAAAAAGTAACCTGAAGGAAAAGGGAAAAAGTACATGATGATTTACAATTTTGGATGTAGAAGGTCATAGTTAACATCACACACTGTTGTATGACAGCTTTCATTTAAGCAAAAAGCATTCTTGTTCAATTGCATGCAGGACATAGTAACAGGACTAGTCCACTGCAAGGAGCACTTAACATGGCTCATTTTATCATTTGCTGCTAATATCAAGAAATGCCCTTTAATACTTAACTGTTCATTTGGAATGCTTTTAGCTGTGGCATTACGTTAATGTACATAAGTAGTATCATTTCCTTGCAAGCAAAAAACCCCAAAACCCACCAAAACCAACTTCGAAGAATTTTTTAGTAGTTTTAAAATTCCTTGACTTTGGTCAAAGGACTGAGAAACCAGGTATTAAAGATTTCAGGCCTGTCAGAAGCTTCCTCCAATAAGAGGGCTTCTGTCATTCACAGTTGGGCACGTTCAAGATTTGCTGTGTTACTTACCTTCATGCTGACAGCTTGAGCGTCTCAGGGGACTGTGGGATTTTCTTTCCTCTTTTTTTTCCTTTCAAAGTGTTTTGAGTGTCAGAGGAAGCTGAGGAGCAATGGGAAGGAGTGAGAATGAGATGGGTGTTTCAGTGTTTCAGCTACTCTCTACTAAATTTCTAACAAAATGTTGGCAATTTGTTAAGCCTTTCCCCCCTAACTAATATTTAAAAGCATTCAATTAAGATTTTATAATGTGTCCAATGAGTTAAACTACCCCATGATATTAGAAAAATATTACATATATAAATAAAATACATCAAAGCATTAAAAAGCTATTACACACTCCGAACATAAAATGGCAGAATAATGATGGATCCTGCCATGCAGCAAACACATTCAAAAATATTATCTTCCTGGTAATGAAATGCCATCCGTTTCATTTTAAGCTAAATACGTTAGACATATCAGTGGAGTCTGTGCTGACACAGCAGTGAGTTGAAATTGAAAATCTGAAATTATATATATGATTGGACACAGTGTTAAAGTAATTTATAGGAAAAACCACAAATGTGCTGGGTCTGCACCTTTTGGTGAACTCATTTTAAAGAATCAGATAGAGGAAAACTCTACCATTTCTAATGTGCAGTTAGAATGGCAGCTCGCCAGGGCCCCAATATATTCCGTATGAGGGGTAGAAAAAAGAGAGAAAGGAAGAAAGAGGTTAGGGAGACTTGATTCAAATTACAACAATTCTGCATAAGCCATCAAGAAAATGGCATTCGTTTTCATCGCTCTGACCTAATATGATATAGCAGCTGTAGGAACTGTATTAGCTATCAAGACAAGTGGGAGATAACAGGGAAACATTTAGAAAGGGACATCAGGATAGGGCTAATTTCAGCTCGGCTGCAGATGCTTCGGATGCTTTACCATGGAAAGCAAAGCAGCAGCAGGAATCATTATGATGATCATCTGATACCCAAAGTTTAGGCTGAAATTCAGGTTCTACTGACTGGAATGGAGCCTCAGTTATACACAGACACACACAGAGACACACAAATACAACCCTCCCTGCAATGCTGGCTTACAATCTCTCTCCCTGTCTGCTCCACACACACCCCCACCCCCCACCCCCCCTTTTATTCTTCCTAACTGGCTCATCTCCAGTCAAATAAAGGAAACCAAAGAAACAATAAGCATCAGGAAAGGTTTTATGCACAAAGCAGCTCTCTATGCCTTGCTTTTAAGCATCTTTTATCCTGTTTCTTGCAGTTCTTTCCTGAACTCAGAATGTTTTTCATTTAGTTTGGGAAAAGAAGTGGAGAAAAAGACAGTAATTTACTATTAATATATGGATGCATTACATCTTCCTAGCATTACTATTAAGTTATTAATGAGCTAATTCATAACATTAAGCAGCATTATTATTATTTATTACTTACTAGTCAAAAGTGAGGTAATGGGTGTGGTGCAAAATATAAAGTTAGGCAGATGCTATCACAGAGCAGTTAATTTCTAAGCAGATCAGACAGACAAGCCATTTTGGGGTTTTATATTAATCTTTTAGTTAATCTCTTGCACATGTATAAAACAAACCTTATTTTTAAGAATGATATTGTCCTGATTTTCTTCAGACATCATAGTGGTCAGAAAACTTGAAAAGGAGTGATGGCTGAGACTTTGAAAAATATTTAATATAGTTACATTGAACTACTGTTCTTGTGAACAGCAGAAAAAAAAACCCTTTACTTTTGGCAGCAGTGTGTAAACAGTGTGTGTACTATAGGTGGGTGTTGCTTGTTTCTAATGCTAGCAAGTGTTACATTTTAATTTTTTTTTTAATTATCTGAATACTATAAAGAGAAGTTGATTTGGATCTTGTTGATGGAACATCTACAAGGTTTGTAGAAGCAACCCACTATAGTAACTGGTAATCATATTCTGCTCATCCATAACTGTGACTGAAGGTTTACTGCCTATCAAGAAAGAAGTTGTGTACATTGCAATTACATTTTTACCACCTTGCTTTCCCTGCATCTGATCATGTATTTTGTTCGGTGCTGGGTAAATCTGTTTTCCTCTGGGCAAGTCAGAGAAGCTCTGTCACACCACTCTCCTGGAAACCTTCTCCAGAGGAGCCATCGATGATCAGTAAAATAGTTCTCCCTTAGCTATAATCAGCTTCTGCTTGCTCTTCCTATGTGATGACTTCACTAGTCACACACTGTGACATGTTCCCTGCTCATGCTGGCAAGAGCTGTTCAGACAAGACTCTCAGTCCCTATGATTCTCCCTTGTGCTGAATCCCAGGGGCATATTCCCAGTTTGAATTTGGGGTTTTCAGAGAGCTACTTTAGTGTGTTCCTGTGAATTTCAGTTTTCCTAGGGAAGCTCTCATGGTGGCACTTGTTATTCTTAAAATCCCCTCAGAGAATGACATAAGGAGGAAAAGAAAACAACTTAAATGACTTATTCTCTATCTTTCCTGGACTTTCCACTTTTTTTGACTGCCCCGTCGACAAAGTTCATGTTCCAAATGGGAAATGGTTACACTTCTTAAGTATGACTCTCTACAACATTCCCCTGGGTCTCACTGCTAAGCCTTCAGGTGGGCTGAAGTTGGCTGGAGTCTTTTTCTAATTTTACAAGGCAGATTTGTGGACAGTTCTCACCTGAAAAAGCTATACAATAGAAGCAGGATACATATGTGGAGTTAACCTTTAGCGTGGAGTTACAGTGTAGGACATCTTTTCAGCACTTTCCTGTTTATGTCTCTGTCACTATCACCGACAAAAATATTTTCTCTTCTACTTCAATAACGTTTCCTTGAATATTGTTAGTGCTAAAGGTATTTTGAAATAAAAAATGAAAAGAGCAAGAAAGAATTAAGTTCATCAGTCCCTTTTGGTTTTGATTACATTTGTCCCAGAATATTTAAGAAGTGTCAAGGACTCCTACTCAATACTACATTTACATTATTTGGAGTTAGCAATAACAAGGTGGGGGCCATTGCTCACAGCAGCTCACCTGGATTCTGTCACTGCAAAGCTTTCTGGACATGTTGTCTGATGTTTGTAGTAGGAAGAATGGAAAAAAATAGTTTCTTCCTGGTAATTACTTACTAAACAGAACTAATCTGGAACAGCTGATATTCAAAATCAAACTTAATGAATGAATACAAATCTATAATCAGCATTTTAGAGCATATACATATGCTGGCTGACTTGTATACACAACATGTGGAGGAGGACATAAATGTGATTTTTTTCTCTTTATGGATTATCACGAGTTCTCTGCTGTGAAATGGGAGGTCTTTTATTCTCTGTGTCAGCCTGGTGATGTGTTCTGTTCCTCTTGCTACTACTGTAATGTTTCATGTGAGACTTGGTCTGCAGGCTAGAGGCAAATATG
Source organism: Falco rusticolus (assembly GCF_015220075.1). Lineage (NCBI taxonomy): Eukaryota > Metazoa > Chordata > Aves > Falconiformes > Falconidae > Falco > Falco rusticolus. Next base: position 43,787,895 of record NC_051210.1, on the reverse strand, counting down.
ATATTTCTTGGCAAATAATAAAATTGTTGCATTCACCTGTGATGTAAAACTAAGTTAACATTGGTTTAACAAACAGGGATTTTAATGAAATACTGCTCAAATCATTACAATGAATAGGGCTGATGAGTCACAAAATTAGACCTTTTGGCATATTAGTTAATGACTGACAAAACTGCCTGAGTAGCTCTACTCATCAATGGGATGTCAACAACACTATGAAAGTGATGGAAGAAATTCAAGATGGTCTAGTGCAATTTCACAGAGGTGTATTAGCAGACAAAGAACAGAGAGAATTACCGTCATATCTAGATATCTATATAGACTTACTCTCTGATAATCAGTATTAACTCAGTACCTTGCATTTCTTAAATATTCCATAATATCTATCTTCCATTGGATATTACTTTAATCTCACCACTGTATCCCAACTAGCAAAGTTATTCAGACTGCAGAAAATTATGTCATTGACAGACACTCTTGAGACTGATGCTAAACTGCAGTAAATTAATCTTGTAAATGTGTCCAAGCTATTTTTATGTCTGGAGATAAAACCGGAATGCTAGTAATTTATTTGGAAACCCTGAAACAACTAATAGACTTGAGAACTGGAACAAGTTTTCAGGTTTTTTACCTTTTCCTTGCAGTCTGGGGAGAATTGAAGAAAGTGCTAAGAATTTATGATGTCAGGACAAAATGGAATTCCTATGTGAAAAGAACAGGCAGGATGTTAAAGAGCATCCAAACCTGAATGGAATTTGTGTAGTGCCAAAAAAAATCAGTCTGAAACTCAGGCAGTTTTGTTTTCTGGAGCGTGGGCTAGAACAGAGATATCAATGTTGTTTTTGAGTGAGGTCTTCAGCACAACAGACCTATGATATTGGAATGGGCAACAGCGACAGTGGAGCCACAGTAAGGCTAAGGAGGAAATCTAAGAACCAGAGTGAATGTCAGCCTGTTTTGGGAAGATTTGTTGCCACACTTAGGGCTTTTATTGAAGGTAATTAAAACTGCAAATGAGTAGCTCTTACAAACATACATTGCTACAGTAAGTGCAGAAATTGCTACTGTTACTGTCTGATTGGAAGCAGAGTCCTAGATTTCAATCTTTCCACTTCTTCCTTTCCTACATATGGGATCTTCCAAGCATGTAAGGAACCTTCAAGCATGTAACCACATGAATAACAGTCTTATTTTCCCTTCTCAGTTTAAAGAAGAAAAATGTTTAGGTAGTTGGGTTGTTCACAGAAGTGGGTAAGCCTCTGCATAAGGGTGGCTACAAGCAGTGGGCCCAGGAAGCAGCTCACTCCTTTTCGCACCCTCAGAATGGATTCCAGAAGTTCAGTTTTATCTAATCAAAGAGAAATTGGGATTGTGCCCCAGTACCAAGTTTCATGGTGGCAAGTGAGTTGTGAGCAGAGCCGGGATAGTAGAAACGTGGTTTCTGCTGATTTGCATATCTTGGTTGTTTGCTTTATCTGGTTTCCATACTTGTACTGAAAAACCTTTATGAAAGCCTTCTGTCTGAGATTTGGTTTTGGTGTCCAGGCATGATCTCAGAGGGAATATTTGGAGCTTCTGCCCAAATACTGGGCCAGATCCTAGTTTCCACTACACTGTCATAAATCCAGGATTATCCCATTGGTTTCGAGGAAGTTACTGCATGTTCACACCAGTATGCATAGCTCAGAATGCCAGACCTCTGCTGGGATGGATAGTGTTCAATTTAGGTGAATGTGGCATCACAAGGTTGTATCGTTTTCCTGTTGTAAGTCAGAATGTACTCACTGTTCCCTAGTTAGAATTTCTTATGATGAAGGGGTCTACACTATTGGTGCTGTACTAATTTTTGTTCCAGTTCTGCCCTCAGTTTCACTGAGTATGCTCTCAGATAACTGTATTCATATTGGATCTACTGTTGCCTTAAATCTGAATGTGAGGTCAGTGATTTGCTACACTTGGCCAAATTAATTATTATTAACAGAGCTTATTATTATTAATATTAAAATAATTATTATCAGAGTTTCATGATAATGAAGATGAGCATAGCCTTTGCCCTACATAAAGGTGACGGGTGCTTTGGAAATGCCTGGTGACAGCTGGAAAGATAGGCAAGCCCCCACATCCATGTGGTAGACTATGTCTTCTCACAGCCAATATAACATCAACAGAAATGCAGTTAGTGTTTACAGCCTGTATTTTCCTTCAAAGCTTCTCATGCTTGATATTTCAACTTTTGACAGTTAGGCAGTAAATGAGATAGACAATCTTCTGTAGCAAGATTTAGACTGAGGCAAGTCCCTTTCCTAAAGGTGTAAGCACTATTGCCTAGTAGTAGTAATATGGACAGGGATCAAGGTTGTTAATCTGGCTGTAATGGGGGTTCCACAGGGAAGGGTGTGGGGGGTGTGTGGGGTGTGTGGGGGAAGGGGGGTGCGGAAAGAAAAGCTGTAGGTGGTTCTCTTTAGCTGGTAGTAAACACATCAGAATCAATGTGTTTTGGTTTACTCCTGAGCTGTTGCATAGTGCGCTGAAAAAAAATCTATTTCTTTGCCCCATTTAATATTTACTAAAAAACCCAAATTGTTGTCTGGTAACACCTGATAAGAGGGGGATGTTTTTCTGCAACTAAATGAAAAAAATTATGTGAAGCAACCCCAAATCTCGCCACTGAGAAATCTAAATAAAGATGTGATGTAGGGTTTTCCCAATATTTTATGACAATTTGCATAATTTATGGAAGACCCATAATGATGTAAATTGCTATCAAGTAGGATATTTCAGGCCACTGAAATGACATAAAACTGCAGGAGAAATAAATTATTGTCCGAGGACTTTGTATTCAAATGGTTGTTGTGAGGACTGAATGTAAGCCAGTCTCAGTGGTTCCCCAAGTCTGCCGGGCACCATGCCAGCTAGAAATTATTTCATTACAGTAATTCTTTGTGGCTGCCAAAAAAGAGGAAAAAATAGACAAGACAAATTCATGTATTATATTGATCAGGCTGAATTAAAAAGCTATATGATTTGGGATTTCAAAAGCAAGATGAAAGAGAGAATAAGAATGATATTCTTTGAAGACAGAAGTACCATTTCGTAGGTTTTTTTGTTAATACTTGTTTTCTGATTTCACTGACACTTTGCAACATTTGTGTCAAGGTCTGAAATGAACTTATTTGTACAATTAAGAAAATAGATAATGCTTATGTTGCAGAATAAACTTTTGACCCTTATTTGTAAGACTCAAGCTGTACACCACAACATAATTTTCTCTGACTTTACCAATGTGTATTCCTTCTATTTTGTATGTACTTCAGAAATAATTTAAAATTTATATAAATACAAATGAAAAAAGATATTTTTTATTGTCATCTGAAATTGATAACATTGGCATAAAATCTGTTCAAATGTGTTTACTTAGGTCTAGAAAGCCTATTCTGCATGCTAATAGATGATTATTGTTTCACCTTCTTTCCTTTCCTGTTTTTCACCTAGGAGCACTGTTTGAAAAGATCTGAATTGAGCTGGATCCTTTGGTGGGTGCTGCATGTCCTCTGTTCCAGGCAAAGTTGACAGAGATCATGTCATACCTTGCCAGATATATTCTGCATTCAAAACCAGTAATGACACCACTCAAATTGAACTGCTTTTGCACTTAGTTAGTAGCATACCTGCTCACTCCAGTGCTAGGAATAGTAATTTCTCTGTCTAAAAGAACTCATTTGCATTTCCCTTAGCTGCTTTTAATTTTTCAGGTAATCCAAGAGTGTTGGCTTACAGTTAGCAGAATGCAAACCTCAGATTTTTTACACTGTGCAAAATACAGAATAGTGAAAAGTCCAGAGTTTTCCAAGCAATGTGCTGCTGGCTGCTAAGTATGCTCTGCCTTTGGTGGATGTGATTGACTATGGATGGAGCCAGCAGAGCAAGAAAGTGAACCACAGTTATGCAGGAGACCTTTAGGGACAGGATGTGTGGTCACCCAACCCTCTGTGCCCCATTTTCTCTCCACAGAAACATAGCTGGCTTTCTTTCCAGCAAACTGGACAAAAAATGCTTATGCTGCATGTCCTGCACCTGGGGAGGAGCCACCCCATGCACCAGCACAGGCTGGGGCTGACCTGCTGGCAGGCAGCTCTGCGGGGAAGGGCCTGGGAGGCCTGGAGGACACCGAGCGGCCCGTGGGCCAGCAGTGTGCCCTGGTGGGCAAGAAGGCCGCTGCCAGCGTGGGCTGCATCAGGAGGAGCGTGGCCAGCGGGTGCGGGGGGTGTCCTGCCCCTCTGCTCTGCCCTGGTGAGGCCGCACCTGGAGTGCTGTGCCCAGCGCTGGGCTCCCCAGTTCAGGAGAGACAGGGAGCGACTGGAGAGGGGCCAGCGGGGGGCTGCCAAGGGGGTGAGGGGGCTGGAGCATCTCCCTCATGAGGGAAGGCTGAGAGAGATGGGCCGGTGCAGCCTGGAGAAGGCTGAGAGGGGATCTTGTCAATGTCTACGAATACCTTAAGGGCAAGTGTCAAAAGGATGGGGCCAGGCTCTTTTCAGGGGTGCCTTTTCAGTGACAGGACAAGGGTCAATGGGCAAAAACACAAGGAGTTTCATCTGAATATGAGGAAGAACTTGTTTACCTTGAGGGTGACAGAGCCCTGGGACAGGCTGCCCAGAGGGGCTGTGCAGTCTTCTTCTCTGGAGACATTCAATATCTGCCTAGACGCAATTCTGCCTTTGGGCTAGATGATCTCCAGAGGTCCCTTCCAACCATGACCATTCCATGATTCTGTGGTAACTAGGGAACCTGGGGGCAAGAAGCTATCTTGAGGTCCTGGAAATACCCATGTATCTTGGAGGTGGCAGGTGTCTATCTTCTGTTGCTATAGCATAGAGGACACTGCAGTCTGTAAAGGCCTGAGAAGACTGCACAACAGTGAAGTACTATTATTCCAGTGTTACAAATGGCTGAACCATGAAACTAAGTACAACCTGTCTAATGAGGCCTGTGGCCATGCAAGGATATGAACCTGAGCCTCCAGAGCACTCAGGAATTTCTGTCAGAATCTGTGTAAGTAGGAAATATTGTTAAAACATCTTTCTCTTCATGGAAAGAAACACATTCTGAAAAAAATAATATAATTTTTACCTAATATGAAAATACTTCCTTTGTCTGTGCTTTTTTACAAGCAAAATGGCATTAAAGAGTAATGAAAGAAAGCTGTTTGTAGTCTACCGGTAAATAAAATTTCCAAGCAGAATTTTTAACATTTGTGACTTACAGCTCAACACACTGGCAAAAAAAAAGGTGTTTAAGCTAAAAAAACCCAAAGCAACCAAAATTTATTTTCACTCTTTCTTTAATGTAAAACTAATTTGGATATTTACTTATTCATTTGTATTTTATGATCACAGATTTGTTTTTCTTTCAGATTAGATGAAAGTTTGAAAGTGTTTGTAAGGGTTTTGTGTTCTCCACAAGGATGCATTCTCCCATTGGGATACCAGATATGGCCTGAATGTCAGTATCGAAAGAAGAATTGAATTATAGCCAAAGAACTGCAGCAGTTAGAAATGGCACAAGAATGATTTTTTATCCCCCTTCCGTTAATTGCCTGGTGGAAACAAATGCTGGAGGCTATTACTAAGGCAACAATTTTAGAGATGTTAAGAAAATTTAGATGAATGTAAAAATCCACCATCTGGATCTTATCTGTTAGATAAGATAAACACAAAGGAATTTTCATCTGTAAGTCCTATATTACCTAATTTCATCAGAAAAAGCCTGACCAGTTCCCAAACCGTAGTGACAAGGGAGCAAATGAAAGGCAGTCTTTAACTGTATTTTATACAGTCTTGCATTTTGCCATGATACACTGTCTACTTCTGTAAAAACCTCTTTCCAGATGAGATACAGACCACCAGGAATTTACCAGAGCTATTCCACATTTTATCTTGCTTCTGTATTCCCTTGAAATTTTTTCTGAGAGAACACCTTTTTTTTGGAGTGCTAGTACTAATAATAGGGATTTTATTTTCTATTTGGGCATTAATTGTGTACCGAGGCTGTACAGTTTCAAGCTGGGCTCCACATTTAATTTTTATGTGTTGTAATTGAACAAAGTTACTTTTGTTCTTCAGCATTAGTGCTTTCAGACGCTACCTAGTCATTTGTTTTTATGTGCCAGGCAAGTAGTATGGTGTCTATGACTAAATTCAGGTGAACTGACCAGCAAGTACAAATTGAAGAAGCATCAGGGTAGTCCTTTTTTTCTGCTACTGGACCATGCTTTTGCCTCTTTCTGACACTGGGTGTGGTTCTCTGAAGTAATTTCTTATTCTGGACTCTGTTATGGGGTATAAGCTGTTATTGTGTTGTATCTTTGTTACAGTTATTTCCTCATACACGCCTTCATGATACAGAGTCCCAACTAAGTTTGCAGAATCTGTTCAAACCCCTTCAATTAATCAGCTCTTTAAGATGTCCTGAGTCACTCTTTTAGGTCTATTAAATGCTTATGGACTTTTCAGTCAGAGGGCAATTTGCTCAAGTATAGAGATGGGACAGAAAACGTGCTTTCACACAGGTAGTGAGAATGAAGGAATACTCTTCCTGGGATATGGGTGACTGTTGAGGTTTAACCCCAGGTGGTAATTAATTACCATTGCAGCAGCTTGCTCACTTGCCCCTTCCCCAGAGGAGTGGGGTGGAGAACAGGAAAGGAATGTAAAATTTGAGGGTTAGAGATAGGAAGAATGTAATAACTGAACTAAAATAAAACCAAAAGAACAATAGTAAGGATAACAATAACAATTATAATGAAAAGGTGGGGGAAGGGGAGAGGAATGAAATCCAAAGGGAAAGGAAAAAAGAAAACTAGTGACACACAATACAAGTTCTCATCCCCTGCTGACTCATGCCCAGCCAGTCCCTGAGCAATGATCAGCAGCCCTGGCCAACCCTCAACCCCCCCGCAACACACAGACACACACACAGACACACCCCCACCCCCACCCCCCAGTTTATATACTGAGCATGATGTCCCATGGTATGCAATACCTCTTTGGCTAGTTTGGGTCAGCTGTCCTGGCTGTGTCCCCTCCCAGTACAAACATGACACAGCAACAACAAAAACCAGCTTGTTATCAACACTGTTCCCACACCAAATCCAACACTCAGCACTGCACTAGCCACCAAGAAGAAAATTAACTGTATCCCAGCTGAGACCAGGACAGTGACCTAAGATGAGCATCTAAAACTGCAGTGAGGGAAATTATTTTAAGAGATGACTTTCGGGATCCAGCTTAAGACCAGAAGAGGAGTCAAAATGGGAAGAGAGGACAGAAAAAACACTCCATTCTATTGCCTGTAGTAGTAAATTAAACATCCGTTACATCTAGATCATAATTTGTCCACATTCTTTGGTTAGTGATAGCAAGTTAGGGTAATAATAATGGAGAAAAGAAAGGCAGGAGATATCATCACTATCAATACAGACTTTTTTTTTTTCATTTTAATTCACAGTTCAAGTCAGTCCAGAACAGAGAGTTGGATCCAGGACTGCCAGTGCCTATTGGTCTGCTTTAGTCACTCTCTCCTCTACCAGTTCTCATTGGAGTGTTCCCATTCAGTGCACAAATGCCAGCAAGGCACCAGAAGAGTGCATGCAGCTGGCATCCCTTCCTGATCACCCTGAAAGATTAGGCAATAAAATGTTTAAGGACGTCCCTCTTAATAGGACTTCTGGGTTTCCCTGAATCCAAAAGCCTGATGACAAAATAAATTTCTTCTAAAGGCAGATCACAGATCTTCAAATGATCACAGATCTGGCTGAGATCTTCTTTCCGAATGCTCACACTTACCTCACACATGCAGAGCTGCTGAGGCATGGAGACAATGACATTTTTAAGGAAAATAATATATGTAAAGATGTAAACAAACATCTTTGTATTGTGTTCTTGAAATACCACTGTTCAGTGGTATAGTTCAATCTACAGAGAATAAAACACTTGAAATGGTGGTTTGCATTTTGAACCAAGATTTTACTTTTTTTTGTTAAACAGATTTTTTGGATTGTCTCTTCTGGTTTTGAAGACAGGGTCTTCTTTTTTTCATTGCATATCTTTACCCCAATTTTTTTTGAGTGAAATAATTCCCCAATATACTTCTAAACATGAAGCCAGAATAAGATAATTCATAATTTCACTTTTCCATAATTCAGGAATTATTCATTACATGCACTTTCAATCTGTGGTAAATCCCACAGGTCACAATTGAAATCAAGGCCAAATTTTATTATTCAATTTATTATTCTAGAGCTGGTCATTGAGCCTGGGCAGAGGAGACATAAGTTGCTGAGGTTCTGATGTTTTTGTGGCAGTAAATTTTCTATACTCGGGCTTCATTTACAAGACAATTCTGTGTTTTTTAAAGGCCAGTCTGAGTCCTTGTAGTGCTGACATGACTTACATGCTGTTTTTACAACCATGTATTTTTGTATATAGGGATGCTTCTGCAGTGGTTGGGCAGAATATGTAAACAATTTTGACCTTTGATTTGTGCAGAAGTCTCTCTGGAGTAAAGTGATATTAGCCGTCTTATGGCATGATATAGATTTGAGGTATAACAACATATTCTATAACACACCAAACTATATTTAACATTCAGATACCTTTTATTTTCTAAAAGACTTTGTGACACTTAAAATAGCTTTTGCAGTGATAGCTTGCCTATTATTATTATCAATTAGTGTTTTATATCTTTATTATTTCACAAAATTCACAATGGCTCATTGCACTACTGCAGACAGTTTTACAACCAAAGGTGCTTCCTTGTCCGTTTCTTGCATTCTGTTAAATATTTCTTATTCCTTCAGACTGCACTACAAGGACCATTTCACTGTCCCCTTTGGCTTCTGCATCTTGCTTCCAGCGTGAACAGACAGGTAATAACCATTCAGCAGGGCCATTACCTCTTCTAAAGACTATTATCAAAATGGTCATTATACATAATGGAGATTATTACAGGCAGCTTGAGAGATTTTTTAGATACATCTCTACAGTAATAGGTGGCCCTTTTTAGCCTTACACATTGGTGGGAATAATACTATGGCACAAAACACATGGCAAAGGTTGCTTTTTATCAGATTTTTTGAGCTTTTAATGTCTTTCCAGGACTGTCTTCTGGATTAAAATGATATTTATACAACACGTGTGAACACTACTTGTTGATAAGTTTAGCAAACTGCAAGTGCAACAATGAAGAATTGCACATTTAAAAGGAAGGCAAGCTATATTTTCTTCCTAAACAGCTATGAAGTTATGAGTAAAAAAGAACTATTATAATACAGCATGTTTTCAGGTAGGTTTATAACTTACAAAGCACCCGATTTTTGAAGAATCTTAACCTGTTCCCCTGTGGAAAAAGAGACCATATGAAATCACTACTTGTTCTTTTTACAGCAGCATTTATTTCCCACTTAATGATATTTATTTTTACTTCAAGTTTGAAACGCAGAATCTTGGAGGAGTTGAGCCTGAATTTTGAACAGATCTGTCTTTTCACTCTACTTCACCAACTTTCCCATTCTATCTACAGCACTTAACAGAGTATTTTTCGCAATCCTACTTCTGCACTACTCTGGCCCACTGCAAAGAGAAATGCCAAACAAACTAAAGTGCATTTAATCCCTGGGTTTGGCACAACTGATTTTGAAGAAATGATGTCGAGAGGGATGGGCTGGGTGGCAAGGAGGAGGATGTGGTGATCTTTTTTCCAGTTTATTCATGTCTCTTACCCAGAGGAGACTGGTATTATTTATACATATCCTTTGAAATTTTCTGTGTCAGGAAGTACATCTCCAGTGTGCCAGATTTACTGGTAACTATGTCTCTCTCCCTCTCAAATCTATCCTGTGTTTGAATCACAGTTCAAAGCAATCCTCTTCTAATAAAAGCTGAGTGGATATGGGATTATTATGAGTATTTTCCTTGTCTTGATTATCCCTACTACGTGTTGATTATCTACCTTTCTTCTGGGAGAACGTTCTTTCTTTTTTATGGGATATATGCTCTGCCTACTCTGCTTCTAATAATGGCACTTACCATTTGAAGGAAATCAGAAATGACCTCCTTACCTAGCCTTTTATTTTCCTTCCTCTGCTATGTATTTCATTCATCTCCTGTTTTCATTTTGTTGCAGCTTTATGGATATGTCCCAAACCCATTGTATTTCTCATCACATAATTCTTGCTGAAGCGATGCATCCTTCTTTAGGTCTCACTGTCTCCTTCTGACAGAGCCCAGTCTAAGAGAAGAGTGCTGACCTTTGAAATGTGTGTGAACAGGCAGTGCAGAAGGAACTCAAGCAATAACAGCTACAACAAAAAGGTGATCAGAAGACAGATTCTGCCCTGAAATATAATTTCCAGAAAATCAATTAATGATGGAGGTATTTTTTCACCCCTTCAGAGCTCTTTAATACCAATTCATTATCCTCTAGAAGTCTTTTCTAGTCAGACAATTATGAGAATCTAAATGTTTGCATGGCTTGCAGAGGGACAGAAAGAAAGACATCTGGCATAACTTTTCCTTTTGTGGTTTGTACAGCATATGAATATGGACAGGACCCTTCTGAGCAATGACAATACCTATGCCATCTTGTGGTTCACCTGTTACAGAAAGGCTTCTAGGCGTTCGCATCCTCTGGTTTTCAACAGTTCTTCCTTTCTCTTCTCTGATGTCCTGCAGACATTGAACATGTGACTATCATTGTATAACCAGCCCTCATGGCCTCCAGAGTGCAGGTGTCCAGGAGCCTGAGTCTATTTCTGTATTAAAATCTTACCATTTGTGACATCAAGCCATCTGTTACCCAGGACTTTGATGTTAATAAGTTACTGTGCTGAGTGGTATCAATTGACCAAAAAGAGCTGTTTGGGTCAAAATACCACTAGAAATAGAAGTCTGAAAATATAGTTAATTAGAAAACATTTCTGTGTTGGGACTGGCTGCTTTAAATCATCTGAATCTGTGATTCCCTAGACAAGATGATAACGTGTGCCAAGAATAATATTTCAATCACATAATAATATTATGGGTTGTGAATTTGTTATTTTTTTCTCCCAGGATATGTAGATATCAGATATGACAGATTTTGGACCTCATTCATAACTAGTGCTGAGGAACTCTCTCTGCAAGAGAGCAATGGCATGAAACACATAAAATTAAACTGGGCTCTCTCTGAGAGCTGTTGCTTGTAGGTGCAGGGAATTAACTGCTGTTCAGTTTGGAAGCCTTGTACTCCTCCCATCAAGCAACACCTTTTATCATTAACAAGGACTTGGACCAGGTCTGTGAGTTCTGTCAAGTGAAAAAAATAATTATCAACAATTAATAATACCTGCATTAATTTAGGTTAGCTGAGAGGGACAGCCACACTTAAAATCACAGCCAGAAACCAGTTGTGTTAGAGCTATATCCCTTGTTTGCCTCATTTGCAGCAGTAAAATGGGAGGGTGGAACAAGGGCAGTAATAAGAGGTTTCTTGGTAACTTTAACATTAGTGAGACCTTTTTCTTGTTGCCAGAGCCTCTGAGAGGTTTAACTTCATGGAATCCAAGAACTGTCACTTTACTTAACCAGTGGCTTGTAGATTATTTGAAAGAGAGAAATGAAATGTATGGTGGAAGGGGAATTTAAATAGAAATAAGATTTTTTTTTTTTTTTAATCTTACCTATTCAATCAATTTGCCAGTTTAGGCCTGTAGGAAAAAGCATTTAACTGGCTGGACAGCCAAGCCTTACTGCCCCTTACACAGCAGTTAAGTTAGGAGCTGAAAATGCTTAGCAGTATGTGAATTAGTTTGCTAGTTTGCAGCATCCTTTGACTCTGAGGGGGGGGGGGGGGGGGGGCGGAAAAAAGGTGGTGGGTGGGGGATGGGGTGGAGAGAGAGAGAGAAAGCCTGCCAGCTATTTGTGAAGTAAATGTTCCCATTTCTTTTAAAATACAATAGCGAGTGTAATTTTGTCACATGCATCTGTTGCTATCACCTCTCACTTTGTGCTGAAGTGCTCACCAGAGCATTTACAGAAGTGATTCTTCCTCCCACCCCTGACATCTGCCACGGAAAATGCTGCATTATTCATCAGTGTGCTAATGGCAGGTGATGAGATCTTTTCACGCTACATCCCTCTCGGTAGGTGTTTATTACTCTGTTCACCAGCAGCCCTGCTATTACTGCGGGGCCAGAAGAACTCTACATACTCGCTTGACAGGTAATGGGAAACGTGCTCTGCTCACTTGGCTCACAAGCGCAGATGAAGGTTATTACTAGGGCAGCTGCAATATCGTGGGTGCAAAGAAGACGGTCACTTTAAGTGAACAGCTTAATTCTGGAAATCCATACAAATCATATCAGCACTGTGATAATCCATCTTCTTTACCTTCTATCATTTCAGCAGTCATCACACTGTAATAATTCTCTCCTGGTTCACCTGTGGTCTCTATGAATAACAGAGTTGGGGGCAGGGGAGGGGGGGGGGGGAAGAAGGGAAAGATGTGTTTGGCTTAGTGTCTGATGATCACACTGGTGAGGATTTATCTCTGTCTAGTAAGCAAGATGCTGGTGGGGGTGTGTATGTGTGTGCATGTGCATGTGTGTGCGCGCACAGGAATATTTGTGTCCTGACGAGGGGAGAACCTTGCAACCAGCACTGAATGTGTGTGTTTAATTTTAAAAAAACAGCTTGACAAGGAAGGCAAATCTCTACTGATTTATTTGAAGCCTTGTGACAAAAATTACGGAACATAAACATGCCAGAGTACAGGGGAAATTGAAGGAGGAGAAATTATTTTTACTCCAGAGAACTCAGTTCACTAACAAGCCTTCCCTGGTTGTCTTCCATCTAGGTTTCTCACTTAGACACATAATGCTGTCCTGAGCAATCCATAAAGACCCTCACCACACACCAGGAATAGGCAGACTTTTTTGTAATTTAAAGACACAGCCTCAATTTCACATATGGAGTAGAACTTTCTGAATCTAGTATTTCCTTTTCTAAAACAAAATGTGTGCTGGGTCTGCAGAAATCTCTTGAGTCCCTTGAAATGAATGATGTGGTAAGGCACTGTGTTTTTGGGAACGTACCCTCCCAAAAATGAAAGCTAAGGAGATTTTGAGAAAACCAAAATCAGCTGCAGTTACATATGCTACAATTGCTAAACTGCAGCTGTTTCCCTATTAGTATAGCCTACAATAATTAAAAAAAAAACCCTGAACTGTGAAATGATATTTTTTTTTCTCATCAGACTTGTGTCTTTAGGCTTTTGGGCTTTTTTTCCATGTAATAACTGCAGAATTGTTTGTTATGCCTAGCAGAGAAAAAATGTCTTTTAGTGGAAGCAACTAAAGGTAAAGGAAAAAACACAAACATTTCAGGTATCTATTGTTTTCCCATCCCTCTGTTTTTGGCAAGCACATTTACTTTTATCTGTTGACCTTCCGCATCAGTCCAACCTATCAAACTTTTAGATGAGATCTATAGACCAACATAAGCATTATTTGCAAACTAAAAAGTATCACAATCCAGAGATGGAAAGGCAAATATATGCACACAGCAAGGCTTGTTAGAGCCATTAATAGTTACCTACAGAACTAACTGGGATGGGGAGAGAACAGAGTGGTCTCAGAACAAAGAAAATCTCTTGTGCAGGAATGTGCTTGCGCCTGTGGCTGAGGGGTGCTTTCTGCTGGGTGGGGAAGGTGGTGAGTTGTTGGGTGTGTTTGTGGAGTTCCAGTTGCAAAGCATTCATTTTTGCCCGGGGTGTAGACAGGGAAAACAGAGACAATCCTGGAAATGCAAAGCATTTTCTATGAAAATAATTAGTCTACCTTATTTACTAATATGTTGATTTCACTAAGGGATTGCTCCTTATTCCAGTGGTAGCAAAAATGTAAGCTGCAGCTTATTACTGTCTGTAATTTCTCTGTTTCAATATATGAATTTATTCCAGTATAAGTTTAGCCGAAGAGTTTATAAGATGGTGACAGACTGAGTATTAAAGAGATATAATTCTCTTAAGATTTGATAGGAATTCAGTTCATAACAAGATGAAAACACAGATGTATTTTCTATAATTGGAAATGATTAATTTCTTGGATATTTTATGACCAAAATGCCATCAAAAGAAATTTCTGTGTGCAAGCAAGACAAAATCTCATGGCTTTCTTAGTGTTAAACATATATCATTTATGGTGACATCAGAATTACCATTGAAATGTAATTGTGATAAAAAAGTAAGTCCTTGCTCTGGGCCTGTCAGCTTTTTTTTAGGATTTAGGAAATCACTCTGCTTATGTTTGATATTAATAAAAAACCAACAAAGGTCAGTGTGCTGGAAACACATCTAGATTGCATAATGCTGAACTTGAGAATGAAACAATGACCTTCTCCTTACCCTAACTTCCTCTTTAAAGTGGCAAAAAATGAATTTGGACATGCGAAAGTGTTCTGGTAGTTTTCTCTAGGCACACGTAAACTTTTAAGTCTACTAGCAGAGATGGTTGGACAGCAAAAGGTAAAAAACCCTCTACAGTAATAAAATTATTGTGTTATTGACCAAAATGAAAAAGTGACCTACAAAAAGCTATAAGAATCCACATAGAGAAAAATGTGTTTCTAATTAATATCAACTTCCATTCCATTTCTACAAGGAAGGGATTACAGAATCTTGTATCCAATCTGCTGAAGGTGACATCCAGAAGCACAGAGGAAAGTTTGTCAGGAGTACTGTGAAATACAGAGTGAAAATAGAAGAAAGATGGGAGAGTTTCTTTATAAACAGATTTTAAACTTGGGGTAGCAGACTTCAGCATATTAATTTGAACTCCTTTCAGAGGGAGGAAGCAGTCAACTTAGTCCTGCAGTTGAACCATTCTTCTCATTCTCACTCTCAGGTGTCAATAGTTAGGTGAAGAGGGCCTGTAACCTCTTCCTATAATGGGAGTGGGAACATTCCACCTATCTAACAGAAATTTTTAAGATTTTTTTCTTTCTAACTGCATGATAACTATATCTGGCTAAAGAAATTTCTCATCCAACATTTTAGGAAAAATCTTATCTTTATCATGATGCACAAAGAATAAAAATCTCAAAATTTGGCATTTTTTTATTT
Source organism: Falco rusticolus (assembly GCF_015220075.1). Lineage (NCBI taxonomy): Eukaryota > Metazoa > Chordata > Aves > Falconiformes > Falconidae > Falco > Falco rusticolus. The sequence continues at coordinate 43,772,742 of NC_051210.1, read as the reverse complement.
AATTCCTTCTTTTTTATATTCCTTTTTTGTATTTTAAACTAGTGTTCCAAAGGTAGAATATAATGTTCTGATGTTGTCAAACAATATCTTCATCCGCCAAACCCCATATATTTTTCATGATTTCATATGAAATCATGATATTTTTTGGGTTCATTCTTTTTTTCATAACTCCCCAAAACCACAGAAGTATGAGAAATTTCCATGAAACTGGAAATGTCATTGTTGCTCATCTTGACTGTTCGGTTGCACTTGGCCATGGGCAGTGGGATATAATTGGGAACAGTTTTTAGCCTGAAAAAGCATTTCTCTGGATGTTACCATCTAGATGTTGCTGTGGTCCAAGTTGACAATCATTGTAGACTACAGAAGCCACCAAAATATTCACGACTGCTGTTGAACTAACTGGAGATTGGGTGGTCATTTGAATTTCTTAGAGTTGCTGTGACGTGATTTTTAGGGACATGGTTTAGCGGTGGACTTGGCAGTCCTGGTTTAACAGTTGGACTTGACAATCTTAAAGGTCTTTTCCAACTTAAATGATTCTATGATTTTATGATTCTATGATTCATCTGTTTACTTCCTCCAGCTGTGCTTGTTGCATGAAGCTGAGTGCCCGAGATAAACCAAACGAGGATAAAGCTAAACCTAAACCAAAGTGTTTTCCCAGCAATTCTTTATCCTTGTATACATTTTTGTATAACAATAGATTATATAGAAAGTAAATTCTTTTAGAAACTAAAAGTGATTTTGGAGAAACATGGTGATCAGAGAGTGATGACATGACTTCCAAAGACTCTGACAATGAAGGAAGGACTGCAAGCACAGAACAATGAAAACAGAAAGTAACTCACACAGGAAAATCCCTATTCCTTTGGCAGTACAGCTAATCTCATGCAGAACAGTTAAAGTTCAAGTTCTGAGGAGGAGGAGGACTAGTGTGTCTCTCACTAGCCCTAATTCTGTATTATTTCCTTTTAGCTTTACATATTGGATATTTGGATTTTCACTGTTTTATGGTGGTTTATGGTGGACTGTTGCACAGCCACACTGGCAATTAACTGTTTTTTTTAAAAAGCCGCTAATGATATAAAGGGAAAATTGAATACATGGGATGAACTGTGTAGTTAATAAGGTGGGGACTTAGTTGTCAGGTATGAGTTACATGCAGAATTTTGAAAAAGGGGTCTTTTAGGATTTGGGTTGGTAGTATTTTTTTACATTTGTGGCTTGTTTGATGGGAATTATTAAAGTATTTTTTTCCTGGAAAAAATCCTTCTCCTCAAATTAAATCTGAAACTGAAATTTTTTGGGGTTGAGAAAAAATGACAGCAATGCTGATGGCCCTGCTCTGGAGGAAAGAAAGCAACTTTCTCTGTGGCATTGATCTGCACGCAGGCTGTCATGTTTGCCTTGCCTTGATGTCCTCGGGAGGACGGAGGTACTTTTTTCATTGGAATGGCAGTCAGGCAAGTTGTCGAGAGATGACAGTCAATAACCATCCACCCTAGATTAAACAAAAGAACTTGTTATGGACTATCTATGAAAGGAAAACAATGTTTTCTCATGAGGTACTGTCCACCTTGTGTAGATCTGACATAATAACTGTGCACTTAACTTATGTCTTTACTACCTACACCTAAGGTTTCTTAGTAAATGACCTTGCTCCTTTCTTGGTCTGTTAACACTGGAAGATGTCTTTTAAAGTGTTTTCTGAGGAAACATACTGATAGTTTAAAGACCAGCATAGCTGAATAATTCTGTACAGCTATATCTGTACTTATATGGTATTATATTTTTTCACTCAGAGCACTTAACTGTATATTTCTTTCTTCCTTTTCATGATTTAATTATGTATATACCAAACGTGTTGCATATATACAGGGACAAACTAGTATTACATCCATTTTCTTTATAAAGATAGTAGTACAATATATACCAGTTAATCCTGAAACCAAAGCTTGGTTTTGACCTGTGTTTATTTCTGTATATACCTAGTTCAATCTGTATCATAACAAGCTCTGCTAAATGGGTGGTAGTTGTCACAGTTCATAATATTAAGCACAGGTATTACTCTTTGATGGGGCAGGGCCTTTATGTTTCTCAGTCTGATTCCTCCAAACGGAAGGCTTTTAGGTCTGGATGCAGTGCAGAATGCAGACAACCCCGTAGACTTTGGTCTGCAACTAAAACCATATTCTTCTGATTTCTTCCTGGACCATAAAACATTTACTCATCTTATCTTATATCTAGTATTAAAAAAAAAACAACAATGAAAAAGGAAGTATTTTCTTAGATTCCTCTTTTTGTCCATATTTCTTCTTCTGTTTTTTTTTTTTGTTTGTTTTGGTTTTTTTTTTTTATGTTTTTGTTTTTTATTATTCTTCTTCTTCTTCCTAAACTTTTTTTCTGCAATGGGTAAAAGCTCTGGAGGAGCAGGCTCAAAGTGGCTGTCAAGCAGAATTTTTTCCCAAAGTAAAAGGTGCTGACAGACAAAAGAACTATGTCATGAAAAATTTATAACCAAATTTCCCACAACAGAAAAGGGGCAAAACCACCTCACATATTAAATGCCAAATCTTCATGCATATCTGCTCCAGTGCTGATTCAATGGCAAAATTACTTTCAAAATGTTTTATGGTCCAAAGCAGCTATAAAGTAGCTACTCTTGTCATTTTAGTAGACTAAAATCAGAATTATACTAATATTCAGTGGGGTGACAGCAATATATTATCTTGTCAAGCAGGAGATCTGAGTTTGCAGGAATGCATTGTAGGTTAGAGAGAGGAGAGTATGAATGATGCATTTAATTACATAAATAATAATAACAGTAATGATAAACTATAAAACTAGTTTTACACACTAGAATATATATAATAATATGTGGATATACATATTTATGTTCATATAAGAATATATATAAGCTTTCTGGCAAATATCAATGCATATTCTAAGCTAATGTCTCATCTTTTACATACCTTATGGCTCTTATTTGTATAAATGTACTTTTCAGATTAAAATAAACCATACAATACTTTTCAAATTAAAATAAGCTATAAACTGCTAGGCTCAGCGTTGAATCCAACATAGAAGGATAAGACTTTGGATGTGCTTATTGATCTTAGGTTGAACATGTGTCATTACTGTGATATGTCAGTAAAAAACAGCTAATCTGATTTAGGATACATCAAGCAAGATATTTTCAGTAAAAGTAATAGCAGTATTAGTGGAGTTGTACAAGGTATTGTTGATGCCAGTCATCGTGTCCCATTTTGGTTGTTTGGAAAGGTGTACTCAAATTGCAAAGGGTGCAGAGAGGCAACTGAGAAGTTTAAGAAACAGAAGACATCTAAAGCAGAGGATCATAGACAAGTTTGGATTGGTAGACCATGGGGGAAAAAAATGCTTTATTTAGAATCATTATTACATTACCACTCTGAGAAAATCTTTTTAATGGAGATTACTGCTGGGAAACAAGGATATAAGGAACACAGCAAATAAAATGCTGCAAATTTGCATGTTTCCCACCATGAGAAAACTGAGATTTTAGAACAGCTTTGTCATAAGGGAACACACAAATCCTTTGGGGAAAATAGGAAGTCCTTCAGCCTGTCTTGGTAGAATTCAGTAAAGCTATGGAGAGACTTTATGCTGGAACTTCTTGTGGGATCTACCAAGCTTTCTCCAGATCTAACTTCTTTTGAATGATTTAGAAAAAGGATATAAGTCAGGTATTTTAACTGTCACTGGACTATCCCAAAACAGTTGGTGCTTATAGTTGCAACACCTTCCAAAATTTTGATGGCTGTTTGTCTAACCCATTCAATATGTATAAAACCATAAAGTTCACATCAATGACAATTGAAAAAGATTTCTAAGACGAGCATGTGCATAAGTATTTTTTCAAACAATTACAAGTTATAAAATTGGGATCTGTGTTAATGTCTTTTGGTAAATAGCCTACAGAAACTAGACTCATATAAACAACAAAATGTACAAAATCTTTCAGTAAACTTGTAGATGGACTTGTACAGGCACAGAATTTTTTTTCTTGTGATTTAATTATTGCAAATTGCAAAGATATTAATATTTTTAATTACCATCAAAAAAAGTACAGTTTTAGAAAAAAATGTTCAGTTTTAGTCTGTAGAAGATGTATTCAGCTTGTAATAGCAAAAATGAAAATCAGTAATGAAAGTTTTTTTACAACAAAAATTCAAACTGTAAGCTCTAACATAGGGAAAAAAGCCACCACTCAGTCTAATCATTATTTTTTCTCTATTTTTTAAAGAAACCTTTCAACATTGATGTATTGTTGCAGAAGACTTTATATGATAAGAAAGAACATTTTCTAGCAGGAAAATATTCCCCTGGTAAAATTTCCTCTAGCTTTAAAAGTGCTTTAACTGACTAAGGAAAAGCATCAGTGAAATGATTGCATGTAAAATTCTGTCAGCTGTGCTGACTACACCCATCCCCCCTCCCCAAAAAAGTACAGGAAAAATATCTGATCCTAATCTCTTCCAGGTATTTAAATCTCGGATCTTATTTATAATAAGTTGTAGATAATGAGAGGGAAGGATGGTCTTAAATTTAGATTATCCTTTCAACAAGACTATTAAGCACTAATTACTGCATGTGATATTAGGTTTTAGGCAGGAAGCAGGATTTACTGAAGATTTCTAGCCCTTTATGTAACATGACAAGGGAACATTAAAACTTTCTAACCCTGCTCGGTTCCTTCTTGCCTCCATTTGATCATATGTAGCTTCCTCTGTGAATTATCCAAAAGGAAGATAACATACATTTTCCATTTCCTGTCTTTAGTTTGTAAAGCTAGTTTTCTTTTTTTCTTATGTATGCAAAATACATCTAATGTTTGATAGAATATAGAGAGTCATTCCCTCTCAAACAGAAAATAAAATCCAAGAGACAATCCTCTCATAAAGTAGAAACCAAAATAGGGCAGCAAACAAATTGCTGCATTTTTATTTGTACATATGAACCTACTTACTTGCACATCCATAATGTAGTCCCAGATGCCCTGTCTACTCATCAGCTCTCTGGTTTCTTGTAGCTATTGTAACAGCTGGGTTTCTTCAGGACATATTGAATTTTGAAGAGGCCACTGGCTTTGCTGATCAGCTAACAAGGGCATTTCATGCAAAGAGGAGGACTGGACGAAAGCATAGTTAGGTTTACAGAAGAACAACATCAGCATATTAAGTCTGACAATTCTGTGGAAAAGGCACAAAAATATGTACATTTAATATAAAACTTACCATGCTGTTCACATAGGCAGTTGTGCTGTTTTGAATCAAACACTTTTGAACTTGCAAGTCTGAACATCGAAAGTTGGTTAGAGTTTCCTTGGGGGAAAAAAAGGCTTTTGCTCTATTGCTGGACAACAGTCTGCATTCAAGTAAAATGGAAAATAGGTTAAGGTGTCTTGATGTGCAAACATCTCCTATCGATTTAAAAATCCAGCCTGGCAAAATGCAGAGTAGATATTTAAAATGTGCATAGTCCATGAAATTACCTCACATTATGGGTTATGCATGCCTTGTAGCAATTATGTCACTTATGCTTACACTAATTAAGTGTTGATGTGTGAGCACTAAGTTGCAATGATGTTGTTAACTAATGTACATAAATATTCCCTTTAAACTGTAATTGCACTTTACCATAACTTAAAAGAAGATATGCTTAGCTGGAAGTATACAGTTCTGTTACCTTAAGGAAAAGATTACAAACTTCAAACTGTCAGTAAATACAATGCTTGAGCTCTATATTTTAACTTAAAGGGGGAAAAAGTCTTTTGTCAAGGCGTTTACTCTGTACAATACTGTCAGAAAAATTTACATATTACCCATGTTAAAAGATGGCAGTGATGTGCAGAGTAAAACAGTCCAGCCCACAAGGACTGCATATCCCAAACTTGAAGGATGTGGTGTGACTTAATCCACAATTTATCCACAGTAGACATTAACTGCGCTGCCTTTCTGTCAAAAGAGCAGAACTGATCTTGGGAAAATTTGTAGTGTTCTACGCATTTGGTGAACACAGGATTTATGATGGCCTAAAGTTAATGTCATTTCATTTTTAACACTAGAAATCCAGTCTCTGCTCTAAACCTGAGGCAGAGGAAGATTCCGAAGCATGTGTTGTCCAGAACTTTCTTCTCGGCAATGTGCACTGCCATGAAACCACAGAGCCATACTGTCCTAAGAGACACATCTCGGGTCATTGCAAGCATGATAATAGCCAATTTATTATTATAGCCAGTCACCAAAAAAACAATTAGGTGATTTTTTTTAAAGATATGCCTTTGTGAGCTAAGAGTAAAAGGAGTACTAGCATTCTTTATTGTGTATGCAGCAACATGTATTGACTTGCACTAAGAAGAAAGTGAGCAGAGAAAACAATGCTCTTATGATTCTAGGCAGTGCCAGCTGGAGCAGCAACTGCTATCCAATAAACCTCAATTACACAGAGAAAACCAATACTGCTTGGGAGAAAACCCAAGATGTTTATTAGTTAAGTGCTGGGAACTATAGGAAATTCCACCTCTGTCTTCAGTAAAATATTGGCCTTGTTCCACTCCAGTTCAGGAGAACTTCTGTTAGTTACTGTCTCTCACAGTACTCTTCTGGACAAAATGTCCAGTGCACAGCTAGACCATCCCATAACATGTCGGGTGAGCAATTGGCTTATGGTTTGGGCTCAAAAGATTATAGTAAATGGGGTTACATCAGGCTGGTGGCCAGTCATCAGCGGGGTTCCCAAGGACTCAGTTCTAAGGCCAGTGCTCTTTAATGTTTTTGTAAATAATCTGGTTGCAGGGATTGAACATACATTAAGTGTGCTGGTGATACTAAACTAGGAGGAGCTATGGAGTCTCTTGAAGCCAGAGAGGCCTTAGAAAGAGGTCTGGATAGACCAGAGAGCTGGGTAATTTTCCCATCCCACTCAGTGGGAGGAGGGAGAGGTTGTTTCTAATTCTCTATGCGTCAGCTAGGAATAACTACAGTTACTTATGGACCTAGTGTAAAGCAGTGACTTACTGGTGGATTTGTTTATTGCAACTGGTACTTGACAAAGAATAGAGATTTGTAAACTCAAATTCTTAAATGTATGGTATGAGAAAATCGAGTTAGCAATAAACTTGAATTCTCAAGCTTCAGACATAGTTGTATTGTACAAGAAAATAGAGAGGGAAAGTGAAAAAAAAAAAAAAAGGGAGAAAGGGTTTACTATCCTCAGATCCTGTGTTGTCTTGATCCACAGTCTTCTATGGATCACAGGTAATTCTCAGGTAGTGGGCATACATGTGCCTGTGTGAGGTGCATTTTTATATCCTAGGGTCTCCACCCCGTTCCTCCCCTGAGGCATCTGGCGTATCAATGCACATGTGCATTTGGCCTTGTGTGGAAAGTTCTTGAAATGAGTCACCTTCGATCAACCTTGACTTCAGCACCCAGGCACTTTGCCTCTTAGCCTAAGTGACTGTGGGCACAGAAAAGTGCCACCCTACCTCAGAGTGAACCTCTCTGGACCTTTGTATTCTTAGCATCCTTGGGCAAGGCAGATGTTTAAGTTATTCTGAGAATGTTACCATGGTCACTTCTGAATAGTCCCTCACAGTAATCGTCATCCATATGAAATTTAAGAGCGAGTCCAAGATTCTTCACTTGGGACTGGGTAATTCTGGTTTTATGTAAAAACTGGGGCATGGAAGGCTGGATTTCAGGTCTGTGGAGAGAGATCTGGGGGTTTGGGATGATGGCAAGTTCAATATGAGTTGACAGTGTGCCCTGGCAAACAAAAGGGACAATTGTGTCCCAGGGTGATCAAGCACAGCATAGCTAGCCCATCAAAGGAAGTGACTGTCCTACTCTACATTGCACTCATGCAGCCCCACCTCGGGTGTGCAGTTTTGGGTGCCTCATTATAAGGACATCAGATTATTAGAGTGTGTCCAGAGGAAGGTGACTAAGATGGTGAAAGGCCTCAAGGGGAACACTTGTGAGGAGCAGTTGAGGTCACTTGTTTTGTTCAGCTTGGAGAAGAGAAGGCTGAGGGTGATCTCATGGCAGTCTATAATTTCCTCAAGTGGGATAGTGGAGGAGGAGGTGCTGATCTCTCTCTGGTGACCAGCGATAGGACATGAGGAAATGGAACAAAGCTGCATCAGGGGAAGTTCAGACTGGACATTAGGAAAAGGTTCTTCATTGAGAGGGTGGTTGATTACTGGAACAAGCTCCCCAGGGAACTGGTCATGGCACCAAGCCTGTCAGAGTTCAAGGAATGTCTGGATGATGCTCTTAGTCATATTGTTTATTTTTAGGTAGTCCTGTGAGGAACAGGGAGTGGGACTTGATGATCTTTATGGGTCCCTTCCAACTTAATATATTCTATAATTCTTTGTTTTTGTGATTCTATGGTTAGGAAGACAGCTTTCTTAAGACTAGGACTGAGTGTTTTCCTGCAGTTGTGACTTGTAGCCAACACCAAAATTCTGATGAAACCTGATAGATCTGGGGTGAAGTTACAATGATACGGTTTTATAAATTCAAGATGGACTTTCTGGAGAAAGAATAGAGAAAAAAGACTGAGGGCACAACTTTTTTCCATCTAAAAATGGCTGTTTATCACAATGCAGCTTCAATGCAACCTTAAAAAGACTGTTTCAGTGCAGAGAGGAAGAAAAAGATTGGGACTTTGAAAGCTGTCATCAAATAGAATTGTTGTCCTCTAGCCAGCTCTAATAGCAGCTAAGAACAGCACCAACAGTACTGCCTTCTCTCCAAAACCAGAGTATATGAAAAATGCAGCCTCTAAAGAGGCTGACCAACATCACTGATGCAGTTTAGAATGCAGTTTATACCTAAAGATCTTTAAAAGGTGCATGATCAAATGTATTAGTTCGATTAAGTGTATCCATAAGACAAATGTTAACAGAGGACAATACATGGAATCCTTGAGCCTGCAAAGTTGTTATGTACACATCAGAGAAAACACTGAAGTCAAGAAACAAGCCAGTGCAAGTCTTAAATCCATCAGGGATATCATATCCCCAATGGCTTGTGGGAAGATGTTTCAAAGCTCATGGTAGATGCATAACAACTGAAAGCCTGTTCTCCCAGGAATTTAAACCTGCTGTGAAAGATGTTTGGAGGACCAGAAAAAAAACCCCCAAAAATTGTTTTACTAAGAGAAGGAATGTTGCCATACATACAGTACATAAATTACTTGAAAGTATAATTCACAGTAAGAAAATCTCGAAGGCTTTAAAGATTCAAAGACACAGAGAGAACTTAAGGTACTCCTGTTTCAGTTTACATTAGTCAGGTCTCTGTTCTGGTCTAGAAAATGAGCCTTTAAACTTGCGAGTTTTTCAGGCCTGAGTAACTTGGTTATTGACTCTAATACCGAAAAAAAGTTAACACTGGGTATATTTTAAAAACAATCAACAAACCTAAAGAAATCACTCAGTCTTTACCAAGAAAGTCAACAAAGACTTTCTGCAGTCTAAGTTTTGATGAATCATCACATTCAGCTCTGATTTATCCAATCTGCCTCACCCATCTCTAGCAGCAGATTTTTCCATGACATAAAGCTCAAGTATTCCAAGAAGTTGCAAATATTTGCAATAACTTAAATGGATTAAGAGAAAATCTCTTTTTTGGTAGGAAGAGAGCAGTCAACATGTGACAGAATGAATCTGGTAATCCACAGAGAAGAAACTTTATGATGCCATATATAGCCTCTCCAAACAAACGAGTACCCTGATCTGCAACTCACTACAGTATTGTCTGTGAAGGGCATGAGACAACACTGAACTGCCAGGCTTCACTGCCTGATGGCTGAGTAATCCTTGTTGTATGTTATCTTGGTCTGGTCTACTAATCCTGTTGTTTTGCTTCTGGGGTGGAATTTATCTTGACTTTTACTCCTGGGGGTACTCAGAAGATGAGGAGAAGGTAGCTGGAGCCTCAGAATGTTTTTTTTCCAGAGCATCCATGCGTTACCAGTCAGAAATTAGGCCTAGATGTGAATTGCATAAAAAGGAGAGTAGCAAAAGCCCAGAAACAAACTGTAAAATGTCCACTCATGGTGAGGAGTGGGCTGCATCACCGCTGAATCTGCAGGAACAAATGCTGATTTTCAGAGGCCTAACTGCACTGCAGAGGGGGAGCAGGCCATAGTACTCTTCTTCATGGAGTAAGCTCCTCATGGAGCTTGTGTTAACAAAAGAACTTACTCTCTGGCTGCTTTGGCTAGAAAAGTGAGTGGATAGACCCATGGCTAAACCTGCCGTTTCCTCATTGCCCCACATTAAGCTTGGCCTCCAAGCTGGAAAGACGGCCTGTATGGAAAGAAGCTGTTAAATAAGGGCTACTGTGATATAGCTGAAAATTGGTCATCTCCTTATAAAAGTAAATGCCTTTCAAAATAATCATGCAGACACTTAATTTTAAAGATCAGGACACTGAGAGTGGGTCAATTAATGCAAAAGCAGAAACTATGAAAGCCAGCTAAGTTAGAGTTATTATTTTCCAAGCCCGTCATGCGCGAATGTGTGATGCATTTCTGTAGTATCACTTCATCAGGTTTCCACTGTAACCTGATGTGAGTGTTAGAATGTCTGCTGCTGTTAGTGGTGTATCTTGTATCACAACAAATGCCACTAAAAGATGACTCAACTCATGAAGCTGTCTTAGCCACTGCCAAATGCATGAGGTATAAACTGCAAAATGCCAACCAGTGTCTCTGCCCCTGCCAAACAGTCTTGTCAGGCATAATGATATTTCTGCTTGGGTTCTGTAACCTCATGTAACCTGGACTGGTTGGATTGGGAATATCCCTATGAGTGCTATGTGAGCCTGTCATGGGTCTTTTCGTCCTCAGGTGATGTGAAGCCATTTGCTAGGCATTTTCCCAAATCTTTTGGGGTCATCCTTCAGCCAACCAGGCCCCAGAACAGCTTTAGAGCATGGGAAGCCTCAGGCTGTTTCAGACCCCTCCAGTGCCCTGGGTCTCTACTCCAGCTGCTTCTTTTACATTATCCCCTCTGGGCTGCAGTGAGTAGGGAGAAGGTCCTTAACATCATCTATTTTGACTGAGCTCAGCCAGCTTTCTCACATCTTCCTCCTGCTGTGAGACAATTCACCCTAAAGGAGGGAGATGAAAGCCATTAACTGTTAATAAGGGAATGGGAACCTTGTGCATCTCCTGGGTTTCAGCAGCCACCAGCTTACTGCCAGACAGGGTACTGGTGTTGTACGCAGGGTATGTATTTTGCATATATATAAGAATACTTGTATACAGATCTTTGTTAAACATTTCATAAACCAGATATTTGGATTCTGCTATGTGCACCAGGCTCCATGTTATGCATGCTGTCCAAAGAGAAAGAAACACAAATGTGCCTTTAGTTTCTTATTTTGAAGTTTACCTGCTTCTCTTTCATACTGGTTTGGGCCAATAAAAAACCCCTAAGTTAGTTTTTAATTCAGATATTTTTCCTTTTACTTCCTTATCTCTTCCAAAGATTTAAGTCAGTGTTTAAATATGAAGTAATGGAAGATGTAAAGGTCTGTCGTATTGCGATAAGGTATTAAGTAAGCCTCTGCAAACTTAGCAAGATCCAAGGTCACAAGACATTGCCTCTAAACAGGCAGTGGTCATCAATAAAGAATTTAATAACAGATGGTAAAAGGCATCTGATATGGTATATGGTGATTTTGAATGACAAAGTTATCTTTGAAAATTTTTAACTATTGAAAGTTTCAGAAATTAAACCCCAGTAAATATTGAAGTGCCATAAAGCAGTGGGCAAAGCATCCTTCATTGATTCCAGAGAAAAGCGATGGGAAAGATCTTCATGATTACAGGAAAAGATGGCTTTTCTGATATAGTCACATGTGGGACACTCAGGTATGTATCAATTAGATGTCTTTTTTGCTCTTTTGGTAAGAATTCAACTGCAGCCTGAAAACAAGCATTAGAAACTTCAGCCCCAAAGAGATCTTCAGGCTGGGGAGGAGATAGAAAAAACATATACTTACTTAAACCAGAAGTTTCTCCTTATTCATATTGGCAGTTCTCAAATACTGTAACCTGTGCATTTTTTTCCTCTGGTTTCTTCAGTGATTTTATTATATATGGTAATGGTTTGGTAGTTTCATTTTTGAGAAAGCATTCTTGTCATAATTTTTTCCTTCTAGTTCTCAAGGTGAGACACAGCAAACTAACCAGCACCTTTATGGCCTCTCAGTGTATTGGCCTTCTTCAGCAGAGGACTGAATAGTCTGGCCAGATTGTATCGTGATTCCTGTTATCTATTCTGTATGTGACACCTCTGCTTTCTCTTCCGAGCAAGTGTATAATAACACTCTCTTTTCAGCTTGTCATGTTGGATTACAACAGGATGACAGTGACAATACTCCTTCAAGCAAATGTTAAAGCCTCTCAATCTACTTTGTTTTCTCTCACTCTTTTCCTCCCTTCTCTGTCTTCTTTGCTTAGAAAGGGAGTGGATGAGATTTGAGAGGTCATAAAGGCAGATCCAGTAAAGCCAATGAGGAGTCGACCATATTTCCTTAGCATACAGCAAAAGTATGACATGTGAAAAAAAACTTGCCAGAGACTACCACACTGTTGGTAATCTAGTAGTCTGAAAAATTACCTTATTGGGCAGAAAATAAGTTACTCATTGTCCGAAATGAAAATAAAATTGTATTTTACTTGGCCATTAAAAGGAACTTCCGTTCACTTTTTAGTAAGTGAACAGAATTTTAAACACTTAACACCAAAAACTGAGAGATCAGAAGGTGTTGAGGTAAAATGCAAAGGATTCATCTCTCAAATGTACATCAGAAAAATTTGACATCAACCTTCTCTCCATTGGCTGTGGCATCAGGATACAGTTCCTGACTTAACTAAAGGCAAAGCTAATCTTTGATTTATGAGGAATCAAAAATCTATTACACTTCCTTGCAGTGATGAAGAAAAATTTGTGAAATACTTTGTTACCTCTTCACCTAGTTGGTCACTGGACACTGTTTCTTTGGTGCTGCTTAATGCTCTGTGTGAAAAGAGTTTGGGTCAAAGAAAAGATATGGCACAAGGGGTAGGTACAGTGTCACATTATTTTGTCATCTTCCTTAAAGGATTGGGGGCTGTGAAAGCACGATAGTTACTGCTTGATGTTACCAATGTTTCTGTACCTTTCCTGTGGGGTTTTTTTTGGTTTTTTTTTTTTTTTTTTTCATTACAAATACAAAGTAAAGTGATGAAATTTTTGCGGTACTTTCAGGAGACTCTATGTTTTTTCTTTCATTGTAGTCTTTGCTGTCTTTTCCCCCTGAAGGTATTTATTTTAATATTCTGCTTTGTGGCTTTTATCATTCATTCTTTTTGACATAAAACTATGCTCAGATGACACGAATGAGCTTATAAACTTTGTTCATGCTGTCACATTTTCCTGCTGTCACTAGAGAAAAGTAAGTAATCACCAGTGAATAATTTGTTAAATTTAGCCTCTTTGTCCTCTCAGACTAGGTGTTTTCCTCAAATGCATCTATTATTAGACAGTGTGGCACAAACACTCTTGGCTTTATTCCATTTATTGAATATCAATATTCAAAATCTGAGCTATTTAGTTTGTTAGAAAGAGGTCAGGAATAAAACAACATAGTATTTCTCATTATTATTTTTCAAAAAATCTTAGTGAGTTAAAAGCTCAAGTTGTTACTGTGTTTGTTATGGGGAAGACCAAAATTAAATTTATTTTTACCAATCATTATTTATCTGCTATTAATGTTCCTAAAGAAATTGCTTTGAGGATTTTTTTCTATGTATGTCCTGAACTTAGCGCTGGTTGCTGTGGCTTGTATATCTAAGCAAAGCCCATTCAAATATTTTCTAGTTTAATATTTGGACTCTTTTTGGTTGTCATTGAAGACTGATTTCTGTGACCTGATGTATAGAGATTTAGGATATTCTTATTCTAAGACTCAAATCAAAGCACCATAACGATGATTGTTTTATTGCAATGTTGTAAAACTATAAAAAGCAGACACAAAGTGAGAAAGCAACTTAGTACAGTGGCAAGATTAATGGTTTTTAGCAAATGCTGTTTATTCAGAAAAGAAGACTGCTGACATCTCAGGTTGTGTTTATTTCTTTATCTGTCTCAAGCAGAGACTACATGGAAAATCAAGACCTGAAGAAACCTTTTCCCCATCTGCTCAGCTTGGTTGGATTTGAATGAACTGAGATCTAGGGTTTACTGTACCCATTTGAATAAACACAGTGTTTGCCTCAGTTGCTGTATTTAGTGAGTAAAATGAATGCTATGTTGACAGAACCGCTTGATTTACCAAAAAATTGGAAACCGCTTTCTTGCACTTTTCATATGCCTTTGACTGCTGTAAGATATTTTGAAATTAACAATACTGATAATTCTTCCGCCTTTCTCCCCTGCTACTCACTTTATTATGAAGAAGAACAAACATCTTTAGTTTTGCTTTTCAAATTGTTCAACATGAAAGGAAAAGAAAAAGACAACCCAATAACCAGCCAAAAACCCCAATATCACCTGAAGTTCTAAAGCATTTGCAAAAGAACTGATGATAAAGTCTGATTTGAAACTTTGAAGTGAAATATTTTAAAGTAAATTAATACATTAAATTTGGTACTTGGGACATTACCCTGTTGAGCAAAGCCTGTGGTTACAACTTGGTACAAAATCAAATGTTATGAACTTCGGTTAGCTTTTCTTTTAAATTGGGAAATGTCAACTTCCTGGAAACGTACCAAGAAATTTAAAATAAGATTTTAACAAATAATTCATTTGAAATGTCCCCTAGAGCTGGAGTTCTCATTCTGTGTGGTAGACTGCTTTCAATAGCCAAGGTTATTTAAAGCCATTTATGGTATCTTAGGACTACATTGCATCGTCTTTTTCCATTTCTCTTTGTCAAACACAAGCTGCCAGAACTGAAAAAGAGTTAGTCTTCACTAGGATTTTGCATGATGCTAGTACTTGCTATCTCTACTGGAAATATATAGACTAATACAGGTAGGACCAACTTTCCCTTCTTTCTTGGTCAGATGATATTGACAGTACAGCATGCATTTGTGCTAAATTCATAAATCCAGATATTTCTACTCTTTTTTTTATTGCAATATTCCAAGCAGAAATTATTGCTATGAATCACCTTGCACTTCTGCTATTAAATTTTGTCAAGACCTTGCAATGCAACGCTACGTGAGGATATGCTTCAGAGAACATCTAGAAAGTATATTCCAAGCTGGAGTACCCTGTCTGTGTCAAGTGTAAAGGCCTTGAGGAGAAAGGGAAAACGGTCTGTTTGTGAAAGCCTGTTGACTGGAATTATTCAGGGATTGAAGCCGTGCCAGTCCTGTTGCTTGGGGAGAAGGAGAGTGGGCCTAACTCTAGTCCCTCCACTCAGGCCATGTCTCCAGGGAAGAAATATCCTGGATTTCTCTGTAATGTTGTTGAACACCTGGTGTCTATGATGGCCAGCTCTACAAAGGAGGTGCTAGTCATCCTGTCTGTGCTGGTGAATTTGTGGGTAGCCCCAATCATTTTGTGGATACCAGCTCCCAGGGCAGGGTTGTCCTGGCTGCCGAATCTGGGATGGGGAATGTGCTGCTCTGTGTTCAGCAGCTCTATTGGTGCTGTTGGCAGTATGATGGTAGGTAAATAGCAACTGAGAACTTTTATTGCCAGCAAAGTGTGGGAGGGGATCACACTGATGCTCAAAGAGGTAGCTGCTGCGTGTCCAGAACATGACTCCACAGAGGAGGGCAAGGTATGGGACCTTCCTCATCTGCTGTGTGGGTCTGTAAGGGATCTCTAAAAACATATCTTCTGGAGGTCTCAGTACCATTCCTCTTTGACACCATAGATTGCTCTCACTTATTCCCTTTACACTTGAAGACCTGATAATTTTAAACCTAGCCTGCTTAGAAAATGAGTTAAAAACTGTTCCTGCCACTACATTTGTTCCTCAGTCCTCTGGGTGTTTTTAATCTTTGTTTCTTCTTATTTTAAACTCTGCTGTTCTGGTCTCTGCAGCTGCTTGAGTGACCTATACAAAAAACAGGTGAAGCTAGTTAAAATAAGGAAAACCATAAAACTAGCCTCAGAAGGAAGTACTTTCAAGTGTACAAAGTAAAGAAAATGGAACCATAATTTTCTCTAGTCTCTTTTGATTCTAGGTGCCTTTAGTATTATTTGTAACAGTAGGAGTTTAAAAGCATGTAGACAGTGTGATCTTTAAGCTGATGATGCCTTGAAGGGTCTTGAACCCTTTAAAGGGTCTTGAATCTGACCAGGTACAAGAATAAAAGATAACAGAAAAACTTGAAGAAAATTTAGAAAATAGGACGTCTCTGAAGGCCAGAGAAATATCCAATGCAACACCCCAATTACTTCTGAAAAAGATCTAAAAGAATTGCAGGAAATTAGACCAGTCAGTTTGACATTTACTGTTTAAGTCTCAGAAGTATTTTTAAAGGATCAGATGTAGATACATTCAAAAAGCAGAGCTTGAGAATAAACAATCAGTGTCTTAAGGATGGGGTTATAAGGTGTAAGTAATTTGTGTATGTTTTAAAGGTATTACCATGTGAAACAGTGGGAGTGCCATAGAGAGTATGCAACAACACAATTATTTGACAAAATCTCCCTTTGATTTAAGAACTAAGCCATGAGGACCTCAGAAAAGAAAAGAGGGCAAGTACAATTGATAGTTGACTAAATTAGGCAGAGGCATAAGTGTCTTATCTTTGGCACTTGTTGGAGTAGCTCCATTTCACAGATAGGAGTCACCAGCGCCAGAAAGCTCTGGCAAGCACTCCGTGTAGCTTCAGAAGCTCCTGGTGATCTTGCATGACAGGTTTGCCCCTGTGTGTCAGAGGTGTTAAACAATGAGTATCAGAAAAACGGTGCCTTTTGTTTCAAAGGACTGAGAAAAATATCCTACTAGAGAAAAAAAACATTAATCTAAAAAAAAATTCTGACTTTAAACCCATTCAGCTTAATGTGTATGCTATCTGTATGGTTGGTGGGGCATGGAAGCAAGAACTGTTAGAACCTGAAGCTGCAGAGAAGTGAGTATGTAAGGAAAAGATGGATCTGAATGTGTGAGTGATGTAATTATTTGGCATTGGCATAGAAAGAACATGTTGCCTTACAGAATTTTTGGAAGCCATGCCCAGGTCTTAATAGGCATGGCTGAGGGCAGGGAAGAAGGGCATGATCAGAGGAATCATTTCAGTGAAGTATAAAGAGCCCCTGTAGGGATTACAATGAGACACATATGTCTGATATAAAACTCACTCATGTGTGCTTATAGCAATGAAGAGAAGGTTTGTCTGCTTTCAGATGCTACTGAGTTAGAAGCCGTAGGACTCTAGGAAGATGAGAGAGTAACTCTGTCACATACATAGATGATAAGCTTTTCAGGTAACACTGAAGTCACAGAACTGGGATGAAGATCTGCAATTTAAACATCCTAAAGCTTTACCATGTAGTTAAAAAACCATAAAAATTCATATTTCCATTCAGATTTTTAAACTCAAACAAGAGCCAAGCTTTCTCTAAGAGCTGGGAAGAACCCAGAACCCTAGTGATGACAAATGCTATACCCCAGTAAACATAAGTTGCTGTTAATGTTAACATTCTGCAGCATTTGTCATCAGAATTATTAGATCGTGTTGTTTTGTCATGTTGCACATTGAATGTTAAAAGTAATCTGAGTTATATTTGCAGCCACTACTTTAAAGTATTTAACAATCTGGCCTGGAAATATTCATAAAAAAGGGCAGAAGATAAATACAGGCAAAATGTGACATTCCAGATGATATAACAGTGCTGCATGTGAATTTGAAGAAGTGTTTGTATTTGGTTTGCATTACAAGGCTTTGGTAGCAGAGACAGCTACCGGGGTGGCTTCAGTGAGGAACTGTTAGAAGCTTCCTTTATGTCCAATAAAGCCAGTGCCAGTTGTTTCCAAGATGGACCTACTGCTGGCCAAGGCAACAATATTGGTAGTGCCTCTGTGATAATATATTTAAGAAAGGGGAAAAGTTACTGTGCAAGAGCAGTTGCAGCCAGAGAAAGGAGTGAGAACCTGTGAAAGCAACAACTATGCAGATACCAAGGTCAGTGCAGACAAAAAGGCAGGAGGGGTTCCAGGCACTGGAGCAGAAATCCCTCTGCAGCCCGCCGTGAAGCCCACAGCGAGGCAGGCTGTGCCCCTGCAGCACGTGGAGGTCCATGGTGGAGCAGATCCCCACCTGCAGCCCATGCAGGTCCCCACGCCAGAGCAGGTGGGTGCCCAAAGGAGGCTGTGACCCTGGGGACGGCCCAGGCTGGAGCAGCTCCTGGCAGGGCCTGTGGCCCCATGTGGAGAGGAGCCCGCGCTGGAGCAGGTTTGCTGGCCGGGCTTGTGGCCCCACGGGGGACCCACGCTGGAGCAGGCTGGGCCTGAAGGACGGCACCCGTGGGAGGGACCTGCGCTGGGGCAGTTCGTGAACGACTGCAGCCTGTGGGAAGGGCTCATGTTGGAGAAGTTTGTGGAGCACTACTCCATGCTGGGGCACAGGAGGAGAGTGATGGAGTCCTTTCCCTGAGGAGGAAGGAACAGCAGAGACAACACATGATGAACTGACCACAACCCCCCCTTCCCCATTCCCCTGTGCTGTGTGTGAGGAAGAAGGTGGGAAAAACTGGGAGTGAATTTGAGCCTGGGAAGAAGGGTGGGTTGGGGGAAGGTGTTTTTAAGGTCTGATTGTATTTCTCATTATCCTACTCTGATTTGGTTCGCAATAAATGTTGGGGTTCTTTTCCCCACAACTCAGTTCTGTTTTGCCCATGACAGTAATTCCTGAGTGATCTCCTTGTCTTTATATCAGTCCATGAGCCCGCCGATATTTTTTGTGTCCCCAGTCCAGCTGAAGACAGGGATAGAGCAGCTTTAGTGGGATTCTGGTGTCCAGCCAGGGTCAACCCACCATAGCACTTGATGCAGCTTAATAGCTTTGTGTAGCTGTCTGTCTCTATGTCTTTCTCTTTTTTTCCCCTGAAAAGCTATTGAAAAGAATTTTTTTGACTCTTTTGGCCTCAAATGACAGAACTGCTATTTGGCTTTCTTTGTCGAAGATTATGGGATTAGGTCGTGTCTTTTTACACATGTGCAGACGGCTCCAGTCCAAAATGCCTGGAATCTTCTGTAATTGTTTTAGCTGTTCTGTGTTGGTGTTCACCACTTATACAAGGTGTGAAGAACTACATATTTAAAAGACATTTGGCAAGAGCATAAGACTGACTGCTGTGTCTATAGAGGTTCACATAATCTAGTGCTACAGAGACACTGAAGGAAGCAGACTCTGACATATACTTGAGTGATTTTTGAACAATTCCTGTTACACTGGCAGCTTTTGCCAGGTCTCCACTAGCTGAAAGCAAGTACCTTAGACAGCAGGGTCTCTTGACTCCACCACTTGGACACGTCACTACTGTAAAATTTGTATGTAACCAGGCTGGCAAAATAGGAGACAATGGCTATAGCCAAGTACCATATTTTAACCAGTTTCAACTTAAAATTTAGTATTAATCAGTCCTATTTGTACCATGTTTTTTTATGGCTCTCCCAGATGACTAAGGTGTGGGAAGTCTTGATTAGCTGGGTTGTCTGCTAGTGGTGAATTGGAATTTGTAGCTTTCTGGGCTGAAACTAGTTCATGCTGTGTTGCGCACTGAGTCCCTGCTATCCATCTCTGTTTGACTTGACCTCAGCTGCAAAGCCCCAAACTCTCATGTATCCAACTTCTCTTTTGGTCCTGGGTTGTTGTACTGCTGCCATCTCCTCAAATAGCATGTTTCTTCCTAGGGGAACATCTGCTCCCTCCCTGCTGGCCAGGAGCAGGGAAGGCAATTGTGCCATAGCTGTACATGACACAGGAGGAGGAAGGCAGTTCATGAGAGTGGTCATTCCCTTCATGGTAGATTCCTCACATCCTGCTGCCTTTTGGCATCACATCGTGTTCAAAAGAGAACTGCAATCAAGGCCTTATAATTTTGCAAATGCTAGAGCAACAGTCTAAATTAAGTCCACCTATCCACTTAATTTTCTTGTCCAGTTGTCATGACTAGTTCCTTTGTTCTTGTTGTTCTCTGCAGTACATATTTTGACAGTCTGCTTGTTCCCTTATGCACTATGTGGGTTCTGACAACTTCCCTCACTGCCTGCCCCCCTTCCCCCCCCCCACCCCCCCCAAGGAAAACCAGAAAACAATTATTATATTTTTATTTTTTAAGGTAGAAATATTTATTATCTTAGCCTGCCAGTCAGATGAAAAAGAAAGTAAAATCAAAGTATGAAAAAACAACTATTTCCATTCCTCTGGAAGCAGAAAAAATAAAAGCAAGAATAAAAACAATCAATGAATTTACTTTATGTGCATATACTCTGGGAGAACGGTAAGAGAGAAGGCTTTCAGGATCCACATGCTGTACCTGTCTTTTATCAAGACTGCTTCTTCACCATCTGTTCCCCTGCACAATAATTTATCATTATATGAATTGGGTTCATAGTCACATCAATTGTACCACCCAGGTGATCTGCCGCAGTTCGTCAGCAGCCCTTGAGTATCTTGAAGACTCAAGGCTGCTACAGTGTCCCAGCTTCACCCTTATACCGGAGAGCCATATACCTGAGGGACACCCTAAGGGCATTTTGTACACTGCTCCTTCTTCTTGTTTCTGCTCTTCCCAGGGCTGACCTGGTGTCTCTGCTGGGGTGGTTGGAAAGGTTCGTGGGAGCCAGCTTGTTATTCAAACCTGGTATAACAGGGACTATAGCATGCATTGCACCAAACCTGCATGTATGGTATTTCTGTTGTTCTTGCCTAAGAACTGCTGGACAGATGCAGAGTCAAGCACATTGCACTGCATTTCTAAATTAGTTATGAAGGTCCCTGTTGAATTTCAGTGTAACCTGAAAGCTTGAGAGCGACCATATGGCTGCCCTCCACAGCTGAGGTTACTGCCTATGGATTCAGTTGACTCTTCAGATATGAGTAGTCTAATTAAATCTGCCCACTTCTCCACATAGATAATTATCAGTCTTTCTATTACTCATGTTACTGCACAACATCCCCTTTCGATGACTTTATTCATTTCAGACAGGGGCAGCAGGTGCCAGATGGCAAACCAATGCTGTGTGATACTCAGTATTTCTATCACTTGGTGCTTAGAGTTTCACCTTGCTCCTGTGCGTTAGTCTGATGGGGATGATTGCTTCGGTTCACTCTAATAAGCTCTGGAGCACAGGAAGTGATAGTGTGCCATTGCTTTGGAGGAGCAGTTTAAAGGCAATGAACATTGTTACTGTCTATATAAAAAGGGTCTGGTTGTAGCCTCTTAGAGTTGTAAGGAAAAGAACAGATGTCTGCTCTCTTATGTATCAGTTTTCAACTTCAACAAGTATATTAAGTGCTCTTTAGGTAGGCTGCAATTTACTAAATGAACTAAAGGACCCCGACTCAAGGTTTAATTATATAGGCCATGTTTTTTCCTTATAAGAAAGTTCCAACACAAATAGGTGGCGTTCACTACCTACCGATTGCAGCAGTGGCTGTAAAGTTGCAGTGGCCACTAGAAGGTGCATTTTGCATCTATTTTCAGCACACTTTGCTGCCGAAAAGAATGGGTGGGGGTAAGTCTGTTTTCCTTCTGAAATTGTAAATTGCATGAAAAAAGGAAAAAGAAAAATTGAAACATGAATAGACAAAGACTTTGTTTATTTATTGCCAGGAGAGACCCATTAGGATTCAGTG
Source organism: Falco rusticolus (assembly GCF_015220075.1). Classification (NCBI taxonomy): domain Eukaryota; kingdom Metazoa; phylum Chordata; class Aves; order Falconiformes; family Falconidae; genus Falco; species Falco rusticolus. Next base: position 43,750,866 of record NC_051210.1, on the reverse strand, counting down.
CTGTTTCCATGGCATCCCAGAGGCATAAACAGAAAATACAGGCTAATGCATTCAGTTAGAGATTTTAAAGTCTAATGCACAATCTAAATATATATCACATATGCTCACTATTTATTTATCTATTCTATACAATGCAGTGAGATGGAGAACTCACTAACTGTTCCAGGGATTTACATATGTGTCTTCTGCAGATGTTTAGTACTTGTGGGGGATATATGTAGGCAGTGTTATTTGGTTGCCTTTCAGATGCCTCTCATTTCTCTCCTTACCATGCTCCACCTTATTACTATCCTCATATCTGTAAGTATCTTTGTAGCATTTCTGGTTAGGAAGCCCATATCAAATTCAAAGTTATTTCAAAGGGCTTAATCCCTTCTTTCTAGTGGGCTAAACACCCCTGCCTATTTGTTGAGTGTTTCAATTTATGACTGAAAATGTTAAGGCTTGTGCTGCTTCTTCATTACTGGTTTAAAAACATCCTTTCTAAAACTGAACAAAAAGTATAAGCAGGATTGCCTTTTCCTCCCAGCAACCATAGTTTAGTTTCAATACATAACAATTATAGGAGTGCATCGCACAACCATAATGTTATAAATGTTGTGGAGCTGACAGCACCTTCCCTGCCATTAGATTTTCACCTGCTTATGTGAGGTATGAGTGGAGCTTCCTGGTAAGGCTGCAAAAAGGCTGAGAGTGTATGCTAGAGTGAAAGATGACCTTGGAGGGAGCATTTTAAGCTGTCTTTCCTGTGTGAGGGCTTCTGGTTTGTGAAGTTGCCTCCCACAGCGTGCAGCATAGGTCCATTGCTGCTTGAGTCTTTTAAAACTCTAGTATGAGTCTTTTAAAACTCTAGTAGACAAGAGTGCTGGAAAATGCCACATAAGGCACTGTCTGGACTTGTCAAATAAATAAATAAATAAATAAAATAGGACCATGTTGCACAGAAATGCTTTTGAATGCTTTTCATTTGAATAAATGCCTTCATTCACATCAATTATCTGCAAGCAGTTAGTTTCTCTCGGTTTTGGTAAATATTTTTCAATGAAAAAGGGTTTAATAATCCCTTTATTACTATTATATTATTACTATAATATGTTATATATAGTTAATATAATATATAATATTATAATATAAACATTGTATATTTTAATATTGTTTAGAAACAAATAATCTCTTCATACCCTTGTTCCACTCCTTGTAAAATGCTGCAATTTCTGCTCAGAAAGTAGTGGCTTAGATAACCTGTGAACTGCATGAAAGGTCAAGACACAATTTGTAAGCCACCATCTAAGTATCAGTTCTCCAAACCAGTAACTCCCCTTGCATCCTAGGTTGTAGTGATCTGCTATAGGTCTCTCATTGCATTTTGTGCTATCATATCTGAGACTAGGGGAATTTAGGCACACTGTGAATTCTCATTCAGATCAGATCATTCTTCCATCTCTGAGTCTGAAGGCTCTGGCTCCCCACCCCTGAGATCAACTGTGTGTCTGAGAGTGTGGGGTAATCCATAGATGCCAGGTGAACTGATGGGAGAATGGGAAAGTTTCTCGTGGAAACCTGCCTAGCTTTTGGTAAGTGTTTGCCAAACATTAAATTTTTTTGACCAAGCAGCATCTTTGAATGAAAATCATTGTGTTGGAAATATCTCAGTCACTGTTAACTCTTATTTTTAATGGCACCCTTCATAAGTGCAGATTTGCTGTGTTGTGTTAAAGAGGACCTGGAGCTATTTTGTGTAGTTACTTACATTTTCTGTTGGAAAGGCAAATTTCAGTTCCCTTGGAAAAATACAGTTTTGGCAAGGAGTGGAAATAACTCAGTGCTTTCTCAAGTGGCCTCTTTCTCGTGACATCAATACATCTGAGATGGGCAGTGGCACTGATAATAGAGAATACACAAAGGAGGACCGAAAGAAAAAAAAGAAAACAGAGGTGGATGGTCACAGTGAATATCAGTGCAGTCCAGAGGATTTCTGTTTAAATCCTTGGCAGAGAAACAGAGGTACATTTGTAAATATTTTTTAGCATTTTCTTGTATCAGAGAAAAAAAGGATTAAACTCGAAGAACAAGGAAAGACAAGTAGAAAAAGGGATGCAGGGAGGTTGGAAAGAATGCAAATGAAGTTAGAGCAATGTAAAAGCAGTTTTGTAAAAGAGGTCAAAGCGAGCTCAAAGAAGTAAAAAACATCCATAGTCTTCAAACAGATCTTGCAACTTTTTATCACCATTTTTTCTGTTTACATATAATAGTTTCAGAACAGAAACTGCTCTGACTTGATAATCTTTTATTTAAACAAAATTTATTATAAATAAATTATATAAATTGTTATAAATAATTAAATATAATTAAATAAGTAATCCATTATAAATATTTATTTTTTTTAAAATGTATTTCTTTGGTGTTTTTCAGAAGACTGTTTTGTCCTTCTAAGAGGTATAATCTTAAGAGAAAGCACTGTGCAATGTAAAGCATAGCTTGCACATATGAAAAAAGTGCTTCTTCTGCAGCAGACTGTTACAGAAGTATGCTTGAGAAATTTTGGAATCCAGTTCATAATCCAGACTGACCTTATGATTTATATGAGGTACAAACTGTCTCCTTAAGATACCAGGCTTTATCTTGCTGGTCTCTTGCATAATCTACTGCTTGATCAAGTGTGCTCTCATAAACACCCAAGACTACTGTTGAAATCCATTCCTTCTGTGCAAGTTGCATTACAAGGTTAAAGAAGTTGCACAGTAAAAATATCCCAAAAGGTCATCTTGTACTATGACTTCCACTGAGATTTGTAACTGCAACTGAGAACTGAGTTTAGTATTCCATTTCTGGACAGAGTTGTCAAAAACAGCTCAGGAGAGAAGGCAGCAGTTTAAACATACTGACTTTTCTTGCAAAAGAAATGGAAGAGCTTCAAAAACAAGTTTCAGAGGAGCAGCAAAGTTGCATCAGCATTTCCCTCTGGGCTATCTGAAATGTGATAAGGCTACATACTGCACTGCTGAAAGCTGGACTACTCTCACAGGACCGACTGGGATGTTTCCTGTTCCGAGGTTTACTGACAAGGCTCTGGAATTAGGAGATACTAACTTGAGCTGCGTAATACTGCTAACACAGCTACCATTGCTTCTACTAATATTACAGATAATGAAAACATTATTAGTTTGCATTTAATACTTTGGGATGAAATAAGTCCTGGAAAAGTTTATATACAACAGGACAGGGTGGAATATCTGGGTCTGAAATACAGATTTGGGCTGGGTAAGAGACTGACACTAAGCTCAAACAAAGTGGGCAGGTGCTTGGGCAGGAGATTGCTGGGTTTGAGGTGGCTGCTGCTAGCCGTTCACAAACCTCCTCTCCTGCCTCTTACTTCACCTTTTGCAGTAAGAAACATTCTCCAGGGATAAGCCCAGTGTCCCCATCTCTGTGGGTGTTGATCACCTCTGCTCATCCCTTGGCCTGCCCATTGCTGCCCAGTCAGAGACATCCTGGCCCATAGTACCTCACATAAGACAGACTGAATTTTGCTGACAGCTGTGGGATATGAGCTTTGCATTTGTGGGAGTTACTTGGTGTAACCCATGGGAAGCCTTGAGCTGGGTCTGACTGCAAAGATCTAATTTTTTTCTGACTGTGAAACATTGGAGAAATTGAGAAAGTCAATTTAATTCTGATATACAAAAGTGAAAAAGATGGTGGCCTTATGACTTCATTTCTAGCTTCAAATGTGTTGGCCCAGATCTCATTAAAATTTAGCTAGACATTTACATTTAAGGCAATTATTTTAATTTTTTCAAAGTGGAAGTCAAGGTTGAAACACTCTGGAATAAAATCAAGAGATGAATGTTTCACACCTTTGTGATGCAACACTAATACTTTCTAAATTATTTTTATTGTTTTCTTGAAATAAGTGGACAACAGAGAAACAGATCAAAAGATTTCATACCTTTATACTGTCTTAATTATGATGTCTATATTTTCATTGCCTTTTGAAGATAAATGAACCATTACTACCGCCTGCCTATTAAACATCCTATGTAGATTAGTTATAATTTCAAATTATAAATACTACATATTATTTATTATTATTATTTAAACACTCAACTACTAATATACAAGAAAACAGACATTTGGTATTTTTAAACTCTTAATATCTTTTTCCAAAGATTATTTTGTATCCCTTCTTGCTACAAACTTTACAATTTGATCTCCAAATCAGATATTAAAAAAATCAAGTAGTATACACTACATTTAGGTTTAAGGAGGACATGAAATTATCCAAGAATCTTACCTTGTGTTCCAGCTTTTGCATCTGTCTCATGTTCATATACAAGACCAGAAAAAGACGTGAATGGGTTCTGATAGTCTGACTTTTTGCAATTGTACTAGTTTTGGCCTAGGATCATGTTCAATTTCTTCATAGTAACTTGTATTTGTCTAGGATTGGGACTTGTGATGAAAACACTGTTGATAACACAAGGATGTTTTAGGTGTTGTAAAGCAGCACTTACAGAGTGTCAAGGCTTTTTCTGTTTCTCAGACAGCCCCACCTGTGAGCATGTATAGGGTACGCAAGAAGTTTGGAGGGGACACAGCTGGGACAGCTGAGCCCAGCTGACCAAAGGGATATTCTATACCATATGATGCCATGCCCAGCAGTAAGTCTGGAGGGTGGAGGTTGGTGGGGACTGTGCTGCGTAGAGACTGGCTGGGCATCAGTTAGTAGGTGGTGAGCAATTGTTTTCTTTTGCATCACTTGTTTTCTTGGTTTTGTTTTTTTCCCCTTCTCTTCTCTCCCTGGGCCCACCACTACCACCACCACCACCCATTAGTTTTTGAGCTTTTACCCTTCTGATTCTTCCTTCATCCCGCTGAGGGCTGGGTAGTGCTCAGCTGCCTAATTGGGTTAAACCACAACAGCAATGCAGGTATGGTACGTCACTGCTGGGTCCTGCTGGATCCTCTACAGAGTGGACAAACTGGTTCCCTATGGGGCACTACATCTCTGTGCAAGCAACAAGCATTAGATGTTGCCAGGTTTGCTTCTGTCTACCCTACAGAGGTTACACTGTGGTTTCTACACTACCATACATCATATCATGCTACGTTGCACTCTTAACTGACCTCACCTGCCCTAGACCACACAACACCTACCTTCAACACGATACTACAAAACCCTCATTCTCATAACTGTCCCATATTATGTGATTGAAATGGGGGGGGGGAAGTTCACAGATAAAATCCCAGTAGTTACTTAAAAGCATAGAGCTGAGCACTGAGGAGAGCTAGGCCAGGCCCTGTGCAGTATGCAGACATGAATGGTCAGCCATAGAGAGATTTACCTCCAAAAAAGACATAAGCCAGCCTCCACCATTTGGCCTGGGAGCAGGGCATAATTTTTGCCCTGAGAGAAATCCTTAATGTTTGTCGTTGTCATTCAATTACCATAGAAAAAAGGTTTCGTTCTTTGTTATATATTCTATCACTAGTTTTCTTATGCTGATAAACAGTTTTAGTTAATTTAAGTGTGCATCTATGGACAGCACAACTGTAGTCCAAACATACAAATGGGGTAATGTTTCTGTAATCACTTGACTTTGACCATTCTATTGAAATACGTGTTTATTTATTATTACAGTACTACAGTACTAAGTAATTTTGAATGCTATTCATACTTCTTGTAGCATAGACATTTAAATGCTTAGTGTCTGTAAGCCTAGGCTATTTAGTATGTTTACCCTCATAACAGCTTTAAGAGGCAGAAAAATACTGTCCACTTCATTTCACTAGAGAGACAACGTATTTTTGGAGTTTGCTGAAATCTTGCACAATTCTGAGTTAAGACAAGGTGAAATGCAGGAGTTAATACATGATGGTTATTTCAGTCATCCAAATCCAGGCACAAAGAGTGTTGTGGAAAAGATGTAGATGAGAGTATGTTGAATCTCAAACAAAATAAACCCTGAAGTTTCATACCCTGGAAAGCAGTAAAAGGTTGCTTAACAGTTCTAGTTGCCCTCTGGAGTGCCACTAATTAGTATTTCCTGCCCAAGGAAGTTAAGCTTCAGCTGGTGTTAAGTGGTGTAGCTTTACCCATGGCACTGCTTCAAATCTATAGAAAGTCCAATGCTCTCTGCATGAATCAGTGAAATATTAAGTTTAGCTAACGAACATTTGGTTCCTCTCAGTTCAAGTAGAAACTTCAGTTCAGAGGTTAGAAGACAGGAAAAGAAAGGAGATAACCACATCAAAGTTTGAATGGGTGAAATAATCCATTATTTTTGTGCCTAATGGCACTTGCAAACTGTGGAATATTTCACTGATTCAATACTTATTTGTTTATATCACCTTGGTTTTTTGAATTGCACATTTATGCATTACATTAACATTTCATGTGCTGCACACTGCATTCCATGGTGACACTAAAAATTAAATCCTACTACATAAAGCTCTGGATCAGACAACAAAGAAAAGTGTTAGAGAAGCATTCTTGAAACATTCCGTTGTTAGGCAGCAACATGAAGAGCTTTTTTTTTTGTAAATGTGTTTATAAAATATTTCCGTCTTTTACTGTTTACCACATTAATTTTGTATTTTAGATGAAAAATTTAAACCCAAACAAATATTTTAAAATAAATGACATTTGTGGAGTGCTTGAAAGGTGCCACTTGACAGCATTCTGTTTACTCGTTGGATATGTAATAACACTGGCATCAGCCTGAGCTTATCTATTCCTTGGAATATGGAGCTGAGGGACACTAAGGTTGGGAGCATGAAGTGGGACAGCAGGAGAGGCAGTCCTTTAATCAGTAAATGGCTGTGGCTGAGGATAATGCCTCTTCAAGGGCACAAGTCTCACCTGTAACTCCAGACATGGGATTTGCTATACCTTCAGCATGGGCTGTGCTGACCAACAGAAAGGGAAGCAGCATCCTCTGAAGGTGACCTGTTGCTGCTTCCTTCACAAACCTTTGGTAAATGCTTGAGGAAAACGTGTGCCCCATGTACCTGTTTTAAACCATAAGTGTAATTTTTTCTGTTTTTGACTAAGGAGGGGAATGAGGTCTATGGTTAGGCTATCTGGAGGCTGATGACCTTGCCTGCACAGCATGATGTATCAGAGGATGGACTGTCCTGCACGAAGGATTTGGGCACACTCCTCCTTGGGCCTGGCCCACTCCAGATGCACACTAAGAGCAACCAAGACCTGGGCAGCAGCAGTATGTGTGCCCAACATGCCACTGCCTTTATTTGGGAGACTTCTACTGTATGGGCACCACTGTACGTCCTGCTGCAGTGTGGGGGACCTGTGGAGAGATGGCAGTCAGAAGGGGTAGTGGGGGTGGGAGTGAGCATAGACAAGACACTGAGGATGGAGAATGCAGGAGGGACAGGGAAGCCCAGTGCTGCCCAAAGCAACTTTGATTTTGCTGGTGCTGGCAACACCAGCAGAAAGGGCTGCAAAGCCACAACATGGCACCAGGTGCTCCAAACCAAAAGCACTGCCCAGCCTCCACCCTCACTTCTTACTCACTGACTAGGAAGTCAGATACAACACAACCCTGAAACTTCCAAAGACAGAAACAACATGCTTTATCTTGAACCTGAAACTGTGCATTAGCTATAATGCTTTTGGAATGTTATGGGCTATCTCGATCCCTCCCATCAGTGTGATGAAGAGCAAGAACACTGGCTATGGTGAATTGTGGCCACGTTTCTGTCCCAGATGAGTTAAAGCCCAGAGCCTTTAGTTTGAAAACTTGGTGATCTTTTTCAGGGACAACAAATAGTTGATTTTGGCTTTCAGAAGCACAGAATTTTCTGCGGTTTTCTGTAGCTGCAGTTTAATGAATTTCTTACATTTCTCTGTCTTCACTCTTTTCAACCTAGATTTATAAGGATCCACTGTGTAGGAAAGCATCTCATATCTTTCCATTTTAACATATAGCCATTGCCTGCTTTTAGAAAGATGTCATGCTTACTATTGCATAGTTGATAATCAAAGGAACTTAGCCTCTGTGTCAGAGGGGTTTCTCATGCTCCTGACACTGCATAGTCAGAACCTGAGTAAACTCCTCCATTGCACCTATTCCCAGCGTTGCTGCCCTAAAGTTACATGCTGGCCCCAGGTTTGTTCAGTACATTTACAGTGAGAAGGAATGTTTCTTTAAAACTGAAACTTCTATGCCTTATCATGTAATTTGTGTTTCATTGCATAATACTGGTACATATCAGACATCTAACAGCTGAAGGAGTGGGTAACAATATCACTGTCTGCACATTCAATTCCTGTGGGTTTTGAAATTGTACTAACACTTTCTCTTCTGCAGGAGAAGTGGTCTAACCTTGTGAACTCTGCAAGTCTAAATGGACAAGTGCTTTCACTTACCACAGGTTTGCCAACTTTACAGGGGCCCAGGTGTCTGTAGTACAAGCAAGAAAATAACCCTGATGCAATAGGGGGAAAAATTACCTTAGCCACAATAAAACATGTAGCAATTATTAAGCTGTTTTCCAAAAGAGATTTCTGAGATGCTTCTAGCTTTGTCCTATGTCAGGCTATGCTGTTTCATATAATACTGCCAGGTCCTTATTTTCTCTTTTTATCCTTGAAGAGAGATTGCTCACAAGGATAACTCTATTGTCCAGAAATATCAGCTATGATTAATACTCTGCCTTGGATTGTACATCATATTTTCCCTTTGGGGCACCAAGTGCAGTGTCCTTTCATACGCCTTTCCATCCTGACAAACAGGTTCAGCTATATTGTGTTTACACAAGGACATATTTTCTGAGGTCTACTGTCTGCACGCACTATCAGATTGAACTGCAGTATCTAGGGCTTGAGATAAATCCAAGCTAAGCAATACATGCCTATATGACTATTGAAAACTGGAATTTTAGAAACTGTTGCATTATCCTGGTTTGCAGCTCACTACAAAGTAAAAACAAAACATGAACCAAAGAAAATCAGGGTCTGAGTTCACAAGATAAAACATATAACAGACTGATGCTAAAGAAGGAATCAAAGAAGTACTTTGAATTCAGTGAATTAAATGCAAAGATACTGCAGTATTTTAGCTCAGTGCTAAAAAGGATATACTTATGACATAAACCAGGATTAAACATGACTAGCAAACTGAGAAAGTTCTTTCTTACCCAGTGGAGACTCTGCTAATTCAAGGGTTGCTTTCTCCTTTATTCTTGTGACTTTATTAAATATCTCCTCTCCTTACTAAGTGGTGTAATGTATATGAAAATCACCAAAAACTGAAGAAATTATTGATACTTTTATTTTGCCAGGAATGAATTTTTCTGGGCGATGAAGGTATTTCAAGTGAGAAGAGAGAAAGAAAGAAAGAAGGAAAAATGAAAGAAGGAAGGAAAGAAAGAAAGAAAAGTGGAAGAAAGGGAAAGAGAAAGAAAGAGAAAAAATGAAGGGAGGAAGAAAAGAGAAAAAGAAAGAGAAAAAGGGTGTGTGTGTGTGTTTCAGTATGTTAAGTATTATGTTTGGATGCCAGTTTCAGTGCTAAAATGCTTTAATTGACAGTAAATCATATATGCCTGAAATACTGTATTTCTAGGAGATACTACGTGCATATAAGACACAATTATGTGTGTGTTTGTGTGTGTGTGTGTGTGTGTGTGTATGTGTACGTTTGGTTACAACAACTGAAGTTATAAGTTTCCCTGGCTCATTTAATTACATGACTGTCAGGGCTCAGCTCTGCTGTTTGGGGGATTATTTCACATACCCTAGGCTGTGTGTGAGACAGTGTGTGTTGCATATCCATCAGCTCTGTGTAGGGAACTCACTGGGCTCTCTTAAAGGCTGTTCACTAAGGGCCTCTTACACAATTACTGCTTGTAAATCTGAATGCTTGTACGTCAGCAGCTGCCATTCTTACCTCTCTTTTGATTAATTACCTTGAGGAAATTCGCTGGCTCAGAAGACTTGTGGTAGACAACTTTTAACAGTAGGTTGCTCATACATCAACATGCTTATGTGTGCTCACCTTGTTTAGTCTCAATTTCAGAGAAAAACTGCTTGTCTCAGGGAAGGTAACATCTGGTCCCAAGAACTTATGTAGTAGTGTAAAGCAGTTTTCTGTAGTGGTTTACATTAACTTTCTGTATTTGTTGTTCTTGTTGTTGTATGAATAAGGAGGCTTAAGCATGAGACCTTTCCTCTTAACCACCTCACTATCCCCCACAGACTTTTGCCGCTTGTGCTCATATTGTGTTTTTCTTCTTTGCCTGAGGGCTTTCTAAACACTTTTTCAGTCTTCTCCAGCTTCGTAGCACTTTTTCTGGTTCCCACACTTATCTGTGTCAAGCCAATGGCTCTGAGTCATGTTTATTTTACTGTCAGTCTGCCTATGTCTTTTGCAAAGTACATTTAATGGAAAAGCTAAATTGCAACGAAGTATAACCATGCAATGACCACAGATATCTGGGAGGCCTGCCTGCAAGTGCTGCATATGTGACATGTTGTAAATGCAAATGATAATAGAAGTTTATCCTTTTGAAAGCTCTGGGTGTAATTTCCTGTTCAGCTAGACACCTGCATCTTTTTCTGTACTTGATGAGTTGTCTAAATAGAAACCATCTTTTATTTTTAAGCAAGACAGAAGACAGGATGAAGAAATCTTGAAGATGACCTAAAGAATTACATTGATTGAAGACCTGATACTGTTATCTGACCACACTTTAGGAGCAGATAATTAGCCAGTTGTTTAAGTGAGCATCTTGATGTGGAAATGTGTTTATAGAACTTCGGTGTTTACATGTTGGAAAGTGAATCATTATCCTATTTTTATTTTGTTTTTAAAATTCCAAGGTATATTTGTTGTAGTTTTCTATAGCTTGTTTGCAAAACTTCCTTTGGAAATGAAAGCCTTTTTATACAGTTTAAATCACTTATCTCTTTATTTCTAGAGTTGTATGTACTTAACTTTCACATAACCAAAACTCCTTTTAAATGCATGAAATGAATAAAACAAAAAGTAATCAACCCACAAACAAAAAGAGAATGCTCATTTACTCTTCAATTAAGAATTTGTTTGCCCAGTTGCAGGCTGGACTGATTTTTTACATTTGAGATATAAACTTCTGAAAAATCTAGATTTTTAATGGAAATGCTGCCAGACCACTGAAGTGGTGTTCATGAGAGATAATAAATAATAAAAGTAACAACACAATCTCTTTAAGTCTTGTAGATCATATGTGTTTCTCTGTCCTACAGGAGTGATGTTGAGCATAAGTTAGCAGCTGCAATGATATGATTAAAGTGTAAAGCTCAATAAACTTAGAAAACAAAAGTTTTATCCAATTTTTGGCAAACATCAGAGGGAGAAGGTCTCAATGCCTTGATTACCTTTTCCATTCATCAACAAAATAGGTAATTGACTGGCACAAAACAGGAAGAACTGTTCCTGCTCATTGACCTACGTATTCCTTTGGTTTGCTGAACAGACTAGAGGCTTGAACCAAAACCCGTGGAACCACATGGAGAGACTTCCCTTGGCATCATGGGGCCCTAGGAGAATTGCATTGTTCATTATGTATGTAGACTACTGCCAGTTTGGTTTGACAGCATTAGCTGAAGGACAAGCTCTTTCAGGTGGCTTGGGTGCTTCCCTTGAGCACAGGATGGAAATCTCAAGTAGTTTTTCTCGTATGAAGTCCGGCAGGAGCTGGCTCTGCCTGGGGAATCAACTCCTTTGAGGAACAGCAGAAGAACACAGATACATAAGAACACAAATATATACAGGATCATGCATCTAAGAAGCACTGCTCTAGGAAGTGTCCATCTCTAGGAAGTGCTTGGGAGAGCTCTGGTCCTGGTGCCCCTTGCTAGGTACCACTCTGTGCCAGCATGGCTAACAGGGTCCTGGGCTTACTGTCTGCCCTCTGCACTCATCACAGCCCTTGCAAAAATGATTGCAATTGCAATCTGGGTGCTCATGGGAAACTGGCACCTACACTTATAGACCCTCCCCTCACATGTGTGTTCCCTGCTTGGCAACACAGAAAGGGGATCTAATAATCAGAAGCTTTGCGTTATTTGCCTTTGTAATTTTAAAATAATATTTTTTTGCAGGTGGGAAGCATTTTCCAACTGATGTTGCAAATCCCAAATTCCATGAGGATTTATCTTGACAGACTTGTTTTCCTTTAGAAGATTATGAAGTCCTTGCTGTGATATAGAAAATAAACTTGCTTGTACCAACTTCAGTAAACTTTGTTCTTACTACTTTTCTTCATCTCTCACATTGCCATAATGTATGCAAAATGCTTAGCTACTCAAAACATCTTTACAGGTCATTTTCCTCCCATAATAGCCAAATTAGCAGCAAAAGCACTTCATGCTTTAAATGTACTGACAGAAGAACTCTAGAATTATGTACTTTATAGTAACTTCCACATTCAGAAAGGCCCAAGATTTTCACATGAGCAGGGATTTTTTTTTCTCCTCCCAGTTATTCTGTGTAAATGTGGGCAAGAGATGTTTTTGGCTTTGCACTACCAAGTGCACTTGACCTAATGACATTATTGATTTTCCACTATTGTCTTTATTTATACTGGTGTATGAGGGCAAAGCGTGCTAGTGGTCTCTTTCAGCTATTAATTGTGATCTGTAGAAGTGTGCAGGAAATCTTTAAAGAAGAACAGCATTCAAATAAATGTTCACATACATTAGTAAAAGACACCTGAGGAGAAAGGGCATATATGTACATATCCTCTGCAGTGCTGAGGAAATAGTTTCAATACGTTACCCAGTCACTTCATCTTTTTGTGTATTTAAGAATAGATTTTCATTTGCACTAAGTCTCCTATATACTCTGACAGGGAGTAGAGGGACATTAAAATGAGAACATCCTTTATGAAGAGAGGTGAAAAGGTTCTTATCATAAATAAGGATTAGACTTTAGGGTAGCATTTAATTCAGTGTGAGAAGATGCTACATAAGTCATTTGAAGCCAGAGTGCTATACAAATATAGGCTCTGTTTGCTATGTAACTGACAAGGCTGATGGCAGAAACTGGGCCATTTTGAACGTTCAGTTACTCTGCAATCACTGATCATGAGAAAAAAGCTCGTTTGGTTTCAAGTAACATCAAACCTAAGAAATTACAGTGGGGCAGTATTTGCTACTATAAATGGTCATGTCTCTCTGTTGAAGTCATATAAATGTGCTTAACAGCTCTTCTAAGGATGACATTTAACCAGACTTTTTAGTATTTATAGGAAAAGATTGTTAGGAACACCATTTTTGAGGGACATACCTCGGTGAGCTACAATATGCTAAAGCGAAGGGTCCTTATTGTGTCTATTATTTGTAGTTCAAAGGGTTTTTTTTAGCCTAATGAAATGCTCTGTAGTAGTCTTCCTTTTGAAGAGGACGTACTTTACAAATAAGATTTTAAGACTTGCAGATGAGATTTACAGCAGTGGACAGGTATGAAGTTCAAGTAAGTTGCAAAAGTGTAAATAAGACATTACTGTAATTCTGCATGGTGCCATACAATGCCAGAAGGAGCTTTGGGCCCCAAAGTAGTCTTAGCACTATTTGCAGTGGGTTGAATAATTCTGCCTTTATTCATCCTTTTAATTAGCAATGCTGTCCTGCTTCTGGGATGCCAGCAGATGTCTCTGAATGGCCCTTTCTACACTGTGCTGTGTAGAAAGATGAGCTTGTTCAGAGGCAGTTTAGCATCTTTACACCACCTTTAATTGCATGATATGTAACAGCCCTTAAGTAGGCTCCGAGTTTATCTAGATGTCAAGGGGAATTACGTTTCTTATAACAGATACAACTATGCTTCTAGATTGGAATGTGTATGTATGCTATGGATATTGTATGAGGCATCCAGACCTCAGAAATTCAGAAATCCTTTGGATTCCAGCAATTAAGAGTTTATCGGCATCTTTAGCATCTTGATAGTGTTGCAAATCTTGGCCCTATATGTCCAAATAATTTGTCTGTGAAAGAAACAAATCTTTATGGTTCTTTAGACAGTTTTGCCATTTGTCTTTGGAGAAAAAAATCCTAACACAAATATGTTCCTTGGCACTTATTGTTTTAATGAATAATTCTTCTGACTAAATGTATGCTCGAAGTGGTTGATTAGCTAAATATTGGCACCTTTTTATATGATTTCTAGTAGTCATGCAGATGCTGGGATTTTCTTTTCTGGCACCAATCTGAACTGCACATTGCCAATATGCTTAACTTCCTGTATCTCTGTGTCATCTCAAGTGATCAGTTTTAGTTTATATGTCTTGATGACTTTCTAGACATACCATACATTATAACATCACTTTAATTCTCTGTTTTATCCATTAGGTTTTTATTTGCCATTTCCTTACCTGCTTTCTATCTTCATACACAAATGATTTTGTGGACAATCAGCAAATTAAGAAAACATTGATTTTGCTTTATTTTTAAAATTTTATCATCTATTATATGTTTTTGGAATCTAATATGCTTTTCTTATTGAAATGGCAAAATTTCCTCCTGCTCTGAACATTGGTATAGGTTAACTATCTAGATTTATTCTTGTAAGCAGGGCAATTTTACAGAACATATCCAATATCTTGACAAATTTACAGTCTGTCATTTTGTATCGTTCTGTCAGTAGAAAGTCTCTCCCTCCAATACTTATCCATCCATTTTATTAAAGAATTCACCTAACTGATACAGGTGTGACTCTTTGTGACAATTTAAAGTTCACTAATCTTATGTCACAGAGGTGAAGGAACATGGAAAATGAAATACTTCGCAAGTATGTGTACTGTGACTTGAATCCAGAATTGGAAAACTGACCATTTAGATGTTTTCACTTGCCAATAAATGCTATTTTATTCATCAACACTGCAACATATCAATATCTCTGATTCTTACTGATACTTACTAAATGAATGAAATCAGATTTAATGGTGGCAGTTCCTGAGGTTAGCAGACAGGTGCTGCTACTTTCCTGCTGCTTTGCAATCAGCTACATGCTGCAGTGTTAAATTTAGATCTCTTAACACACAAGGCCTAATTCTGATCTGATTTACTTTCCTTTTTCCTCTCCACTTTCTTATTTTCTCCATTTCCAACACCTTTCACACAACTTTTCTGTCACAATTTTCTCTTTAGCATGTCCTTCTTTCTTAAGTTTGTCTGCAAAGCTACTCAATGAAATCTTCCCCAAACAACCACTTATTTGTTGCTGAGGAGAAACCAGCTAACTAAATGACCTATTTATCTATTTATTTTAGGATCCTACTGTTCAGTTCTTATATAAGAGGGGAAGGAAATTGTTTAGTAGATAGATGGGGGGTGACCAAGCTAAAATGAACAGCAAAATACATGGCAATGAATGTGGTAACAAGCCAGGTGGTGTTAAATGATTATAGAGAGAATGAAGAAAAATAAGTAAGGAGTTTTAACTCATAAAATTATGAGCAAGAAAAGACCATTAGCCATCAAGCCGGTCTTTTTATATGGTGTTTGTATCCTTTCCATCTTTTATATATCTTCATTCACTTTTTTGAAGCAGGAGCTCTTCAGCTTTGATACGTAATAATCACCTTGTGTTTTTAGACCTGGTGCATCCTAGATGTCTTAACTCTAAATAAGAGCAGAATCCCATCCAAAGTGGCATATCTGTCTCATCTGAAACTTTAAAGTGTAGTGGACTCCATAGGCTTTAAGCAATCTCATCTCACAGTGCTGTGCCTAAATAGTGGCTGCTTCCCGATGTCCCCAAAAGGATTTTTGGCTGCTCTTGAGACTCTAGAAGCTATATTTTGGTTTTAAAGTGCCTTTTTAAGCATTGGTAAGACGTGTGTAATAGAATTCAGAATGGGACCTGTGATCGGCAGATCTCATTGAATCTTGAAAAACTGCAATTCTTGCTAATTCCTCTTCCCTGTTCTTGGAATCAGTATAACAGCAGGCTAACTGTATAACACCACAGGCATTGGTTTTACTTCTCAGTTTATTAAAACATTTGCAAATTCACTTGTATCTGTTCTTTGTTACGTATTTGCAAAGTTTTATGGTGATCTACTCTACCCTACAGACTTCTGAAGTGACTTGTAAAACCATCTGTGTCCCTCAAGGAAAGCGTTCCAGGACTGATACTTCCAAATTCACTGGGAACTAGTAAGATGTATGTCCATGTTTGCATTTATAACGCACTGGGGCTGTGTGCCAATATTAGGTAAGTGCATGTATAAATGATTAGATGTGCTTAAAGCCCAGCTAGAGAAAATGTTGATATATGTACGCTACTGTTATGCTCTAAAATCCCCGTTTCCCTTAGTTATGTCAAATCCAATGACTTCTTTTTTGCACTTTACTGGAAAGATTACTGGGAGTGCTGGCGACAAAAATGGCCCAAGTGCCCTATTATGCCTAGGTGGCCAGTTTCTGCTGCATTTCTGGAATGGTCCTTTGACATGTGGAAAATGCTTGCTGAAACCAAAAGAACTTCTGTCAAGGATAGCTCTTGCCTTGCTCAGGCAGTGCAGGATGCCCTCAGAAACAGAGTATCATCACCTTGACTGTATTTAACAACAAATTCATCAGGGTCTCCACCGGTGAGGAAAGTCTGATGAAAGAGCTTTTCTCTCTGGTTCCCCAGACAAAGCAATTTAACCCAATCTAGTTTTACCTAGTCTACAGTTCCCTTATTGTCTCATGCAGTGTCTCCTTCTAGATGACTATGCGTTTGCAACCTGCTATCCCCTATCTGCAAAGGGAGGTCCCCTTTAGCTTTGTTGCTAAAGTAAATAAAATACTTTAAGCCTTAAAATCTGGGGACCAGCCCACACCCCCCCACCCCCCCCACCCCCGCCCCCGCCAAAACACTGGACACGTGTAGATCAAGTTAGTTCTTTTATCTAAACTAACTAGATTTGTACAAGTGCAAAGAAATGCCGGAAGGTCTGATGCTAAGAAAGTATGAGCTATGATGTACTTCTCATGAATTATGATCTGGTATACTTTGTTTGTGATGGGCATATGGTACTTCTGTGCCTAGTGTGAGATATGCATAGCTCCAATACATACTATATGCTTCATTTTAACCCAAATATTTCTGACCAAGTATTTTTGGATGTTTTCTTTTTTATTAAATAAGAGATTGAAGCATTAACACCAGTAAGAACAAAATTAATTATTCTCAACTTCCAACCAATCTTTATTTTAGAGATGCTTTTTTTAAATCAGAAAACCTTGAAAAGCCAGACATGAAAATGAGCATCTTCCTCACCAGACTAACAAATGTGCGAAATTTCATAGAAATCCATTCTCACAGTTTCATTATGCAGAGGATTAATGTTTGATGCTGGCAGGCTGCAGGTCCACACTAATAAGAAAAGCTACAAAAGGCTATTGTACAGGGGAAGAAAATTTCATCAAACATTCCAAGAACAACTAAAAGGTTTACAGAAAAAAAGTTAGCTAGAAGATGTTCTATTTGTGTTCAAGCAATTTCCTTGATGTAAAATGAGATTTTAATCATACTGTAGTTTCACAGTGTCCATATTGCAATGTTTTGTCTTTCATAATCTTTGACCTTAATCACACAGTTGTAAGAATTTGAATTTTCTTTGACCCGTGTTGTCCCTGTATAACTCACAATGACTAGTTTTTGTTTTCTTCATTATTAAATTAAAGTGAATATGCAGATTACGTTTATCAATATTGTCATATCAACTGAAACAGCGGACAGTCAACAAAATATCACTGATGACTGTAGTTTTTTAAAATAAAAAAGAAATTATTCACATTTCTATTACAAATCTGTTACACATGGCTTCTACAAACACTCGTCTGGGAGCTTGCCACAATATTACCAAAAAAACCCCAAAAAAAGAGAGCAGAATTCATAGACTAATTGGAAGAAGATTCTTTTAAAAGCCCGGGCAGATATTTCCAGAAAACTGTTGTCAGCAGCTTTTTTGCTAGACTGATTTTCTCATACTTGTTATTCCACAGCACTATAAAAGGTTAAGATGGGAATCCTTCTCTGTAGGGGATTTTCTTTTGAGTTCAGTATGTCCTGAATTTCACTTAAGATGAACAACTTCCTACTCAATGCTAACAAAATACTATGTTCTTGGTCTAAACCAAAATTCCCCCTCAAAGGCATTGTATGAACATAATTTGAACAATACAGTGGATACAAATATGGAAGGAAGCAATCTACTTTGTGCTTACAAAAAAAAAAAAAGTTACAAAATGCACAAACTCTAACAACAACAGCAAAAAAAATTCCTTTTCAGAGCTATTACTGAGCTTCTTTGTCAAAAGTCAATACATCACCAAGCCCTGATGAAGTAATGTAGTAGTTTTTTAGGTCCTTTTGAGGATTTCTTAAAGCTCCTCCATATATTTTTCAGGATATCTCAGAAAGGAAAAGCTTAGCTGAGAGTTTTACCTCTGTAAATCTACAGCAGTAGTATTGTAAGGACAATCTCAGAAATGGTCCCTAAGACTTGCTGGTTACCTGCTCAGTGCTCCCATCTTAGCTGTTTCAATAGGAGTTCATAGACTCTAGGATAGTTTTCCAGCATATATTTTTTCTGTTCAACAGTCATTCATGGACAGAGTGTTTGTTCAAAACTAATTTTATTTAATCTTTTGCAAAAGTTAGTGATTACATGTAGAACTAAATCTCTTGAATGTGATGGTCAGTTGTCTGGGTTTTGAAGGGTTTTGCAATGGCTTTTTCAGCTGGATCAGTGGAGATGCCCTAAATGGTTGTTCTGATGAATCCTTACGTGGTCAGTGGTCCTGCATGAGCCACATATGCACAATCCACCTGTTGCTATTGATTATCCTGACCTGTGTACAACACAAATGTACAAAAATGGGCAGTAGAAAAGGTTGGCTTACATGACTGTTGGGGTCTGCAGCAGGTCTGCAGACAAGTTAGTTGACTTTAAAGACCTAGCTGTGTACCTTTAAGACAGCCACAAATTATTAGGTATGTAAACAGGGTGTGAAGAACTGGAACTTAGAACCGCAGCATACGGGCACCTACAGCAACAGCGAATAGCAAGCAAGGAGAAGGACACAAAAACCTATCAGGGTCTAACAGCTGCACTGTCTAAGATATATAAATAGTTTGTATAAACAATAAAGCCCATTTTGTCCAAACCCAGCCACGCAGACATAGTGTTTCGTTTAAGTCCGCCTCAACTTACGTCACCACACATGACTATTTTTGTATCTGCAGGACTAGTTTCTGAAATGTACTAGCATCTCATCTAGGTGCAATTTGGTCAGATTTGCAGCTGGAACTGCCTGGGGGCATCTCTAGGATGGCCAGTCTCTACCCAGGATATTAATCAACACACGTAAGTGTACAGATAGTGCTCATCAGCTGGCCTACGCACAGCAGGAGCTGCCTGGGGGGATCTTCCAGGTTCCGAAATTCTCCTGAGAGTCCTGCAGCATCTAATCAAAAGGTATGTTGTAAAGGTGGCTGGAAGTGGAGTCCCTCACCGTGCTTTCAGTCAGTCTGTGCTTTCACCCATGCAGAAACTGACTGCAGTGTTCCTGGATGACATGGGGACTTGAAGATAGGGTGCACTGGGTTTGTACACAAACCCAGCTAGAACACAACTGTGGCTTGAATATCCCCTTATGTTACAACTGTAACTCCAATTCCTTAGATTATCCTTCAGTACTTGCCAAATAAATAATTTGATTATTTTTAATATTTTTTATTTAAATTAAAGCGTTGTGAGTGTTGCATATGCCCAGCAAACTGTTCCTGAAATCTTAATATGTTTATGTAGGGAAGACAGCAAGAATGTAAGCATATGAAATGTCAAAACTCTCTGGGAAATGAAAGCAGTTTATATCCCAAACATTGGCATCTGTCACCATTTCAGCAAATATAGTTCCACAAAATAATGTGATTTGTACATAGTTCATCATGTATATTTTTAATGTGTAATCAAAGTATGTTCACAAGAAAGAACAGGAAAAGAGAGAAGAGCAAAGAAAACATCACAGAAAAACAGAAGAAAGAGAAATGTTGGGAACTGCTACTGAAAGAGGTTTGTCTAAGAAAAGACGGTTTTGGACTCAGTTCTGGTTGAAAGAGTTTGGACAGAGGGGAAAAAACCCTCCTCTTTGCTAGATTTCTCTATGGTCAAAGAAGCAGAAGTTTACTTTTTAGTCCCAGTAATTAATAACCTTAATCCATACAGGCAGACTTTTTCTTACACCTAGACTTAATTGATGTCAATAGTAGATATGACACAAAAACCTGAATAGAACTAAACATTCTGTTTAGGACCACAGCTGATAAACTGATGAAACATGCATCTGCCGTGCATGTTACTGTTATAAATGAGCCTTAGGAAGTTAATTCATCCTTTCAGTTTGAATAAAAGGGCAGCATCTAATTCAGTAGTCATTTTATTCTGACAGGACAATGAAGATGAGCGCCAAACAGCATTCCGCCTTGTGGGAAAATTACTTTGGCTGGGGGAGGAGGGGGTGGGGTGGGGGTGGGGCAAGAATTAGAGAAAACTGCCACCTAACAGAAGTGTAGTATTACAGAAAGCTTTTTAGGGTAAAATGCTTTCAGGATCATTGGCATGCACAGAATCTATTTTACTACAGTTCCCTAAGCAACGCAGCCCGCCACCTCAGCACCTGCTGAGAGGAGTAACAGAGTGTGGGGTGGGGTGGGGACACCACGGCCAGTCTCTGCTGTACTCCCTGCAGGAAGGGGGACCTGATAGTTTGATAAGCTGCATAGCAGTTGTCACATAGAAGAATATATGAGATATGTCTGTTGCTGAGCTGACCATTGTGGCGAAATTACTTTACTGAGATGAAATAGTCTCATTGTGATACTAACGCACACCTCCATCCCAAAGTCACCTGCCTCAAAGGTACTACTACCCCTCACTGGACACGTGATAGCAATCAGTAACAAAAATATGTATGACTAGAGTCACTCAAGCTCCATCTAAATGTAAAGAAAATGGACTGGTTCTGGACTGAAATAAATCTAAAGGGGGAGAATTCTTGTCTAATCTCCCAACAAACTTTAGTTTAGTGTCACAAGGTTAGGTCAAGCTGACCCACCCTCTAAAGTTATAAGTTCTGGCTGACAAACTGATAAGGTGTCACGACCCCCATACATTAACAGAAACTTAGTTGAAAGTAGGAAAAAGGTAATTGTAGTAATGGGAGATTGAGACCTCTGACTCAAATAGCCCCCCCCAAAAGATGGTAAACCCCCACTTGGAGAGCATGTGTAGTTAGTGAAAAACTTCAGCAGTGCTGTCTGAGGACACATGCTAATTTACGTTGGAAGTGAGAAATTTGTAACCGATCCTGTGTGTGATAGCGAACATGTGATGTACTATACAGTATAAAATGTGGACAACTCCTGGAGAAGTTAGGAAGACTCCATCATAACTTCTGGGATCAGTCGATGGGCTGAACCTGTCTTCTCCCCAACAGGGGCTTCTGTTGATTAAGAACTTTATTCTAATACTCACACTAGCTGTTATTAAGTGTATTGTTTTAAGCTTGTTTTGCAGTCAGCGTATTATCACCAGCAGACTTTGAACCTTTCTCTTTCACAAACTTGTGTTTTGTATAATAAAAATCCTCAGCTGAAGTTCATTTTGTATAAGTCTCCAGAGACTTGAGTAGTTGTTGTAAGGGGTTTGACTCAGTGACACTGTCAGCGGCGGTCCCCGAATAGATCAGTCGAATCACCCTCCGATACACTGGGCTGTCAAAATGCAGGTAGTGGACAGGCTGGTCGGACACCAGAGTGTCCTCTTGGGAAACTGACAGGCTGATCAAATATAAAGGGTCCAAGGAAACCTCCGTTAATGGGGCACGCCTTATGAACGCTGGAGAAAACAAATGTTTCTGTAATGATGATAATCTGTTGTAAAAAAATGGCACCAAAGGCTAATAAAGAAACCTTCAGATTTTTTCTCTGTGTTTTTTTTTTGAAAACAGTACTAAAAGTGCTTTACTTTCACCCCCAGTTTTTTATCTGGTATAGCTGGTATACTGATGAAAAATCACTCAGTTTTCTTTGAAAAAGTTCTTTCATAAAGGATGTAGTTTTTTTCAATTTACAAAAAATGTTTGACAAAAATGTAGGGGGAAACCCCCCCGACCTAGATAGAATGCTTTAAAACCATAGTTGATACTCTGGCTATTTTCACGCCAATGTATCTCATTTTCTCAACAGTTATTGTGCTTTGTGGGTGTAATGTCTCCATTAAAATTGTGATAATACTCTGACATGCACTACACAAAATACCACCTCATAAACTGTAGTGATAGGAAGTTAAAGTAAACTGGGAGAGAGTTAACAGTATGATGACATGAGCAGGGAAAGACAAGATGAGGATACTGTTGCAGAAAAATTTTACTAGCTAAAATAATTCCAATGTAGAAGAATCTATCTGTGTATCCCTGAAGACCAAGTCAGTGTGCTAACTTTATTTCAGTATCCTGGGACATGCTGGCATTTACCCTCAATATCTTTTGGTGGTTTTAATTTCTTTGCTTCCTTAAAATGCACCGTTCCTGTCCATTTGCAACAACAAGATATTCAAAAGTTGAAGGGACAGGACTGATGGAAATAATTTTTTAACACTTGTTTCTTCAGTCTAAAACCAGATCACAGTTCTACAACTTTCAATTGAGCTTGGTAATAATTTTAGTGCTTAACAGTCTAGAAAAATCTTGATTTTCTGTAAATGAACGTTTCCATTGTACCTAAATGTGCAGGCATGGAAAGCTTAGAGGCAGTGTTTTTTCTACAGTTATCGTGGATGCTGGTATTCAAGTATCTGGATCATTGTCTCGTGCCCTTCTGAAAAGGAACTTAAAACTCTTGTGTTGTCTCGACAATAGTCCTCCCCTGTAGGGCTTTTGGCGCTATTAAGTATAAACTGTGAGGAATATTTATAATATACAGTAACACCTGAAAGTAGGGATGGGATAGCTGAAGATGCAAGGCATAACACTCAGTTATAAAGCACTTTGTAAAGAGAAAAGGCCGGTAACCTTTCATTTGAAAAGCTCTAGTGCTAAGTGCAATGTATTTTATGGATAAAATTTGTCACTATGGTTATGATACAAAGAAGTGAAATCCACTATAGGTGAGAAGTGTTATCTAGCAAATTCTGAGCTGGAGGTAGAGGACTCTTTCAGCTTGTTCAGTGCCTTGGAATAATTCACTAATGAATGCTCTTCACCTGGAGAAATCCCAGTCTGAATTTTCATGCCAAGCCTAAATAAATCCTATTTACCTTTGTGCTCACTTCAAAAATAGGCAATAAAAAATGTGAGAAAGGTAAAATGAAGTGTCATCTCTTACCCACAAAGTTTTAAGGTTGCATTTGTTCTATGCCTTTTGGAGTGTGCTGCGTGTGCACCTGTTCAACAGTTATATTATTTCAGAATCAATTGTGAGAACTAATGTCAGAGATTCAGGTGATGCATGCTGTTGGTACACATTTCCACATAAATGTATGTCATGCCAACAGTACTATAGCGGTATTACCAACACGGTCTTCTTCTTGTGAAAGAAATAGGGGCTGCTACACTAATGTACAAATATACGTAGAACATGTGTGTCCATTTATTACAGCTGAAGTGGATTTAGTAACTATGAACTGTTGGAGAATGATGTTGTGTGTTGTATTTTATTCGGGAAATAGGTACAAGATAGATAATGAAAGTTAACTATAGAAATACAACCTGATCCTTAGCCTTGAACAAATATTGCTGACAGACAAGAATGTAATTAATTTTAAATAAAATTTGCATGCTGAGATTTATAAATCTGATGAAAAGGCTTTAACTTTTATTTTCAGTATAGGCGGTTGTCCATAGAGCTCAGCAATTCATTCATATCTCTGAAATATCTATTTGACATAATACTATTCAGCCTTTTACTGGATCAGGATATAGTGCTCCCAGCCCTGTATAAGTATGGTTTTCACTTCTGAATTCTATTTATATAATTTCCCCATTCTTTTTTCTTTTAAAGGGCTCTGGTAATTCCTTGCTTTTCAGCCAATTTCATTTTGTATCTTTTAATGTGATTTGGTTCATTTTTGCTTTATTATTATCTAAGTGCAAACATCAGAAAATTTTTAGGAAATCTTAAAGAAAGAGGTTTTTTGCTAACTTATTGAGAAATCACTTTACTATTCTTCTAATTAAAAATTCTTGGCTGGACAAAGACCTGTGTACCCACTGTAATGCTGAAATGAAAACATTACTCCAGGCTGTGTAAAAGCAAAAAACAAACCACAAGCGTGAGATTTCTTCTGCTTTATCACCACCTGTACTTTTCTAATCCTGATACATTCCCAGGGTAGAAATTTAAATTGTAGGCAAAGGCCAGTAGAGTTTCTGGTGGGAATCTCTGAAAGCTGACTTTTAAGATCCCTTAAGACAGAGATAAAAGTGGGACCTTTTAAATATACCAAGTACTCACAATAGCTTTATTACCGCATTGCTACTCCACTCTGTAGATTGCACGAAGGCCTGGAGACTAATTTCAGGAACAGCCACAATTTACTAGCTATAGTAGCCCTCAGATGAATAGTTTCTTGTAAAATCAGTGGCAGCTTTATCCTACTGGAGCACAAATAAATCAGCTCTTATTATTCCACATTCATTTAATCCCGGGACATTAGTCAGCGAGACCTTTCTGCAGCCTAATAAACAGCAGCAGCAGCAGTTTTTCTTTATGAGAGTAGTTGTTCATCCTAAATTAGAGCCAGCATTAGGGGCAGGCAGAAACTTTTGCAGCATGATTTAAGGATATATAATATGAGAGTATAATAGCGTATGAAAACTGCACCCATGTGTATAAATATAGCGGGGTCATAATTTTGCTATATGTGAGTTACTTTAGGACATGTGGCTTGTTTTATCTGTATATCTTGAAAGTGTATATTTTTGCTGTGGTGAGTAATATTCATGTTATCTGGTTATTTCCCTGGATTTGGCAGTGGCTTCTAACATTGTACCTTAGCTACCTTCTGCAGGAGTAAAAATAGTGAAATGGAGACACTCATTCAAAAAGGTTATTTAACTGTATGTTTTTATTTCCATTTTACAACCCATAACCAAGTAAGCATCTCTGAGTTCATATTTACAAACAATACTTTGTTTTAAAATGTTTGGTAGTGTTCGTGAAAAGGACAGTATCTGGTCTTTTGAATATGTGTTCTCCTCCTAGTTACTGCAATATATGAATAAAATAGCTGTTGTTCCATTTAAAAGCTTTTATTTTGAACTATTTTGACAAGTCTTTTTTTATGGATATCAGCGTAGGTCTAGCCTATAATTTACAATATGGATAAAAAATGGGTAGTGTTCAAACTGAAACATGAAACTTCAGAAATTCAGTTTTCAAGAAAGGAAGCTGTTTGCCTGATAGATATACAAGAGCTCCCAATCTCTTCGAAGATAGTGTTTTAGGGCTTTTCCTGGTTGAAAACTGTAGTTTCAGTTAAACTGCTTGGGATTATGTATTTGCTTGGATGATAGTTTCAAAGCAAAGTTCCAGAGTTGTGGAAGTGAAAATCCAGTG
The DNA here is from genome assembly GCF_015220075.1 of Falco rusticolus. Taxonomy (NCBI): domain Eukaryota; kingdom Metazoa; phylum Chordata; class Aves; order Falconiformes; family Falconidae; genus Falco; species Falco rusticolus. Next base: position 43,725,250 of record NC_051210.1, on the reverse strand, counting down.
GAGTAGCTCAGGATCACATGGCTTGTGATGAGTTGCTTTGGATTAAGGCTTTTGAAAAGTTTTAGCATTTAATTTTTTCTGGTGAGTGCACTGCATCTATACTGCTGCCACAGTATGTAAATGACTGTTATTGTTATTTATTTGATCTGACTAACAGTCCATTACTAAGAATCTTCCAGTTGAAAAATGGTGTCTCTTGAAGTACTTATTTTATGTCAGTTTGGATACTTGAATAGGAAACAGAGGATGAGTTGCTGACTGTTCGGAAGTGATTTATATACATAATAATTTCATTTGCTTTTAGCTGACATATTTCAGTTCCACGATTACGTGAACTCACTCTTATGCCTGCACAAACATATATGCAAACATACATATGCAGACACAGGAAAGTGTACGCATATACCTTTATTAATTCCTACAATTTTATCATCAGCTATAGTCAGAATTTTTACAGTACTGGAAGTGATTTGCTGTTCCTTTATGTTCTCCATATAACCTGGATATTTTCTTCCATTTTTAAAATGGATTTTGTCTGTAGCTCTTGATTTCATTCTGTTATATTATTGAAATAAAAAATAGAGATTGATCTGCTAAGCTCTATAGCCTATACTATCTTGTTGCTTTGCAGTGTTTGCTTTTTAATTGTAAACATCCTTGCAGCTTCTCTCTCTTTGTACCACTGATATATAATAAAAATCAAAATAAATCTGAGCACTGCTTTATGGGTTAATTGTCTGTTTGTGATTGAGTGGCTCTAGGAATCATATAATTGCTGCCAAATATCTGGATGAGCCTTTTAATGAAAATTACAGCTCTCATGCTTGCCAACAGTGCCAGGAAGACAGAGCAATTGGAGCAAAACCATAATTTAGTACTGTACTTCCACTCACTTCTTTCAAACAGAGAGTACAGCTAATACCTCTGTTTCTCTGTGGTTGACATACAGTACGGGAAGATGTTGATGCAAAATATCTGCTGTCCAAAATACTAACAACTATCAGGCTACTACTCTCATGCAGTTAGTATTTTCCAGGATTCTTCATTTCCTTTCATTCACATACAATGTCATTCTTGTAACAGTCCAGGAAAATACATGATATTTTTCCTCATGAATATTCTTTGAATAATCTTGAGTGGATTAAGAAAAGAACATCACAAATCTGTTTCTGAGCAAAAACCACCTGCACCCCTTTTTTTGGTGCTTACATTCAAGCTTCATCCTTCCTGCCTCTAAAATCTTTTTTCCTCTTTTTTGAGAGGTGTCCCATGTACGCCCTGCCTGCAGAATATGTGCCTGCCAGGATACCTGCAGAATATGCTTGCACAAAAAACATAGCAGAAAACTGAGGTTTTCTTCTCAAGAACATCACTGCTGCATTTTGCAGAGGTGCTGAGGGGCAGAATTCAGCAAACCTGTTCTTCCATGGGATTTATGTGCCTTGTAAGGTAGCATGACGCAGTGCTTAGGGACATGGTTTAGTGATGGACTTGGCAGTCGTGGGTTAATGGTTGGACTTGATAATCTCAAAGGTCTTTTCCAACCTCAGTAATTCTATAACTCTACGATCCTATGAAGACAGGGTCTTTATGCACTGGACTGGCTAAATGCTGTTCACAGTTCACCCAGGAATACGGGTAGCATGGGATGCACTGTTGCCCCTTCACATATCCCACCTTGGACAGCTGCGTACAAAATGTAGAACTCTCTCAGCCTTTTTCAGAAACTGAGTGACCTTCTGGTAGCACTACCACAGTCCAAGGCAAATACTATGTCTGACTTCATTTAACTAATGTACTCAGGCCTTGCTTGTATAAACAGTACACCTGAATTCAGAGAATCTGTTTTGAAATTAATGAGACTAGGCACATGCACTTTCATGTTCGTACCTCCAATACCTCCCTTTAAATTGTAAGCCTAAATAATTTTGAATGTGTATCATGATGTATCATAACATGGGCTGCTTAGTGACAAATGAACTGCTTGCCTGGAGGAGCTAATATGTTTGAAGAAGAATAGCTGGCACTTGATGTCCTTCCTGCTGCACAGCAAAGACCAAGAAACAGGTTAGCAACCTAATGCAGAAGTCCTTATTATTTAGGATTGCAGTGCATGGTTGAAATGTGTACTGAGTTGCAGGCTGGAAGACATCCCCACATTCCCCTGGGAGAAGGTGCTATGGGGCATGTCCTCAGACAGTCAAAAAAAAAAAATTGGCCCTGTATTTTGTGACTCTAGAGCTTTTAAAGGTGAAACGCTATTTCCTTTACCAAGCTGTAGTACGTAGATCAGAACCTGACAGGGGCAAAGATTGCCCTTGACAGGCTGTCCACACCTTCTCAAGAGGCTGGCAGTGACCTGCATTGGAGGGGAAAAACTGAGGCAGGCTGGCAGGCAGGCCACAGCCAGAAAAGGGATTTCAGTCCACCAACACAAAAAGGGGGAACTGGAGGACACTCTTGATTTTTATTTTATTTTTCACTTTCTCTCCAGCTCATTTTGATTCTGTCTGTGAAGAATAACAGTCTTTTATGACATCCAGGGTTAAATTTCCAGCATGATACAAGAATTAGTTACATACTCCTCCCCATAGGAGTAATGAGTTGTTCAGCTCAATGCCTGCATACTATGCTGAACATTTACCCCCAGGGTCTCAAGTATCAGTGAGGAGGGAGGGTGAGAGCTCAGGAGACTTCTTCAGTTTGAGAGATCCCAGGACAGGAGAATGGAAAATGTCAATTATTGCATGTGATGGAGAGAAAAGCTCAGGACTGAAATAACAGGGGGACTGCAGTTTAGGATTAAGTAACATTGCCGGAGTGGTCTGGGGGAGGCATAACGTAATGTGTACTCTCACTGTGCCCTGCTCTAGCTGCTCTAATCTGTGACCCTTTGATCCTGCATGTTGGACAAGGGCAAAACCAACGATGTCATGGTAGATTAAACAAATTAGGCAAACCCAGTTTTCAACACTCGTTTGCATATGCATAGCTCGCTGGGGAATCCTCCATGGGCAAAGGCAAGTATCCGATTTGCACACTCAGATTTTGCCTTCATTTTCTGCATTGGCTCATCACATGCAAATGTATGCATTCAGTTGCATGCATCGAGGTTTGGAAATCATTCCTCTGGTTTCAGGGAAGAAAAAGGCAGAATAATAATCACTCACCCACCCACCCCTCCCTCCCTGGCCTATTGTCAACAAATTTCAATTCATCACTGTTGATTTTGCTGAAACCTACTTTGGAATGTTACAGCTCGGATTGATGTTATCCAATGCCATTTTTATCAGGGTTTCACGGTGCAGTACAGAGTATTCAGGGGAGTCACTGCAGGCTGCTGGTGTCCATGATTGCCTCTGACATGTACAGCTGAAAGGACTCTTATTCCAAGAATGATCTTCTTTTTTAGACTGTATTGAGTTGGGACTGATTTTGATAGCCAGTTTCAGTCAAGAATCATAAAGTTATTGCACATTTAAGACTGTCAGTATGAGAATCATTCTCTGTCTCTCTCTCCCTCCCCCTTCTCCCCCTTTCACTGTTCTTTCCCCTCCCTTTCTCTCTTTCATCATTTCACAGGACTGCAAGGTTACAGAAAGGTCTAATCAATTGTCAAACTCTCTTTTATCTCTGAGAAGGTGGTCAAAAAATCTAACTGCCCTGCTGTAGGGGGTTCTTCTGACTACACAGCACCCTTTTTCACATACAATGCTACCATGATTAATGTCCTCCCACCTCAGACCTTGTTAAAACCTGTTCTTTAAAGCAGGCTGGTGCACCACAGTGAGAGCAAGAGCAAGGTTGCATAAATCAACGTGTTCTCACAGCCCCCAGGATATCCATTATAGATGCCAGCTGGATGACTGGAAGATAGAGAAAAATGAATATTGTATCCTGTGGCCTTTTGCTTCTAATGACCACTTTTCAACATTTTTGAAGGCATGATTAAATTTTGATAACTGGGGAAGTCACTCTGAGCGGGCTGAAATAGAGATAAATTGACTGAGGGTCTGACATCCCAGTGGAGAGCAGGCAACTAATTAGTGTGTGAATCGCACTCTGAAAGAGATGTAAAAGTGAGGCTGGTTTAATCAGAGGAGCTGCTGAGGTACAGGAATAGTCAGGGATAATAGCGGCCTAGGTAGAAATCACAGGCTCAATGAGCAGCTTTTTCTGTCTGCTTGATTGGCAGCCACTGACCTAGTGTCCAAAACCTTTGAACTCTTACAACAGTAACAGCCTTGTCAAGGCAATTTGCTTGCAGCTTTCTATGACCAGTTATTTCAGCTGTGCAGCTGGGACACCCAATTTGAAAGGGCACTTTGCTCCTCTGCTGCAGTGGAAGCTGGGTGGAACAACCTCATTATTTTTGATGACTTTAGTTTTGAACCTTTTCTCCCCCCACCCCACCCCCCGCACCTCTCTCCTCCCCAGTGCACTCCATGCACTGCATACGTACCCTCTCCCTGGGGACCTTGCTGTGTGGATGAAGTGTCAGATCAATTTAGCTGTTGATTGCAGCAAGGTAAATGGGGGCAGGGAGAAGGAAAAACCCCTACCACCCTGCATAACACTGGTTTTACTGCAGGAACAGAGCTTCCTCAATGCCTGACAAGGTGATGTTGCTGGACATATGAAACATAAGCGTACCTGGAGTTCTTTTTGCTGGATTTAAAGGAATTAGAGACTACATATTTAATCCCTTTAATGAGCAGCTGAGAAAGCCTTCATTTAGTTGGAAATGAAGGGTAGCACACCAGTGCAAGAGATAACTAAGACATTTTTTCCTGTAATGCTTTGTATGTACCCAGTGTACGCATGTAGAATTTTGTTTGTGGTAGCAAAAATGTTCTGACTTAAACTGGTGTTTAGGGGAATAATAATAATTCCTTGAAGCTGCAGTAGCTAGTGAGGCAGGTTTCTTTTTCATTTTCTTTTTTTTTTTTCTTGTAGGGAGGGAGGGTAGATGAAGAGAGAGAGTGAGATGATAGAGCAGAAAGCTTGCTGTCTTATTCCATTTGGTAGTGTGAATTAGTGTTGCTCTGAATTATTTTTTTGCCTGGGGCAGACTAGTTTCTCTTTTTAAACTGATCAGTCCCCCTGGGTCTTGTATTATACCAAGGACCAGGATACCTGATGTGACTGGGTTTTGATGTGACAATGTACTGTTTCTGCAAAGCCTTCAGCTAGGATTTTCAAAACCCCAATTTTTTCACATGAAAATGAGGGCCGGTTGTAACTTGGCATACATAATTAGACACCCGCTGTATATTAATACTTCATTACTAGGTGGTTTAGTTTAGTGGTAGCTTGGGGCATGGCTACATGAGTAAGGTATCTCTGCTGCTGATTGATGACATGCTGGCTACTCCACGGTCCTTGCCTGTGCCCACACTCTCACCTGCAGTACACGACTGGAACCGCATTTATGCCCAGACCTATCTCCAGAGAGCAGTATGCAGTATATCAAGGCAGGATCATTCCTGACCCTTTAGGGCTGTGATTGTGTCTCTCTTCCCATTTCTTTCCGAATGGAGGAGGGTTTATTTGTCAAACACTGGTGGAAATACTTCGAGCCCACTTACAGGCCACTGGTGTTGGTTCCTAAAATAGGTATTTTTCAACTTCTGTGACTCTGTCCTCTCACTATGGAGTCATGCATCAAGAAGCACATGAACATGCATTTCTCTATATTCTTAAAAGCTAGAGTGACAACTTTCACGTCCTTACCAGAAATCCGTGACTGCAATAACTTGCCTGAGATGTCATAAAATTCTTAGGGAGATTAGGAAAACCTTGATCTATGTTGTTTAATTTTTTTTTGTGATTGCTGGAAAAGCCCTACGGAAGCCAAGGAACTCAGGTGTTTCGCTGAATGAGGGTCAGAGTGCTCAGAGTTCTCATTTCCTTGATCGCTAGTATCACTACTCAAAATAAATAGGGAAAACAAGGTACAGAAAAATTAAGTGTTTTGTCTAAGGCCACACATAAGGTCAGGCATAAAGCAAATTGTTAAATTGTTATGGAATAATTGTTGGCTTTCTTTCCTGATCAGTTTAGGAATATTAAAAAGAAATAATGAAATCTTAAAATTTCTAACTAGACTGGGAGGAAAGAATTTGACTGGTGTGTGTGTTAAATGAGACTTCAACTCATGACTCCTTGTTGACCTGTAAAGTAGTGTTGCTTCAGTACTGGGAGCAACAGCCCCGGAAATGAAATTAAAAAAAGAAACCCAACAAATCCACTACAACTAGAAAAACAACGGTTTGTAGTGAAAGTTATTTATGCGTCAGGACATCGGCTTCTATGAAAAAACAAGGGACTGGCATGCCACAAATATGGGAAACTTCTATAAATATTGCTCATAACAAACCAAGAATTAAAAGATGAGCTATACAGCTGAAGCACCTAAAAATAAATGATTTTGGTGAACGTATATTCATGGTTCAGAATGAGATATGTATTTGAACAGACATATATCTACAGCAATGATGATTACATGGGCAAACAATGTTTGAAGTGCAGAGCTACTTACAACTGTGTTAATATCAGTGGAACATAATAAAAAATAAGAGTTTCAGTTAGTGATCTTTCTTTTTCTACCAGTTTTCCTTTCATTGATTTCTGACTTTGCTGTCAGGTTGTGTGGCAAAATGGTTCTGAAGGTGTGAACAATAAAACCAGACACCATAAATTTGTGTAGGCCAGGCAACTGTGATGACTTAACCGCTACTTTAGCAAAAAGGCCATTATGTTAAATTATTAAAAACAACACCTGCTGTAATTTATCAGAATTTTAGCCATTACTGCATTAAAAAAAAAAGAAAAAAGAAAAAACAGGCAATTCTACAATGTTTGGTGTAACGAATATCAGCAGGGGTAGTTTGAAGTACGGTACAATGGTGGTAGAGATAGGAGTATGTATTTGCATCAGGCTTACCAGTCCTTACAGCTTTATCTTTTGTGGCTGAAAGACTTAGAATAAATATGCCCTTTGTACCCATTTTAGAGGAAAGAAAGAAGAAGGGACCGTCATGACTTGGGACGAGACTTTGAGACGAGGAACTGCAGTTCCCACTCTCCCATGCTGTTGTTAATAGTTCTACTTTTTTTTTCTGATGCACAGCATTTATGTGATTGTTAAGGCCATGTGAAGGCAGTGCCAGTTGCTCGTTTGTCAAGGAAGGTAACTGCAAACAAGCTTTGTCGGGGTGTGGGTGATCTCTGCCTGTCTTTAAGATCTTGTCCATCCAAACTCTGAAAGTAGTAGGTTTTATTATTATGGTGGTCTTTCAGAAAGCAAGCCTTATGTTGAAAGACTCATGTCTTGCCATTTATGGGTACCTGGATATTTCAACTATAGCAGATGAGTTTTCTAAGAAGTACCCCAGAGACATGGATGAGTCTTGAGAGATGCTGTTCAGCAGAGGAGAAAGAATGTATATGATACTGATTGGCACTCCTTTGAAACCTCTGCTTTGACTAACTGAAATGTTTTCATGAGTGAAATAAAAGCAGTTAGATGACCAGTTTCCCAGTGCTCTACAAGGAACTTACTCCTTTTGCTTTTAGGCAGAACCAGACTTTCTCAAATAACCACACAAAATGGAAGAAAGCTGGAGTCAGAGTCATATGTAGCTGTACAAAGGGCCTTAAACACTGATTTCACTATGTGTGCAAGTTATGATGCACTATTGCACAATCCCCTTACTCATACTTTAAGAAAGGATGAGGAAGCAGAAAAAGTAGGAAAAAAGCTATGACAGAAAATGGCATTGCTACCTGGGACTATGGCAATATTGTAAAGCAGGATATCAAAACAAGATTTTGCAGTGGCTCTATTTCCTTTGTCCTGATGTGTTTCGAAAGTGTATCTATTTACATACATGCACATGTATAAAAACATGTGTTTCAGCACAAGTGCAACTTCACATGGAGATACATAATTGAATCAATTAATTCCATTTAATAACAATCTATAAAATTTTGTGCCTTAAATGGCTCATTTTAAAGCTGTCATAATGTCAATTCAATTAAATGATACTGTATTATTATTCCTCACCCTATGTGCAAAATCTAGTGAAAACATCACTGAAATTGGCAGAAAACATTCTGAACATCATTGGAAAGGAGTGTTTGATTAGAATCAGAACAGTGCCTTTCAAAACCTCTGACAGGTAAATGATGAATATTTACAGATATGCTTTCGTTATATAATGTTAATTCAAAGAAAGAAGCTCAGACTACCCATGGGGCTTTAAAAATACCATAATATGTATTCAAAGACTAAGATAATTGGGACATACATTTCTCAGAAAAACAAAAGCTTCAACTGATTTTTGACATTTCTTTTACAAGCACCTAAAGCCAATCTGGAATTTGTCCCAACTCCTCATTTCTGTATTAATGCAGAGAATGATGAAAAATATCTTTATCTCACTTCATACCAAATGCTAAAGATTTTTTTTGAAGTGCAACTTGGGCTAGAATTATTGCAGTTTTTGAATCCTGTTTTCTTGGAGATTTACAGCTACCACAGTCTCCAAACTGAATTTGCTGATATTACACAGAGTTAACTCCTCTGTGTGGTAGGCCAACACATTTTGACAAATTTGATGCTCAGTCACTGGTAGAAAAAAGGAAGACCTCTTTTAAAATGCTACAAGGATGTAGATAATTACATAGCAGATCTCTTAAACATTTTTAACCAAGTGAATTACATACTGATTGGAAAACACAGGGCTAGAGCAGAGAGAAACATGGCATTGGAAATGTTCAAAAGAAAAGATAGAACAGTAATTGGCACCAAAAAAAGAAAAAAAAGAAAAAAAGATAAAGGTGATCTAATGTACTTCTATGACATCTATAGCAGCTGATAAGTGAGCAGTCAAATTTACAATCACTCTCATGTTGTTACGTGGCATACTCACATTCATACATATATCCAATAAATATTCAGTAAATGACTCTATCCTTAGAATCTTTAAAGCTAAAAAAATTATGTATAGCTTTTAAACTACAAATCATTATTGGTAACCTGGCTGAAGATCTTGATCCATACTCAGGGAATTATGTGAGCCCTTCTGCATCTTTGAAGCACAGGGCTTCTGCAGTCAGATCAGGTTTTTAGTTTGAAAATTAAGTTGAAGTATGAGGTTAAAGAGCTGAACAGTGACTTACTTTAGTGAACTATGGGGCCAATTTCTGAAGAGGGCTCACACCCACTTGTGTGTGAGGGAGCACAGACTAGTACAGCTTATGTAGAAACTATTAATGTGAAGGGTTGATCTATCCTCAGGAGCAATGTACATGGTGCTTTTTGCCAGACAGTAGTGAGAAAGAATAAAGCATAACCTGCGAAAACTTGAATATAGCAATGTACTGTCTGGTTGGACCCCAGAAAGTATTTGACAAAAAAGTTGAACTGATTTTTGATTTCAGCTAGAGATACAGTTGTTAACTCATGCGTTAACACTATTTCTCCATCAAATTAATGCTCTTCAAAATAAAGCATCCCTTCCAAAATTTTGAATGCTATCTTGTACGCTCATTTTTTACAACCTATCATACAGAAATAATGATTTACAAGTTCTCTACAGTGGTATCCTGAGGACATCTTAAATAATAACATTAAATTATCAGTACACCTGTTAAAATGCACAATCCCAACAGCACAGAAGTTAAGTTTGTTTGTTTGTTTGTTTTTGTTGGTTTGTTTGGGTTTTGTTTGGTTGTTTTTTTTTTTAATTTGGACATCATGAAACCACAACTTGTTCTCCTACTGTCATAATATTAATCTTTGGTTGATCTTGAAGAGTAATCTGTGTTCCTTTAACTCCTTATTTCAGTATTGACAAAAGTGGCTGCCAATAAAACTACTCTATATCTTGCAAAGCTTCATGAGGATATATCAGAGGAGTTTTCCAGGCTGAAAGAACACCTCACTTTAGTATAGTAGTTATTTTTTCTCATTTCTTGTGTGACCAAACAGGGCAGGTTTTGGTATTTTCTGTGTGTGGATACTTACAGTATAAAATACATTAAAGCCAAGTTGTGAATATAGATAGGAAATTTTATGGACTTACCTATGAAGGGTTAACACTGAAACCCTGAGCAAAATAATTAATGGAGTTTCCTTGCCCTTGGAAATGTGCCTGGGCTCAGCTGGAGAGAATTATGCTGTTAAGAAAGGGTCTATGAGAGAGCTTGAATTCTTGCTACTATCTTGTTTCTATGTTGACCTGGGAAACAGGGTGGGGTGGAGGAGAGGGTAGAGGGAGAAGAATAGGAATCTGAGTTGGAATCTGGCTGTGAAAAGTCCTTTTGACTCCATTTAGTGGGCTATTACTTCTTCTAACCTTAGCTTTCCTTAGAAAATGGCCAGATTGATGGTAGTGGATAAGTATTAGATCTAACAGTTAAATAAAGATAATTTTAGGCTATTATAATAAAATTCAGAAAGTAGAAAGGAAGATCAAATACCTATGATGCAATCAAGGAGAAAACTGGGGTTTATGCAGATAATATAAAAATACAGAATAGTGAAAGGACGGGAAATCCCTTTATTTCTAGGGCTGGTTAATTGAGGTCACATAATTAAACGTTACAGCTGTCAGGGGGGAAAGCAAGTTGTATTGCTTCTGGCATGGAGCTGCCAGTGACTGTCACTGGGTACCCCTACACCTTTTTGAATTGTCAAGGAATCATCTTGTCCTGGTTTCAGCTGGGATAGAGTTAATTTTCTTCTTAGTAGTTAGTACAGTGCAGTGTTTTGGCTCTGATGTGAGAACAATGCTGATGGCACACTGATGTTTTTAGTTGTTGCTGGGTGATGTTTATACTAAATCAAGGACTTTTCAGTTCCTCGGGCCCTGCCAGCCAGAGGGCTGGAGGGGCATGGCACAGTGGGAGGGGATATGGCCAGGACAGGTGACCCAAGCTAGCCAAAGGCATATTCCATACTGTATGACACCATGTTGAGTATATAAACTAGGGGAAGAAGAAGGAAGGTGGGGACATTTGGCATTATGGTGTTTGTCTTCCCGAGTAACCGTTACACATGATGGAGCCCGGCTTCCCTGGGGATGGCCGAACACCTGCCTGCCCATGGGAAGTGGTGAATGAATTCCTTGCTTTGCTTTGCTTGCGTGCACAGTTTTTGCTTTATCCTTTTTCCCCACCTTTCCATTTGCTATTTTTACTATTGTTAGTATTATTGTTATTATTGTTGTCCTTACCTCTTTATTCTGTTTAAATTATTAAATTGTTCTTATCTCAACCCTTGACTTTTACATTCCTTTTCTGATTCTCCTCCCCATCCCTCTGAGTGAGGGGGAGTGAGCAACTGGCTGTATGGTGTTTGGTTGCCAGCCAGGGTTAAACCATGACAGTCCTTTTTAGTGCCCAATGTGGTGCTCGAAGGGTTTGAGATAACAACAGATTTTATTGGAATGTGCTAGTTTGAATTTAGTTTATAGTTATTATTGCTGCTTAGCTATTGAGGGGCAGGTTTCTGTGCTTACCATGAGGCTTGCTTGCTTGCCTTACTCTGAAAGTCAGGTTCACATAGATGAGTTATTTAACTGTGTAAAAACCAGACTGCCATAAAGCCAAACATTGTTATCTGGGTTTCTAGCTTGGAATCCTTTGCAATGTTTTGAGGAAAAATCCGTTCTTGCATACATGCTGTTTGGTAAGTTTTAAGCCACTAATAGAATGTAAGTCAGTGGACCATCTCCACCATATGCTATTGCAAAATACATAAAGACAGCAAATATTCAGGGTGGATGAGGAGAACATGTTAGGCATGTAATGGCCATCAGCCTGCATTCCCTTGGCTGATACTCTTGAATGCTGTGTCTGCTGTGGTAAGAAGCTGCAGTGGCACATCCAAACTGAAAATATAACCGATGTTCCTGTACTGACTGCTATTGATAATGCTTCTTTGTGTGTGTGTGTGCGCGCACACTGTTGTACTGGAACAGTAGCTGCCTTTCCCAGCACCCTGATTTTCAGTCCATCTTGTTTCTTTACTTTTTTCCAGGATGTACAGATGGAAAAGTATTATTGGGTCATCTAGTCTTAGCTTTGCTATCACCTGACTCTAAATGCTTCTGCTACAAGATTGTGGATATTGTAGTTCACAAAAAAAGGTTGAAAAAGGGAAGGAAGTAGTAAATCATCTACTTTATGTTGCAGACTCTATTTCTTTTGCTAAAAATTTAAAATATGACAACAGCTTTTTTCTATTTCTGCTATTCTGTTGTATTTTCTATTTACTGTTGAAGGAAAACTATCTCCAGCAAAAGGGGAGAAGCCAGAAGGAAAAGGATACTCAGAACATCATTCCTCCACTGAGAAAACAAAGTCAAATAATCTCTGTTTACAGCCTTTACTCTGACTGCCACCATTGCTAAGAAGAGAATAAGCTGTGTCAGCAGCAGTTATAGGTACGGCTGTCAAAAGAGCAGGAAGGTATCAGAGAAAGGTGAGTAGATGGTGTAATTATGTCTAATTCCATACACAGAATACAATTACGGACAAAAAATTTAACAGTAGAATGTAAAAGAGTATGTGTAGTCTAAATGTACCCAAGACTGTGTACACTCAGTGTATGAGGATATTCTCAGTCATAGCCGGCATCTGTGCCATCTGATACATGCTCCAGGAAGCTAGCTTGAAGAGCAGCGAGCACTCCCAAATAGTTCAGCACATATATTGGGTAAACATGAAGAGATATCACCCTTTATTGCTTTATTCCTTGCGAGGGGAAGTGGTTCTAGTGTGAGCATGAAACCTGATCATGAGACAAGGTAGGACCCCCCCCCACACACACACTTTTGACACTTACACACCTCCTCTCATATCAACTAACAAGTGTCATAAGAAGATTCCTTGTGAGTCCCAAAATGACACCAGTAATGGGCATGCTGCTACTCCTTGGAAATACCATTGCAGAATCAAGTTGCTATAGGAATGCTTTCACACAGCTGTGCACAGGGAGAAAGAGGTGAACAGGGAGACAAATTCTAGTGCTGGTCTTGAGCACTGAGTGAAAGTAGTAGCTGCATCTTTCTTCTCCATATGCACATTTAAACCCCTGAGCTCCAGATGCCTTGGTATAGCAATGTATAACATATATGTGTATGTTATACGTACATATAAATATTCAAGAACAGTGCAAAGTCCTATATAAACGATGGCTTTTTATAAAATAGGAGAAAGTCTGTAAAACCAAACCAACCAAACCCTCACCCAATGAAAGTAACTGACTACTTATTTTACTTGAAAAATACATTGAGATCTGAGACCAAATTCATGTTGATTATTCATGTGGATGATTCCCAGGGTGATGAAACCCTTCAAATTCTGGCATGTGCAGTCTCCATTATAGTTACCCTGGCTATTACATTAGTACTAGGCTGGTCAAAGTAGAATTGTCCCCTCAAAGACCATCAAAGGCAAAGGAGTGGAGAGTTATATACGAGAATGCTGGTCCTCTGTGTGTCATGTATTTGCTTACATGGGTATTTGCGTTTATTCATTTACCCATATAGCTCATCCTGTGTTCATGAGCAGAACATTCTGTGGAATGGGAAATTGTTACTCCATCACTCTTGACTGACTATGGTTCCTGTAAGGACTGCCAATTCTGGATAGTTAAATCAAGTTGCCTAAAGTAGAAGCCTTCTGTTCAGAAATGCATGATCTTTTCTGTTTTGAGCTAGTGCTGATGGATTTCACTATGAAACTGTATGGATACTAACCTGCTGCCTCCTGTGGGTGCCTGTGAAGCAGAAGCAGCCCAACAGGTCATATCAGGTAGTATTTCAAGATCTTTTCAGCATAATTTAAACTACTGTTGACTCAAATGCTTTGGTACCAAGCTTTTCAGCCTCATTCCAGAGTTCCTTATAAAGATGGACAGAGAATGATGGGTGAGAGCTTAGGCACTGTGGGAAGTTGCCAGAATTAAGCTTTCTGAGACCACGAGCCTCCACTTCTATCCCTGTTCTTTGATCTTAGTTCTGTGTAACCTGGTTTTCTTCTATCTTTTCTTGATGATAGACACTCGTATTTATGCCTAAAGGAAGGGTCAGGAATGATTTGGCTTGCATATGGGTTTCTCAAGAAGCACTATTCTGTTAATCTAGCTAGGGTGATCTTCAGACTGTATATAAATCATCTTTGATTGCCTGGTTACTTGAACTTGTTTAATAAACATCTGGCCCTTTTTCTAAAACACTGGAAATGTAAGGGTATTTTCAGTGGGACACTAATGATTTGTCTGTACCAGGTGTCTCTCTGTTACCAAGATATCCGGGACTACATAGCTTTTGCAATCACAAAATTATGGAATGTATGAAGTCATCTGGTTTGATCTGCTCAAAGCAAAACCAGTTTTGAGGTCTGTTCAGGTTGCTGCAGTTGTCCAGTCTAATTTGTAGTATCTCCCAAGATATTCCACAGCTGCTTTGAACAACCTCTTTTGATATCCAACCATCCCCACTTGACTTTTTTCCTTGTATCTTATCAGAATTTCCCTTGGTGGAGCTTTTGTCCATGGCCTCTCATCCTTTCACTTTGTACCTCTGAGAAGACTCTGGCTTTGTCAAAGTAGTCAAAGCCATCAGTTATCTGATCTCTCCCTAGCTTTCCCTCCCTTCTTCATTCAGGCTGAAAGAACTTAATGGATAATTGTGTTGCTTCTGGTCTGCATCAAAGTTTGTAAGTGAGATGTGCATTCAGTGCCTTGCTGATTCTGCTTCTTTGCCTCATTGTAACTTATATAATGATGATGCTGACAACTGAAACCTGTTGGAATGAATTTTTATTACTGTGTCAGCTTCCTTCGTGTTAGATAAAACCGTGTGAGTCCTGTATCTCTAGACAAGTGTAATTCTTTTCCAGTCTTTTTGTACCTTGGGTGTCTCTCTGCAACTGCCATTCTGTGTACCCATCTACTGTGATCAGCTTTGGGCCCCTCACTGCAAGAAAGACATTTAGGTGTTGGATTGTGTTCAAGGAAAGGCAATGAAATGGTGAAGGGTTTAGAGAACAAGTCTTATGAGGAGCAGCTGAGGGCACAGTGGTTGCTTAATCTGGAGAAAAGGAGGCTAAGGGGAGGCTTTATTGCTCTCTACAACTACCTGAAAGGAGGTTGTAGCTTGGTGGGTCTCCCAAGTAACAAGGAAACAGGACAAGAGGAAACAGCCTCACGTTGTGCCAGGGGAGGTTTAGATTGTATATCAGGAAAATTTTCTTCACTGAAAGGGTGTTGAATCACTGGAACAGACTGCCTAAGGAGGTGTTTGAGTCACCATCCGTGGAGGTATTTAAAAGGCATGTAGATGTAACACTTAGGGGACATGGTGTAGTGGTGGACTTGGTTGGAGGTGTTATGTTAATGGCTGTACTCAATGATCTTAAATTTGGTCTTTTCCAGCCTAAATGGTTCTGTACTTCTATTCATTACAGAGTGATATTTTCCTATATCATATATATATATATCTGTATCATATATATATCCTATATCATATATATATATATAGTGTGTGGTCATTTGCATAAGTGAAGCAAGTAGAAGATATGCAGTAACTATATGGAATCTGATATGGTCATGATATTACTGATTATTTTTGCTTCTGAAAGTAAAAAAAAATCATGCTAAACTGCCTAGATGCCTGAGTAATTCACTTGCTTTTCATATCTCAAAGTATATTTTACTCATTCCTTTTTTAAAAAACGTCCTTAAAAAGATTTTTTAACGTACTCAGTTTTGACTGCACATCTTCAGAGCTATTATGTAATGATTAGCTCAGTTTATTTTCTCACCAGTGTTAGCCTGTTTGCTAGGCACAAAGGACAAACTTGTCTTATAAATCCTGTGTTAATTTCCACAGAGAATTAAGATTAGCTGAATACAAAGAATACATATCAGCGTTTCATTTCTCACTTTTCATCAGTGCCATCAGAACTTTATTTTGTACTAAAAAACGTAAGGAAAATAGAAACAGTCTTTCCAACACACCTAACCACACAGAAAAGCTTGAAAGCGCAATCTTAATTTAATACGTGCCCAGTTCTGCATGTTTCTAATCCACTTCCTCAAGAAGATACATCCTACTTTTCATAACTGTTCATCCTCTGAAATAAACAGTGATGGGCACATGGAGCTCCAGTGGCCCACATTCAGTTTAAAAATTACGAAAAAATACATTATCGTTCTACGAACTAGCATAAGAAGAAGGCTTAACATCTACAGATGAGCTGTTGCTCCCCAAGTATTCTCTACCCTGACTTTTTTTTTTTCCTGCATGGGAAATGATGTAGGTAGAAATAAACAGTAAAACCCAAGGAAGATATGGTCACTTAAACCAACCTCACTGAGATAGTCAGTTATTTTACAGTATTACTGCCTATTTAAAAACAAGTTGGGATGTTTTCTGTTTGTTTGGTTGGGATTTTTTCCCCCCTTCCCTACCTGTGGCAACTGCCTAATTAATTAAATTAATTGATCCTGCCTTTGCAGTTTTTTATGATTCTGGTACAAAGCAGCTAAACTGAATAAAATGCTTCTACTCACATTCATTTTGAATTTTGAAACAAAATAATAGAATGTATGTTGCTGATCTCCATGATGTTCACTGCAGCTGAATGGTAACATCACAACATTTTTAATGAAACCTGGTGCTCTTTTTGGCAACTCCTGCAGACAGCTCACATACTTTTTGGAGAAGGAGTTGTCTGCCCTTGTGTAAAGTATGGTTTCCTTGCAGAAAGGCTGAAGCTCAGAAGTAAGTAGCTTCCTTCAGAACCAGTGTAGCTGCTCGTACAGGAGGTCACACTGCACCTTTTCTATGGACACCGAGTTTGAAAAGCTATCAGTCTTTGTGAGCTTTGAACAAGAAAAAGAGAGGAAAAAAGGCAGCAGAGATAGCAGTAAGGCACAAGGCCTTACAGCATGAATGCCAAAGGACTGTTGATTAGAAAATATACAGCCAAGGTGTTGTTACAGTAGAGGAAAAATTCTATTCTCTGTTTTACAGTGCAAATCACAGCCTCACGATAACTTGAAAACAGACTAATTTGTGGAGTACACTGACAGGTTCTTTGCTTTCCTTCTTTATCCATCCCTTCTTATCTGTTCATGTCTTAGAGGCCAAGCAAATAAAATCTTCTGAAAAGGTCTGCCTGAGAAAGAGGGAATCCTTTCATTTTCCTGACAGGCAATTCAGGTCCTCCCAACTTGCATAATTCCCAGTGGCTGCTAAGATTATCCTTGGAGTACTGCAACTTCTGCTCCTGCCAAACACAAAACTGACGTAATTACAAGACATAGATTGAGATGTTTCTATATCTTCAGCCACCCATAAGGACAAGTGAAAACCTAGGACACAAGAATCTTGCAGAAAACACCCTTTCTTTTGATTGAACACCTTTTGAAATTGCCCTCATTATGGTGTGAGGTAGGTTGCCTATCAAAGTGATCTGTTAGAGATTGCCACTTGTGATAAAATCCATTCAGAAGTGGAGGCTGGATTAAACTGCATAGCAGGTCAAATGACACTAGTTAGAGAAATGAAGAGAGGTACTTCAGTCCAATGATTCTCTGGGAAGTTAAGCAACAACAACAACAAAAAATATTGATGAATACAAATGCACAAAGATCAGAGAAATGAAAAACTGTCAGGGTCTGGTAAGGAAGATCTCCAAGCACTTCCTCCTTCCAGGCTCCACTGAGCAGAACCAGCTATTCAGTCATGGGAAGAATGATGAAATCTCAAAAAATAAACATGACGTAGTTTGGAAGCACCTAGATGGAGATCTTTACACACTTGCTGTCATCTGGGTGTCCCTAGATTATCCCACTGTTCTCAATGCCATCCTGCAGCCTAGAAGAACAGCTTTTGAGCTCTTTGTCAACAGTGAGGTCTGACTGTTAGGGATTGTATGGAATGGGGGGGTTCAGGAGAAACCCCACTCCCTGTTCAGTCAAAGCCCTGTGCAAAATTCAGCTCATTTTATGGACGAAAGAAAGATAGGTGGAGACAACACAAGGCTCTAGCATTATTGGCTCTAATCACCCATGAATGGACAGTCATTCTGATGAGCCTCCTCACTTTGCGGAGATCACGGAGTTCAACAATTAGCTTTCTCTTAAATACAAGGCAGTTGTCCTCATTGACCTACGACAAGGACAAGGCACAACATGAAAACCCTTCGGAGCAGTCAAGTGAAAATGTAGGGGAGGCACACTGGTTTGAAATTTGTTTCTTTTCTGGGGTTTCCTTTGATGACTTTCTGCTCATCATTTTTTATTTCAGAGTATGAGGACCAATCAGTCAGCTGTGTGCTTTTTCTTTTTGCTGAACAGTACTTGGAAGTCAACACTCACTGCATGTTATAGAATAAAACAAAAAATGGAAACACTATGCTGCAGGTTATTTACAGATTGCTGCTAAGCAAATTTAATCACAGACTTCTGTAACTCTATCATCATTTCCCTTGATAAGAACATCACAGACTTGAATTTTGTAAGGAAGGGGAAAAATAGTTATAATCCACTTATAACAGTAACAGTCATTTCTGCTGTGATGGGAAGAGGCGTTGTGTTAGGGCCAATACATTAGACCAAGTTTTGCATGGCAGCTGGGACTCTTAATTGCCATTAAAATTCCCATGGCATTTCCTTGAGAAGCTGAGCCCCTCAAAGAATCTTTCATTTTTGGCCCTATTGAGAAGGCAGGATACATCATAATCATCTTGCTTAGTCGCCTCCTCATAATTCTTCACACACAACAAATGTTTGAAGTACAGTAACACATATCTTGGAGTTCAGTGCAAGCGCTAGGTTACCCATGTGTGTGGTAGATCATAAGAAGGTTTCCAATTACGATAATCAGTTACCTGGGAGGTTCAGTATGTCTTCTCTCCTTTTAGACCTGAATTTACCTTCATGTTTTGGTAAGAACCATCTGCTATTCCATCTATCATAATTTCTTTCTAGCCAACAGAGGTGAATTAATAATTGCCAGAAAAGCTGGAAAACAAATGTGTGGCTAAGGAATAACCATTGCAGGCTGCAGTTTGAGGTCATCAGGGTCCCAGTGCGTATGTGTATCATTGTCAGTTTGCTCATGTAATAAAGCAGAAAAGCAGCTGAAAACCTGTTTCTTCTTTCTTGCTCATATCACCCACTCTGTTCTTACTTTGATTTTCCAGTTAAAACTTAACAGTGGCTTTTGGCAATAAACTTCCTAATTATAATTATCACTTGTGCTCTGTTCGGTATCTCATTTTTCAAAACTCCACTAATGTTGCTCTGTGTATTTGGTTTGTGTAGCAAGGTTTTGGTAGTGGTGGGGGGTTACAGGGGTGGCTTCTGTGAGAAGATTCCAGAACTTTTCCCCATGTCTGACAGAGCCAGTGCCAGCTGGCTCCAAGAGGGAACTGCCACTGCCAAGGCTGAGCCTGTCAGTGATGGTAGTGACGTCTCTGTAGTAGCATATTTAAGAAGGGGGAAAAAGACTGCTGCAGGGCAGTAGCTGGTGAGAGAGGAGTGAGACCATGTGAGAGCAACAACTGTGCAGACACTGAGGTCAGTGCAGATGGAGGGGGAGGGGGGGCTCCAGATGCCAGAGCAGATCCCCCTGCAGCCCGTGGTGCAGCCCACGGCGAGGCAGGCTGTGCCCCTGCAGCACGTGGAGGTCCATGGTGGAGCAGATCCCCACCTGCAGCCCATGCAGGTCCCCACGCCAGAGCAGGTGGGTGCCCAAAGGAGGCTGTGACCCTGGGGACGGCCCAGGCTGGAGCAGCTCCTGGCAGGGCCTGTGGCCCCATGTGGAGAGGAGCCCGCGCTGGAGCAGGTTTGCTGGCCGGGCTTGTGACCCCACGGGGGACCCACGCTGGAGCAGGCTGGGCCTGAAGGACAGCACCCATGGGAGGAGCCTACTGTGCTGTTTTTTTGGCTGGGATAGAGTTAATTTTTTTCATAGTAGCTTGTATTGGGCTACCTTTTGGATATGCGCTGGTAATAATGTTGCTATTTCAGGGATGTTTCAACTATCACTGAGCAGGGCTTACCCAGAGCCAAGGCCTTTTCTGATCCTTGCCCCACCACCCCAGGGAGCAGGCTGGGGCTGCACAAGCAGCTGGGAGGGGACACAGCTGGGACAGCTGACCGGAACTTGCCAGAGGGATATTCCATACCTATGACATCATGCTCAGCATGTAAAGCCAGAAGATGAAGGAAGCGGGGGGGACACACATTTGGAGTGATGGTGTTTGTCTTCCTAAGTAACCGTTACATGTGATAGAGCCCGGCTTTCCTGGGGGTGGCTGAACACCTGCCTGCCCATGGGAAGTGGTGAATGAATTCCTTGTTTTATTTTGCTTTTTTGTGCAGCTTTTGCTTTACTTATTAAATTGTCTTGATCTCAAGCCATGAGTTTTCTCACTTTTACTCTTCTGATTCTTTCCCCCATCCCACTGGAGGGGAGGGATTAAGTGGCTGCCTGGGGCTTAGATACCAGCTGATGCTAACCCACAACACCCACACTGGAGCAGTTCATGAAGAACTTACGCTTGTGGGAAGTACTCATGGAGAAGTTCACGGAGGACTGTCTCCTGTGGGAGGGACCCCATGGTGGAGCAGGGGAGGAGTGTGAGGAGCCCTCCCTTTGAGGAGGAAGGAGCAGCAGAGACCATGGGTGATGAACCGACCACAACCCTCATTCCCTGGCCCCTGTGCCACTGGGAGGGAAAGAGGTAGAGAATTTGGGAGTGAGGTTGAACCCAGGAAGACCGGTGAGATGGGGGAAAGTTGTTTTAAGATTTAGTTAAGATTTTTTTCTCATTACCCTTCTCTGATTTGACTGGCAATAAATTAATTTCCCTGAGTTGAGTCTGTTTTGCCCATGACAACAATCAGTGAGTGATCCCTCCCCATCCTTATCTCAGCCCACGAGCCTTTTATTGTATTTTCGCTCCCCTGTCCAGCTGAAGAAGGGGTGTAACGGAGGAGCTTTACTGGGCACCTGGCACCCAGCCCGGGTCAACCCACTATGTTCTGCTTCTGTGAACATTTATAGGTATTTATACATACAGCTATCCACCATTGAAATTCAGGCAATTGATTATATATATTCTATGTTTACTTGCTTTGTCCACTTCTTTTTGTGCAGTCTTACCTCTAGTCTGCTTTTCCTCTCCTCTGTCTTATTGCTGTCTGTATTTCTTCTTTCTTTCACGTGTTTCAAAACATCTTCAAACTTGGAACAGATTCTAACTTAAGCAAAAAACGCTTTTTGTAACCTTCATACCTTGGATTAACACTTGCAACAGAAAAAGAGAACCTTTCTGTAAGGTTTCAGGCAGAAAACTCGTCTCTCTAAGTATAATTATTTAGGATCAAGTAACTAATCCATAACACCCCAGATATCCTCCAAGATTTTTTTCTTCTTGTACTGTTTGTGTCCCTCATCAGGGAAAGTGCCTGAACCACTGGAATAGAAATTTGACTAACTGTTCCCTGGAATTCTGTCTCTTTCCTCCAGCTCATTAATACTGAAAATGGCCATCACAACTCACTGCTTTTAAGACAATTTGGTCATTGAGAGTGGAAGATTTCACTGTGTTATTGTTAAGACTAGTGTAGCTGCCAAAAGTATTTATGATTTTTTTTCCCCTCTGGTGTTAAAATAAGCCCATCTATCAGGCTGTCAGCTCATGTGAAAAACAAAACAAAACCTAACCTGGGAAACTCCACATATGGCTTCCTAAGTGTCAGCCATGTGGGTTATTATGGGTAATTTCAAAGAAAGGGCCTCTGAAGTCCAATGTGAATCATTGCAGAGTGTTTTGAAGAGACTGGTGAGTGAAAATTTGTACCAAATGTGAGCCTGCAAGAATAATTGTTGAGTAAAAATGTCTTATTCCAGTAAAATGAATTGGATTAGAAAATTATATTAGCTTTGGCATGCACTAAGTTTCCTTTAGACCTTGATTTTAATATTTGTTTTGGTGTAATAGCTCTCTTGCCTCTGTATTACAAACACTGTTACATATGGGCGCAACTCATTCTTTGAAAAGGTCCAACTATTTCATTTCTACGGAGCACCTGAGCAAGGCTTAAACAGTGCTATCTCTATGTTTAAATGTAAGAAAGAAATGAAGAAGCTATGATTTAAAAAAGGGTTTTGTGTTGTTGGTTGTTGCCCCTTTTTGGTTTCTTCTCTGTCAAGTCCTGTCTACTACAAAGATTTGTATGTAGCAGTAGGAGACTGTATCCACCAGCAAATAGAGGGACCTAGCTTTGAAGTGGCTTAGTGTACATCTGTGAGTAGTAACAGGGATCTTGCCTATTGACAGCTATTGCACTTGGCACATTGCACCATTGTTATCCGCTTGAACCAGGGCAGCAGGCTTAGCCTGGCAAAACCCCTCCCGATAAATGTTACCTGTATATAGTAAACATTACCTGTATATAGCACTGGTCTGCATGAAGTTTTCCTATAGGGGCTTCTGTTTGGCCTTTTGGGACTGCATTTTTTTTTGAGCTTCTCCTTTTGTATTTTTGCCATGCATTTCAGTGATCATACTCCTCTCTGTATGGGACCGCTTAATAAGAGCCCTGTCTGCCCTGCATGGAATATGCTTGTACATGTGGGAAGATGAGGAGCCCTATCAGTGATGGGATACATGAAATGCTTACACCAGTCCTTTGGACAGTGAAGTCTTGTATGGGCATAAGAGCAGAAGGCCTTATGGGTGCAAATTTTTGTCCAGAAAAGGCACCAGAAGCTGAAGAAATCATTCATGTTACACATAATTACAGGGAAAATAGAGGGGGCTTAACTGGACTGCTACATTCAGCTGACTTTTAATAAGACTATCTCCCTGCGGAGATGAGCAGTTCTGAACCAGAAGTATAAACACTGAGGAGTCAGAGTCTAGTGCATGCAGATTTAGCAGGTCCACAGTATCTGGAGGAAGGAAGTCATCAACTCAAGCTAAGCAAGAAAGGCAACTGCCTGGTTAATACAGATGAGATCAGCCAGAGCCATTCAAGAGCATGCGGCTCTTCTTATGTGTAAGCTAGTCGCTCTGTATCATTGCAGTGGCTCATCAGAAGGCAGATTGTAAGTAGGAAACTGTCCAGTAAAGGCATGTCTGTAGATCCTTTTTTAAAGCATGGTATTGAGCTGAGGGAAGTTAGCAGAGGAGCTTTTCAGGTGCTGTTGGGCTTCATATTGCTGTAGCTTTTCGCAAGTAGCCAGATACATTCTACTTCTGGCCTGCTATTACTTGTGAATTGGAACTTCACAAGTTCCACAACTGAAAATCAACAGCGAATCCTTTGCCAAAGTACATTTTTCTTTACTACCTGTATGAGGATGGTGTGAAAGACAATTTGGGTAACTGTTGACACACTGCAGTCTGTGTAAGGGCACCCGTTTTGTTATGGCAGCTTCTATATTAAGTATGAGGACAAACTAGTGGATCATTTGCACCAGAATGAAAGGTCTTGTTTTGTGTATAGATCAGGCTCAGGGAACCAAGTTTTGATCCAAAACAGAAGTAAGAAATGACAAATTGTTCTAACAACCAGGCCATAACTTTTCTACCAAGGGCTTAAAAGAAATGTGAAAATGTGAAAAAAATAAAAAGGTGTGTTTTCCTATTTCTAGATTTCCTGTGTTACTAAGATGGAAATTACTAGCTTTATTTCAGGAGCCTCCCTCAGAAATGAAATTCTATGCCATTGTTTCTGGATTCCACCCTGAGTATGACAGGTGGTTTTCCCTTCCCACTTCATGACGGTTTAGGGAGTTGGACATGGGAGGAAATGGTAGCCTGGGACAGCAGAACAGTCCCAGCATTCCATGGAAACATTAGCTTAGGTTGCAGGATCACTGGGCACTCCCTATAAGGACGAAAAGGCTGTTACTCCAGGCTCTGGTGCCATATATGGTGTCAAGAGGTAGTTTTTCTGTCTCTGGAAATTTATGCAAATTGATTGAACTAATTACTTAGTGGAATTGCTAAAGACAAAATAGTGAGTTACCAAGGAATGTGCTCTGCTAGACTGTCTGGAAATGATCTGGGAAGGCCACAGTTATCATTCTACCTCAGGGGAGAAGAAATAAAGCAAGAGCTGAGCATCCCTCCAACACACACAAGGCTTTCCAGCTTGCTTTTTTTTTCCAGGAAAGGAAAGCCTGAATCCACTTTTAAATTGCTTCTCAGGGACTCTGAAAAGTCTTATACATACCACTCACTTCAAGCAAGGAACTTATTTCTTTAGAAAAATCAGGATACCACACAAATGAGTCCATTACAAAAGTCAGTGCTAGGAAAAGTATGCTGCCACATGTGCATTGCACAGTCGTTGTAGTGCCACTCTGATCCAATGCATGTAGGCATTTGTAGGTTTTTATTCCTCATTCTCTGGGTATTTGTAACAGGATGTGCTGCTCTAAATCAATGTGTGTTTCATTGTCATTCCCTGAAGTTCCAGCTGGAGTCTATGTAGATGTTGGAGGTAGAATGGTATTTTGGGTTTACTGATAGCAAAGAGAGAAAGGCAGTTCCCTTATCCTAAAAGGAGGCTACAAGGGGTGTTATTTAACTGTACACCCTTGCTTCTGTTACAGTGTAAAGAAACAGGAAGGGAACAAGATGGGGATGAATATCCAGCATGCTGGCTAGCAGAAGTCCTTTTTTATTGGAACATCAATGCTTTTGATGTTATGAAGAAGAACCCAACCTTATGGTTTTCTCCCAAGTTATTAGTCACAGCTTTCATAACCATGCTAACAATGATTACTTCAACTAAGTATGTTCTCACTAGTAATTTCTTTTGCCTCTATCTGAATTTCCTTCAGCAACAAATTGGACCCAAGAGTAAACTTTGTATAACCGTAGTAATGAGGATTCTACAAATGGACCCCCAGCACATTCATTAAAGCTTAAGGTGGCCAAGGTCACTCTAGCCTCTAAATTATCTTCAAGTATTTGGTTCCACGTTCTGTCGCTCATAACATTCCCAGAGATATTTGGGTGCAAATAGGCTTCATAGCAGAAGCACTGGAGAGGGCTTGATCTAACTTAATTGGAGAAGATTTTGCAACTTCAATGGACCATGAGCTGTGGTCTTCTACCATTGCTAACAGCTTGGCAATTCCACACTGAGGAATCTTTATGGCTTTGTCAACCTAAATTTAGTGATTTTTATGGCTAAAAACTGTAACACTGTTTTGCAGTGCAGTGTTTCTACTCAAAAGACTTTAGGCTCAGCCTTAGGCTGGGTACTGCATGCAGAGGACCATTTTCCTCTGAGCTCTACTTTAGTGTAAAGGTAATGCAAACTGCAGACGCAAAAGGATGGGAAACTGCATGGCAATACTCAACCCAATCATTGCCTAATGGAATTTATGTCAGCTGTTGGTAATTTCCATCTTCCTTACTGTATGGACTTAGGCAGAAAAAAATCAGATGACTTTGGAAAAGCTCCCAAACACTCCAAGTCACTAGCTCAGTATCAGTATACCAGCATGGTCTGGCCTGTTCATAAAAAAACAGAAATCTGAAATTTCTGTAATGGAAATGTCATAATTTTTAATTTGGAGTGGCAAGTTATTGACCCCCACCTTTGCACCTTCCTTCTTTCTTCATATCACTGTTTATACAACAGTGGATGTTCAAACATGACATTAAGAAGCTCAGACTTGACATGAGGAACCATTTCTTTACCAAGAGGGTAATGAAACAGTGTCACAGGCTTTCTAGAGAGGTCATTGATGCCCCACACCTCTCAGTGTTTTAAGAGGCATTTAGACAATGCCTTTAATAATGTTCTTTAAATTTTGGTTGGGCCTGAAACTGTCAGGCAGCTGGACTAGATTATCATTGTAAGTCCCGTCCAACGATTGTATTGTATCGTATCGTGTCGTATCGTATCGTATCGTATCGTATCGTATCGTATCGTATCGTATCGTATCGTATCGTATCGTATCGTATCGTATCATATCGTATCGTTTCCTCTCCTCTCCTCTCCTCTCCTCTCCTCTCCTCTCCTCTCCTCTCCTCTCCTCTCCTCTCCTCTCCTCTCCTCTCCTCTAGAAATTACATATGGGTTTTACTTTTGACTGTTTTAATACTTTTCTCCACTGCAAAGTATTTAGGGCTTTGTTGAGCAAGATAATATATATAGCTGAAGAAAAATGTTATGTTTTTTGAGATGAAAAAAGAGAATAAACACCCTAAAACATGCAAAAAAGAATAGAAAGGTATAATCAGTTGTTTCTCAAAAATATGGAAATGTACTTGAGAATTTAATCAGAAATTTTGAAGTTCGACAAACAGAAATAATTCTAAAAAAAAAAAGGTTTTATATGTTGAGGTACAGAATATTTTCTTTAATCAAGAACATTTTGCAAGCCCTGTACAAGTTCATTAGAAATAAAAGTTGCAGGCAGATTTCAAATATGGAATAGCTGAAATGATTGTCCAGGTTCTCGGGTGAACCTGCTAAACTAGCACCTTTTAACATAATATTGTAAATGAATGTGGTATGATACGTTTCTCTGCTGAAAGGGGGAAGATTCATGTGGTTTCAAATGATCTTAAAGAAAGGAAGTAGCATCAGGTTGTCACACTATTTCAAAGACTTAAATACAATGACACAATGCTTCATGTTTCTAGATTGATTTCTAATGATTTCCAGGCAGATCTTTACGTGACTTTTACAGTGCTATTTCCCCCTCTCTCCCAAATGCTCTGGAAAGCACTTTACTCTGGAAAGTTACTCAGCTAAAAAAATACTGTTCTATTTTGATCAGAAGAAAAGATAGAATCAAAACTGTAAACTTATTTTATCTTTTTAAAATTTTTTTCTCCTTTTTTTCCCAAGAGGGAGGTAATTCCAGCTATGCATAACCGGGGAACTCAGTAGAGTTATTTTATATTTATGCAGGGACATATAGAGACATAATCTAGAATCACTAGTAGAAGAAAGAAAAAAAGTTTATTTATTTATGTACTAAATACTGTCTTTTCTGAAGGCCTACTGCAATAAATAGTATGTATTTTTAGATGTCAAAATCACTGCTAGGAAATAAATGGTTTAAATGTTATTTTTTTATAAAAAGTGGTGAGTCTGGCCATAACAGTTTTGAAGTGACAAATTGTAATAATTTTGCTGCAATGTGTAACTAGCAATGGAAAGCCTCAGTTTTTCATACCCTGCCTCAATGATATGATGTAATATTGCTCACTTTACAGCCTATTACGCACTAGATGGTCTAGATGGGCCATTTCTCGATGAGCTGATGATAAAAGAAAGAAACATATGTAGGAAAAAGTGTCCTCTCTTTTTTTTTTCTAACTACCTTCTCACAGTATTATGTATTTTATACTTTTTGCTATTGCTGTAAAAAATGAAAACTTGATAAAGGAGTCCATCAATCCATATAAAAATGTTTTTCATCCTTACTCCTAATGAATGTCAGTTGTTGATCTCCCACAACACACAAGTGAAGAGTTACCTTCACCAGCCATCACCCGTAAACCATACGCAACAGAAGAATCAGAAGTCATACAATCTCTGGGAGATAAGATATCATACATATTTTTAAGTGTATATGTATATATACATATTTAACTGAGATCAAATATTTGGTTTTTTTTCTTGCCAGAAATACCTGTATGTAAGAAAACCATACTTACTGTAATTTGTATGCAACAAAAGGTCAATCTGACTAGATAAAATGAAGCAAGCCTATTATTATTCTAGTAGGCCTAACTGTTCGTACATTCATTGTATGATGAAAATTGATTTACTTACCTTGTTTTAAAAGCTAAAGTATCTACAAAATTCATAGTTTATCTTACTTTTGGCATTGTTAATCAGTGGGAGATTTTGTGTTGGCCTAAACAGGGACCTTCCCTTGAATTTTATATTTTTGTAGTCCATTACAGATTATTTTTTAACTCTTTTATTTTGAGTGCTATACATTGAAATTTCACTAGGAATCACTTCACACTCATCTTGGTCTATTCAGGTATTGTATTTAGGGTATTGTATAGTAGGTAAGATCAAAATCAGTATTAAAATGTGTCTCAGCAAATGGAGATGTATGCTAGCTCCATAAAGGTGGATTTGGAATATTTTCATTAAAAAATAGTCAAAAGTAACCTTAGCTGGTATTGTATCCTGCTGCTTTCCATCAGCTTCAAAATTAATATGTCTATAAAAGTTTGCCTTTCTGTCTTTCAGTCTCTGTCTCTTCCCCTATCCCCTCCACTCTCTTCCACTAATACATAAAACAGGGCATGCTCTGTTTTCTGACCCCAGGTACAAGTGCATGGCAAGACTTCCACCAGTACAGGCACATTCTTCCGTTTCCTTTGAGGACAGGTTAGTCTCACCTGCACTGCTATACAAAGCAATTCCTGCCATCTGCTGTCACACAGCCACACCTGAAAGTTACTTGGGAAGTGGATGTTGGTGAGGCTGCAGGGACATGCCAGCAATTAAATAGTATGGCTAAATTTTCTCCTATAGAAACAGCCTAAGGCCCCAGGTTGGACCATTGGCTCTGCCACAGTCCTGCCTGTCCAGTGTCATAAGAAGTTGAGACTCGGGCAGGTTTCCTATAAAAGGAAGCCATGGATATAATTTCCAAGTTCCCTGTACCGTATATAATGATTCACATTGGCGTTTTACATCCACTTTGCTATATGGCACACAGAGGAACCAGCTGATGGGTAGTACATTTATATGTTTATCCTCTTCTGCACTTAGATTTGCATTTGGTTTACAATTCTTTGTTCCTTTGCTATCTTTTAATGCATATTAATTGCATTGTGAGTCATGAAATTTGGTGAAAACTGAGTATACCTGGTTATAAAGGAAAAAATGTGAACTGAAATACTTTCAGACATGTTTATAGCACCTGGAGTTGTGCAAAACAGTGTTCTAATTAACTGTTAATTTCAAAGGAGATAGGCAATGAAATACTGTAAATACTGAGGAAGTGTTTCAAGTACACTAATCTGTAATGACAACTCCTTTTAATACTAGAGCTCTGGAAATTAATCAGTGAGCTAAAATTCAGGAATTGTAGTAAAGGCACGATAAAATAGCTATCAGCAGAAGAATATAATAAAAGTTGCATTAACTGTTGTCCATACTGACTCTTTATTCAAGTTAAATTCTGAAATGACTACAGAGAGTTTTGACTATAGCTGCCAGATTTGATCTACCGACAGCAGTAACTTCCAGTGAGAAATGCAAACTTCAGCTTGTAGCTTGAAAATATATTTACATATATTTTGACTGTTTTGTAGGTATGTGTGTGTGTACAGCAGAGGATTGTGGAAACAGCAGGCAAATAGATACAGATTAGAAGTAGGGACATTTTTCATGAAGTAACAGGCTGTATTCTCATTTTCTTTCTGTAATGGGTATCTTCACCAATTACTGGTATTTCATTGACAGCAAAGTATCCTCAATTCAGAGCACGCATGTTTTGCGAAGGAAATTAAAGAGAGAGAAGATATATGAAACCTGATTCTTCCCCTTTCTTACTGGTGGGGATTTTCATGCAGCTTGCAAGGTCAACAGTCTATTTTCCCAGAATAGGTCATTCTTGAACTTACTTTATTAGAAATAAATAGTTCTATTTTTTGAGATAAACATGTGCACACACACAAGTCTGAAGCTGACCAGATTAGGTATCTCTGTGTAAAGAGAAATAAAAGTGCTACAGACCAAGGGTGCTCATCAGGAATAAGCAATGTGTGTTATGTATTAAGCAAAAATGTGTGTTATGTATTAAGCAAAATAGAAAGATTTCAAACGCTTATTAGCAATTCTGCTTGAGACAGGAAGTCTTTGTGGATTTTTTTGATGAAGAACAAAATGTCAGATAACTTTGTCCTTGTGTCGGCTGGTGTAGAGTTAATTATTTCTCTTAGTAGCTGGTATATTGTTGTGTTTTGGATTTAATATGACAATAACATTGTTAAGTCACTGATATTTTCAGTTGTTGCTAAGTAGTGCTTACTCTAAATCAAGGACTTGTCAAGCTTACCATGCTCTGCCTGTGAGCAGGTGCGTAAGAAGCTGGGAGACAGCATAACCAGGACAGCTACCCTGAATTCGCCAAAGGGATATTCCGTATCATATGATGTCATGCTCAGCATGTAATGCTGGGGGAAGAACGAAGGGGTATGTTTGGTATCATGGCGTTTGTCTTCCCAAGTAACCATTACAGGTGATGGAACCCAGATTTCCTGGAGATGCCAAACACCTGCCTGCCCATGGAAAGTGGTGAATGAATTCCTTGTTTTGCTTTGCTTGTGCACGCAGCTTTTGCATTACCTATTAAACTTTTTTTATCTCAACTCATGAGTTTCATCTTTTTCCTGATTCTCCTTCCTATATTGTTGAGGCAAGTGGGGGGACTGAGCAAGTGGATATGTGGTACTTAGTTGCTGGTTGAGGTTGAACCATGATAGCCTTGCAGAGGGAAAGGAAATGGACCAACAAATTCCACTGATGCCAAGGTGGAGCTTGTGAACAGGTGCAGAAACTTAGAGGAAAAGCTTAGTCCAAATTTTGGTGGTGCTGCTGTGATTCACTGGTGCAAGAAATCTGCACAAATTTTACATGTGGTATAGACTAATTATAGGATTAAATTACTATGATGTAGTTGCACTCCATGTATTTAGAAATGGTGTTTACTTTTCTACGTGTTGTAGTTGTTGATGTTTAATATATGTGAAATTTGAGATCTAAAATCTTTCCATAATAGGAACTTTTTCTCTGAAAACAGACCATTCACACGTCTACCATACCAGTGTTTTCCTTATCATTTGAGTTTTTTGGCATTGTCCTGACCCAGCAGAGCAAGTATGTTGGCCAAAAATTGGAGTACAGTGTAGATTTCAATATGTTTCTGGAATTATTATGGTCATAATCTCAAATGGAAAAACAAACCTCAGGGAAAAAATCCCAACATTTTCAGAAAAGGATTTTAAAAGTTGCCACTGGAAGTTAGCTGGCCAACTCCTACACATCTTCACAAGTTCATTTATGCCTTTTGAGTATTTTCCCCTAATTTTACATTTATTGAAAGCCTAGAGCTAGAGATGTGAGGAGAAATGTAGGTATCGTGCCATGAGGCAATTCTTTGTACATTGAATGTCCATGGATGACAGGCTGCAGTTGCCAATTTATTTCATTACTACAACAAAAAAAATGGCACCATCTAATCAATTAAAAAATATTCCAATCGTTCAGAGCCATGTGTTATACCAAACACCTAATCTTTATTACTGACATAAGATATTCATATATAGGAATAAACAGTTTAAGGATGAAGAACAAACGTCTCTTTTATGAAGGAAATAAAAAAAATATGATTAATAATAAACATACTGACAAGAATACAAGAGGACTAGTAACTATTTCATTGATCTGTGGAATGAAGCATTCTGATACTAGCATGGTTAGTCACTTGACAAAGTACTGTAAGAATTAATATTTCTCTCCTTGCACCACCAGCTGTTTATGGGGTCAACAGTGTGAACCATGCTTTTTGTGCTGTTGCTTTTCAGTGTACTGAATCTTGAATGCAAAGCATCTAGAAACAGAATTTCAACACAAACCCCCCTTGATTGACTAGAGCCAAATGTCATTTTCATAAGTACTCCACTCTTGTGAATGCACAAAGAGTGAATGTTTTTACTTGCAAATTGCTTCAGCAGCATACCCAAGTTTTATATGTATGAGCATACCCTGTCATGTTTTGCTGCTCATTCTGTTGTTATATTCTTAACAAAGAAAAAGATTGTGAATTGCAAATCCTCTAGCTGATCTGAGAGAACTCAACTCTGAATACAGCTTAGAATACAAGTAAGAGAAACCACACCTAAGTTATAATAGAAAGCTTCAAGTACAGGTCAGAAAAAGAGTATTTTTAATAAATTTTACAGACCAAGCGAATTATGCAGTGCACACTTGTATCTCAGGATTAATTCTCAGGTTACAATGAGCTTGGAAAATTGCTATTTCTTGACCTAAAAGGAGGCTAAAACACTTTCACTGGAAATCAATACACTTTGAAGTATTTAGCACTGTTCATATTTTGTAGAAGTATGTATGACAGGGCTGGTTTCAGCTGGTACTTTATGTAGCAGTTGCGGAAGGCCCATCATACACAGAAAGCTGAATAAGTGTTTGACAAGATGGGCCATTTTTAAATTTTTGTTCTAAAAAGCTAGCTGAAAGAGGAACTGAAAAGTACAGATGTTTTTGATGTCTTGCATTGGTGTATATGACTGCTCCAAATGCTGAAGGAAAGGGACTGTTACAAAATCCCTTTCATATTAACCTTGCTCTTTAAATAATCATGACATTCAACATAATCAAATACTATTGCATACTGCAAAACATAGGATGCATCTTTATTCTTCGTGATAAAGTTCCAGTGAAACCATGGTTGGATCATGAAAATTCTGAGTTGAAGAGATATATCACAGATGCAGAATAAAATGTGGAGAAGACCAACAAAAAATATAGACCACTTCTTTGCCTTCGGCAGGTACACTAAACATACAGCATTCTTGATAAATGTTTGTCTGACCTTAACTTCCACTGACAGAAATGACCATTTGTGTGGTGGCATTATTGATGGAATTATTCAAAGGTGTGCTGAGAAAATTAACTGTCACAATAGAAGCAGAACTGGACTATATAAATCCTCTGCAATGCTGTATCTTACTTAAAGAAGGTGAAACACAAACTCAATTACATCTACACATCCCTTCACTTGCAAAAAGTGGTATCCATTGCTGTTTTACAGGAAAGGCAAAGGCAGTTAAAAAACGGGCCCTCAAAATTATTCACATCATAAACGTTCTAATACCTGCCTGTTCCTCTGGCTATGTTTACATGAAGAAGTGATTTGGTGTAATAGGAAAGGATCAGATTGAAATAGGTTGCCCACAGAAGCTGGAACAGGTTGCCCACAGAAGATACGGAATCTCTGTCTTTGGGGATTTTCCAGCCTTGACTTGGGCAGGGCAAAGCCCTGAAAAACCTTGTCTTAATTCATTGGGCAGGAGGCTGGATTTAGAGAGCTTCCTTCCTATCTGAGTGATTATCTGATCAGGAGACTGTAGCAGCTTGTGCTGAGACCCTGGCATCTGTACTGTGTGCTGGTTGGGGATCTTACACCAGATCATATTTAGCCCTGTTTTCTAGACCAAATGTTTCTATCAGAGAGATGTTGTGAGGCTGTGTAAGGTTCTGTTACAGCCCTGGACCCCTATGGGTGGCTGAGTTCATTTGGTGAATACCTGGAGCTGACATTCAGTTCCTGCTCGTGTGTTCATGTCCGCCAAAAGGAAGCTTTC